>NC_060065.1:32599925-33280327 GCF_020283565.1 Trifolium pratense
AATATAGGCACTTGAAATTACATGAAATACTTTTAATATACTATCAAGATTTAACATTTTAAAACATAAAAATATTAAACTATATTATAAAAAATAATAAACGTGACAATTTTTTTAAACAGACTGGGTTCGCGGGTTCATGGATTTAGAATTATAAACATGTTACCCGAATCAAACCACTTTGGGTTTGAACGGTTTGATTCGGATTGGACCCGCACTTGAACATGTTCGGATGAAATTAATGCGGGTTGAGTTGGGTTGGGTCACCGGCCTGGTTGGTAATGTTGGATGGATATATAAATTTATGGTTAAATATATTTTTAGTCTTTTTAAATATATTAACTTTTATTTTAAATTGTAACCAAAAAAAAAATTCTCTTTCCAAATTTTATGTTTTCAATTTTAGTCCTTTGTTTTTTTTAGAAAAGTTCGGTAACATATGCATGTTCCAAATAATTTTTTTATGATATATCATTATTAAGATCATAAAATAAATAATTTAAATTTATAATTTATAATTTAACAATTTAAACTTTAATTTGAAGTTGTAGATAAATCAATAAAGATTAAATACTTAAATTATTAAATTCATGATATTTTAAAATCTTATCAATAACATGTCATCAAAAAAAGTCACTTAGAGCATGCAACATGAACTTTTATAAAAAAGAAGGACTAAAATTCAAAACATAAGTCAAGTATTGCGGTTCATCATGCGGTGGAAAACCAGTATTTGCACAATGTGTCACTAGTTCGATTCTTTGCACCAAGAAATTAAGAAGCAGAAAATTGAAAACAAAAGTTTTACTGAAATCAAAGTTCGAAGGAAAAATATTTTTTTGGTTGGAAAGGGGAATCCGGTAATTCAAAGTTTGGGTGTAGAGTAAGTAGAGTCTGATCAAGAATTTGTTCCCACCAAAAATTGAACTCGAGTTCTTCCGAATAATTTATCCTAAGAAAAACTCATTAACCAAAGTCATCTAAGCCCAACACCAACCCCAAAAACCTTTATCGACTCCGGCATAAGATGTATAGGTTGTGATTACAGCTGTGTCAAAAATGGGTCGGGCTGATGGGCCGACCCATTAGCCCATGGTCTTGGGCGGGCTGGGCCTGAAAAAATATCCCAAAATGCAATCGGGCTTTGGGCTGGCCCATTAGCCCATCATTTAATTGATAAAAACATATTTTGGTGATTTTTGTAAAAATAATATCAATGAAAAATTATCATTTAATTGACAAATTATTATAAAAAAATATATTTAAACGTGTAAGCTTAATATAATGGGGTATATTTACCTAAAATTAGAGTTTAATTGATATTTAGTGTTGATGTAAAAATTATTTACACTTGCATCAAATAATATCTCAATAAAATTGATAATTACGAAGAACTAATACATCAAAATAATATAAAAAATATTGAATAAAAAGAAAAATAGTAAAAGAAATGGATCGGGTTGGCCCATTAGCCTAGTTGGCCCACAAGGGGTCGGGCCGAGCTTGATAATTGCTAGCCCAATAATAATGAGGCCGGGCCAGTCCAACCCATTTATTTAGACTGGCCCATCAGGCCGGACCGGATTGGGCCGGGGCAGCGTATATGATAGCTCTAGTTGTGAGAGTGACTCCACCTTTCATAGATAAATGAAGCCCTTTCCAACTATACAAATGATGACCAATTCTAATATGGACGGGTATGACAAATGGTCTATGATTATTCATAATCAATACCAACAATTGGAATTGCCAAGTTGAACACTTCTAAGTTTAGCTTCCATGCCGGTAATCATAAAATTTGAATGGCACCATCCCAACACAACATGAGAAAATGTATTAGGACTTTGTTTTTGACAAAAACATGTATTAGGACTTTATAATGCTAAAGAACTGGATATTGATAAAATAAGTAATGACTTCCACCATTAATTTACTACTTTTCAAAAGAATTACACATTTGGGATAAGTAATGACTTCCACCATTGATTTAACCTATTTTAGAAGTATTGGGTCGCGAGAGGAGAGTCTCGCTAAATTGGATCAATACATTAGACATTGAGTAACTATACAAGTAATTTTTGACATCACACTTTTATCTCAAAATTTTAAGACATTAAGTTTATGATCTCTAACTTATATATATTAGATAAAATTGAGGAAATTTAACTTAATCAAGATGTAGTAGTTGTAGCGTCATGTATATAAAATTGAGCAAGAGTGAGAACAATGAAGAAAATAAGAGCATCCATAATAGAGATACTCATTTTTTAGTACTTAATTGGACCCTGCGTATACACATCACTCATTTATAATTTTTTTAATAATAGTATTTAATAAGTACTCAATCCCTCTAACTCAAATCTCTTAAAAAGTTCTAAATGGGTCTCACCAATAATACATTTCACCAATAATTATACATCATTATAAATGGGACCCACAAAAACAAAATAGACACTACTTCTTATTGTAGAACCAGGTACTCTTTGCGTTTTGCTCCGATGGTAGTACCCATTAGGTACTAGTACTTAACAAAATAAGTACCCACCATTGAAGATGGTCTAAGAGCATGATTGATTGTTGTTGAGCTTTTGACGTGGTAATAAATTTCAGCCGTTAATTTGAAATCGAACGGTTTAAATCACAGCTAAATAACATAGTAAAACAATCTCAATCGTCGATTTAAATTAGACCGCTAAGTGTTGTAACTGCTGAGAAATTCAATTCCAAAAT
Organism: Trifolium pratense; assembly: GCF_020283565.1. NCBI lineage: Eukaryota > Viridiplantae > Streptophyta > Magnoliopsida > Fabales > Fabaceae > Trifolium > Trifolium pratense. The sequence continues at coordinate 32,602,656 of NC_060065.1, forward strand.
AACCTCATCATATCGTCATGTTAGAACTTGCCTATAAAGAAAAGACATACTGTATTTATTAAGCAACTTTCGCTCCCAACAATTGACAAATGTTGAGGCTTCAATTGATATCACAATTAACAACAATATTACAAATATATAGTTTAGGATTAATATAATGGACATTATTTTATTGTTATACGTAATTAATATATAGGAGTCGTCCATTGTTAATCCATTGCTCATTAAGAACATTTTAAGTTCTTAACTACATGTGTAATCAGTACTGGGTTTGACATGCCCACATTTGCTTAGGATTATTTCCAAAGAAGTGTTGGGGTTGATTGCAAAGTAAGTATCACATTGCTAATGAAAGAAGAAAAAAAAATGGTCAAAGAAATTATATTGAAGAAGTCCCACATCGCTTAGAATGATGAAGCAATGGGGAAATCAAGGCTATATAATGGACTTAAGTTCTTTGTTTATAATTGCACCAGTCAGTAACACTTTAAGCTTATATTTGACTTTTTTGTTTTTCTCTTGTACTCTTGTATTAAAGGGTTGAGAGACGTAGTTAGGTATTTGCTTTGGAGAGTGTGGGTGTATTGGGAGCCAAGGGAAGGTTGAGGGTAGTCTATGTGTTGTAACAATTTTCACATAATGTTTATTCTCTGGTTGTCGGTTTTGACAACGGCCGTGGTTTTTTCTCCGGTTTTGGAGTTTCCACGTTATATTCTTGTGTTGTTGATTGCTTTCTTTTATTTTCTCTATGCTGGTTTTTCCCAACAATGGAAGAATCACGTTTGGCTTGTGGGAAATCAAGTCAAGGATATGGTGATGCAATTTGGGTTACACAAGGTCAGCCTGGAGAGGCGGTGGTAATAATACTCAACATCAGTCTGGAGAGGCGGTGATAAGAATACTCGGGTTACGTCTGAAACAACAACTTATTATGATGCGGAGGTGCTAGTGGAAGTTGAGAATCGGTGGAGTGTTGAGTCATGGACTTTGGAAGCTCCTATCACATGTGTTTGAAGAAGAAATACTTTTGAATCCCTAGAGCTAGTTGAAGGTGGAGTTGTTCATCTCGATGACGGAAAGCTTGTAAGGTTCAAGGTATGGGTGAGTTTCTTTTAACATAATGCGAGGTATTTTCTTGAACTTTGATGCATAGATAGTAGGTAGATACTTGTTAGATAGTTCTACTATTATTGGTTATGCATCTGTTACTAGTGGTGATTCTCATGTTTTGGTTAAGTTGTGGATCTTCGGGTGGGTACTTGTTAGTGACATGAGTTTGGTTGGACTAGTGAAACAAGGTTTACTAGGTGATGTAACTAAACTAGAATTGTTGGAGCCTAACAATGGCCTGAGGTGGTTTCATAGATGTTTGAAGTTTTTCAAGTGACACATTGGCATCACAGTTTACATGGATGCAAGGTGTGTGATGATAGCGTGCGGGCATTGGTTGGCATTGATGCAAGGTACGCGGTTATCTCGATGGCTGATGAACTTCCGGAGAAAGCCAACATGGAAGTTGCACCATAAATTTTCAGCGGGGTTTCGAGATGAAATTCTTGGGATGGCTTGGTTCCAAGTGAAGAAAAATCTTGGGATGGTTTAGTTTCAAGTGAAGAAAATTCTTAGGATGGTTTAGTTCCAAGTGGAGTGTACTCTTTATAGCGGAGTATGATAATTTAATTTGTTGATATAGACAATGAGAATTATGATTGTCGGTGAAGACAATGATTGTCGGTATAGACAATGAGAATTATGATTGTCGGTGAAAACAATGATTGTTGGTATAGACAATGGAGCGGAAGACAATGATTGTCGGTGTAGACAATGAAGATTGAAGACCATTACAATCAAGGTGGAGATTGTTGGGGTTGATTGCAAAGTAAGTACCACATTGCTAATGAAAGAAGAAAAAAAAATGGTCAAAGAAATTATATTGAAGAAGTCCCACATCGCTTAGAATGATGAAGCAATGGGAAAATCAAGGCTATATAATGGACTTAAGTTCTTTGTTTATAATTGCACCAGTCAGTAACACTTTAAGCTTATATTTGACTTTTTTGTTTTTCTCTTGTACTCTTGTATTAAAGGGTTGAGAGATGTAGTTAGGTATTTGCTTTGGAGAGTGTGGGTGTATTGGGAGCCAAGGGAAGGTTGAGGGTCGTCTATGTGTTGTAACAATTTTCACATAATGTTTATTCTTTGGTTGTCGGTTTTGACAACGGCCGTGGTTTTTTCTCCGGTTTTGGAGTTTCCACGTTATATTCTTGTGTTGTTGATTGCTTTCTTTTATTTTCTCTATGCTGGTTTTTCCCAACAATGGAAGAATCACGTTTGGCTTGTGGGAAATCAAGTCAAGGATATGGTGATGCAATTTGGGTTACACAAGGTCAGCCTGGAGAGGCGGTGGTAATAATACTCAACATCAGTCTGGAGAGGCGGTGATAAGAATACTCGGGTTACGTCTGAAACAACAACTTATTATGATGCGGAGGTGCTAGTGGAAGTTGAGAATCGGTGGAGTGTTGAGTCATGGACTTTGGAAGCTCCTATCACATGTGTTTGAAGAAGAAATACTTTTGAATCCCTAGAGCTAGTTGAAGGTGGAGTTGTTCATCTCGATGACGGAAAGCTTGTAAGGTTCAAGGTATGGGTGAGTTTCTTTTAACATAATGCGAGGTATTTTCTTGAACTTTGATGCATAGATAGTAGGTAGATACTTGTTAGATAGTTCTACTATTATTGGTTATGCATCTGTTACTAGTGGTGATTCTCATGTTTTGGTTAAGTTGTGGATCTTCGGGTGGGTACTTGTTAGTGACATGAGTTTGGTTGGACTAGTGAAACAAGGTTTACTAGGTGATGTAACTAAACTAGAATTGTTGGAGCCTAACAATGGCCTGAGGTGGTTTCATAGATGTTTGAAGTTTTTCAAGTGACACATTGGCATCACAGTTTACATGGATGCAAGGTGTGTGATGATAGCGTGCGGGCATTGGTTGGCATTGATGCAAGGTACGCGGTTATCTCGATGGCTGATGAACTTCCGGAGAAAGCCAACATGGAAGTTGCACCATAAATTTTCAGCGGGGTTTCGAGATGAAATTCTTGGGATGGCTTGGTTCCAAGTGAAGAAAAATCTTGGGATGGTTTAGTTTCAAGTGAAGAAAATTCTTAGGATGGTTTAGTTCCAAGTGGAGTGTACTCTTTATAGCGGAGTATGATAATTTAATTTGTTGATATAGACAATGAGAATTATGATTGTCGGTGAAGACAATGATTGTCGGTATAGACAATGAGAATTATGATTGTCGGTGAAAACAATGATTGTTGGTATAGACAATGGAGCGGAAGACAATGATTGTCGGTGTAGACAATGAAGATTGAAGACCATTACAATCAAGGTGGAGATTGTTGGGGTTGATTGCAAAGTAAGTACCACATTGCTAATGAAAGAAGAAAAAAAAATGGTCAAAGAAATTATATTGAAGAAGTCCCACATCGCTTAGAATGATGAAGCAATGGGAAAATCAAGGCTATATAATGGACTTAAGTTCTTTGTTTATAATTGCACCAGTCAGTAACACTTTAAGCTTATATTTGACTTTTTTGTTTTTCTCTTGTACTCTTGTATTAAAGGGTTGAGAGATGTAGTTAGGTATTTGCTTTGGAGAGTGTGGGTGTATTGGGAGCCAAGGGAAGGTTGAGGGTCGTCTATGTGTTGTAACAATTTTCACATAATGTTTATTCTCTGGTTGTCGGTTTTGACAACGGCCGTGGTTTTTTCTCCGGTTTTGGAGTTTCCACGTTATATTCTTGTGTTGTTGATTGCTTTCTTTTATTTTCTCTATGCTGGTTTTTCCCAACAAGAAGTATTATGGTCAGCAGTGATTGTTCCCAAGACACCAGCCTTGAGTGCAGCACAGAGACAAATTGAGGCATCGAGACCAACAAGACCATTGATGATTTTGCAGCAAGGTGTAGTTTTTGGTCGAATTTCTACTTTCAATGTATCCAACAGATCGACACAAACGTTCAATTTTTCGATTTGACAATTAGGTGCTGTCGTAGGACTCGGGATGGCGCCAAAGACAAGAGTAGAGACGAAAAGGAGACTAAGGGAGAGAATGGCAATGGATGCAACACTCTTTGAACCCATTTTGCAAATAATGCAAAAATTCTTGGTTCTAATTTTCGATAAGTAATTAATTAGGCTTGATTGTGGTTGATGAATGAATTTAGAGAGGTGAGGTGCAATATTTATAAGTAAAATGTTTTGTTTTTGGTTCTGAACGGATCTCTTTGAATTGAAGTAATTAGGCCATTAATTAATTCCTAACTAACTATCTATATATCTATCAACACATTTTGCCTAATTAAGTTATGAGTTGTTTTATTTTATTTTTTGTGAGTTCAATTTAGTTATTTGGAACATCGCATTATATATATAAAAGTCGGGGTCCGAATTTCATAAACTCCACTTATTTATTTTAAGGGTATGTTTGTTCTACTAAAAAACAAATGACTGGACGGGACAACTCACTACAAGAAAATCAACAAGTTGCCTGTGACGGTTTTGGAAGGTATTTCATTTGCTGCGGTTTTGAACTGCCACCATACCCTTTAGCGACGGTTTATGTGTGGTCAAAACTCCTGAGTCGGCACTGTGTTTGGCGACAGTTTTGAAAACTGCTAGATAAACTGCCAAAAAAATGGGGCAAAGTTATGGTGCATACCCCAGATTGCTTAGCGCGCCCCCCGGATTTTTTAAAAAAAAATCTTTGATTAATTGAATTTTAGTTTATTGATTAGGGATAATTTTCAGAGTATTATGTATGGTTAAATGTTTTAGTAGTTAGTTTTAAACTAAAATCATGCCAAAACCATTTTGCTATGGAATGGTTTCAGAGATCTGTACTCCAAAACCATCTTGCTGTGGAATGGTTTCAGAAATATGTACTCCAAAACCATTAGATGTACTTAATCATGTCAAAATCATTTTGTTGTGGAATGGTTTCAGAGGATTAATTGTACTCCAAAATCAATTGATGTACTTAATAGTTTTTATGTTAATTGTGATAAATTAAACCATAATTACAGTACATGTTTTAGTATGTAATTTTAAATTAAAATATGGCTATATAATCATCCAGCACAATTAATTTAAAATTGGTTCTTATAGTATGTACATCAAAGGAACAAAGGTAATTATTTAATTGAAAATGGGGGCGCGCTAGAAATCTTGGGGGTGCACAGAAAAATATTGGGGGCGCGCTAGAAGAAAAGCTGGGGGACGAAAAAAATGGGGGGCACGCGAGAAAATATGGGGGGGCTAAGCAATTCTCATTATTTATGCATAGTGCATAAGAAAAAAGCTTATGCACCATAACCACTCCCTCGAAAATGTTTGCGTCGGTTCAAACCGTCGCAAATTTTTAAAAAAAAAAATATAGTAGAAAGCTTTTCGTTTAATTTGAATTTTTATCTTCGAGCTATCCTTTTATAAAATATTTTTTTTACCCTGTTTGATTTATAAACTGATTATGAGACTGAATAAAATATGCAAAATAAGGGATGGGACAAAAACAAAAAAAAAAATTCACACTGAATCACTGAACAACTTTTTGTCCATAGTACAATTATAAAAAAAAAAATAGTCATTTTATTTTCGAATATAAAAAATATTATTTCTCTATCTTTCTCCTATACAGGGTTATCTTATTTTGTCTAGTATTGTTATTGTTATATCTACTACTTATTATTTTGCGAATGAAACACCTAATTAATAATTAATTATAGTGTTAGTGACTACTTGGAAAAAAATTATAATGAGTTTTTTACTTTGAGTGAATTGCAACCATGTTTGCATCGGCTGCAAATCTTATATGTGCAAAGTTACGTTGAAAGGGACTCAAAAACAATACAAAAGAAAACAAAACAAGAAAATTAAAATAATTCCACGTAACCACCAGGGATGGATCCAAGAATCTATAAAACGGGGGGCCGGAATAACTGAATAATAAATATTAAATAAATAATAATCATAATAGTATTTAAATATATTCAATAAAAAATAAAAATACATCACATTGTTTATCTAAATTGTAGACGACATTGCTCTATATCATAAAATTCATCAACAACTGAATTTGTATTAAATTTTTTAGCAATTCTTCTCTCGGTGTAAATAATCACATAATTAGTTTGAAATTCATTTTCTATCTTGTTTCTCAACCTATTTTTCACAATCTTCATAGCAGAAAATAATCTCTCTCACTTGTAGCAAACAATCAGAACTAACTTAATTGAATTTAGACTTTAGTAGTGTATGATATATATTATCAAATATTTTAAAGTAAATTGTTATAATTACTATGCTGTGGGTACATGTTTTGCACCAAACGGTAGTTACTAATCTTTAAACACATCTCTCAAATATCAATTTATGTGTACATATGTATCAAGAACAAGTATATGAAAAAAATAAATACGACAAGAGGGGGGGGGGGGGGGGGGGGGGGGGGGGGGGGGGGCCTCAGCCCCTACTTGCCCCTCCTTATGTTCGTCCCTGGTAACCACATTACTTTCATTTAGGCATGGTAATGGGGCGGGGCGAGGACGGGTTTTGCCCTCCCAAACTCAAACCCATAAAGTTCGGATTTCCCCAAACCCATCCCAAATTCGAGCGGGGATAAAAATGATAACCTCATACCCAACGGGAATCGGGTATCCCCATTACGTCTCTTTCCACGTGAATTTAGATTATATTTTAGTATTTTTTTATTAAAAAAAGTTAAATGTCCAAAATTATTTTCTCTCAACAATATTTTTCTAAATAAATAAAAAAAATAGAGAAAATGGTTTGTTTAATACTCAAATTAAAATAAAAAATAAATATATAAACGTAATTTAAGAGATTGTTTAAGCGTTTATAATTTAAAAGATGTGAAATCTAATTTTTAGTATAAGCGGGGCGGGTTCGGAGACGGGTTCGGGGTGAGTATCAATGTACTCATTACCCGCCCCAAACTCATCTTTTGAAATCGGGGAAAACCCAAATCCGAACTCAAACTCAGTCAACTCGGGTTTTCCCCGTCAAAGCGGTATGGTTTGGATGGATACCCGCAAGTATGGATTTTATTATCATGCCTACTTTCGATATTTCATTTTTTAGCTTACTAGTTACTCTTGTAAAATATACTAGTATGGAGCTTGTGCCAAGCACGGGTATAACGCATTTTTTGAATATAAGTATTAAATTTATTTGTTGACTTAAATATAATTTTAGGCTATGTTTGGATTGATGGTACATAACGGAATGGAGCGGAATGGAATAAGATGGAATGGAGCGGAGCGGGATGGAATGGAGCATAAAATGTATTCCATTGTTTGGACATTTTGTATTCCATCCCATACACCCCAAATTGGAGGGGAAGAAAAATAAGAGAAAATGATGGAATGGGATGGAATCCATACCATCACATACCACTCCATTCCATTCATTTTTAAAGAATCCAAACAATGGAACTTCACTTCATACCACCACATACCACTCCATTCCATCTCATACCACCAATCCAAACAAAGCCTTAGTGCTCCGATTTTATAAAACTATGTGCCCATGTCGAGCATGAGAAATAAAATAACTATAAAATTTAAATAAGAAAAGTAATTGATGTCGTATGAAAAAGAGATATTTTGAGTTGATTTACAAAATTGTCCTTCATGATATGAAAAAAATAAATTGAAAAATTGAAAGAAGAGAGAGTAATAAATAGTTAAGGGTATAATAGAAAAAATAACATTAAATACTTCATTGGTAATATAAAGCGATATATATTAGTATAATTTTTTTCCCAAAATGACATATTGTAGTACGGAGGAAGTAAGTAATGATGATGGTGAGTTAGCTAGGTATCTACTTTAAATTCTTGTATTAGAACTTGCTCGAATCGTATCACTAACTTTCTTACCATTATCGTTATGGCTGAAAATCAGTGTCACAACGGATCACCATGTGCAATACTGCAAATCTTATTTGAAGGAATGGATATATGTGCGCGGTTATTATTCATATTTTAATTTTTGTCAATAATTTCATATTTTTATTAAATAGTTTAACAAAGAAGCCCTCTCTCTCTCAACTTTAATTTTATTTACTCTCTTTTTTCTTCTTCCTCATCTACTATACAGCAGAATGGTTTTAAGCCCTTTTTTTTTTGCCCCTTAATTAATCATTCATCTGTGTAGTTTTTTCTCTCATTTTATCTAAATAAGTAGTTTGATTTTTACATGGATTTGATTTTTCTTTCATGTTTTTTGTGATTTCGTCATTTGACTGGAGTGTGATTTCATTTATCGTCTTATTACAACATTGTTGGTTTTTTGTCTTGTTGCGATTTTCGCTTGATTAAGATTTACATATCAGTTTTGATCCATCATAGATTCAAGACTTAAATGTCAACGTTACAAATCTAAAGACATGGACATTTTGATTATTTTAATTTTCTCACATTTATAGCATTTTGGCGTTTTATACTATTATAATCAGTGTTGTGAAAATGTCAATTTTTATCAAAAAATCCTTTTACCTACAATTTTGTTTTGGTTCAAACCCGTCATTCTTGATGATGTAAAAAAGGCTAATTGATTTTAAATTTGACCATAAAATAAATAAAGTCGAATTAAATAACATTTTTATTAGAGATCAAATTTAAATATTTTCTGAACGAATCATCCTTACCTAAAAAAACAGACTTAAGAATCACAAAGTTTTATTTGTACCACACCTTTAATACAATAAAAAAAGCTGATGAGAAAGATGTATAATCTTCCATAGTGAAGATTAAGAAATCAAGAATTAATATGGTAAACAAGCACCAAAATAAAAACAAAAACAATTAAGCATAAAAATAATGCAAGCAAGAGGAACTGAAGAGTTAAGCCTGAAACAATCCTTGATCATGTTTTACTGTCTCGCAGTCGAACTTCAGATTATTAAGACTTCTTTCTCTTAAAAAAACGAAAACAGCCTTGAACGAACATGTGAATAAGAGTACGCAAATATTATATATGACAAACAACAAATGAAATTGTGGATATGGTGAAGATGAATTGATTTTCTAAGAGCATTGAAAACCAGAATTGTTCCTTCCACAATTGTTGAGAATGAGACTCAAAGAAATAGGAACATTAAGGTGAAGTCCAAGGACATTAGCTTTAAGGGCAGTGCAAAGACAAGCAGCTGCTTCAAGGTCAGCAAGACCTTGAATGAGTGAGCAACAAGGGAGTGTTGGTGGGGCCCCCACTTTCACCTTGACCAAATTCAACACTTTTGCACAAACACCTAACTTAAGTGCATTTATAGGACATGTACCCTTTGGAGAAGGGTCATAAGTTGGGTTAGGGATTGGGATTGTTGGGATTGTAGGGATAGTTGGGATGGTAGGGACTGTAGGGACATAATTGGCATTCACCATGATGAATGAAATGAGATTGAGACATAGGAAAAATGTAACATTAACCTTAAAAGCCATTTCACAAAACTAATTAGTATTAAACTAGAATGCTAATAGTTTGTGAATAGTGACTTATGGTTTGGTATTAATTTGAATGGTGAAAAAATTAGAGAAGTTAGGAGGGGATTTATATGTGTTTGGATTATGTAATATTAATTTTTAAATAATTTTTTTTACATAATTAATTTTTAAATAATTTAGTTAGGGAAACCCGTGAACACATAATGGGATTATAATTGAGATTAGAGATGCTTAATCAAGCTGGCACCCTGGCAAGGTAACACGAAATTCATATGATAGTTATATGAAATTTTGTTGTTTATAATAAAATCACTGTAGCATCAAATGTGAATAGTTGTTTTTTGGAAAATAGTAGTTGGATGGTGTTGACATAAATTATTTTTGTAAATAAAAGTTTATTAAAACTAGTACATGAATATCTCAAGTTATATATAAAGAAATCATAGCTTACAAATTTAAGCTAAATTAATCACATAAATCAAAAAGAAACTAGCTGGATCACTATCATGTTACAAAGAAGACAGAGTAACCATACCACTCAATGCCAAATTAATATTCAAGAGCTCTTAACTTTTGTTTTTACTCTTTAATCTAAAAATAATAATTTGTTTTTACTCATTTTTTTGTTTTTACTAATTTGATTCATGATGCACTGGTTTGCTGGATAATTGAGTTTTTCACAAGCCTCTAGTATTAGAGAGCTTCTTCTGCCTCCCCTAATACTTCTCGCACGCATTTTTAGTTTTCTATTCTATTTTTTCACTATTTAAATAGCGGACGTTATAAAAATGAGATATTTAAGAGGAAAAAAATACCCCTAACATGAATTTTTCAAGATCTTACATTGTCCGCTACTTAAATAATGAATTGGGTTCGCTACTTAAATAACGGAAGGAGTATTTTAATAATTATAAGGGGCGCACAAGAAAACTCAGGGGCCAAAAGAAGCTCTCTTAGTATTATCCAATCTTTATTTTTGGGCTCTCATTATTTATTAAAAATTATAATTTTTGTAGCCCGCATTTTGTCCTCACACTCGCATATTTTTTTAATTTCCTTAATATATGTTTTAAATTTTAATTATCTTTTATTTCACTGTCATTAATTTTATGGAACAAAAAATATATTCCTTAAATATAAAATTCGAGTTATTATTGATTTACTGAATGAAAAATTTGAAGTTATGTATTTACTGAATGAAAAAATTACTTCTATAAAGCTTTAAGGTGAGTTTTATTTCGAGTGAAATTTATAGAACATGTTTTTATTTTATTTTTTGTCAAATACCTTAAGGTGAATCATTGAAATAATCAGAGTTCGAATCTCAACTCTTGTATATGTAATGTGATGTCTCTACCAACCAACTGAGCTAGTTTACGGATATAAAACATGTTCTAAAAAAAATGGTTATATTAAACTCGGCTTCAAATTACGTTATGAACTGTCCAATCAAAATTAGACGGTTTAGATTTTTAGATAGTTTTTTATTTTGGCTTAATATTAAATTCTAAGGTGATATCCGAACCGTCCGATCATATGGCTAAAATTCCTGCATGACTCCACCTACCTTTAAATTTACTACCTTTAAATTTACTGAATCCAGCAAGAAAGATCAAGCAAAGTTGGGGGAATCATGAACGAGTACAATAAAGTACAATGGTTAAATGAGTATCAACATTTTTTTTCTGACTCAACTTTATGTTAAATTGATGTATTGATGTTATCATGAACAAGTACAATGAAGTACAATGGTTAAATGAGTATCAACATTTATTGAACCAACTTTATTTTTATCTTTTTGGTATTAACCTCCGGTTCCTAGAGAAGAGGCTATAGTAATCCGGAATTCGGCCGTGAGTTAAATAAAACCCGGTTAAGAAATTGTTTCACCCAGAAATCGAAACTTCATTTTACACACAAAAGATGTTTAAGAAAAATATCATCAATAGTTAAAATAAACTTTTATGTTACACACAAAGATGTTTAATGACCATAACTGACATACAAATATTCAATTTGGTTCTCTCTGTAGACAATTGCATTTGGTTCTTTCTCCAAACAATTGGTCTACTTACAAAACTGACCATTTAGTTAAACTTTCAGTACAAGAACGTCTGTAATTCAGGATGGTATATTGTCAAAAAAAAGTTCATTATTAAGGTGAATGCAAAAGAAAAATGACTAACTGTTTGCTTCTGCGTTTGCCGCATTTGTAGACGTGTGTTAATTTGAAGCTACAAATGTTAGCTTCTCATTTCCACAGCAAAAGAGACTTCAAACGGGCGGCTGCGGCAACACACCGCTGCACAACCAAACAAAGTTAAGTGATAATGAGAGTAGTGAAATGTTACATAGGCCATATTTATGATTATCAAATTTCACCCTGCTCCTTTTCTTCAGAAATGGAAACGTTGTTGGTAATGGTTAATGCATCTCCAAGGCTGTTGGAGTATCCATTTCTATACAGATTGTCCAATTCATTGAAGTAAGAACAAGTTTTACTATTTAGAGGCCGTTTCCTGCCACTTCCCACTGTCCTCTTATAGTACTTGTTGATGTTTTCCCATTTCTCCTTACACTTCTTCGCAGAACGATTGTATCCCCTGTCTCGCATTGCATCAGATATCTCCTCCCATATTGATGATCCTTTCGATCCCATATGACTGAACTTGTATTCCAATGCAGTTCTTACTGCTATGAGCGCTTGTACTTCCGCATCTGGCCATCTATTGTTACACGGTTCGCCGTTGAAATCTCTTTTGTTGTTGTTCACCACAACTGGCCATCTATTGTTACTCGGATCGCCGTTGAAATCTCTTTTGTTGTTGCTCAGCGCAACGTCACCCTCTTCTCTTTTTCCGCTTCCTTCAGCTGGCTGATAGATCTGAATTGCACGACTTAATAGTTTCTGGCTTTCTTCTTCTGGTTGAGGAATCTGAATTTCTTGACCTAATAGTTTCTGAATGTACGATATGAGGGCTAAGCTACGAGCCCTTTCTGCCGCTCTAGCTTCTTCGTCCTTCTTAATTCTTTCCATCTCCTCGCGCCTCCAAGCTTCTTCTCTTTGTATTCTTTCCTTTTCCTTCTTATCTATCATTTCCATCAATTCGTTATGCATCTGCTCTTGCTTTTCCATCACCGTCTTCACCAAATTTGATACAAAATCTTCAAGCTTTCTCGCCGTCTTTTTCCTTTTCTTTCTGGAGCCAAATTCTTTAGTACTTGCAGATGAATTTTCCGCATCGTCGTCATCATCATCATCCAAAGACGAACTGAAACGTCAAAAACTCAAACTCATGTTAGAATCGTTATAGTAAACGGAAATATTCCATAAAACCTATGTGTAGTAGGCAAAAAAAATCAGATCATAATTCCATTCAATATATCATTTCTTTCTCCAAAGTAGATATGTTACCTTATGAACTACTCTAAATGCTTCGATCCGAACTCTACACAGTCGAGAAATTCGACATTTACTACAGTTAAACAATCCAGACCGTCAAACCATTTGATATTGATTCAATGGTCTGAATTGTTTGACTGACATAAATGTTGTCGGCTTCTGGAACCGTATAAAATCCGAATCCAAACATTTACAATCAGCAAAGGAATCATATATAGCAGTATAATCAGTGATTAATTAAGTAAGCAACTTTCATGTTAATAACACAACATAAAAATTGACAAACTTGTTCTATTTCTCTACTCTTGTTTCATTAACATACAAATCTACAATGAAGAGAGTAAAATGCACAAGAATCATCTGCAACACAACACAAAACAAAACAAGTTCCATTTTTTTTTTTTACCCTAGTCACTTGTTATCACCACAAGTCACTTTTTTTCTATTCAATACAAAATAACAACTATAAAAAAGTGACTTATTTCTAACGTGCTTAATTGAACAAAGATATACAAATTCAAATAGAATTAACGAATTAAACAAAACAAACCTAATTTTATAATAATTAAATTTTTAAAATTAAGGAAAAGAGTAACAACTTTTTGAAGTGCGAAAAAAAAAAAGTAAAATTAACTTTACCAGCTTAGTGAGAAAAGAACTAACCCGGGTTCGAGGCCAGGAGGCAACTGAGAATGACCCGACCCGGATTCGGTCGGGTCTTGAGACTTGTTGGAAGGTTCTAGAGGGTGAGGGTTGGGAGGGGACTGAGAGTGAACGAGGTAACCAGGAGGAGGAGGGACGGACCTGATAGGGCGGAGTTTTTGGGGATTGTGGTGAGTGGAGAGGAGGCCGGCGGCGAAGAGAAGGTCACCGGAGTCGGGAAATGGAGCGACGTGTTCGGCGGCGAAGAGGTCCATGGTAAAAAAAAAGAGTGTTTGCGGCGTTAAGGGTTTTGAAGAGAGGTGAAACGATGGTTACTGGCTGGTAAGAAAATAGTAAAATGTGGTAATGCTTTTTATATTGTGTTAAAACATTTTGGTAAGTAAATTGGTACCTCACTATCACTTAGGTTGGTTCTCCTCTTCTTTTTTTGGGTACATACTTAGGTTAGTTCTAGTAGCACAGTATATGATGCACAAATTACATTTTTTTTTTTTATAGACGAAATGATAAAATCATTGAAAACTCACACACTCAAAGTAGAGTGATCAGAATTTGAACCTCAATCTTAACGTTTGACACTAACAATTTTGACATTTCTATCTGTTGAGCTAGGATTTGTGGACGCACAAATTACATTGTTAATAATTACATATTTGTGGATTTGTGGAATATATTGCACTATTCACACATATTGTTTCGACCATATTTTTCTACTAATAAATAAAAATAAATATTAACATATAAGATGTTGTTGGATTCGTCTCGATGATTATTTTTAAAATATCAAATTTTTATAGTATAATGAAATATTAATCGTTAAAGTTATGTATACGTGAAACAGTCAATTGTGTCACTCAATTTGGGACGGAGGGAGTAAATTAAAATTGAAAACGTCCGATCCCAAACTTTTGTTATCATGGCACTGTAAACTCTTGGTAAACCCGAGTTTGATTTCTACCTAGTTATAGTGAATTTTGACACCCAATAAATTTTCACACAACAATAAATAGTGAACCGAACTGAACAAAATAGTATTTCATTATGTCCTTAATATAAGAAAAAATCTATTTTTTAGATACATTGAAAAATTAATATATCTAATCTACTCTCTCCGGACAAAAATATAAGGGAAAAAACACTTCAAATTTTGGACACAAATATAAGCAAAAATCAACTACTTTTAAACTAATTAATACTACTATTCATAATATACCTTTATTTAATCATTTTACTTTTCAAAAGTTTATGTGATTTTCAAGGTATAAATCACTTTTCAAAAGGTAATATAGTAAACTTGATTCATGTTTTACATTAAATCAAGAAAATTAACTACACTTAACTAAATTTCTTAAACACTGCATAAACGTTATTTTTTCTTATATTTGTGTCCGGAGGGAGTATATTATTGACTAGATACATCAATATTTCAATGTATTTAAAAAGTGAATTATTTCTTATATTAAGAACCGAATGAAGTATAGGACAAAATTGTACCAAAAAAATAGAGAAATAATATATTTATATTAAAAAATCCTTGTTTTTGTTCGGTCTTTTATTACTCTCTCGGTACCACAATATATGTCACTTTGGGAAAAAAATTTGTACCACAATATATGTCGCTTTATATTACGAATGAAGCATTTAATGTTATTTTTCCTATTATACCCTTAACTATTTATTACTTTCTTTGCTTTCAATTCTTTCATTTATTTTTTCTATATCATAAATGAAGGACAATTTTGTAAATCAACTCATAATCTCTATTTTCTATACAACATTAACTACTTTTTTTAATATGTGTAAAAATTTCAAAACGAAATATATTGTGGTACGGAAGAGAGAAAGAGAGTACAGTACCTATTTTGTTCAAATCTATGACCTAGATGAATCATTAAAAAAACTCAAATTTAATTTTTAATAGAAGCAATTATTGACTGGATTTACTTATTTCACAACAATTACCGTTTTGTTACTCCCTATGTAGCAATGTAGCATCCACATATTGTCTACGTGGAACAATACCGGTGTTACCTTTTTGGTTTCCCACAATGACTATTCTATCCCATCACTGCCGTGTCCGTTCGTCCAATCCAATGTTACAGTTCCATCCCATTCCACTCCTCATTGAATGGAAAACACTTTTTCTGTTTCAAATTTTCAACCTCATTCATTCATTCATTCAATTTCTCAACCTTCAACTTCAAATCTTTGGCTTCACATTAACAACAACAACATCATCATCATCATCATGCTTAGATCGCTCCCAAAGCTCTCAATTATCTTCTCTTCAACCAACAATTCTCGTTTTCTTGTAAATGCTACTCAGCGTTTTATATTTTCATTCTCAACAACAACACCCGCTTCAAGAGGTAGTTTTCAATTTCAAATCAAACTTAAGCTATTTTAATTACTCACCTTGCATTTTCATCTTCAAATTATCACTAATTAAACTGAATTGGCACTCTAGGAAGCACAAACACCGGAGATGACACTGACACGTCTAGTCATCTACACTGTAATAATTTGAAAAAATTGAAGGAATTCAAAACTAGGTGTGTCGGTGTCGGTGTCTGTTAAGAATCATAGGATCACAGTGCCATAGATCATACACATAGGAGAGAAAGAAAGCATAGTCATACTGATGAGGTAAAAGTTCAAAAAATGTGTACATTAGTTTTATATTTATAGGACTCAATTAACTAACTAATTGAGTAACCAACCTCTAACTAATTACTAACTAACCTATTGATACCAACAGAATTGATACACTTTAATAGTGTCTGGCATGTGTCGGATACCAGAGATGTCTTTAATTTGAAGTGCCAATGTTACATAGATAGAATTTATATTTTTACAATTTTTACTCAAGGAGTTTGAACTCTAAGTTAAGAGTCTCACATTGGATGAGAGACGACCTGGTCATATGTTTATAAGTGAGTGAGGCAATTCTCACTTACAAGTTGGTTTTGTAGGGTTGAGGTAGGCCAAATTCAAAATTCTAAGACTGTCATTTGAGATTACATTTGGTGCTACATAGGTAGCATTAATAGTCATTTTACAATTGTCTTTGAAGGAATTTGAACTTTGTCGTTTAAGATTATAAGGTCAACTCTTGGCATTGAGCTGTCAGGTCATCGACTTTGAAACTGTATGGATCGAAATCACTCAATGTGCTAAATTGAAGGATAAAAAAAAGGAATTAAGCCTAAAAAGAATGGCATAACTGTAAAGTAAAAGCTTTTTTTTTTTTTTTTGTGCATAATGGTTTTTAAGTTTTGTAAGATTCAGTTTGAAATTACTAATTCAATCATCCATATGTGAAGACTTCTAATCTATATTTCTAGTAGATACTGTTTCCTTTCTATAAGCAATATTTTTTCAATGATTCTGTTCAAGTTTCTGTAAATTGCTAAAATTAATAGTGTTTTCTTTGTATAAGAATCTAATGTTTCTTTTTCTCACTTTTCTGTATTAGTTAAATTTGGAGTAACAGCCCGGGTTCCAATTCGATGCATGTCAACCTCACCAATTTCATCACAGACTACAGCAGAAGATCAAGTTCAACGGGTTAAACTACTAACCTCAACTGATGATAACTATGGCGGCGTTATTGTGGAATTGGATCAGCTTATGGATTCTACAGCATTCGTCTCAATTCTTAAAGCTTCAATTTTACACTGGAAGCAGCTGGTAGTTTTTCATAATAGTTTCTTACTAACTAATATTATCCTATAACTGATTGCATTCATTGATGAAATATACTAGTGAAATAATAGTAAATAGAAATAATGGGCTTTTTCCATGTACATCTATGCATATGATTAGCAACCCTAGTTTAGCAACTATGGTCTACCAGAAACGAAAGAAGAAAAAAAATCATTTTGAGCTTGCATTACCTTTCTGATTTAGTTATCGCGATAAGCTCAGGTTCTTGTTTAAAGTGATTATATTTGAAATGAATGTTAACTTTCCCAAAAAAATGTTTGAAACTAAGCTAATAAGCTTGCCACTTATGGACAACAAAACTTATGTATTTTTATCCTTACATATGTGCTGGGAATCTATAATCTGTCAGAAATTTGTTATTTCAGTTATTGAATCAACATTCTCTTGCAGGGCAAGAAAGGAGTTTGGATAAAATTACCTATCCATCTAGTCAGTCTTGCTGAAGCTTTAGTTAAGGTGAATCGGTTGCTTACCATATTGATAATGATTATGTTGAGAAATTTGATCAATGAAAATCAGATTCTACTAAAGTTTGTCATGTATCAACTTTATCGATTAAAAATTCTTTCTATGACAGGAAGGTTTTTGGTATCATCATGCAGAACCAAAATATTTAATGCTTGTGTATTGGATTCCTGAAAGTCCAAATACTATTCCTGCAAATGCCACACACAGGGTGGGCATTGGTTCATTTGTCATGAATGAAAAGCACGAGGTATTTCCTCGCTATTTAAATACTAAACCTTTATGTATTTCAACTTCATATTCAAGCTTGTAGTTAATTGATAGTACTGAGTTTGAGGGTTGTATCTTTAACAAATACAGTTTTCCTATCTTGTACCTTGATAAAATGACAATGTCATAATCTGGGATGAAAAACAACTTGCATGCATTTCGAGAACTAGTATATTTGGATCATTTAGGAAAACAAAAGAAAAAAAGAACCTTGCTTCTCCTTTATTCATAGTGTTAGATTTTTATATTGTGCCTAACTCATCCTTAAAAAACCGGCTTGTAAGGTTGAGGGGTACCACTCTTTATAAACTATAATTAGGCCTTATCTTTAATCAATTTGAGACTTAGTTTTTCCAATACACCCTCTCACGCCCAACACTATTTAAGGTTGAGGGGTACCACTCTTTATAAACTATAATCAGGCCTTATCTTTATTCAATGTTGGACTTGGTATTTCCAATACACCCTCTCACACCCAACACTATTGGGCTTCGTGCGTGGATATAAATGGTGGGTGGCCCGAAACGATAAGCTCTGATTCCATGTTAGATTTTTATATCTGTACTAATACAAATTCTCTAGATATTCATAGTTCTCTTGCAGCTAATATCTTGTTTTATTGTTATTCATTGATACAAGGTGCTAGTTGTTCGAGAAAATAGCGGACTATTTCAAGGAACTGGGGTCTGGAAATTCCCTACTGGAGTTGTTGATCAGGTAAATGTTGGATAGCTTTATCATTTTAGTATAAGATTATATGCTGTGTGTATATATAATCTACTTGTTTAACCTGTACAGGGAGAAGATATTTGTATAGCAGCAGTTAGAGAGGTCAAAGAAGAGACAGGAGTAAGTCATTATGATGCTGTACAATTACGTGTGGGCTAGTCCATGAAGTTTTTAGTTGCTCTAAGCCTGATAAATCTTGTTTCTTTCAATTTCATAGGTTGATTCAGAATTTATGGAAGTATTAGCATTCAGGTAGCATACTTGTATGAATATATTATCAATTCAGAAGTTCCAATGATTGAAAATGGAGACTCCAAATTGAAGGTAGAAGATTCAAATCTCATATCGACAATTTGACATGTCCATTTTTTGGCAATATCATTGTCTATGGGAGAATCCTTGCTTGGAACATATATATATTGCTAATTGTTCTTGATAAATTAGTAACCTATTAGTCCTTGGAAGTTTCATGGATTCTTGTCAGTGCAGCATTTAGATGACTGATTATTCTTTTCTCCTTTCATCTGAAATATCCGATCAACAGACAAAGTCATAACTCATTCTTTGAGAAGTCAGATTTATTCTTTTTGTGTATGTTGCGGCCGCTTTCTTCTGAGATCCAAGTGCAGAGGTTAGAGATAGAGGGTGCACAGGTACGTTAGTTTTAGTTCGAGGCTTCAAGCTAAGCAGTATTTCTGGTTTTTAAAATGTTCAATACTTATGAATCATAATTATATCACCATTTCTCTTCCTTCCTTGGTTAAGCCATCACATAATATTTTCCCCAAATTCTAAGATTGTATCGTAGACTCGTAGTCTATTTTAGATTCATTATTGGACCACCCTAATCTTAGGAAATCCTTTCATTACAAATTGGTGATGGAGTTTAATTAAGCCTAAAACCTAAAAAAAAATTGGTGGTTTAAGAAATGCATAAAACCTAAGATGGTATGATAGCTTTTCCCGATGTTTTAGATAGTGTTGAGCGTGAAAGGGGTCTTGAGAGGACCTGGATCCCCCATAGCAACTGCATGGTGTAGTAGCTTTGGGGACCGTTAGATCTACAGAGAGAAAACTTCTCTCACGAAATCTAACGGTCTTCACACCTGCTGCACCATCCAACTACTGCAGGGGCACCAAATTCGTTTTTGGGGTTGAGTTAGGAGTAGTCCAAGTTCTAATATTGTGCATGGTAAAACTCTCCTTTTCGACGGTGTTTTGCTTTATTACATACAAGTTTGACAGTATGTCATTATAATTTATAGCCAAATGCAGATATCAATTCTTCATATTATTCTTTACTGCAGTGGATGCCATTTGTGGAATACACAGCTCAGCCATTCATCCAAAAGAGTGATCTTTTGAAGTACATCAACGATATATGTTTGGCGAAGATTGATGGGAGATATTCTGGATATACTCCTGTATCTACATTATCAAACTTCTCTGAGCACAAGTTTTATTTGTACTTGAATGCTGGAGAATTGAAAGAGTCCAACTCTTGAAAAACATCACCAAAAGGTTAAACAACTAGATAGGATATTCAATCTTGGTTACATTGTAATGTTTTGATTCATTAAGTCAATAGTGCTGGTCTTCATCAGGTAAATTACATTGATTTACCATAAGTCATAAGTACTGGCTTTGTCATTTGAAAGCAATTGCAGTGATAATCAAGTTTAGTTTATGTTTAAGATGGTTAGAGAAAAGTTGAACAGTCAACAAAATACACATGGTCATTTTTATGGTAATGCATGATCTATTATAGTCTCTAATAATTTATATATAGTTTTTTAGTTTAGTCCTTAAAAAAATTATCCATTGTTGGACTCTACACTTTACAAAAATAGTGTGTTTTTAATCTCTGCAAAGGATTAAAAGCACATTATTATTTTTTATAAAATGTGTAGCCTAAAAATGAATACATTTTGTCCAGTGAGCGTAGCTTAGTTGGCAGAGATATTACATTATATATGCAGGGGGCCGGAGTTCGAATCCCGGTCATCCCACTTATCCACCACTAGTGGCTAGAAAATACATTTTATCTTGACAAAAAATGTATTATTTTTTTTTTTGTCATATTTAATAACTTAGACAAAAAAAATAAAAATGAATACATTTTTTTTGTGAGAATTATACTCGAAAGATTTACAATTTTATAGGAAATATAAACTTTTTTTATACTTAGGAAATACAAACATATTCTTTGCGTGTTTTTTTTCTTTTCCAAGTAGTTTAAATAGCTAGACTCTCTTAATAGCTACGAACTGAATTATTCTAACGGGTGTATTTCTTATATTTCTATAAAGTGAATAAGTGATATATTGAGTAGGATATTTTATTTTCAAAATTACATCATCATAATCATAAAATAAAAAATGCATTGGGTGAGAAACCAAAACAATTTGCAAGTGACACGTGACATAATCAAGGTTGAAAAACATTGTTTTAAAAGCTCTTCAAACAATTCATTGTTGTTAAGGGGGATTATAGGGTGGGAGGTCTCTCACTAATTAGTCATGTGTTTTGTGGATCGGATTGAATGTGTACGTGATATTATGGTGTACAGTCAGTATTATATTATTTTCTATTTTTTAAAAAAAGTTTACAATTTTTTCGGAAAAAAGTTTTCGATCTTTTTTGGGGAAAAATTTTTCGATTTTTTTTCGGAAAAAAGTTCCCAATTTTCGGAGGGAAATTTTGGATTTTAGATAAAAACAATTTCAGAGATTTTGTCTGAACAAAAAAGTTTCCGTTCTTTTTTCGGAAAAAAAGTTTCGATACAAACAGTTTTGATTCAATTCACATGACTCATCGGTGAGAGACCTATTATGGTCTCCCACACTAGAATCCGCCTGTTGATAATACTTAATAACACAATTCTTTTATTTATCATACTATTACATAGATGTGACACTTTTTGTGATGTTTTCCTATCAACTATCTTGCTACAAAAATTTGGACATACTTTCTACAGCAGTTGTCTAAGGTGGCATGTTTCAGATGGATTTGCCTTGTTATTTATTTGGACAACACATACATATGAGAATAAAATTATTAAATATAATCATCATATGCATGACACACAAATACAAACAGTTTTGATTCAATTCACATATACCGTAAGTGGTGCAAGTGAAGAAATATTCTTCACCTTTTCACCTATTTTCTATTAATTTTCAAAGCTAATTGTCCATTATGTTGACTAACTAACAATCAATGATTTAATTGAGATTATCTTCCATGTAAGCTAACTTGGACTTTTTTGTTTCCTTGCCTTTACATTTAGTTGAAGCATCGATAGATAAAGATGTTTTCTCTTCCCACCTCCCGTGAATCTTTTATATCCTTCAATATTTCAATTTTACTCTTGCTGAAAACTTTGGTTCGCAGAAACCGGATTTTTAGTAGTGCAAATTCAAAGTAAATTTCGGTTTTTAGAAACCGAAATTTGTTTTCAAGGCAAAAAAAACTTGGGTTTCTATAAACCGAAGTTTTTTCAAGGACAAAATTGGAAATTTAGGGGGATAAAAGATTCACAGGTGGTGGGGAGAGAAAAGATAATAGACAAATTCTTTAGTACTTGCAGATGAATTTTCCGCATCGTCGTCATCATCATCATCCAAAGACGAACTGAAACGTCAAAAACTCAAACTCATGTTAGAATCGTTATAGTAAACGGAAATATTCCATAAAACCTATGTGTAGTAGGCAAAAAAAATCAGATCATAATTCCATTCAATATATCATTTCTTTCTCCAAAGTAGATATGTTACCTTATGAACTACTCTAAATGCTTCGATCCGAACTCTACACAGTCGAGAAATTCGACATTTACTACAGTTAAACAATCCAGACCGTCAAACCATTTGATATTGATTCAATGGTCTGAATTGTTTGACTGACATAAATGTTGTCGGCTTCTGGAACCGTATAAAATCCGAATCCAAACATTTACAATCAGCAAAGGAATCATATATAGCAGTATAATCAGTGATTAATTAAGTAAGCAACTTTCATGTTAATAACACAACATAAAAATTGACAAACTTGTTCTATTTCTCTACTCTTGTTTCATTAACATACAAATCTACAATGAAGAGAGTAAAATGCACAAGAATCATCTGCAACACAACACAAAACAAAACAAGTTCCATTTTTTTTTTTTACCCTAGTCACTTGTTATCACCACAAGTCACTTTTTTTCTATTCAATACAAAATAACAACTATAAAAAAGTGACTTATTTCTAACGTGCTTAATTGAACAAAGATATACAAATTCAAATAGAATTAACGAATTAAACAAAACAAACCTAATTTTATAATAATTAAATTTTTAAAATTAAGGAAAAGAGTAACAACTTTTTGAAGTGCGAAAAAAAAAAAGTAAAATTAACTTTACCAGCTTAGTGAGAAAAGAACTAACCCGGGTTCGAGGCCAGGAGGCAACTGAGAATGACCCGACCCGGATTCGGTCGGGTCTTGAGACTTGTTGGAAGGTTCTAGAGGGTGAGGGTTGGGAGGGGACTGAGAGTGAACGAGGTAACCAGGAGGAGGAGGGACGGACCTGATAGGGCGGAGTTTTTGGGGATTGTGGTGAGTGGAGAGGAGGCCGGCGGCGAAGAGAAGGTCACCGGAGTCGGGAAATGGAGCGACGTGTTCGGCGGCGAAGAGGTCCATGGTAAAAAAAAAGAGTGTTTGCGGCGTTAAGGGTTTTGAAGAGAGGTGAAACGATGGTTACTGGCTGGTAAGAAAATAGTAAAATGTGGTAATGCTTTTTATATTGTGTTAAAACATTTTGGTAAGTAAATTGGTACCTCACTATCACTTAGGTTGGTTCTCCTCTTCTTTTTTTGGGTACATACTTAGGTTAGTTCTAGTAGCACAGTATATGATGCACAAATTACATTTTTTTTTTTTATAGACGAAATGATAAAATCATTGAAAACTCACACACTCAAAGTAGAGTGATCAGAATTTGAACCTCAATCTTAACGTTTGACACTAACAATTTTGACATTTCTATCTGTTGAGCTAGGATTTGTGGACGCACAAATTACATTGTTAATAATTACATATTTGTGGATTTGTGGAATATATTGCACTATTCACACATATTGTTTCGACCATATTTTTCTACTAATAAATAAAAATAAATATTAACATATAAGATGTTGTTGGATTCGTCTCGATGATTATTTTTAAAATATCAAATTTTTATAGTATAATGAAATATTAATCGTTAAAGTTATGTATACGTGAAACAGTCAATTGTGTCACTCAATTTGGGACGGAGGGAGTAAATTAAAATTGAAAACGTCCGATCCCAAACTTTTGTTATCATGGCACTGTAAACTCTTGGTAAACCCGAGTTTGATTTCTACCTAGTTATAGTGAATTTTGACACCCAATAAATTTTCACACAACAATAAATAGTGAACCGAACTGAACAAAATAGTATTTCATTATGTCCTTAATATAAGAAAAAATCTATTTTTTAGATACATTGAAAAATTAATATATCTAATCTACTCTCTCCGGACAAAAATATAAGGGAAAAAACACTTCAAATTTTGGACACAAATATAAGCAAAAATCAACTACTTTTAAACTAATTAATACTACTATTCATAATATACCTTTATTTAATCATTTTACTTTTCAAAAGTTTATGTGATTTTCAAGGTATAAATCACTTTTCAAAAGGTAATATAGTAAACTTGATTCATGTTTTACATTAAATCAAGAAAATTAACTACACTTAACTAAATTTCTTAAACACTGCATAAACGTTATTTTTTCTTATATTTGTGTCCGGAGGGAGTATATTATTGACTAGATACATCAATATTTCAATGTATTTAAAAAGTGAATTATTTCTTATATTAAGAACCGAATGAAGTATAGGACAAAATTGTACCAAAAAAATAGAGAAATAATATATTTATATTAAAAAATCCTTGTTTTTGTTCGGTCTTTTATTACTCTCTCGGTACCACAATATATGTCACTTTGGGAAAAAAATTTGTACCACAATATATGTCGCTTTATATTACGAATGAAGCATTTAATGTTATTTTTCCTATTATACCCTTAACTATTTATTACTTTCTTTGCTTTCAATTCTTTCATTTATTTTTTCTATATCATAAATGAAGGACAATTTTGTAAATCAACTCATAATCTCTATTTTCTATACAACATTAACTACTTTTTTTAATATGTGTAAAAATTTCAAAACGAAATATATTGTGGTACGGAAGAGAGAAAGAGAGTACAGTACCTATTTTGTTCAAATCTATGACCTAGATGAATCATTAAAAAAACTCAAATTTAATTTTTAATAGAAGCAATTATTGACTGGATTTACTTATTTCACAACAATTACCGTTTTGTTACTCCCTATGTAGCAATGTAGCATCCACATATTGTCTACGTGGAACAATACCGGTGTTACCTTTTTGGTTTCCCACAATGACTATTCTATCCCATCACTGCCGTGTCCGTTCGTCCAATCCAATGTTACAGTTCCATCCCATTCCACTCCTCATTGAATGGAAAACACTTTTTCTGTTTCAAATTTTCAACCTCATTCATTCATTCATTCAATTTCTCAACCTTCAACTTCAAATCTTTGGCTTCACATTAACAACAACAACATCATCATCATCATCATGCTTAGATCGCTCCCAAAGCTCTCAATTATCTTCTCTTCAACCAACAATTCTCGTTTTCTTGTAAATGCTACTCAGCGTTTTATATTTTCATTCTCAACAACAACACCCGCTTCAAGAGGTAGTTTTCAATTTCAAATCAAACTTAAGCTATTTTAATTACTCACCTTGCATTTTCATCTTCAAATTATCACTAATTAAACTGAATTGGCACTCTAGGAAGCACAAACACCGGAGATGACACTGACACGTCTAGTCATCTACACTGTAATAATTTGAAAAAATTGAAGGAATTCAAAACTAGGTGTGTCGGTGTCGGTGTCTGTTAAGAATCATAGGATCACAGTGCCATAGATCATACACATAGGAGAGAAAGAAAGCATAGTCATACTGATGAGGTAAAAGTTCAAAAAATGTGTACATTAGTTTTATATTTATAGGACTCAATTAACTAACTAATTGAGTAACCAACCTCTAACTAATTACTAACTAACCTATTGATACCAACAGAATTGATACACTTTAATAGTGTCTGGCATGTGTCGGATACCAGAGATGTCTTTAATTTGAAGTGCCAATGTTACATAGATAGAATTTATATTTTTACAATTTTTACTCAAGGAGTTTGAACTCTAAGTTAAGAGTCTCACATTGGATGAGAGACGACCTGGTCATATGTTTATAAGTGAGTGAGGCAATTCTCACTTACAAGTTGGTTTTGTAGGGTTGAGGTAGGCCAAATTCAAAATTCTAAGACTGTCATTTGAGATTACATTTGGTGCTACATAGGTAGCATTAATAGTCATTTTACAATTGTCTTTGAAGGAATTTGAACTTTGTCGTTTAAGATTATAAGGTCAACTCTTGGCATTGAGCTGTCAGGTCATCGACTTTGAAACTGTATGGATCGAAATCACTCAATGTGCTAAATTGAAGGATAAAAAAAAGGAATTAAGCCTAAAAAGAATGGCATAACTGTAAAGTAAAAGCTTTTTTTTTTTTTTTTGTGCATAATGGTTTTTAAGTTTTGTAAGATTCAGTTTGAAATTACTAATTCAATCATCCATATGTGAAGACTTCTAATCTATATTTCTAGTAGATACTGTTTCCTTTCTATAAGCAATATTTTTTCAATGATTCTGTTCAAGTTTCTGTAAATTGCTAAAATTAATAGTGTTTTCTTTGTATAAGAATCTAATGTTTCTTTTTCTCACTTTTCTGTATTAGTTAAATTTGGAGTAACAGCCCGGGTTCCAATTCGATGCATGTCAACCTCACCAATTTCATCACAGACTACAGCAGAAGATCAAGTTCAACGGGTTAAACTACTAACCTCAACTGATGATAACTATGGCGGCGTTATTGTGGAATTGGATCAGCTTATGGATTCTACAGCATTCGTCTCAATTCTTAAAGCTTCAATTTTACACTGGAAGCAGCTGGTAGTTTTTCATAATAGTTTCTTACTAACTAATATTATCCTATAACTGATTGCATTCATTGATGAAATATACTAGTGAAATAATAGTAAATAGAAATAATGGGCTTTTTCCATGTACATCTATGCATATGATTAGCAACCCTAGTTTAGCAACTATGGTCTACCAGAAACGAAAGAAGAAAAAAAATCATTTTGAGCTTGCATTACCTTTCTGATTTAGTTATCGCGATAAGCTCAGGTTCTTGTTTAAAGTGATTATATTTGAAATGAATGTTAACTTTCCCAAAAAAATGTTTGAAACTAAGCTAATAAGCTTGCCACTTATGGACAACAAAACTTATGTATTTTTATCCTTACATATGTGCTGGGAATCTATAATCTGTCAGAAATTTGTTATTTCAGTTATTGAATCAACATTCTCTTGCAGGGCAAGAAAGGAGTTTGGATAAAATTACCTATCCATCTAGTCAGTCTTGCTGAAGCTTTAGTTAAGGTGAATCGGTTGCTTACCATATTGATAATGATTATGTTGAGAAATTTGATCAATGAAAATCAGATTCTACTAAAGTTTGTCATGTATCAACTTTATCGATTAAAAATTCTTTCTATGACAGGAAGGTTTTTGGTATCATCATGCAGAACCAAAATATTTAATGCTTGTGTATTGGATTCCTGAAAGTCCAAATACTATTCCTGCAAATGCCACACACAGGGTGGGCATTGGTTCATTTGTCATGAATGAAAAGCACGAGGTATTTCCTCGCTATTTAAATACTAAACCTTTATGTATTTCAACTTCATATTCAAGCTTGTAGTTAATTGATAGTACTGAGTTTGAGGGTTGTATCTTTAACAAATACAGTTTTCCTATCTTGTACCTTGATAAAATGACAATGTCATAATCTGGGATGAAATGTTAACTATCAATAAAAATGATCTAACCAATGAGAAATTGGAGAAATATGTACACAGTTAGTTAGGATTTGTAACTGACTTGTAGTGTAAGTCTTAGTTTTGATAACTAACTTGTAGAATAAGTTAGTGTATGTTAGCTTCACATTAGCTTACAGTAGATCCTAGATCACAGTATATAAGGATGCTATTGCTGTATTAACATTCATTCAGTTCAATAATAATGAATCCTTCTTTCCAATTTTCCTTTTCTCTTCTATCTTAACATGGTATCAGAGCCTTAAGATCCACCGTAACCGTTTTTCCGCTGCCATAACCGTTTTCTGTTAGCTGTTTCCGATCGTCTTCTCCGACGGAATCATGCCTCCTCGCAATGCTACCGATCCCGTTCTCGATAATTCTTCTCCCTACTTCGTTCATCCTGGTGATGGACCGAGTTCCGTCGTTGTTACGCCACTTCTCACCGGTTCCAACTACCAGTCTTGGGCTCGTTCAATGAAACGTGCGCTCGGAGCTAAAATGAAGCTTGAATTCGTTGATGGTTCACTTCCTCAGCCGGAAGATGACTTTGATCCGGCGTTTCGCGCGTGGCATCGTTGCAATCAACTAGTTTCTTCATGGATCTTGAATTCAATTTCCCCTTCAATTGCTCAATCGGTTGTTTTTCTTGAAAACGCCATTGACATTTGGAATGATCTTCGCGAACGCTTCTCTCAAGGTGATCTGATTCGTATTTCTGAATTGCAGCAAGAAATCCATGCTTTGAGGCAAGAAAATCGTTCAGTTATTGACTTCTACTCTGAACTCAGAGTTCTTTGGGAAGAATTGGAGTTGTATCTTCCTTTTCCTACTTGTACTTGTCGCCAACGATGTGCTTGTGAGGCTATGCGTTCCGCACGCAGGAATCACACTCTCCTTCAAACAATTCGTTTCATTACTGGCTTGAATGATCACTTTTCTACTGTGAAGTCACAGATCTTGCTCCTTGATCCTCTTCCTCCAATTAACAAAGTTTTTCATATGGTGATTCAGCATGAACGCCAAGGTAATTTCACTGAGCCTGATGAATCTAAGATTCTTGTCAATGCAGCTAGGTCCAATAAACCTACTTCTGGCTCCAAGCCTCCTCGTAATTGCACTTTCTGTGGTAAGGATAATCATTTTGTTGAAAACTGCTTCAAGAAGAATGGTGTTCCTCCACATATGAAGAAGTATGCTTCTGCTAATGCTGCAACTGAGGGAGCCTCCTCTGAGCCAATTGCAGCTACTCCTCCTTCAATTTCTCAAGAGCAGTATGATAAGCTAATGTCACTACTTCAGCATTCTAACCTTGCTTCCACTTCTGCATCTGCAAGCTCAGTAAAGGTTGGTTCTTCTATGGTCACTGATCATACATCAGTGATTCACAAAGGTATATCTCATTCCCTTCATAATGCATGTGTTCTTGGCACTTGGATCATTGATTCAGGTGCTAGTCACCACATATGTAGTTCTTTGTCTTGGTTTCAATCATATATTGAAATCAATCCTATCAATATTACTCTTCCAAATGGAAATTTTGCTATTGCCAAGCTTTCTGGTACAGTTCAATTTTCACCACAATTTGTCATTACTAATGTTCTATTTGTTCCCAATTTCTCTATTAATTTGATAGCAGTTTCAAAATTGTGCCAATCACCTCATTATATAGTCAATTTTACTAATACACACTGTATCATTCAGGACAAGAAGAATTTGAAGATGATTGGTTCAGCTGATGAACATGATGGATTGTATCATCTGAAGCTTACAGATAAAGTGGCTCATGTGGCATCTATTGATGGTTCTAACCACAAATCTATCCCTAAGTCTGCCCTTTGGCATTTTAGATTAGGACACCCTTCCCACCTTAGACTAGCTAGCTTGCACAATAAGTTTCCCTATGTAACAGCTGATCCAAATGGAATATGTGATGTTTGCCACCTTGCTAAGCACAAGAAACTTCCCTATAATACTAGTTTTAATAAAGCAGCTCATGCTTATGATGTAATTCACTTTGATATTTGGGGTCCTATTTCAATAAAATCTTTTCATCATCATTCTTATTTTCTTACTGCTGTAGATGATTATAGCAGATATACTTGGATTGTTTTAATGAAATCCAA
This sequence comes from Trifolium pratense, assembly GCF_020283565.1. Taxonomy (NCBI): domain Eukaryota; kingdom Viridiplantae; phylum Streptophyta; class Magnoliopsida; order Fabales; family Fabaceae; genus Trifolium; species Trifolium pratense. Next base: position 32,632,620 of record NC_060065.1, read on the forward strand.
AGCTGAAACAAGGAATCATGTTATAAATTTGATAAAAATGATTCAGACTCAATTTAATCATCAAGTCAAAATAGTAAGGTCAGATAATGGCCCTGAGTTTCTTATCAATGAATTTTATACTTCTAAAGGAATTTTACACCAAACTAGCTGTGTTGAATCCCCACAGCAGAATGGTAGAGTAGAGAGAAAGCATCAGCACATTTTAAATATTGCTAGAGCTCTATTATACCATTCAAATTTGCCTAAAAATTTTTGGTCATATGCAGTTTTACATGCTACATATATCATAAACAGAATTTCCACTCCTGTACTTCAAAATAAATCTCCCTATGAAATGCTTTATCAATCCTTACCAAATTTGCATGAATTAAAGGTTTTTGGCTCTCTTGCATATGCATCTACTTTAAACATCAACAGATCTAAACTGTCACCAAGAGGCAGAAAATGTGTTTTCTTAGGCTACAAGCAAGGTGTCAAGGGTTCTATTCTCTTTGATCTAGATAGTAAAACCATTTTCATTTCTAGAAATGTCACCCATTTTGATCATATTTTACCATATACTGCCACTAACTCACCCATTCATTGGCATTATCATTCTACTTTTGATTCTACACCTTCAGAAAATCATATACCTGCTGATTCTCCTAATGAATTATCCATAAGGCCATTAACCACACTTCTAACTGACTTCACCACCAATGAAGCCATTCAACCCATTGACATTCCTTCCCCTTCATCACCATCACTTTCACCACAAAACACTTCACCCCCACCTTCACCACCAAATGTTAGACCAGCAAGAGTGAAACATAAGCCAACTCATCTGTCTGACTATGTGTGCAATTCATCAAGTGCTTCACTGCAATCTTCATCTTCAGGTACACTCTATCCTATCTCCTCTTTTCATTCTTTAGATCATTTATCTCCTTCACATAGTGTCTACACTTTGTCTCTCACACAACACACAGAACCACAGACCTATAGTGAAGCTTGTAAATCAGAACACTGGATTCAAGCTATGAATTCTGAGCTAGAGGCCTTGGCTCGTACTGGTACTTGGAAGATTGTTGACTTACCACCCAATATCAGGCCTATTGGGAGTAAGTGGGTGTACAAAATCAAACATAAGTCTGATGGAACTGTTGAAAGATATAAGGCCAGACTTGTAGCTAAAGGTTACAATCAGATAGAGGGACTGGATTTTTTTGATACTTTCTCACCAGTTGCAAAGCTTACTACTGTCAGGATGTTACTTGCCATAGCATCAATTAAGGGATGGATTGTGCATCAACTTGATGTCAACAATGCTTTCCTGCATGGAGACCTGCAAGAGGATGTGTATATGAAAGTCCCAGATGGTGTTCAGTGTGCTAAGCCTAATCAAGTTTGTAAGTTACTCAAAAGCTTATATGGCTTGAAACAGGCTAGTCGCAAATGGTATGAGAAACTCACATCCTTGTTAGTCAAGGAGGGATATACACAGTCCACATCTGACTATTCTCTATTCACAATCAATCAACAAAGTCACTTTACTGCATTGTTAATATATGTTGATGATGTGATTTTGACTGGTACTGATATACAAGAGATAACTAGAATTAAAACTATCTTGGATAACAATTTCAAAATTAAGGATTTAGGTGTTGTGAAATATTTCCTTGGTTTAGAAGTTGCTCACTCCAAAGAAGGGATAAGTATATCTCAGAGAAAGTATTGCCTGGATTTGCTTCATGATTCTGGTTTGCTTGGATCTAAACCTGCCTCCACACCATTAGATCCATCCATTAAACTGCATCAAGATAATGGTAAGCCATTTGAGGACATAAGTTTGTATAGAAGACTTGTTGGTAAACTGCTGTACCTCACCAACACCAGACCAGATATCACATTTGCTACACAACAGTTGAGCCAATTTCTACATAATCCAACTGTTACTCACTACAAAGCAGCATGTAGGGTTATTAGATACCTCAAACATAATCCAGGAAGAGGCCTTCTCTTTCACAGAAATTCAGATTTGCAGATACTTGGATACTCAGATGCAGATTGGGCTGGATGCTTAGATACTAGAAGATCCACCAGTGGTTATTGTTTCTTTCTTGGTTCATCTCTTGTGTCATGGAAGGCAAAGAAACAGTCAACCATCTCCAAGTCTTCATCTGAAGCTGAATATAGAGCTCTTTCATCAGCAACTTGTGAATTAACTTGGCTCCTATACTTGTTGAAAGACTTGCAGATAGAATGTACAAAGCAGCCAGTCTTGTTTTGTGATAATCAAAGTGCATTGCATATAGCTTCAAATCCAGTTTTTCATGAAAGAACTAAGCACATAGAGATAGACTGTCACATTGTTAGGGAAAAGGTGCAGAATGGAATGATGAGACTGCTTCCCATAGCAACACAAGATCAGCTAGCAGATTTCTTGACAAAGGCTCTGCCAGTGCCAAAGTTTAACCATTTCATGTCCAAGCTTGGATTGCTCGATATATATCAAGCATCAGCTTGTGGGAGGATGTTAACTATCAATAAAAATGATCTAACCAATGAGAAATTGGAGAAATATGTACACAGTTAGTTAGGATTTGTAACTGACTTGTAGTGTAAGTCTTAGTTTTGATAACTAACTTGTAGAATAAGTTAGTGTATGTTAGCTTCACATTAGCTTACAGTAGATCCTAGATCACAGTATATAAGGATGCTATTGCTGTATTAACATTCATTCAGTTCAATAATAATGAATCCTTCTTTCCAATTTTCCTTTTCTCTTCTATCTTAACAGGAAGGTTTTTGGTATCATCATGCAGAACCAAAATATTTAATGCTTGTGTATTGGATTCCTGAAAGTCCAAATACTATTCCTGCAAATGCCACACACAGGGTGGGCATTGGTTCATTTGTCATGAATGAAAAGCACGAGGTATTTCCTCGCTATTTAAATACTAAACCTTTATGTATTTCAACTTCATATTCAAGCTTGTAGTTAATTGATAGTACTGAGTTTGAGGGTTGTATCTTTAACAAATACAGTTTTCCTATCTTGTACCTTGATAAAATGACAATGTCATAATCTGGGATGAAAAACAACTTGCATGCATTTCGAGAACTAGTATATTTGGATCATTTAGGAAAACAAAAGAAAAAAAGAACCTTGCTTCTCCTTTATTCATAGTGTTAGATTTTTATATTGTGCCTAACTCATCCTTAAAAAACCGGCTTGTAAGGTTGAGGGGTACCACTCTTTATAAACTATAATTAGGCCTTATCTTTAATCAATTTGAGACTTAGTTTTTCCAATACACCCTCTCACGCCCAACACTATTTAAGGTTGAGGGGTACCACTCTTTATAAACTATAATCAGGCCTTATCTTTATTCAATGTTGGACTTGGTATTTCCAATACACCCTCTCACACCCAACACTATTGGGCTTCGTGCGTGGATATAAATGGTGGGTGGCCCGAAACGATAAGCTCTGATTCCATGTTAGATTTTTATATCTGTACTAATACAAATTCTCTAGATATTCATAGTTCTCTTGCAGCTAATATCTTGTTTTATTGTTATTCATTGATACAAGGTGCTAGTTGTTCGAGAAAATAGCGGACTATTTCAAGGAACTGGGGTCTGGAAATTCCCTACTGGAGTTGTTGATCAGGTAAATGTTGGATAGCTTTATCATTTTAGTATAAGATTATATGCTGTGTGTATATATAATCTACTTGTTTAACCTGTACAGGGAGAAGATATTTGTATAGCAGCAGTTAGAGAGGTCAAAGAAGAGACAGGAGTAAGTCATTATGATGCTGTACAATTACGTGTGGGCTAGTCCATGAAGTTTTTAGTTGCTCTAAGCCTGATAAATCTTGTTTCTTTCAATTTCATAGGTTGATTCAGAATTTATGGAAGTATTAGCATTCAGGTAGCATACTTGTATGAATATATTATCAATTCAGAAGTTCCAATGATTGAAAATGGAGACTCCAAATTGAAGGTAGAAGATTCAAATCTCATATCGACAATTTGACATGTCCATTTTTTGGCAATATCATTGTCTATGGGAGAATCCTTGCTTGGAACATATATATATTGCTAATTGTTCTTGATAAATTAGTAACCTATTAGTCCTTGGAAGTTTCATGGATTCTTGTCAGTGCAGCATTTAGATGACTGATTATTCTTTTCTCCTTTCATCTGAAATATCCGATCAACAGACAAAGTCATAACTCATTCTTTGAGAAGTCAGATTTATTCTTTTTGTGTATGTTGCGGCCGCTTTCTTCTGAGATCCAAGTGCAGAGGTTAGAGATAGAGGGTGCACAGGTACGTTAGTTTTAGTTCGAGGCTTCAAGCTAAGCAGTATTTCTGGTTTTTAAAATGTTCAATACTTATGAATCATAATTATATCACCATTTCTCTTCCTTCCTTGGTTAAGCCATCACATAATATTTTCCCCAAATTCTAAGATTGTATCGTAGACTCGTAGTCTATTTTAGATTCATTATTGGACCACCCTAATCTTAGGAAATCCTTTCATTACAAATTGGTGATGGAGTTTAATTAAGCCTAAAACCTAAAAAAAAATTGGTGGTTTAAGAAATGCATAAAACCTAAGATGGTATGATAGCTTTTCCCGATGTTTTAGATAGTGTTGAGCGTGAAAGGGGTCTTGAGAGGACCTGGATCCCCCATAGCAACTGCATGGTGTAGTAGCTTTGGGGACCGTTAGATCTACAGAGAGAAAACTTCTCTCACGAAATCTAACGGTCTTCACACCTGCTGCACCATCCAACTACTGCAGGGGCACCAAATTCGTTTTTGGGGTTGAGTTAGGAGTAGTCCAAGTTCTAATATTGTGCATGGTAAAACTCTCCTTTTCGACGGTGTTTTGCTTTATTACATACAAGTTTGACAGTATGTCATTATAATTTATAGCCAAATGCAGATATCAATTCTTCATATTATTCTTTACTGCAGTGGATGCCATTTGTGGAATACACAGCTCAGCCATTCATCCAAAAGAGTGATCTTTTGAAGTACATCAACGATATATGTTTGGCGAAGATTGATGGGAGATATTCTGGATATACTCCTGTATCTACATTATCAAACTTCTCTGAGCACAAGTTTTATTTGTACTTGAATGCTGGAGAATTGAAAGAGTCCAACTCTTGAAAAACATCACCAAAAGGTTAAACAACTAGATAGGATATTCAATCTTGGTTACATTGTAATGTTTTGATTCATTAAGTCAATAGTGCTGGTCTTCATCAGGTAAATTACATTGATTTACCATAAGTCATAAGTACTGGCTTTGTCATTTGAAAGCAATTGCAGTGATAATCAAGTTTAGTTTATGTTTAAGATGGTTAGAGAAAAGTTGAACAGTCAACAAAATACACATGGTCATTTTTATGGTAATGCATGATCTATTATAGTCTCTAATAATTTATATATAGTTTTTTAGTTTAGTCCTTAAAAAAATTATCCATTGTTGGACTCTACACTTTACAAAAATAGTGTGTTTTTAATCTCTGCAAAGGATTAAAAGCACATTATTATTTTTTATAAAATGTGTAGCCTAAAAATGAATACATTTTGTCCAGTGAGCGTAGCTTAGTTGGCAGAGATATTACATTATATATGCAGGGGGCCGGAGTTCGAATCCCGGTCATCCCACTTATCCACCACTAGTGGCTAGAAAATACATTTTATCTTGACAAAAAATGTATTATTTTTTTTTTTGTCATATTTAATAACTTAGACAAAAAAAATAAAAATGAATACATTTTTTTTGTGAGAATTATACTCGAAAGATTTACAATTTTATAGGAAATATAAACTTTTTTTATACTTAGGAAATACAAACATATTCTTTGCGTGTTTTTTTTCTTTTCCAAGTAGTTTAAATAGCTAGACTCTCTTAATAGCTACGAACTGAATTATTCTAACGGGTGTATTTCTTATATTTCTATAAAGTGAATAAGTGATATATTGAGTAGGATATTTTATTTTCAAAATTACATCATCATAATCATAAAATAAAAAATGCATTGGGTGAGAAACCAAAACAATTTGCAAGTGACACGTGACATAATCAAGGTTGAAAAACATTGTTTTAAAAGCTCTTCAAACAATTCATTGTTGTTAAGGGGGATTATAGGGTGGGAGGTCTCTCACTAATTAGTCATGTGTTTTGTGGATCGGATTGAATGTGTACGTGATATTATGGTGTACAGTCAGTATTATATTATTTTCTATTTTTTAAAAAAAGTTTACAATTTTTTCGGAAAAAAGTTTTCGATCTTTTTTGGGGAAAAATTTTTCGATTTTTTTTCGGAAAAAAGTTCCCAATTTTCGGAGGGAAATTTTGGATTTTAGATAAAAACAATTTCAGAGATTTTGTCTGAACAAAAAAGTTTCCGTTCTTTTTTCGGAAAAAAAGTTTCGATACAAACAGTTTTGATTCAATTCACATGACTCATCGGTGAGAGACCTATTATGGTCTCCCACACTAGAATCCGCCTGTTGATAATACTTAATAACACAATTCTTTTATTTATCATACTATTACATAGATGTGACACTTTTTGTGATGTTTTCCTATCAACTATCTTGCTACAAAAATTTGGACATACTTTCTACAGCAGTTGTCTAAGGTGGCATGTTTCAGATGGATTTGCCTTGTTATTTATTTGGACAACACATACATATGAGAATAAAATTATTAAATATAATCATCATATGCATGACACACAAATACAAACAGTTTTGATTCAATTCACATATACCGTAAGTGGTGCAAGTGAAGAAATATTCTTCACCTTTTCACCTATTTTCTATTAATTTTCAAAGCTAATTGTCCATTATGTTGACTAACTAACAATCAATGATTTAATTGAGATTATCTTCCATGTAAGCTAACTTGGACTTTTTTGTTTCCTTGCCTTTACATTTAGTTGAAGCATCGATAGATAAAGATGTTTTCTCTTCCCACCTCCCGTGAATCTTTTATATCCTTCAATATTTCAATTTTACTCTTGCTGAAAACTTTGGTTCGCAGAAACCGGATTTTTAGTAGTGCAAATTCAAAGTAAATTTCGGTTTTTAGAAACCGAAATTTGTTTTCAAGGCAAAAAAAACTTGGGTTTCTATAAACCGAAGTTTTTTCAAGGACAAAATTGGAAATTTAGGGGGATAAAAGATTCACAGGTGGTGGGGAGAGAAAAGATAATAGACAAATTCACAATCCCTTCTAACCTTCTAATGTTTTTACATCATTTTCTACTTAGTTATTATTCATTTACCCAAGAATCTAGCTTAAGAGAATTGCCAATGGCCAAAACCTTTTGGGGATCATATTCATTCCCACCAAACACAATTGAATCATTTGAATATTGTGATTGTGATCAATGTTACCCTTTTCTCATTTTTCTTTCCTTTTCTCATGTTTGTCAAGGTTTTAAATACTCATATGCGATTATATTTTGTGTAGCAAATATGAGGTTGAAAGTCTCGCATTATTTATATAAAAAAAAAAAAAGTTGAACAAAATATAAATAAGATGACACAAATTAAATGTCTTAGTGTTTTGGATATTGAAAATGCATCGCTCATATTTGGACCGTAATTTTTTACATTACTAAATATCGCAGTACCCTTAAAAGCCTTGCTTCTTGTACCTATAAGGGGTTGTTTACTTTGCGAAAACATCTTCGGTTCTTATTTTTTAAATTGTGTTCATTTTAACTTGTTAATGAAAAATGTAAGATAAAATGAACATTTGTGATGAAAAGAAGAAGAAAGACAGTTAGATGTAATGCATTTTTAAGATTTTCATTGTTTGTTAAAAATACATATAATTCTTCACTTCAAGTAATTAACACAAATTTTAAAAATAAAAATAGAACATTGGTCAATGATCACGCTATATTCCCACACTATTCTGTTTCACTTCTAAGTTTAAGAAACATAGACTCCCTTAAATTTTTAAAATATTTGGTTAATAAACGTATAAGATATTTATTTATATATACAAAATTTATATCGCTGTTACATATAAGCTAGGTGGTTCTCTCTCTCAACATAATTTTCTCCAAAATAAAAAATCACAGATCAAACTCAATAATTTGCTTAAGATGTCAATTTCTCATTTTATATTTGTAATTGTCTTAAGTAAATCTCTTTAATAAGTTATTAATTTTTTTAATCTAGAAACTCAATATCCAAAAATTATGATGAAACAAAGTCCAACCAATTTCACTATCTGTTTTTTCAGCTCACAAGAATGATTCTAGAGACTTTCTTGAAGATAAAATAAGTTCCTCACCACTTGTACCAATTGATAGAAATTGGTATAAATAGAAAATTTATGAAAATTAACACTGGCTTTTTAATGAACAAGCCAAAAAGAAATTAGCTGCTTAGTTCTAACTTCAATAGGTTCTTTAATAAAATCATAGTTCAATTTCTAACTTGGGAATTGATTATTGAAATATATATACAATTTGGGAAAGTTATTGAAGAAAAAAATAGTACACAACACAAGTAACTATATATACATAATACATGCAACATTCATCACCTCCCCCCAAAAAGCAAATGAAAAATACAAAGAATTTGTGCATTAATTCCACACCACCATCCATAATGTCTCTCTAGGGAATTCTAAATTAAAAAAATACATAGAATTTATATCAAAGATAAGCATATATAAACCTGATATCTAGTCAAGAACGCATAGATGAGATGATTCAAGTCTATTCCAGCTTTTTTTTTTTTTTTTCTAAGTCTATTCCAGCTTAGTCGTCATAGGTACATAGTTCAAATTCAGCCATCAGAAAGAAGCGGCATTAAAGTTGATGTAGAATTTTGCCGCCTATTGTGATCATATCTGACTCGAATGATTAGTCTCTGCTATCTGTTACTCCTTCCGAAAGACGGCGATCCACTTCCAGATCCATACATATTATGCCCCATCATCATCATCATAGAAGATGAAACTCCAACTCCATGATTATAAACTCCACCACTACCTTCACCAACATTTCCATGATCTCTATGATCACTTCTTCCAATCATAGCACTTTTTTCACCTTCCATCTCTCTATACTTACTCAAATAAATCTTAAGTGGCTCCACATAATCTTCAAATCCAAGTGTTGTCATAGCCCAAAGAAGATCATCACCATTAATTGTTTTTCTCTTTTCTTTTTGACACTTATCAGAAGCTTCCCCTGTTATGAAACTTATAAACTCTGATACACACTCTTGAACTGTTTCTTTAGCTTCTTTTGAGATCTTTGCGTTTGCTGGTAAAGCTTTTTTCATGATTCTGCTTACGTTTGCTATTGGAAGAAACCTGTCTTGCTCTTTGTAACCTGTTTGACCTCCTCCTGACTCGTTGTCTGATTCTGCCATAGTTGTAAGTCTAAGAAATGCTATCAACCAAACACAGTCTTATATATTGAGTTATTATATGTGTGTACATTTAATTTATATACACTATTTTCTCCTATCACTATTATAAAAAATATTAAAAAATGATACATCTGGTTTATAATATAAATCATATATATATATATATATATATATATATATATATATATTACTTTTTAATACAAAAAATGTCAAATCTACTTATAATAGTGATAGGATGGAGTATTTATATGTTAATATAATCAGAATAAAATATTTTTAAATTTTTTGGTCAAGTAGCCTAGTGGCTAGACTCTCACACATTTAAATGTGGAGAAATGTGGAATCCGGGATTCGAATCTCAGCCACTCTAATAATATTGTTGATAATTACCATTTGAGCTACACTTATGGGATTAGAATAAAATATTATTAAGACTCTTTAGTAGTGGGAAGTGAGAAAAGAAAGACCATAGTTGTAAACTATATATATAATGATTTAGAATAGATTGTGGATTCTTTGGATTCATCTGGATATGATTAATTAAGGAGTTCTTGGATACCATGAAAAAAAGTTGGATGGCCGATTGATTTCAATTCATTTAAAAATAATTAAATATAAACCAATGATGTGGCGTCAAATGATTGGATGTTGGATATTATATTTAAGAATGACAAAATAGATTGGGTCGGCTCACTTGTTAAACCGTCATATTTTCCGAGCTAAGCTGAGTTTTGAGCTCAATAATTTAAGTTGATCCATCCTGTCTAACTCATTTAAAAAACATGGCGGAGGCATATTGGTTTGCAAGTATTTTTTTAAAAAAAAATAAAAATTCTATAATGAGCTTTACAATGAAGCAATCATTCGAGTCCGATGCAATAAAAAAATTCTCTTTATTGATACCGTAAAGAAAAACTTAGATTTAAGCGTTATATAACTAGGCTTTCAATTTCATTCGAGAATGTTCTTTCCCATCATGTTCCCAATCCCATCAATCCTTCCTGCATGCAGCCCAAGTCACCCATGACCTAGCCAATGTTGCCCTAGTCATGCATGGTGGTGACGCTTATCTGTTTGATCCGTCAATCGTCCGTATTTTGTTATTCTTCCGCTCCGGTCACACATGTTTAGAGATATTAAAAAAAATTGATGTTGAAGTTGAAGAAGGTCTTCTTTCAATTTATTGACCTTTATTTATTTAGGCATATGAATGTCTTTGACCTTTATTTATTGTTATACTATTAAAATCAAAGTTTGATCTGTAAGCTTATTGTGCATAACTTATATACATTTTTCTAAAAGAAAAGATTTAAAAATAAAAAAAAAAAAAAAAAAACAGAATAGAATGTTTATTATTTATTGTGGTATTTGCGTTGAAATGTGGATAATTTGTGGCCGTTCATGTGCGAGAGGAGGTATTGACGTGTGTTTGAAATTTACCATTTGATTGGAACTGCTTATATCTTAGAAGTTAGAATCCAAACACCAACGTCACTGAATTGTGCTGAAAGGAGACAATGGCCTAAACTGTCTCTCATGTAGGCTCGGCTGAATGTTAGGTAGGGTACCTCCAGCACTTTTTTACCCTCAAAGTATAGTTTTAGTTGGAGTCATAGACCAATCTTTTAAGGTATACTTGAATTAAAGATCACATACTTAAGGGTCTACTCACATGGGTTTGACATTTTGATGTTTTGTTCATCTCAAAATCTTATATTCAGATTTCATATTAGGTCAGTTTATACAAAATAAAACTCTTACTATTATATTTTTATAAATAAACAGTAGAATTCATGTCTTTTAAATTAGTAGTCGATTTTTGAGCTAGATACTGAATCTTGAAAATAAAAACATAACTTAAGGTTCTACCCTTTCCAAAAAATGTTATTTTCTGAACACAATCGAGAATCAAACTTATAAACACATGCTTAAGAGACTTAAATATTTAACGTTGATTACGTTGGGCGAGTTTTTTTTGTGTGGGTACCAAATATAAATAGTTCATGTTAAAAAAAATACATTAAATCTAGAGTTTATTATAAGTAGTTGGGGGCTTAAAATGAGTGAATTTTGACTCTAGTCAATTACCATAGATAAGGTCACTTGATATGTAGTTAAAATGATTGAGGCATTCTTCTCTTGAATAATAATTCTTTAGATGGACACATATTTTGACATTTTTTTTTATAAAATATTTGGACATATATTTTAGACACATAAAAAAGAAAGATGGAGAAAAATAATAGGCAAAATTACACTTCAGGTCATTTATCTTCTTTTTTTTAACAGTTTGGTCCTTTATTTTATTTTTTTGTAACAATTTGGTTATTTATCTTTTTTTTGTAACAATTTGGTCTTTTATCTTTTTTTTTTTGTAACACTTTGGTCCTTATCTTATTTATTTATAAAAATTAAAGGACCAAAGTGTTACAAATAAAAAAAAATAAAGGACCAAACTGTTAAAAAAAGGACTAAAGTGTTACAAATAAAAAAAAATAAAGGACTAAAGTGTTACAAATAAAAGATAAAGGATCAAAGTGTTAAAAAAAAAATAAGATAAAGGACCTGTAGTGTAATTTTGCCAAAATAATAATTAAACATTTATATTCAGAGGAATACTTAGATAGGCACAAGCCTAAATGATGAATATTTAGGCATACTCAAATAACTAAAAAAATTTAAAGATAAACTAATTAAGTGATGTGACTAATTTATTTTTCTTTTAAATTCATTTCATCTAGGAGCGTGTGCCCAAATATTTTCATTTAGGCTTGTGTCTATCTAAGTGTTTCTCTTATATTCAAATAATGTCTAAATTCTTGTGGGTGTATTGTGTACATCGACACATGCCATTCTTCACTTGATTGCCACTAATTAAATTAACAATTTTTTGACCAAAAAAAAGATTAACAATTTTGAAGTAGTTAAAGGCCATAACACATCGACACGAATTGCTATCTTCCATTTGTGAATGATTAAAAGAAAAAGAAAAAAAAACATTTGTGAAAAGAAAAACATTAAAATTCCTAGTCTTGCAATAACACACCCACCACTACTACCACCTTTGGGCCATCTAGCATTTATTCATGAACTGTGGGGGTCCAAATTTTTATTTTTTAGTTTGATGGCTATAAATTCACCTATTGATTGATGTGAATAAATGAGAGATCTTGGGTTTAAACTTCAATCTTGCATATAAAATATAATATATTTATCAGTTGAATTATTTTCATGGGATGGGATCCAAATAGCTTCTTTTGGCACTATATGAATTTTCCTGTGTGTGCTATAAAATACCAAAAGTACTCTTGTTTGTTTCGTTACCTAAGTAGTAGATAGGTAAAATTTTTAAATGCAAGAACAGCTGAAGATTGTAATCCCCCCAGAGAACCCTCAGAGAAAATTTTGAACTTTTTTATCGTCTACTACTTAAGTAGTGAATCCTTGGTGTACCGTTAGACCTTTAACTAATGCAACAGACTTGACCACCAACTGATTTGCAAGTTAATTAACACATAGTTGTTTTTAAGAATTTCTCATTTTTATCGCATCCACTATTTAAGTAGAAAAAAAAATGAAAAGAAAAAAAAATACAAGAAATGGGGCGAAAAAATAAATTCTCTTTTAAAAATAATCAGATCATTGTCGATGAAACATCACACCTATTATGAGCCCATGATGTGACGTGAAATTTATGTATGATTTTAGTAAGAAATTAATTGGTCGGCTTTCATGTTGAAAGCAAGGTAAGGATTCACTTTCATTTTGAAAACTAATTATTCGTTAAGCTACTAGATTTGATCTAGTCAGGGACGGACATAAGGGGGGCAAGTAGGAGCTGAGCCCCTCCCCCCCCCCTCTTGTCAAATTTTTTTCTTTCATATACTTGTTGCTGATACATATGTACACATAAATTGATATTTGAAAGATGTGTTAAAAAATTAGTAACGATCGTTTGGCGCAAATCATGCACCCACAACATAGTAATTGTAACAATTTACTACTTTAAAATATTTTGATAATATGTATTAGACACTATTAAAGTGGAAATTCAATTAAGTTAGTTCGGATTGTTTGCTACAAATGAGAGATTATTTTCTGCTACGAAGAATGTGAAAATTAGGTTGTGAAACAAGATAGAAACTGAATTTCAAACTAATTAATACAGATTCAGTTGTTGATGAATTTTATGATCTAGAGCAATATCGTGTACAATTTAGATAAACAATGTGATGCATTTTATATTTTTTATTGAATATATTTAAGTACTATTATAATTATGTTTATGATTTATTTAATTATTCCGACCCCCGTTTTATCACTACAAGAATACTTCAATTTACCGGCAAATTTTAATAACACTTACTGAGGGCTTAAACCCCCAATAAGTTACTGGCGGCTTAAACCCTCAGTAAGTGAGAAAAAACCCTCACAACATTAAAAAATAATTTATTTTAAACGGACATATAATTTAGTGGCGGTCTAAGCCGCCAGTAATTTAGTGACGGCCCAAACCGCCAATAAATTGATCTAGCAGTTTCATTAGTGACGGCCTAAACCGTCAGTAGATTTCCCAAAATTTAGTGGGGGCTTTGACCGCCACAAAGTTATACGAATTTCAAAAAAAAAGAAATTAAAGGAAAAAGAAAAAACAATCGCCATTAGCATTGAGTTTCCAATTCCAACTATCAAACACTTCTTTCTATCAAACAATTTTTTCAATTCCCTCTGCCACCATCCAATTTCTTCTCCTTTCATCAAATAATATTTTTTAACAAACAAACTTATCACAACATCCTGCACAAATCAATTTCTTCTCCTTCATCAAGCTTGAGTTTCCAACTTTCTTCAATTGCAAAATCAATTTTCTCCGCAAATCTGAACCTGAATCTGAAGAACAAGAGTTCGAATTTGAATATATGTTACTCGAATTTTATAGATCTTGTATGCTTCACTTTCCTCTTGTTTGTCTTTGTTTTTTTTGTACAGATCAATTTTCTCTTGTTTGTCTTTGTTCTTTACAGATTTTTATGAATAGTAGCCTCAAGCTTTACCTCTTGTTTCTCTTATAGCTTTTTGTTTCTCATCTCTTCTTTCTATTCAAATTTTATAGATCTTGTAGCTTCTTTGTTGATTTTTTGGTTGAGGAAGAAATCTGAAGAAGAGGCTTCTTGGTTGAAGAAAGAATAGTTCTTTAGATGCAAATTTAGATTTTTAAATTTAATTTTAATTCTGTTTGATCAATTAATAAATAAGTAATTTTAATTTTTTTTTAAATAATATATTAGTTAGTGGGGGCTTAGGCCGCCAGTAAATTGGAAATGATAGTTGCAATTTTGTGGCGGCTCAGGCCGCCAGTAAGTTTCGATCTTTTCATTTTTGGCGGTTTAGGCCGCCACAAAATTTACCGTCGAGCGATTTACTGGTGTTTTTGGCCGCCAGTTGGCCGCCAATAAATACCTACTTTTTGACGGTTTTGACCACTTATTGAGGGTTTTTGGCCCTCAATAAATCATGTTTTTCTTGTAGTGTATAGATTTCTGGATCCGTCCCTGGATCTAGTGATGAAATTTTTTGATAATATATATATATTTGTTTGTTTATAATGAAACTAGGATCGAACTCAATAACTCATATATATATATATATATATATATATATATATATATATATATATATATATATATATATATGAGTTATTGAGTTCGATCCTAGTTTCATTATAAACAAACAAAAATTCGTTTTTGTTAGTGATACTTGATGGTTGTGTTGAGTTACAAAAACTAAGCATTGTCGTTAAAAAAAGATAAAGATGACTACTTAAAAGATAAAAAAATATATAGGTGCATTTTTTTCAGAGGAATTCCATTGTCAATTAATCCTCTTAAAATGTAACTTACTTTGGCACATAAGAAATAGGGATGTTTACGGGTATATTTTTGTCTGCAAAAGTTATCCTTACAATTTTATCACTTTATGTCATTGGAGTTAATTCTTAGGAAAATGTAGTGTTCTTAATTTTGCTTAACTTGTTGTTAAATATCCACCCAAGATTTCTACCATATTAATTCATATCTTTGAGAACCCGTAATTCTTAACAAGAATATCCGAGATTTGGGTCTTGGTGTGAATTTGGAATAAGTTATTTATTGTTTACATCATTATTTTGAGTCAAAATCTCATATTGAAAGTCATAAATTCGGTATAAAAACTTCTAGGGTGACTACTTCTCTACTTATATAAGATTAAAAAATCATCTTCTTTACATCATTATTTTGAGGCGAAGCTAGTTAGATTCAATTTGTATAATCAACTTAACAATAGGGTTAAAAACACTAAAATCTCTATTAAAGCTTTTGATTTTTTGGGTCATTCAGACATTATATCGAAACCTAACCGACCGACCCATTCGTCAGTATATCTTACAAAATCCCATACACTGCGGTGAATCTCGTCAGTGCCCACTTCTGTCTCTTCCTCTTTCTTTATATATATTCCGTTGCTTTCAACATTAGTTAGTTGCATTGCACTCATGTTACTTTCTTTTCTTATGTGCCTCCACTTGATCATGCTGCTATCAGTAGCTCTTAATCATAGCTTAACTAAACAACTTTTGTTTGTTAGTACAAACAAAATAGTACAACTATCCGGTTTGGGGTCAGTTCATGTATCAAATGGTTTCGGTTCCTCAACATGTTGTAAGGTATTCGAGGATATTTACATATATCCATAGATAATAAAAAAAAAATCTAAAACATATTGAATTTTGAATTTTTTTCTAATTACCTAAAATTTCATCAGCTTATTTTAATTAAGCAAAAAAAAATAATATTAACACGTAATAATATTTACGCATTTCACTCTCAATTTAACAAAAAACTCACCGATCATATTCGCGAGTGTGAATACTATTAAATTTGAATTTGTATCCATTAAATAACGAATAGTTGAAATATTTATTTACTTTATCTACGAATGTCGCTACCCACTCCTTATTCGCGGCAGATTTTATCACAAATCGGATTTTTGTCCATCCCCCCTTGATGCTAAGGAAGAGTGGGGCAACCACCTTTCTTGGTTATAGACTTAGAGTCTTTTTGATCCGCTAAAAAATAAGGGACTGAACAAGACAACTATAGTTGTATTGTGTTTGATTGTTGTAAAACTGTTTCAGGAACTGGACAAACTGGGAGGCAATGGACAGGACAAAAACAAAATTTCTCTCACTAAACCACAGCACAACTTTTTGTCCGCAGTACAAGCAGTGGCGGAACTAGAAAAAATATCGTGGGTGGGCCGAAAAATAGTCAATCTGTTTTCAAATTGAATTTTTTGTTCTTCTATTTTCACATGTTACTATTTTGGTACCAACAAACTATATTTTTACTCTAAAAATTGTGATTTTTGGCTATAAAGGTGATTTATTGTCTCCAACATTGAATCTAAAGATGAAATATCAAATTTGAGACCAAAATTCACAATTTTTCCCATTAAAATTCGCTAATTTTACAGCAAAAAAGTAATAAAAAAATATTGTGATAGGACTAAAATTGCAACAAATGTGAAAATATGGGACTTGAAAAATTTAATATTAATTAAACATATTTTTTATGTCATTTCATATTTATATACGCTAGTTCAACTGCTAATTTTATCTATTATTATAAATTCAATTAATTATGAACTAACATTTACACTAATACTTGAACTAATATGTGTACCGAATTACTTATAATCATCAATAATATACTCTAAATTAATAATTATATTAATATTTTTCCATGCAGCGACTTGAATATTTAAGAGACTCAGTGCTGAATTATCTCATCATCACTATGCATTTGTATAAAGAATATCATGTCTTCCGGGCAGTTAACTGACATGAGAGCAGTCTTAGAGGTGATCGTATCTGAACCAATCCAAAAGTAAAATCACAAACCGAACTAAAAAACTGAAAACCGCAAAACTGCATTTAGTTTGGATGTATTTGGATGACTTTCTTACTAAACCGCAAACCATAAAAATCGTCTCCCCCTTCACCACCTTGTCATTTTAGGCCCTCACTACTACACCCACTATTCAATTCCTCGAAGAAACGCCGTTCCCATTATTTGAGTAAATATTCACTTATCACAATATAAATGATTAACAATTGACAATTGTACACAAATCTAAAACATCTAATATAAAAAAGATTCTTTTTGGAAGAAATGCTCGTCATAATTGTGGTTAAACTAGTTGAGTTAAGGATTAAGGAGCAGAAGATCCAGAGTTCAAGTTCTGGCAAAGAGAAGAAAAAAAAATTAATATAACATTGTAATACTAACAACTAACATTACTTATAAAAAAAAGATAAGTATTGTATTTTCATTACAACATCCATTAAGAAGAAATACATTTATCATCACTATATGAGATTGAGATTTCCTGCCGTAAATTTTCACGCATTATTCAATCCAATATGTTAATTTTAGATTAGACCGTTTGAATTATACATTAGTTCTAACTCATTTACACAATCTCGACCATTTGATTGAAATAAGACAACTGAGAACAAAAAACTACGTCAATGTAGTTACTACTACACCAAATCTTTTTTTTTTGTAACGTAAAGTATCTACTCCATTTCATTCATAATAATATCACGAATACAAAGGGAAACATCAATGAAAATGTGGAAACTAGCTAAGGATGTGATCTCTCTTGCTAATACATGAGTGACCTCATTGACTTGTCTTCTAATAAACTCAACCTGAGAGTTTCTAAAATGTGTGTTAAACATGGTCCTACGGTCCTTAATAATATCACCAAGCTTAGACTCATCTCTACTCTTACTATGAAATTTAATTACAACAATTTGTGAGTCAAGCTCGAAATCCACATGCTCCAGTTGTAAATCTTGAATCCATTTCATGTCATGCAACAATCTCAACGCCTCACCAATGTCCATATTCATAATTGGAGAGAACCATTCCGTCTTAGCAAGTACAAAACTTACTTGATCATCTCTAACACATACTCCTATCGAATCTGATTCCCACTATCTAATCTAAATCTAAATCATATAAATCTAACTCTAACCCTAATGAGCTAGGGACCCAAATTTTTTGTAGGACATATTCGACTAGTAGCAAATCTCAAACGTTTACTCCCTCCGAACACAAATATAAGAAAAAAAACACTTAAATTTTGGACACAAATATAAGCAAAAGTCAACTACTTTTAAACTAATTAATACCACTATTCCTAATATACCCTTATTTAATCATTTCACTTTTCAAAAGTTTATGTAATTTTCAAGGCATAAATCATTTTTTAAAGGGTAATATAGTAAACTTAACTCATGTTTTGCATTAAATCAAAAAAATTAACTACATTTTGTTATAGCTTATTTTAGAAAAAATCACTTTTTTTTATAAAAATAATCACTTTTAATTATTTTGCATCTGTTTGTTACAAATTTTTAAAATAATCATAAGCTAAAAATAATCAGAAAATAGCTAAAAATGAGAAGCTACTAAGAGTAGCTTATAAAATAATAGATTTTTTTAGAGGAGAAAAAAAAAGAAATGTTAAAAGGAAAAAATTATTTGTATTTAAAAAAATCACTTTAATAAGTTGTATCCAAACAAACTAAAAATTATTTTATTTTAAAAAAGTGATTTTTATTATAATAAACAAACATAAAGTAAATCCAACTTTTCTAAAAATCTCTAAAAACTAATCTCTAAATTATTTTATATCAAAATCACTATTTTTTTAATCCATAACAAACGGACACTTAACTAAATTTCTTAAACACTACATAAACGATTATTTTTTCTTATATTTATGTTCGAAAAAAGTATTTAAGATGAAACAACTCATATTATAAATACAATTTAATGCAGTAAAACAATCTCAACCGCTGATTTAAAATCGTCCGATATTAACAAATCACAATCACACAACGAAGTAAAGGGGACATAGTGATGATAACACTACCAACAGCTTCTCTCTCAGTCACTCTCACTAAGAAGAGAGAGAACACACACGCACGCAGAAAACACACATAGCACGTTGAAGCTTCCAATTGGAAAAAAAAAAATGAAGAAAAAGTAACAAGTAGAGTAATATACAAGAACCAATGTCAAGAATATCATGAACTGACCCATCAATCATCATACTAGTATCTTCCAAAACCCTCTTAATTTTCTTCTTTACACAACAAAGATGGGAAATGTCAATGGAAGAGAAGAAGATTTCAACGGAACAATATCAGAAATTTCATCGGAAGAAGATGGTGGAGGAGGAGAAAGAGAGGGTGGTTTTGACACTGTCAGTAGCGATTGTATGTCTACTCCTGATGGGGTTGTTGAAAATCCTTTACCTGAATTAATGGGTCATTCTCCACCTGCTAGCCCTAGAACAACTCAATCTCCACTCATGTTTTCCCCTCAAGTATGTTAAAGTTTCTTCCTTTTCAATCTTTTTCACCTTTTCCCCAATTTACACCAAAAGGGTTTGCTTAATTTTTTCAATTTGGTTTAGTTTTTTATATTTTTATTCAGATTGTGAAATCTCAAAAAAAATTGTTTTTTTCATGAATGGTGTGTCTAAATCAGTATCCTAGCTTTTTGTTTTTTTTTATTTGATGTTCTTTATGATGTCTGATTTGATGTGTCTTAGAAACCTTGAACTCATACTGCATTTGTTTTGGAATGCGAGTGTGGTGAATCGGTGTATGTTTGGTATCACGGTGGGCATGTCAGAATCACGGTGACCTAATGTGATTTTCCAAAAGCTACACTCTGTAGCTGCTGCAAAATTACCGTAGATCACCGTGATTCTGGTAATACTCACCATGATACCAAACACACAATTATGTATTTGTTTGATGTAAAGTTCATATTTTTTGACACCCCATTTTGTGTTTTTACTCATACATTAGTTTACAGTTCCATGTTTTTCATCTTGTGGGTTTTGGTAATTGGATCAGATTCAGGGTTTATATTGGTGTTTCCATCAATCATCATGTAATGGAATCTAATGATTGTTGTTGTGATTGTGACTGAGAAGCAAAAGTAGCTTATGATATTGGGATTACTTTAAGGGAACCATATTCTTATATTCTAGATTGTTGTCACTATCAAGAATAAACTTTTCCTATCCTTTTTGTGTAATGCTTTTGTGGGTTCTCAGTTATCATTAGTTGGGAATCATTCCCTTTTTCTCCTGTGTTTAGGTTCCGGTGGTTCCACTACAAAGACCTGATGAGATGCAGGTTCCAAACCCTTCCTGGATGCAAACTACTTCAGGGTATGAAGATATGTTTAGTGAAGTTGGAATTCCGACGATGATTACTTGGAGTTATGATGGTAAAGAAGTTGCTGTGGAGGGATCATGGGATAATTGGAAAACAAGGTTCGGATGATTTAGTGTTAATTAAGTTTATTTACTGCTGATGTGTTGTTAATGGTAGTTGCAAAATTGTAGTGTTGTCAATTGCGGATTGCAGAATATAGTGATTTGTTCAAATTCTGTAATGCAATAGTGCGATAGTCGTCGCTATAGCCTCTATTTGACAACATTTTGTCCTAAATAAATAGTGTATTGCAGAGCAATAGTGATTTGTCCAAAGTCCAAACTCCACTATGCTATAGTGCTATATCGACGCTATAGTTGCTTTTACTAAAGTTGTTTTCACCGCTTCTTTTGTGGATTGCAAGAACAAAAAAGCAAAGTGTGAAAATATGAGATTGTGGAAATGAAAACAAAAAACAAGCCAAATGCATTCTTAATATCTTCTTTATTTGTCTTCAACGGTTGCTATAATTGCTGCTTAGATTCTGATATTCTTGTTTATCAGAATGCCTTTGCAGAGATCGGGAAAGGACTTCACTATAATGAAGGTGCTTCCATCTGGTGTTTATCAGTTTAGATTTATCGTGGATGGACAGTGGAGGTACGCACCTGACTTGCCTTGGGCTAAAGATGATGCTGCCAATACTTACAACATTCTGGACTTACAGGTAATATTTCGGTTACATATTTAGTGTGCGTTTCATGCGATCAAAAGGCATAGTGATCTTTCCTTTGTTTTTCTTTATTTCACACTCTTTGGCTAAAATTCTCTTCTCTTCCTGCATGAACTTTGTTTCTAATACATGTGATCTAAACTCTAAACTCATAGCTTTGATTTGGGGCGAAGTAGCGTTGCAAGTCCTTCATGGCATGAATTTGCTTTTTGTAACACTTGTTACTGCTTACGGATTAGCTTATCCATTTTCTGGGGTAATTTTGTTTTCGCTATATATTGTTTATGAAATTTTGTTGTGGCACTCTAGTAAAAATGTGTGATTATCAGTCAAACTTGAAATTCCTAAACATGGGGAGGTAGAATGGTGGTAAATTGATTTTATACATATCTTATACGAGTAAGGCAGAATTTGGAACTTGGAAGAGCTTATTTGGTCTTATGTATGATATAAGCACTTCTGTGAATGTTTTGGGATTATAAAAATAGCTTAGGATATGAGCATATGTCCATATTATAAGCTGTTTTTTATCTTATTTTCACAAACTCCCCTAAATAGCTTATTTTAATAAGCTATTCTCAACTTATGCAGAGTTTATCTTTTTTCTCTCTTTGATTGTAGAAACAAGTTATACATAAATTCTCGTATGATAAACAAATACTAATAAGCATTTTCGTCAGTTGTTTAGTCAAATGCATGTTGAACTTAATCATTATGCAGGATTATGTTCCTGAAGACATTGAAAGCATTTCTAGTTTCGTACCTCCTAAATCACCAGACTCTAGTTACAACAACTTACACCTAAGTTCTGAAGATTATGCAAAGGAGCCACCATTGGTTCCTCCATTCATGCAAATGACTCTTCTTAATGTTCCTTCTGCAAATATGGAATTTCAACCTCTCGTATCCAGACCACAGCATGTCGTGCTCAATCATCTCTACATGCAGAAAGGGAAGAGCAGCCCTTCAGTGGTTGCACTCGGGACAACTCATCGATTTGGAGGCAAATATGTCACTGTGGTGATGTACAAGTCTTTGCAGAAGTAAACATGAATGCATGGACCGTGGAGTTGGGTTAGCTTTTAACTTTAAAGCCGTTGTATTTGTTAATATAGTTTCGATCAGTACAATGTTTAGAGAGAATACTGTAAGCTACAGAAGGATCATTACTTGAAAATCAACATTATGATACATATAATGCAATTGCATGATGGCCATTCATCATGCAAATTCTGTTGGAAAATTTTACATCATTTGATGATGGTATTCTCTTGGAAAATTTTATTTTCACATCTTTTGACATGTTCTCTATCCTACTTGTACCTAAACTTCAAGATTTGCCTCCTGTTAAATAAGTCAAAAAGTAGAGTGATAATAAGTCAGGCCAAACGTAGCCTAATAGAACGCGAAACCAAACTTCAATCTACTGGCATCCCCCCCACTCGTCGACCTTGTAGGTGCAAACAATTATCTGAAGCTATTGGTTGCAATTTAAATGAGTCACACCAAATTTATGCGAGATCCACATTTTTTTAGTGGGTCCTATTTAAATTTCTACCAATAAGAAATACTATGGGAAAATGTGTGTTAGAGAGTGTATTACTAACATGGATTTGGATCCTCTCCAGCTCATCCTCTCGCCTGGGCTGCCATCATATCATCCGTCTATTTATGTTTTTTCTCTCTCTTTAAAACAGTTTTTTTTTACTATCAGTCACTGAATGAAGAGCAACGAGCAACGAGCAACGAGGATGGCAAAAGATAAAGGGCAGCAGAGCACCCAATTTCTACTAGCACGCCTCTTCAGTCACATATAGGGCTGCATAGTGGTTCTGCCTTTCTTTAGAATAGGTGTTGCAGCTTTCAGACATAAGTACTATTTGATTCTATGTACTTTGTTGAACTTTATTTTCATTCAAATAATCTATTCTTAATTTGTTATAGTTATAGCATTTCTGTTTCTTATTTTGCCACCTCACAATAATAGTTCACCCCAGCTTTTACAAGAATAAACTGGGATTCTGATTCACCTTTTCAAATTGCTACATCCATTTACATGTCACCTTTTTGCTATATATCTTAAACGTCCCATTATTTCAGAGATTTCTCGCACCTTATTCCTTTTGGAATTAGATTCTGCAGCACTAGTATGCATTTGATTCTTTTCTGCATAACAGTTAAAGTTGTAACTATCATGTCCATAGTTAAATTATGACATATTTGAAGTAAATGAGTACAAATATTATATATTAGAAATAACAAGTTACACGTGGCTTTTAACATGTATCGATATTAAACTCGTTCGTGACAGACCACATCGAATCAACAGTTAGATCTTGTAATTCTATTGTATCTTATCAGATTGCAGCTCCTTCTCCTTCGTGTACTCCTTTCCGTCCTCGGAGAACATATGCTACCCTTCCGTGCAATTTTTTTCATCTACCTCCCACCCTCTATGATCCCTAAGATTCGGATTGAGATATGTTGTTGTAGATTATCACGCAGTTCAATGCAGTATTCAATCTCATCTGTTGATTTAAGATCGGATAATCTGAATTGCACATAAGTTTTAACTATTAACACAATCTCAACAGTTTGATTGAGATCGGACAGCGGATAACAGTAACTGCGTTAACGCAATTATTGCATCAAATCTGATTCTCTAAGATCCCTCCTTACCCCCACAAAAATCACTTTAGATTTAGAAGTTCGACGCTATCGGGGTAAATAATACGCATAACCTGTCTTAACAACATTCCCACCCTTATGAATCTATGGTGGTTGGATCCTCTCCTTCACTTTCCTCTCCATCTCTCTCCATCCTATGGACAACCTTCAACCTCATTCCTTGTGCAGTTGGTCAAGAAGACCAAGGACAATGGTCCAAAATAGTTCACCACCCCTTTAAATTAAAGTCAGCATTTCGTCAACCTTTTTTTCCACATTGATTTTGAAGGCTTAAAGTTTAGGTTGAAGTGGCATTATCACAATAAATTTATTCAAATATAAAGAAATGGTAAACCAAAATTCAGTAATACCACATTTTTAGCACAAACACCAACATGAGTGATTCTGCCATCTTTTGACAGTGAAATACATTGAAAGTTCATAAACACAACAGAAAGCTAAACACCATAAAATATTCACTAGTATACTATGTTACATAGCATAGAAAATTAACTTAATCTAATAAGCTACTAAAAATACATAGTACAAATAACAGGTTTACATAACAGAACAAGCATTTGGATTCTCATCACTGAAAATCTCAGGTGCATAATAAGCATAATCAACATAGTCTTTTGATGGCCAATATTCGCTACGCTTGATTTCGGTTTTATTATCATCTTCTTCCTTATTTTCTTCACTTTCTTTTTTCTCTTCTTCTTTTTTCTCTTCCTTTTTCTCCTCTTCTTTCTTCTCTTCTTCCTTCTTTTCTTCCTCCTTCACAATAGAAGCTTGCTTTTTTGTTCTCTTGAACACTTCATCAACAAGCTTTTCTGGATCAATCACTCCTTTTACTATGGCTTGATCATTTCCCAAATCTGTTTCCACTGATTCTACTCCTGCATAGATTAGTTAAATTAGTTAGTAAGCATGTAATCATGCACGATGCAAGGGGTTAATGCGCATGCGCTCAATCTAAAAGGATGTTAGGCACATAATCGTATTCTTACAGTACCTGCATGATGCAGTTATTGATCTCGATCGTCAATTTTAGGCTAAAATTGTTTATTGTGTGTAACAGTGCAGATACGGACTTACGGTAGTAAATTTGGTTTTGCTAGACGCAAGTGGTTAATGTGTATCATCTAAAAGGTTCGTCTCAATCTATTGATGAATAATTCTAATAGGTTCACAAATAGTATTTATTAACTTTTAACCTATCTGAATTATCCACCCCAACAGTGTACCGGTACATATCGAAATAAGATGTGTACCAGAGTGTTCACCTAGAATTATATGCCAGTGTCTCTCTCAAAGTTTTACAAGAAAAACAAAATCATACAAGAAAAGAGTTCAATTATTTTACAATAATTCAAACGTTTTTGTTGTGAGTGCACAAGTAGTGGGCAAGGAGACAATTTACAGGAGCAATCAATACTATCAAGAAGATAGAAACAGAACAAATCTTTGTACCTTTAATCTTACGGATTCGTTTCTGAATAACTTGAGCACATGCATCACAATGCATTCTAATTTTTAGAACTGTTGTTACCACAGGAGGAGGCTGCTGACAAATAATTCAAACAACTATGAGACAAAAATTCCAAAATATTACTGTAATGTATAGTCATAATAATTAACATATAGTATAACATGTAAGCAAGGTCAATTTACTTATAAGAGTAATACTATGCTTTTAAAGTTTAAATTCAACCATATGTCATTTGGTCATGCACGCAAACTCTCCTAAAGAGATTTAACGTTGCTGCATGCCCAACCAGAGATCGAACCTAAAACCGTAGTTAAGCTAGAAAAGACTTGTGTCATCTCATCAAAGAGCTCTTGGATATAAATCATTTAGGATACATGTTAAAGATTTCAAAATAAAAATATTCATTTTAAAAGTCTTACATTTAAATTTTAAAATTAAAATATTACAAGTAATTTCTTTCAATGCAATTTAATGTTTTTAACATGTGACCTTAGCAATATTCATCATTTAATTATGGGTCTTGTTAACATGTGCCCTAAGGGCACATGTTAAGATATCCCAATATAGAAAATCAACATTTAATGATACAAGAAATTTAATGCTTCAAAAGTTAAAATACACAAGTTAGCATTTAATAATTTCCATTTTTGCTTCCTTAACATGTGCCTTAAGGGCACATGTTAACATTCTCCTTTAATTATTTGGCCCAAAATAAAGGCATCTACTGTTCTTCTACAAGTTTCAATTTTTGACAATTCAGATATGGGCCATGCATGTGTGGATGTGGGGTTACCAAAAATGGACCATAAAAATCAGTTATCATCAACAAAGTAGAGAGCTACCTTACCTTGCTGATCTCATCCTCATCC
The DNA here is from genome assembly GCF_020283565.1 of Trifolium pratense. Lineage (NCBI taxonomy): Eukaryota > Viridiplantae > Streptophyta > Magnoliopsida > Fabales > Fabaceae > Trifolium > Trifolium pratense. The sequence continues at coordinate 32,659,081 of NC_060065.1, forward strand.
AATCAATAATTGACACCACAACATTAGTTATTTTAACTTTTAACAGTCACATTGTATTACAATGTTTTTTCCTTTAAATTTTTCTGAAACTCGTGCCATGTCGACACAATGTCACACTGTTCTATCATTTATTCAAATTTGGATTGCACGTGGTCGAAATTGCATGTAGTTATGCAGTTAAAATAGATCTGACTGTCTGAATAATATTAGACAGTTTAAATTTAAAACATTCATGTAATTCGATAAAAAAAAAAACAAACTGCATGCAATCCGAATCTATTTATAAACCCCTAAATTTGAATTCAAATTGCTTGTAGTCAGCAATTTAAAACCTAAATCATCTTATCTCGATCCAGAACTGTCAATACAACAACTACAAGAGTGCAAAAATTGTCGACCTAAAACAATCAAAATTCTCTAAATCTTATCTTAATCCAACAATGGCCAATACGATGACTACATGAGTGCCAATACGATGTTTCATATCACAGTATATTCATCAAAATCAAGGTAAACCATCATGTTTTTTCAAAAGCTACGCTCTTCAACTTTTATAAAATTACGGTGTTTCACTATAATTTTGATAAATCTACCACCATACATTCACATGTTGGGCACCGTAAAACTAGGAGTTGAGTGCATAAGACATATGGTGAGTCCGTGAGTGTGACCCCATTTTGCTGCAACCAGCATGTCAAGTTGCAAAAAAGAGAGAGAGTGGGGTCAAAGCCAAAGCCATCTCTTAATTGTCACAGTCTTTGCCATCGTTACATGTGCCCTTATGTAGGGCATCATTTTCCTCATTTTGTTTCGTTACTTTCATGCTATGTACAAGTACTAGTGTTCTATACAATCAAATTCATATAAACAACAAAACTAAAAGGGTATGGCTAATGCAATTGGAAACACTATCCATTCAAACTATTTCACTAAACAAGCATCCATACATGTTTTTTGGTCATGTACATGTACTATTCCCCATTCATTGGAACTTGATTTCTTCTTGTTGTCAGAGTAATCTTTTATACATTCATGCATACCGTCACACAATTACAACCGTTTAATTTTAATCGGATGGCTCAGAAGCGATGTTTTGTTTTTGGAAAAAATATTCAAAGTATAAAGTCAAAATATAAGTTGTGTGATTAATATGTTGGTGTATGTTTGAGTAAATGCATCATGCATGCATTTCATTTCCCTATTCATTTTTTTTTTGTGTTCTCCAAAGTATAAAAGATTTTTCAACCGTTAAACAATCTCAACCGTTATTCAGAAACTAGATAATTCAAATTACACAATAATTAATAAATTGATTTTAAACAAACTTGATAGTGGATTTTCGTTTGAACGGTTGAGACCTGAGTGGGAAAACTTTGTGACATAGTTATTGCAGCAAATCTAAAGTTTAACATTTTTTTTTTGTTAACTAATCGGTTAGCTCAGTCTCTGCACACAATTGCAGAGACTATTTCCTTGAGTCTTGTGGAACGTAACAAACTCTTTCTAAAAAATTTAACAGTGTTCCATGTCAAAGTCATAGATTAAACCTAAGATCATGATTAAACTAAAATAGACTCGCATATCATGTTTAACATGAGTTTATTGTACCAAGAAGACAAATAAAAATGTAAATTATGATGCTATATATAATTAATATTGTGAGTTAACCAAATTAATTATTTAATTATTACCTCATCCTTTGTCAAAAAAAAATAAATTATTACCTCATCCTTTTTCTCCTCTGGCTGTGGTGGTGGTGGTGCTTTAATTTCTTCTTCTTTTTTCTCCTCTGGAGGTTTTGGCAAAGGTGAAATAAGTTCCACTTTCTTACCACTTTTCTTTTGTAGTCTTTTGAGTACCTTTATGGGGTCTGCTGCCTTTCCTTTCACCACCACTTTGCTGCCCTTACTATCTGCACTCACCTCCTCCACTCCTTTCACACATAAACATGTTTTGTTAATTTAAATCAAAATTATTACTAATTAATTAATAATCCTTAATTTACTATTTTTTTTTTATCTACCTCACCTAAGCCTTTATTTATTTTAACAAATTAGTAGCTAAACTAACACATTTTAAATGTGAAAAAATGAAAAATTTATGATTCGAATTCAGACTCCTATATATCAGCATTCTTATACGACTATTAACTGAGTTGATTTTTATTTATCTTTTTACTTAAGGCAAATGTAGTAATGTACTTTTGTCACTATCTGAATACCTGTTAAAGTTGAGAATTTTATATACTGACAAATTATTATTTCATCAAGTATGATGTGAAATTCAAAAATCAATCATGGATTGTTTAGATTCCTCTAACAAGCAAAAAAGGAGGGAAAAAGAGAGAACAAAAGTACCAAGCTGACACTAGTAAATCATATACACTGGCAGTAAATGGGTAGAACTTCAACATAATTTGACTAAGTTTGGATTTTTAGTGAATTTGGCATAATGGTAAAGTATCACCACTCACCACAATTTTGACATAAAATATGTTAGTTAGTTAAATTATTCTGTCACCGTAATTTTGTCGAATATATTTTTTTATCGTATAAAATAATAAGTCATTGAAAATATAACACATAAAATGGAGAAATCTTCGTACTCGACCGTGACATCTAACCTAATAATTTCAGTATTTCTATCAATTGAGTTAGAAATTGTGAACGCCAAACAAAATTTGAAATACACTCTAATCAAAACATTTGCAGCAGAAAACATGTTTGACTAATTAGAATATTGCCTAGGTTAAATTCATGTCAGAAAAATGTCTTAGTGCTTAGACCATGATAATGAAGAAATTAATTAATTATTAATTAAATTAATTATTACCTTCAAATCCTTTCAATGCTTTTGCAACTTTCCTTGCACAAGCTTCACAATGCATATCAACCTTGAGCACTATCTCTAGAGGTTGTTCTACTTCTTCTTCTTTCTTTTCCTCTTTTTTCTCTTCTTCCTTCTTTTCCTCTTTGGTTTCTTCTTTCTTTCCTTCTTCTTTGTTCTCCTTTCAACACCAAAACCAAAAAAAAAAAAAATTAAAATCCAAATAGAAAATACCAACTCTAAAAGCTTCATATAAGTTAGAGATATGAATATATGATTATATTCAAGAACAAATAAAAATAAATAAGTTGTGTAAGATAATAACACTTACTTCACCCATTTCTATGAGATATAGAACAATGGCTTATACTTGAGAAATTTTGCTTGCAATATATACCACTAATTGATATGAATGAATGTCTTATTTTTTGTCTTTCTTTTTTGTATTTTGTTGCTCTCTTTTTTTTGTCTAGTTATAGAGCAACCTTAGAGAGTGAGGGGAAAAACATTAAATTAAGATGGAAATTTTGAAAATCTGAGGTGGAGCATTTATGCATAATAGACATGGAAGGGACCATGGCTGAGTCAGCATGACCTCTAACTTTGGGCCTTAGTAAAGACACTAGTACTCTTGTTCCTAATTCTCATCATGTTGTACCAAATTGTTGAATATTGCCTTGAAATAATGTAAAAATCAGAAAATCATGTTTTGGTAGTCTCTGCCTGCTCACGCCCAGGCGTGGGAGTTGGCGCCCAGGCGTGAAAAACTGGGCTGAACTCAGGTTGCTCACGCCCAGGCGTGGGAGGCTGCGCCCAGGCGTAGTGTCTGCGGGCCTATATATATGTTATGCGTTTTCTGACTTTTTTAAGGGGATTTTAGGGTTTCAAAGGCTAACAAAAAGGCTAGGGTTGAGAGATTTCATCTTGGGAAGACTCTAGGGTTAGGGAAACATTCTATCACCTTGGGAAACACTTTCATATTGAATTTCTTGGTCACGGGAAGAAATTCGGGCTTAGGGTAGATTTAGGAAAAACTCTAAATCTTGTAACTCTTGTGGTGAATTTCATTGTAATCAAGGAACAAGTTTGATAGTGGATCGGAGAGCTGCTCTCTCCCCCAGAGTAGGTCACATTGACTGAACTGGGTAAACAATTCTCTTGTGTTCTTTTCTTTTATCGCTTTATCTTTTGATTTGTGATTTTTATTGCCGATCTCATTATTTGATTGCTTAATCGTTATTTGCTCCACACATCAATTATTTTATTGGTGTGATTCAATCCGAATTCACAACAATTGGCGCCCACCGTGGGGCAAAGGATCAAACGATTTAAGTATCATGGGTTCTAAGTGGGACATTGAGAAGTTCACCGGGAGTAACGACTTTGGGTTGTGGAAGGTGAAGGTGAGGGCAATATTAACACAACAGAAGTGTTCAGAAGCATTGTTAGGAATTGCGAACATGCCTAATACTTTCTCAGCAGCAGAGAAGAACGAGATGAATGATAAGGCATTGAGTGCCATTATCTTGTGCCTCGCGGATAATGTGTTGAGAGAAGTAGCAAAGGAGAGGACTGCTGCAGGGATGTGGTCGAAGCTTGATGCATTATATATGACCAAGTCTTTGGCACATAAGCAGTGTCTGAAAGAACGGTTGTTCTTCTATCGTATGTCGGAGAACAAGTCCGTGGTTGAGCAGCTTTCGGAGTTCAATAAGATTATTGACGATTTGGCGAACATTGATGTGAACTTGGAGGACGAGGACAAAGCTTTCCACCTATTGTGTGCTTTACCTAAGTCATTTGAAAACCTCAAGGATGCATTGCTCTATGGAAAAGAAGGTACTATCACCTTGGATGAAGTCCAATCGGCTTTGAGAACCAAGGAGATGACTAAGATGAGAGACTTGAGGATTGATGACAGCGGAGAAGGGCTGAATGTGGCGAGAGGAAGAAGCGAGAACAAAAGTAAGGGGAAGGGAAAGAAGCATAGGTCCAAGTCTAGGTCAAAGGGTGATGGTGGTGGCAAGTTAAAGTGCTATCATTGTCATGAACCAGGTCACTTCAAGAAGGACTGCCCTGAGAGAAGGGGTGGTGGTAGTTCGTCAGCTCAAATTGTCGTTAGTGAAGAGGAAGGTTATGAGAGTGCAGGAGCATTGACAGTTACAAGTTGGGAACCTGAGAAGAGCTGGGTCATGGACTCGGGGTGCTCATATCACATTTGTCCAAGAAAGGAGTACTTTGAAACTTTGGAGCTTAAAGAAGGTGGAGTCGTCCGTCTAGGTAACAATAAAGCGTGCAAGGTTCAAGGTATGGGTACTATTCGTCTTAAAATGTATGACGATCGTGATTTCCTTTTGAAGAATGTGAGGTATATTCCTGAACTTAAAAGAAATTTAATTTCCATAAGCATGTTTGATAATCTAGGGTATTGTACTAGGATTGAACGTGGGGTAATGAGAATTTCTAATGGTGCATTAGTAATTGCTAAGGGGTCTAAAATGAATGGTCTTTACATTTTAGAAGGTTCAACTGTTATTTCTAATGCATTAGTAACTAGTGTTGAAAATGCAGACATAACTAAACTATGGCATTTGAGGTTAGGTCATGTTAGTGAAAGGGGTTTAGTTGAACTAGCTAAACAAGGTTTACTAGGGAAAGAAAAATTGAACAAACTAGACTTTTGTGATAATTGTACTCTAGGAAAACAACATAAGGTTAAGTTTGGGGTGGGAGTGCATAAGTCTACTAGGCCATTCGAGTATGTTCACTCGGATCTTTGGGGTCCAGCATCTGTGTCTACTCATGGGGGAGGTTCATATTTTCTTTCAATAATTGATGATTACTCTAGGAGGGTATGGGTTTACATAATAAAGAATAAAAGTGACACTTTTGAAAAATTCAAAGAATGGCATACCTTAATAGAAAATCAAACAGGAAGTAAACTAAAACTTTTAAGGACTGACAATGGCCTGGAGTTTGTTTCAGAGCAGTTTAATGAGTTTTGCAGGAAACTAGGTATAAAGAGGCATAAGACCGTTGCATACACACCGCAGCAGAATGGACTGGCTGAAAGGATGAACAGGACCTTGCTGGAGCGCGTGAGATGTATGCTGTTGGGAGCTGGATTACCCAAGAGTTTCTGGGGAGAGGCAGTTAACACTGCTGCATATTTGATCAACAGATGTCCATCAACAGGAATTGATCTAAAGACACCTATGGAGGTTTGGAGTGGCAAGCCGGCAGACTACTCTAACTTGAAAATCTTTGGAGCTTTAGCATTTGCACATGTCAAGCAAGATAAGCTTGATGCTAGAGCTGTGAAGTGTGTTTTCATTGGTTACCCTGAAGGTGTGAAAGGTTACAAGCTGTGGAAGATGGAGCCTGGAGGATCAAAGTTTATCATAAGCAGGGATGTCACTTTTGATGAGACCCGAATGGGGATGAAGTGCAAAGACCTTGAGAAAAGACCAGAAACGGGGGTGGAGAGAATTCAGTTTGAGGTGGAGCCTTCCACAGATGAGAGGGAAAAGGAGGATGAGACTCAAGTACCTGATGAAAGTGGAAGTGATGAAACAACTGTTCCTGACTATCAGCTAGCAAGAGATAGGGAGAGGAGAGTTATTCGTCCACCTAATAGACTCGGTTATGCTGACCTTATTTGTTATGCTTTGAATGCAGCTGAAGAAGTGCAAGACTCGGAACCAAAGAACTTCAGGGAAGCATCAGAAAGCATAGATAGTCAAGACTGGTTGAAGGCAATGAATGAGGAAATGCTTTCATTGGAGAAGAACCAGACTTGGAAGCTTGTGCCATTACCTAAAAATAAAAGGGTAGTTGGTAGCAAGTGGGTGTTCAAAAGAAAAGAAGGTATACCAGGGGTCGAAGCACCAAGGTATAAGGCAAGACTTGTAGCAAAGGGTTTTACTCAGGTTGAGGGGATTGATTACAACGAAATCTTCTCACCTGTGGTGAAACATTGTTCTATAAGGGTACTTATGGCGATTGTTAACATGTATGATCTTGAGTTAGAACAAATGGATGTGAAGACCGCATTCTTACATGGAGAGTTAGAAGAAACTATCTACATGCAACAACCTGAAGGTTTTGTGAAAGACAATTCAAAAGTGTGTTTGTTAAAGAAATCTTTGTATGGGTTGAAGCAGAGTCCAAGGCAGTGGTATCGTCGGTTTGATGATTTCTTATTGAAGGCTGGATTTGTGAGAAGCAACTATGATAGTTGTGTGTACATGATGAAGAGGAATGAGAAAGTCATTCTCTACCTTCTTCTTTATGTAGATGATATTCTTATGGCAAGTTCTGACAAGCAAGAGATTCAACAGCTCAAGGAGAAACTAAATGGTGAATTTGAGATGAAGGATCTTGGCAATGCGAAGAGGATACTTGGTATGGATATCTTGAGAGACCGGAGTAAAGGTGAGTTGTTCTTATCTCAGCATGATTATTTGAAGAAAGTGGTGGAGCGGTTTAGAATGACAGATTCTAAGGTAGTGAACACGCCACTTGGTCACCATTCAAAGTTGTCGATAAAACAGTGTCCTCAATCCGAGGATGAGAGAAAGAAGATGGAGAGTACTCCCTATGCAAGTGGGGTTGGAAGCATCATGTATGGCATGGTTTGTAGTAGGCCTGATTTATCATATGCAATTAGCGTGGTAAGTCGGTTTATGGCAAATCCGGGCCAAGTTCATTGGCAAGCTTTGAAGTGGGTTTTGAGGTATTTGAATGGTTCTTTGAAGGGTGGTCTGAAGTACACAAGAACTGATCCAGGAAGAGATGCTTTGGAGGGATATGTGGATGCGGACTATGCAGGTAACATAGACACTAGAAAATCCTTATCGGGTTTTGTGTTTACATTGTTCGGTACAGCGGTAACGTGGAAGGCCAATCAACAATCTGTTGTAGCTTTGTCAACAACTCAAGCAGAATACATAGCCCTTGTTGAAGGGGTCAAGGAAGCCATATGGTTGAAGGGTATGATTGGAGAAATGGGGATTAGTCAAGGATGTGTGAAGATACATTGTGACAATCAGAGTGCCATTCATTTGGCAAATCACCAGGTGTATCATGAAAGGACAAAGCACATTGACATTCGGTTGCATTTTGTAAGAGACATGATTGAGACAAAAGAGATCATGGTGGAGAAAATTGCATCGGAGGAGAATCCAGCTGACATGTTCACCAAATCGTTACCTAGAGCTAAGTTCAAGCATTGCTTGGACTTGATTAACTTCGTTGAAGAGTAGACGGAGGTTGGAGAGAGCAGCACGATGGTTGATGAGAAGTCGGCATCACCATTGATTTAAAGGCAAGGTGGAGAATTGTTGAATATTGCCTTGAAATAATGTAAAAATCAGAAAATCATGTTTTGGTAGTCTCTGCCTGCTCACGCCCAGGCGTGGGAGTTGGCGCCCAGGCGTGAAAAACTGGGCTGAACTCAGGTTGCTCACGCCCAGGCGTGGGAGGCTGCGCCCAGGCGTAGTGTCTGCGGGCCTATATATATGTTATGCGTTTTCTGACTTTTTTAAGGGGATTTTAGGGTTTCAAAGGCTAACAAAAAGGCTAGGGTTGAGAGATTTCATCTTGGGAAGACTCTAGGGTTAGGGAAACATTCTATCACCTTGGGAAACACTTTCATATTGAATTTCTTGGTCACGGGAAGAAATTCGGGCTTAGGGTAGATTTAGGAAAAACTCTAAATCTTGTAACTCTTGTGGTGAATTTCATTGTAATCAAGGAACAAGTTTGATAGTGGATCGGAGAGCTGCTCTCTCCCCCAGAGTAGGTCACATTGACTGAACTGGGTAAACAATTCTCTTGTGTTCTTTTCTTTTATCGCTTTATCTTTTGATTTGTGATTTTTATTGCCGATCTCATTATTTGATTGCTTAATCGTTATTTGCTCCACACATCAATTATTTTATTGGTGTGATTCAATCCGAATTCACAACACAAATATTTTTATAAATTTTCTTGTTATTTAATTTAATATACTTAAATTATCATAAATTGTATTCTTTACTATCAGCTTATGATGCAGTTGATCGTAGACCGTTATATTAGAGAGAGAAATGTATTTTCTTGATTATGAATTGTGTTGAGTATGACTTATATGTATCAAGAAGAGATTGTTGGTGGCCGAGGAGCGATAGCCCCTGTGGTATGGTTCAAGGATATTTACGGTCATAATATTATTATTATAAATATCGCTTGTAACATTGAAATTCTAATTGATTCATTCATCTAATAGAAACGAGCTGTAGAAAATTCTACACCTACGGCAACTTCGTTATCAAACTTCTTGTATTCATCATCATCGTTTGTTTTTCATTATTATTTTCTTTTGTTACTGGTTGTGCACAACAAATTATGGTAAAGTCGATGGTAGAGAATTGAGTTTAAAACATCAATTGAGTATAAAAGAAAACAGAAGATTATATACAAAAGTTCTAAATGTTAAAATAGTTCAATGCATTATAATATCTTTTACTACTAATTTTTTTTTACAGAATCTTTTACTACCAAATTATACACCTAACTTAGGTAGTTAAAATGTTTTGGGAGATGGAGAAATTGATTTGACGGGTAGCAAAGGATAACTTTCAGTATGTTAGGCAGCCTAAAATATTATACCCAACACAGTATGGGTTAAGTTTGAAAAAATTGCCCTTCTTACCTCTCATTCTTCGAACTCACAAAATTATCCCTCAAATTATTTTAAAATAAGTTCCAAATACGTGTAATTTTGGAATAAAAGATCCAAAATAGTAGTTTTTTTTAAAAAAATTGGATTTTAGGTTCCAAAATTATGCGCATTTGTATCATAAGATCTGAAATCTGATTGTATCCTAAGATCCAAAATATGTTTTTAAACATGTTTTCTTATGACCAAACCAAGTCAGAGCGTAGGTTCCTCCGTTTTGATTATATAAGACCATTTCGGAACTTAGATTCTAAAATTATGATCGTAGGTTCCGAAATTAAAGAGCATTTCAAATTGTAGGTTTCAAACGAAACTCGATCCAAATTGAAAATATTTTTGGGTTTGGGTGGGGGGGCTTGGGAGCATTTCAATAGGCCTAAACAACAATTTTCCAAATTTTATGATGCTGAAAGATGTCTGGCTTTAGCTCTAACACACTGTTTGGGCCTTTATCCACTAAATCCCATTTTTAACACTTATTCAATCCCTTCTCGTGCGCCCTACACATTTTCCATCTTATCATTCCGCTACTTAAATAACGGACATTATAAAAAAAGAGATTTTTTTTGAAAAATGTCATCCGCTACTTAAGTAGCAGACGTTATAAACATATAGTGTTTTTGGGGTGTGTCCGCTACCTAAGCAGTGGAGGGGGTACTTTGATAAATTTGTAAGATGCACGAGAAAATAGGTAAAATGTTAAAAGTAAATCTCCAATAAAAATACTTCAATAAAATTTGTTATGTTTAGACTATTCATAAGGATTTTTCTTGTTCCTTTTGCTTAAAAAATGTAAAGGATTTCTCCAATGACAAGTATATATACATTAAAAGTAAATTGTAATAATATAAAAGTGATTTTTAAGTGCTGGTTGAAGCAATTTGTATGAAGCGGTGAAACAATTTAGTGTTTTTTTCAATCGTTAATGATATTATTCTTACTTTAAGTTAAATTTTTTACGAGACAAGTGAAATTAGTTGCTCATACTTTAACTAGAACGGCCAATTCTTGAAATAGTTTTCATAGATTTGAGATTACTCAATCATGTATTGAACTTTTGGTAATTGATGAAATCTATTAGTTTGTTTGTTTAAAAAAAATAGTTTGATTTTAGTCAAAAAAAATTATCAATTAATGGTCTATGTAATTTAGATTTTAATTTTGTCAATAATTTATAATTGAATTATCAAGAATATTAACCGTGCCTCTTAACTTTTAAACATTGGTAATTAACTCTAAAATTTAAATTAGGGCTGATACTGACCTGAGCCAACTCGCAAATAGTTCGAAATTCAATTCCATAATTGACTCGTTGAGCTTGGTTCATGAACCAAATGGCTAAACTTAAGTTAAAAATTAAGTTCGTTAAATAAATGAGTTGAACATATATAAACTATATAATTCGACTCGTTAGCCTCATGAACTAGCTCTATTATATATATATATATATGATTGACCTGGTATGAAGTAAAGAGCAACTATTTTGTCCACTATAAAGAGTAATGTTATGGTCACACTCATTAGCACACTCTTTTTAACACACTACCTTTTATAGGTCACACCATCACTTTTTTTAAGTGAGTTACTGTTACTGGTTGATGGGAAATATGAGAGATTTCTTTTCACACTCACCGAAACTATTCATTTCTTAATCTCAATTGAATATTTTTCCTTCTCTTCTTCCACACATTTGTTGCATATGTTTGAATGTTACAGAATGACAAAGCGAGCCATAGCACCCACTTAATTATCCAGATTTTGTGCGAAGTTTAATTATGCAGTTTTTTTTATATTATTTTTTTATATAGAAATTGGTTTTTTTCTCTCTATCGGCTGAATAGGTTATTAGGTAAGTGATTTAAAAAAATATGATGTGGACTAATAGAAGATAGTGTGTTAAAAAGAGTGTGTTAGTGGGTGCGACTATAGCATTACTCTCACTATAAATGATTATTTATGAAAGATACAAAAGAATTACAAGAAATTAGCTTCAACAACTAAAAAAAACAAGCACTCTAATTTCTATTTTTTCTCTCAAGCTCAATGATAATCTCAAAAAACATGAGAGAAAGCTTATATCGTCCTCCATTGAATCCTCACCACCCAAAGTGATTAGAATGTATTTTCCAACCGTAGTCTCTTTTTGTCTCACAAGATTCCTCTTATAAACAAGTCAAAAACCACATTTATAAGAATTTCCTCCTTTAAAGACATTGAACAATATTTTTGCAATTTTAATATATTTACTTGCTATAATATAAATGTATTAGATATATCTCTACTTTAGCCTTTAGTTTCTAAGAATTTTCTCTTTGTATCACAAGATTTCACTTAAAAATCACTCTCACATCTACGAACAAAATGCCAAAACTCCAAAGATAACACTTGAAATATTAACTCCTAACAAATTGACCAAGAAATACTAAAGGAAATTAATCTCAAAAAATAAAACACCACAATGCCTTAATAAACTTTTGTTCTTATTTCTCACTACAAACAAAGACAATGAAAAGAGATAAGAATTAGAGTGAAAGTGTCCAATTATGAATACAACTACAACCTTATGCTAAAATCATATTCATCATGATTGAAACCGTGTTTACACTTTACACTAGTTACATAATTGGATTAAAAAACCTATGATGGCCAAGTATTTTATTTTGGTACCCTCATGCAAAAATACTCATATATATATATATATATATATATATATATATATATATATATATATATATATATATATATATGTGTGTGTGTGTGTGTCGGTTAAATCCTATGATGGCTAAGCTTGCTTTAATTCATACCTCAAAGAAATATGTGAACTCTATATGGAGCCCACAAATTTCGACCACTCTTCAACAACACCCACCCCATCTGCAACTAATTAATTAGGTAGTGTTGCCATTACTCAATTTCACCCTCCATAATAATTTTATTCAAACTTCTCAACTCTAGTCTATAGTATTTCTATTTTATTTTTTTTTGCTAATATTAATTAGCCTATAGTATTTTTATTTATTTATTTATTAAACCTCTAGTTTTTAGAAGAAACGAATTGGTAATTCAGTGATCGCAAGGTGATTAAAATTTGATCAAAAATTATTCTTGCTAATTTGATCAAAATTTAGTGGTTGCAAGGTAATTAATTAGTATTATTAGGTAGTGTTGCCATTACTCAATTTCACCCTCCTTAATAGTTTTATTCAAACTTCTCAACTCTAGTCTATAGTATTTCTATTATTTTTTCCCTGATATTAATCAATCTATAGTATTTTTTATTTTTATTAAACCTCTAGTTTTCAGAAGAAACAAGTTGGTAATTCATAATTCAGTGATCGCAAGGTGATTAAAATTTGATCAAAAATTATTCTTACCGAGATTCGATTTTAAATTATCCTAAATAATTCATAAAAAATGAAATTCATTAATCACTTTAAGTCCAATGTTTCCCATAATTTACAGTATTTCATTACTACTTCACATGAGCTACATGTGCTACAAATATTAAGGATCTGGCTTATTGACACGTGTACGGTCGGCATGTGGTAGTGCATAATCATTATTACACATAACCAAACTCATTAAACAATAATGATAAAAATTAATTTTTGATTTTGTCCCACTCTTAAATATAATCATGGTAAATATTTTTTAACAAACTTTGCTTTAATCAAGTACTATTAATAGAGGGATTGATGAAGTTGCATTGAGTCAATAAGGTTGGGCGTGTAAATCAAAAGACAGCACATGTTGTGTGCTATGAGAGCTAAGTTGAATTGCAAAGTCATCATCAAATTCTTCTATGAATATTTTTAGTATATAGTATTTAATTTAACAACATATATATATATATATACACATACACACACCCTTTCAGTTCTAGCAAACTCCATCACTGTGTGACAACAAGCTTAACAAGATATTCGACTTTATATGGCCTACATGTTTATGTATTAAGCTTATATAAGTTATAATTATAGCTTCTTAAGTTTGTTTGGTTTTGTTACTTTGCTCACTTTTGTTTGCATTCTCTCTTATCATCATTTTCTATTGAGCCTCAGATCTGATCCACAACTATGGCTGAAAAGGTAAAGTTTTCATTTCAATTCTCAACAAAATTATCAATCTTTCTTATCTCCAAAATAAACACTTATTTACTATACACTTATTCATTATATAATTTATGGTATTCTTTTATAAAAAAATTAGATAATAACTTTGTTTCACCATGGTTCTATAATTCTAATTGAATATGGTTTTTATTTAGGTGACTATTATGAGGCTCAAGGTTGATCTTGAGTGTGACAAATGCTACAAGAAGGTTAAGAAACTTCTCAGCAAATATCCTCGTGAGTTCATCACTACTACTTCTTTTCTATATTATTTTTGGTGAAATATTTCTTTTCTATATGACATATCACATATGCATATACATACATATAAGTTTCTTTTTTTTTTTTTTTTTGTCGAACAATCTACTGGCTAGAAATTCTACCTTAAAAATGAATAAGTGAAATATTTAGAAATCGAATTCAGCTCTTACATATATAAATATAATGCAATATCCCTACAAACTAAATTAAGCTCATATAAGCTATTTATCAATTACTTTATTAGAATTTGTAGTCACTGAAAATTGAAAACATTGTATGCATTTGGATTTACAAAAAATATTAGAAAAAGGATATCAAATAGAGCTAACTTTTGGGTGTTGAAATTTTTGTGAACAAGATTAGAAATTCGAGACCAAAAGTATGATGAGAAAGGAAACATTGTGACAATCACGGTGGTATGTTGTAGTCCGGAGAAGATTAGGGACAAGCTTTGTTACAAAGGTGGAGGTTCTATCAAGAGCATTGAAATAGTGGATCTGCCGAAGCCTAAAGCAGCTGAGCCCGAGAAGAAAAAGGAAGGCGAAAAGCCCAAATCCGTTGAACCTGAGAAGAAAAAAGAAGGTGATAAGCCCAAAGCTGCTGAACCAGAGAAGAAAAAAGAAGGTGACAAGCCCAAGGCTGCTAAAGAGGCCGAAAAGCCCAAGGCCGCTAAAGAGGCCGAAAAGCCAAAATCCGCTGAGCCTGAAAAGAAGAAAGATTCAGATAAACCAAAGGATGTAGAGAAGCCAAAGCCCAAACCCGAAGGTGAAAAGCCCAAGCCTGCACCGACTGCTATGCCTATGATGATACCACAAATGCCACCGCCAACGCCAATGGCGGTTCCGGTCGGAATGTGTTATATTCCACCATGCTACGAGGGTAGACCTGTTGGGCCTTACGGCCCCTACCCTAATCAGTATGGTGGGCCAGTATGTTATGATGGATACTATGCTAGGCCTGTATATGATAGCTATGGGGGAAGTGCACCATGTTATGTGGGCCGTTGTGATCAATATCTCAGCGAAGAAAACGCAAATGGATGCACAATCATGTGATTCTTCGCATCATGTTAAGGGAAATGTTTCTTTGTATTTTTAATTAAAATTCATAAGTTTCATAGATAAAAAAATTATGAGGCGGGTGGAAAATGAAAGTTTATTTGGTGGCTTAACATGCAAATAATGTATACTATATTATTATAAAGTTTAGTTGAGCTTTTGATAATAAAATTGCAATCTGATTTGTAGAATGGAATAATTTGCATTTTTAAATTGATTTTGTTGAAAGTATGGAACTTTCTAACCACAATCACCCCACATGCATATGTTTAGCATTGAACAATGGAATATTTGCCTTTTTAAAAGGATGTATGATATTTTTTTTTCGGGTATGAATATTTTTGTCATCTCCTAGATGTATCATGTATGTATGACGTAATAAGATTTAAGGACAAGGTCCAATATAGTCGCACTAGTTGAGTGTCTTAATTATATAATCATGTATTTGATCCCAATGATATGTAAAATAGACCGGATATTAAATATATTTGAAAGAAAAGAAAAGTAAAGAAATAATATGTAAATAAAGTCGTCTATGTGAGCTTAATTCAGTTGGTAAGGATATCACGTTATATATAAGAATTAGGGTTCGAACTCCAAACACTTCACTTATTTACATATATATTTAAAGTGAAATTTTTAGTCACTGTGCTACTTTGTATCGAGAGGGATTGAGTCCTTCCGTTAAATGTTGCTCAAATACTTTAACTCTTTCAACCAATATGAGACTTAATCGATATATCTCAACATGAGGGTACTTTAAAAGTTTAACATTACATTCATAAGCCGATTTTATAAGAGGTGTAAGATGCATTTGACATATGAATAGTAATTTAAAGTTTAGAAGTCAGAAATTTTCAGTGAATTTTGTTGAAATTTAAAGGATGAGTAAACATATTATAAGGTTTGAATTTAGGATATTAAAATTTAGAGTAATTCGACAAAAAGATAAATTTGAGTAATTAATTTTTTTTTTGAAGGAAGAGTAATTAAAATTGAAAATAAGTAATGACATCATATTTTATATGGAGGAGTCGGAATTTGAATCTAGAACACTCTATTTATCCATTCTAAAAACAATGCAGATTCAATTTTATATACATTCAAAATAATTATACATAAATGAAAAACAAACGGGAATAAACTACGTAAGTAACTTTTTAAAAACTACATTCATAGATTTATGAGACACAATATTGCTAAGGGAGTAAGAGGAGTGCTAGCAACACACTCTTTAACAAACACACTCTAACATACTATCTTCTATTGATTAAAATTTATATGGGTCTCATAAAAGTTATATGGGTCCACATTTTTTTATGGGACCCATGTGAATTTCAACCAATAAAAAAGAGTGTGTTTGTTAAAGAGTGTGTTGCTAGCATTATTCAAGGGGGTAATGTAAATTATAATTTGAGCCTTAAATAATTAGAAAGTGATAAAACACAAATGTTTAAAAATGTATTGCAAGTAAAAAAATCATAAATTAACTATAATAGAGGTACTAAAATACTAAAAAAAAAGGTACTAAAATACAAATGCAAAAAAAAAAATTACTAAAATACAATTAAGCAAAAATTATTATATGAAAATTTTGTACACTTGGCATTTAGGCCAACCAAGATAAGTTGTTAGTTCTTTGGCTTATACTCCTCCATGCATGCATGATTTTGGTGAGACTTTTTTGTTGGGAAGCAGCCAGCTAATTAACCATATCGCATATTCTCCAGCAGATAAACTTGAGTAACTCATGCTTTAGTGGTTAATGATTGTTGATTAATGACCTCAGTAGACAATGACAATTTGACAACTATGAAATCCATCATTCTCTTTCCCACACCAGCAGTTTCGGATCTTTTCATAGATTAGATTCATCAAACCTACACTGAATTTGAAATAGTTCATCCGTACAAAATATAAGACGTAGTTGACTATAGCACATATGTTAATGCACAACTTTGATCACTAATATTTTTAATTGTCTATTTGTAAAAATTATAAAAACTTGGTATTTTGAAAATACTCCTCAAAACAAATCAAATAAGATCTCATATGCTAATGTTTATATTTATAAATTATTAAAAAAATACGGTCAAAACAAAATAAATAAGGCAAAATTACACTACAGGTCCTTTATCTTATTTTTTTGTAACATTTTGGTCATTTATCTTTTTTTTGTAACACTTTGGTCCTTTATCTTTTATTTGTAACACTTTAGTCCTTTATTTTTTTTTATTTGTAACACTTTAGTCCCTTTTTTTGTAACAGTTTGGTCCTTTATCTTTTTTTATTTGTAACACTTTGGTCCTTTATTTTTTATAAATAAATAAGATAAGGACCAAAGTGTTACAAAAAAAAGATAAAGGACCAAATTGTTACAAAAAAAATATAAAGGACCAAAATGTTACAAAAAAATAAGATAAAGAACCTGTAGTGTAATTTTGCCAATAAATAAATAGTATATTTAATCAGAGCAGCTCTTATATATTGGGACGGAGGGAGTAATAAAGTAACTATCTTAAATCCGAGTGGTTATAAAATCGAGTTCTATTAATATTTTTGAAGGGAAATAAATATAAATATATTTTTAGAAGTATTTTTTTAATCATAAAGGTATATTAAATTATTAATACATCTTAAATTTTCAAAACATACATTACTTTTTATTTTTTTGTTTTCACCATTGTATCCGGGCAATTAGATCAATTAATCTGATTTGTGGTCAGTTCTGACATCAAGTTGTTTCCGTTCTCTTCCGATCGTAGTTGTCGAGGATCGAACCGTGGTCCTCCCAACCAAATTCAGCGTCAATCATCACTGGACCAACTAAAAAATGGTAAAACATACTCCCTCCGTCCCATATTATAAGAAAAAAAAAATCACTTTTTCTTGTCCCAAATTATAAGCAAAAGCAATTCACTTTTATCATTTTTAAGATTTACTTTCACTTATTCTCATGAAATTTAATACAAATTTCATTTAATTTACTCTATTTCTTCTTTTTTTCCATAATCAATAACCAATAAAAATTCTTTTTACATCTTCCAGTGAAACTTATTTTAAGAAAAACACAAAAAATCATACTTCAAATTATCATATTCAACTTTTCTTAATAAGTGTGAATTTTTTTTGCTTATAATATAGACGAATGAAGTACATTATTTTGAAACAAACTAAAATATGAAAGATATGAAATGGAAGGAATATTATTAATATTATAAAAATTCAATACACCAAAAGAAAACAAATAAAAAAATTAACGTGGAAAGTATTACACATGTACTGAAAGGGGAAAAGTAAAAGTTTTTTGCTGATGGAAATGGGGTCTTTGAATTAATTATGTCATATAATGATCCAAAAATAATAAATAAATAGGTGTAGCCACCATAAGGAACAAAAAGAAAACTCTACAATAGGGTTATCTTATCTTAATCGATATCCTATACTATAATTTCAAGATTCTTTCGAACTTTACGATGCCACCAAAATTTTGTCACATCCTTTTTTTTCTTCCTGCACCACATGATTTGGACATATATGTTTAATAAAAAATTAGATGTGTTTATGGAAGCTACTTGTGCTCAGAGAGTAATTAACGGAAAATAATGATCTTAATTATCTCAAACTCAAAGGAAGATAGATCTAAGAATTTTGTGTCGGTAGTACCGTCGTGTTGTTATCATATTTCTTTTATAAAGCATCTCAATTGGCTTGTTCTTTTATTTGATTATTGGATATCCAGGTAGTTATAATTAGAGAATCTCCAACGTAGATATTTTAGTGAATTTTATAGAAAGATTATTCGTTCTTTATTTTTTTTATTGGAGAAACTTGACGTGACAAGTTGAGTATCATAAAATTTATAAAATTATCTTAAATAAAGTACGGTATCACTATTAATATTTAGTTGTAATAATATATTTTAACATCGTAATTATTATTAATATATGGTACATTATGCTTTTTTACCATCAAAACAAAATATATATGAGTTGTAAAAAATATATGAAACTTAAAAAATATAACATAACATTAAAATGACAACTTATTAGTTCTATACGAAGGCAAGTCTACCATGCACAAGTGCATCATATGGTGCATGGTGCACAAGTCACTGATTTCATTATAACGAATACGAATTTTACATAATCCATCGTTGGATTGAAAGTTTATATCATATAAATCATCCATAATTTTTTTAAAAAAAATTGAAAATGATTTGATAAGTATTGAGACCCGTCAAAATTAACGGTTTATGAATTTTTATTAAATACCGTTAATCTTTATGACATCAGAATGCATTAGGAATTATGTGACGTTTTTTTATTGGAGTACTTGGCATTGTATATTTAATTTATTTGTTCGAGAGTTTGTACTTCTCAAATGTGATGAGTAATTGATAAATGAATATGTTTGAGTATGTCTTATACATGACTGCTTATATTTGATACATGTCTGAGTATGTCTGATACATGTCTATATATGTTCAATATGTATATGAGATGTCTGAGTATGAACTTATTTTATTTAGCGTTGATATGCGTTATATTCAGTCACTGATAATAATTGTGTTATCTAATCCTTTGTTTTGTGTTTGTGTTGAACCGTTAGGGGTTCAGGTTCTCAGGTTGTATGTTTGTCGGTGTTTGAGTTGTTGGTGAAGCTCCGCTCTGATTTTGACACGGGAAAGGGTTCATAATCTTTTATGTTGTTACTTTTTTAATCAAAACTTTTTTTTGAACAAGCCAAAATGAGATATATTAACAAACAAGTCTCCTTAGCACAAGATGTGCCAAGATAGACTACCAGAGTTTACAAATAGTCACAGAAAGAAATGAACAATCATATAAGGCCCAAACATAATAAAGGACTAGACCACCAACTATGGTAGTTTGAGACTAAAGTAACACTCATCGTCTTCAACCACCTATATGAGAAAAGCTTGATCTTGTCCAACAACTGATAAATAGTACTAACTGAGCCTCTGAATAACCTGTGATTTCTTTTCGTCCACACAACTCATACGCTAGCAAGCCAAATGAGTTGTAAAAAAGACCGGCGTGCTCTATAGATCCACCAGCTGATAGAGTAACTGAACAAAATGATCTCGGATAGAAGTAGAAACCACCGAAGAAATGCCAATCCAAGTCCGAACTAAATCCCAAAGAGAACCAAAAGTGCTGCAGGAAATGAATAAGTGATGAGCCGACTCTGCCACCCCACAACCAGATACACACAAATGAGCTGCAGAAGATAATATGCCTCTAGTAACCAGGTTTGACTTAGTGGGCAACCTGTCACGCAGTAAACGCCACTCAAGAATGGAGACCTTCAAGGGAACATGAGGGTGCCAAATGAGATGCTCTGCCTCATCCAAAGTAACCGAGTCAAGAGTAGTCAAGAGATGATATGCTCCACGGATAGTGAAACATGTATCGGGGTCTGGCTGCCACTGCCACCTATCTGAAGACTATGCCTGTAAAGAAATGTTGGAAAGTAAAGACTGACACTCCCCTAACATCTCCTCCTCTCACGCCCTCAACTGTCGACGCCACACCCAGGCCGCCCCATCTGTCCCCCACCCACGATAGAACATCTCAGCCACCGTAAACGATTTGGTCTCAGTCAACTCAAACAAACGCCCAAACCGCTCACTCAAAGGGACCTCATCTAACCAGGGATCGGTCCAGAAAAAAGTATCGACACTGTCCCCCACCCTCCTAACAACATGATCCCCAAACCATTTACCCTCTGACACACCAACATCCTCTCTAATACTCGCTATCTTTCGCCACCACGTAAACCTGTGCCTCCCTCCAGTTCTCAGACGCCCTCGCTCCATCCCGTACCGAGTTGCCAACACTCTAAACCACATCCCCTCTCTATCCACTAACATCCTCCAACACCATTTACCTAAAAGTGCCAAGTTAAACTCCCTCAACTGCCTAACCCCTAGACCTCCATACTCCTTACGTAGACAAATAGTTTTCCAATTAACCCAAGCAATTTTCCTATAAGCCTCACAGCCCAGCCCCCCCCCCCCCCCCCCCCCCCCCCCCCCCCCCCCCCCCCCCCCCCCAAAAAAAAAAAAATTAATTAAAAGAGATTCAACAAAAAGAAATGATACCTGAGGGAGCTTTGAAAAAGGATAGAGAATAGACAGGTATAGAGGTCAAAACGGACTTCAGTAAAACCAGGCGACCACCAAAAGAAAGAAAGCGACTTTTCCACCTAGATAATCTATTTTTTAAACGAGCCAACAATGGTTCCCAAAAGACCAAACGCCTCGAATCGCCCCCAATAGGAAGACCCAGATAAAGGAAAGGAATATTTCCCACTTTACAACATAGAGCCGACTCAGCCTCGTATAACCAAGAATCAGGAATATTAACCCCAACCAACATACTTTTTTTGAAATTAACTTTAAAGCCAGACATCATCTCAAACAGCACCAAAACAGCCCTCAAGGACCGCACATTAGCCTAGCTCTTTTCACCGAGCAGAAGAGTGTCATCAGCAAATTGGAGATACATCACCGAAATACGATCAAACTCGCCCAAGTTATACCCCGTAAAAAAGTTTCGAGTTACCATAGCCTCCATCAACACATTCAAACCCTCAGCAACCAAGAGAAAAAGGAAAGGAGATAAAGGGTCTCCTTGTCTAAGACCCCTCTCGAGAGGGAATTCGTCAGTTGGACAACCATTGACAATAACAGAAGCCATAGCCGTGTCCACACACTCCCTAATCCATTTCCTCCACAAGGTTGGAAACGACATTCTCTCCATGACCTTATCTAAGTACCCCAATCCACCGAATCACAGGCCTTCTCAAAATCCACTTTGAAAAGCATAAGTTCTTTTTTAGACGTACGAGCCTCATCCACGGCCTCATTAGCAATAAGAATACCGTCCAGAATTTGTCTATCTTTAACAAACGCTGTCTGAGCCTCTGATATTACACTACCAATAACAAGACGCAACCTATTAGCCAGAACCTTTGCCAAAATTTTATAAAGACTTCCAACAAGCGAAATCGGCCTAAAATCATCCAACCGTTGAGGACTATCAACCTTTGGGATCAGGGCTATGAAAGTAGAATTGATACCCTTTGTCAACTTACCATTCCAATGGAAATTAGAAATAAAGCGCATGACATCACCTCGAAGCTCAACCCAAAAATCCTTTATGAAACAAAAATTTATCCAGTCAGGACCAGGGCTTTTATAACTATCACAGTCCCACACAGCTGATTTCACCTCGAGTTCCGTGAAAGGTTTAGTGAGGCTACTGCATTCAAGATGATTCAACCTTTTAAACAAGAGATTATCCACCTCGGGCCTCTCCACATTGGAGGATTTAAAGTGAGACGCAAAATACGAAAACACAGCCTACCGAATAGGAGACACGCCCTCCATAGTAGCCCCACCCACTTGAATCACAGAAATAGCATTCCCCTGATGACGACCTGCAACAACATAATGAAAATACTTCAAGTTCGCCTCTCCTTCTTTAAGCCACAACGAGCGAGACTATTTCCAGCTGATGTTAGCACTCATCCGAGAGAGCGAGTGAATATCCAATTTGACCCCGTGCAACTCCTCTAACTCAACACCAGACAAGTCATCCTCCTCCCCCTTTTGATCTAAAAACGACAGTCTGTCTTTCAAAGAATCAATACGACTAGGCAAATTTTGAACGTGAGTCTTGTGCCAGTCTTTCAAAGCCGCCTTTATCAACTTAAGCTTTTACTAATTAATCTTATTAGTAGAGTTTTAGTGAAGAATGTAACACCTTGAACTGATATTTCATAATTTATTTTGACTTCGAGTCTTAAAGTTATTTTTATCCGGTGCGCAGTTTTTGAAAAAAAATTCTTTTATTAAGATAAATTGAATATTGGATTAGGGTGGTTAAAAAACTTTTAAAATATAAGGGACTAATTTGAAACAAAATAAACATAAGGGACCAACTTGAAACATAAAATAAATATAAGGACCAAATGTGCAATAAAGCCTAATTATTATATAAAATTAAATAATATAAATAAAGAATAAAGAATAAAGAATGTGGAGTATATGAAAGTGAGTTGGAAGAGAGAGTATTTGGTTTAAACTAAACTATGACACGAGTAAAAGTTGAATAGTTTAAGGGTCATGCACTCATGCTAAACGTGCTTCAAGACATTTGTTAATAGGCATGGCAACGGAACCGTACCCGCGGGTACCCGCCCGAACCCACCCCGAGTTTGACGGGGAAAAACCGATTTGACTGGGTTTGGGTTTTCCCCGATTTCAAAACATGGGGATGGGGCGGGTAACGGAGATATTGGTACCCACCCCGAACCCGCCCGTTTATATAAAATTACTATATTACCCCTATTTATTTATTTATTTATAATGTCACAGATCATATAATTTATCTACTTGAGTTATAGGATTTTTAATGAACAATGGTTCTTAGTTATTTGTTTTTTTAGCAATTTCAGTGAACAATGATGTAGAACATTCTTGGTTATGTGGTTGTTTTGACGGTATTTTGGAATATTGGTTTGTACCGGTACTCTTTTATGGTTTTGATAATTTTGGTTTGATATTTTGGAATATCATTTCATTTGTATGTTTAATGCATTGAAATTTTGGTTTGTACTTTATTATTTGAAATTTTTTGTATTGTATGTATGTCAGTGTTCGGGAAAATTTTGGGTTCGGGTAAGGTTCAGCAGGGAAGGGCAAGGTTCGGGGATACCCGAACCCATTTGGGCATACCCGAACCCATTTGGGACAGGGATTGAGTTCAATTTTTCATCCCCGTCGGATAATGGGCGGGGAACGGGTATTTATCAATGATTCGGGTATGGGGAACGGGGAAGGTAAAAACCGTACCCGCGGGTACCCATTGCCATGCCTATTTGTTAAACATACTAAAAAAAATAAGGCTTAAATGCAGTTTTACCCCCCCTATTTTGAAAAATGCGGAATTTTACCCCCCCTATTTTATAATTTGTTGGATTTTGCCCCCCACCAAAATTTTGCACAAAATCTGCTTCTGAGCCTCAAGTTCAAAGCTACGCACAGAACTCAATTTGGATCATTAATTCACCAAATTGGTACCGAAACGACCGCAATCGAGTTAGTTTTCCACAGAATCAAACTCCACTAAATTTGGAGTTACAGAGAGAGATTAATTACTGTTTTAGTGAAGGTCTGTTCAAATTAATTATCGTATGAAACTACTACTGGTATTCTCGTCATTCCTCTCACCCTGTAGCTCATTTTTTAATACTATTTACATGTATGGAAATCTAACGAAATTACCCTTGTTGGCATTTCAATTTCGTTGAATTTGGAGTTACGATGTGTTCGGTAGACGATGTTGAATTTGAAGATCACAAGTAGATTTCTGCAAAATTAGTAATTGGACAGACCTTCACTAAAACGGTAATTAATCTCTCTCTGTAACTCCAAATTTAGTGGGGTTTGATTCTGTGGAAAGCTAACTCGATTACGGTCATTTAGGTAGCCATTTGGTGAATTATGGATCCAAATTGAGTTGTATGCGAAGCTTTGAAGTTGTAACTCGAAAGCAGATTTTTTGCAGAATTTTGGGGGCATACCTTCACTAAAACGGTAATTAATCTCTCTTTGTAACTCCAAATTCAGTGGGGTTTGATTATGTGGAAAGATAACTCGATTACGGTCATTTCGGTAGAAGTTTGGTGAATTATGGATCCAAATTGAGTTGTATGCGAAGCTTTGAAGTTGTGACTCGAAAGCAAATTTTTTGCAGAATTTTGGGGGACATACCTTCACTAAAACGGTAATTAATCTCTCTTTGTAACTCCAAATTCAGTGGGGTTTGATTATGTGGAAAGATAACTCGATTACGGTCATTTCGGTATCCTTTTGGTAAATTATTGATCAAAATTGAGTTGTGTGCGAAGCTTTAAAGTTGTGACTCGAAAGCAGAATTTTAGGGGGGGCAAAATCTAACAAATTATAAAACAGGGGGGTAAAAGTCCGCGTTTTAAAACAGGGGGGGTAAAATTCCGATTTAATCAAAACAGGGGGGCAAAACTGCATTTAAGCCAAAAAATA
Source organism: Trifolium pratense (assembly GCF_020283565.1). NCBI lineage: Eukaryota > Viridiplantae > Streptophyta > Magnoliopsida > Fabales > Fabaceae > Trifolium > Trifolium pratense. The sequence continues at coordinate 32,684,155 of NC_060065.1, forward strand.
AAGTAAATGATAAAGCTGATGTTAGAAAGATAAGTTTTTATGTTTTTAATATATTAAATGCACAAGTTTAAGATAAAATTTCAACATTAGTATGTTTAATTATTGCTCGTTTAACATTTTCCATAATTTAATTGTTAAGTAGAAGAGAGTCAAAAATTTGATGATGAATGATGATACACTCTTGAAAACAAGTTCAAACTTATGAAAATTCAACTACATTCAGATTTCAAATGCCAACACAAACAATAATCTAGCTAACAAACATGTCTTCACTCTCCAATATTCCTCTTTTTCATTCAATTTCAATCCTTTTTCCTTCTTCTTCTTTCAACCCTAATTTCAAATTCAAAACTTTTTCCCACCTCAACCAAGCTTCTTCACACAACCCAGTTACAAATTCTTCATCTTTATCAAAAACCAAAACTTGGGTCAATCCCAATAGTTACAAATCCAAACCCTCTAATTCTAAGAACAGTTTTCTCCTTAAACTTGCAGAGTCATTGGACTCATGTGATCCAACTCAACAACAAGTTTCTGCAATTCTAAACGGTTTTGGAAACAATGGCGTTACAGAACGAGATGCAGTGTTCATTCTTGATAAGATGATGAACCCCAGAACTGCACCCTTTGTTCTTAGATACCTTAGGGATAGGATTCAACATGTTAGAGGTAATGGGGTGGTTATTTACAATGTGACATTGAAAGTGTTTAGGAAATGTAAGGATTTTGAAGGTGCACAGAAGGTGTTTGATGATATGCTTCAAAGAGGGGTAAAACCTGATAATATTACATTTACTACTATGATTAATTGTGCTAGGATGTCTGCTTTGTCGAATAAGGCTGTTGAGTGGTTTGAGAAGATGCCGGGTTTTGGGTGTGAACCTGATGCAATCACATGCTCGGCTATGGTGTGTGCTTATGCGCGTACGAATCATGTTGATATGGCTCAGCGTTTATATGATCGTGCAAAAACGGAGATATGGCCTATTGATGTAGTGACATTCTCAGCGTTGATTAAGATGTATGACTTGGTCGGAAACTATGATGGATGCTTGAATATGTACTTAGAAATGATGGGTCTTGGTGTGAAGCCTAATTTGATAACGTATAATATTTTGTTGGCTGCTATAATGAGAGGCAAGAGGCATTGGCAAGCCAAGACTATATATCAAGAGATGAAAAGTAGTGGGGTTTCGCCGGATTTTATAACTTATTCAACTCTTTTGCGAGTATATACTAGAGCACAATTAGGTGAAGATGCTCTTGGTGTTTATAAGGAAATGAAGGGGAAAGGAATGGAAGTGGGTATAGATCTCTATAATGTGCTTTTAGCTATGTGTGCTGATGTTGGCTTTAATGACGAAGCTCTGGAGATTTTTGAAGACATGAAAAGTTCTGGGACTTGCCAGCCTGACAGTTGGTCTTTTTCAGCCTTGATTAATATATATTCCAACTCTGGGAAAGTTTCTGAAGCGGAAGGGATATTGGATGAAATGATCAAATCTGGATTTGAACCTAATATTTTTCATATGGCATCACTTGTTCAGTGCTATGGAAAAGCTAAGCGAATTGATGATATCGTGAAGGTATTTAATCGATTCCCGAATTTTGGCATCATTCCAGATGATCGCTTCTGCGGTTGTTTGGTGAATGTTATGACACAAACACCAAAGGAAGAGCTCAGCAAACTAATAGATTGTCTTGAGAAGGCGAACACAAAGCTTGGGGCTGTGGTAAGATATTTGGTGGAAGAGCAGCATGGTGATAGAGATTTCAAAAAAGAAGCATCAAAACTTTTAAATTCAATTGATGCTGAAGCAAAAAGGCCCATGTGTAATTGTCTGATTGATCTTTGTGTCAATCTGAATCTACCTGACAGAGCACATGACCTTCTCGACATAGGCTTGGCACTCGAAATATATAAGAATATCCAATCAAGATCTCAATCACAGTGGTCTTTGCACCTAAAGAATCTATCGATTGGAGCTGCTATGACTGCATTACATGTTTGGATAAATGACTTATCTAAGGCTTTGGAATCAGGGAAGAAGTTTCCACCACTACTTGGAATTAATACTGGTCGAGGAAAACTCAAGAATTCACGCAAAGGTATAGCTAGTGTATTTGAATCACATTTGAAGGAACTCAATGCTCCGTTCCCTGAAATTCCAAATGAAGATGGCTGGTTTTTGGTTACAAGGAAAGCAGCCAGACCATGGCTGGAGTCGAGGAATTCAACCAAATCCGCTGCTGCTTTGGACTTGTTGGTTGAAAGGGCTCCATCAATGGCCCTTCCCTATTGAAAATGTGGTACAGAATGATGTGTTGTCTTGCACAGTTTTGTTGAAGGTGTTCTTACACAGTTTTGTTGAGTTCTGATTCTAAATCCGAAATTTTGCTCCATTAGAGGAAGGAAGGAAGAGGACCTTGAGAAGATTAATAACTTGTGAGGTTTCCATATGTGAGCTTCATTTCAAAAATTCCTTCAGTACCAAGATAACCTTCAATGTCTGACTTAGATTTATTTGTTGTTGTATTATATTTATGCAATTTTAAGAATTACTTTATTTTCCTTCCTTCTCTTACAAATACTTGAAATCTTTGATACCTATAGTTTGTTGGAAGCAGAATTGAATGCATTTGGTAGTTGTTGTAAGACTTCAGGGTTGAAGGAGCAACAAGTATATGAGTATATCAAAATGTTTTCCAAAGTTATGGACACAATGAGTTTTTTTGGAGAGCCAATATGAACAATTATTCGTGAATATACATAATGTGTTTTTTTGTCATATTCTTTCATTTTTCTTCCTTGTATATGAAGTTCTTTTCATCCTCGAAGTTCAATAAAATCAAATTGTCCAACTTCTTATTGTATGTAGCACATAGTGATTTGCAAGTTTAAAATTGAGCAGGTAAACAAATGAGCAAATGTTAATAAGAGCTTGGATGATAGAATTTGTTCAGTGTTACTGATTAAGTGATATGACAAACATAAATAACATTCGGTCAACTCCGTCTATCTCCCTCTTCTTTGAGTCTCAATGGTTTTATGCTATTGAGTAAGTCTTGGGTTAGTTTAGCGCCATTTAAAGTTATTGTGTTTGCTTGGCAAATGCCATTTGTCGTAAAAAAATTAGTTGGTTAGGGGTGTCTAAGCCGTTATCTGGAAACCTTTTCATATAGCTCGAGAGTTGTTTTTTCTTCAAAAATAAAAACTTGGTGAAGGAGTTGTTGATTTGACATCTAGTGTTGTGGTAAATTTGAAAGGCGCGGAATACTCTAGTGTTCTTGGGTATCCGTATGATGGTGGAAGAGGTGGTAGATTCTATCCAAAGGACTTCTTGGCAATGACTCTTGTCAAAAAAACAAGTATCACCTTGTTTACTTTATGAATGAATTCTAAACCCTTTAGATTATGTGTAGATAGAGGTGATTTGTTTTTCCCTTTAGTTTCCTTATTTTTTTTGGTTTATGGTTGTAGTACCTTACTACCTTTGGTACTAGGTTCCTCATCATCAATATATATTTTTCCATTAAAAATAAATAAATAAATAAATAACAGCATAGTAGTGAATATCAATCTGGAAGGTGTAAAATTTGTTTTGCCAACCTTGTTTGAAATTGGGGAACTTGTACTGCATAGTAGTGAATCTCATTAGAAGTTGAATTTTCAGGTTAATAGAGGAAGATATTACTTGTGTGACAATTTACTGGTACTGCCAGTGGGGTTCTGGCTCATTTGTCCAGTTTAGCATGCACACAATCTTGGAGGAGATAATACTACTCTTCCCATTGCACATATCTTCTTCTGTGGTGTTGCATGAAATGTTCAAAAAGGAGAGGATACCCCAAAGAATGGGGGAGGAGAGAAGGTAGAGAAAAACTATGTTTAAGAGAGTCACTTATATTTCCTCAAAAAGAGTCATGTAGCATTTTGGTGTTCAAGATAAATAATGTACTTTTTTATGCTTCTGCAAGCCCCTTTAAGACAAATTAACGAGTTAATTTTAAAAGCGATTGTGAATCTATGCTCAACGTTATCGCTATATGTTAACGAACTAGAACCCTCTTAAATAGGTTTTTTTTTTTTTTTTTTAAACCAGATATCTCTGCACGCAATTGTATAGACTAATCTTTCGAACTTTGTAGAACTCAAATGGATGGCAAAGTCTCCCAAAGAGTTTTAACACGGTTGCATGCCCAAACCAGAATCAAATCCATGACCTTAGTTAACATGAAAGAAATCTGAGTCATCTCATCTAAATGCTCTTTTATAATATAGATCTTTTATTTCATAGTTACAATCTAATTTATATTAGAAGATAATATTAGAAGATACAGTAAGTTAATAGAGTCACTTATATTCTTGCAATAACGTCAATAATTTCATTCCAACCTCACTATTTTTATTCTCCATGAAATGAACTGATATTTTTAAAAAAATAAAATCACAGGGTCAATGTGCAATTTAAATGTAATTGACCCACATAAGTGCTCAAATGAGGAAGGAATAGATAATGGCCAAAATGTTATCCAAATTTCACACATAGAAAATACTCAAATTGAAGGAAATGTACTTGACCCATCAATTTTCCACCATCTTTTCTTCTTTCTACCCCCCAAACAAATTCCATTTCAGTTCAGTGTTGCTCTGTTGCAATTGCAACATAGAGTGAGTGAGTGAGAGAGGGAAAATGGCTCAACCTTACCCTCTCTGTTCTTTCAACAATTCTTTCATCAATCCCAAATTTCCCAACTTCAATTATACATCCAATAAATTCAAAACTTTCTTCTCTTACCAACCTCACAATTCTCTTCATGATGAAAATCTCAACAACCCAGATGCAAAAATCTCATCTTTATCCAAACCTAAAATCTGGGTCAATCCCAAAACCCTCAAATCCAACCGAATTTGGAATAAACCCCAAACAGCAATTTCATCTCTTGAATCATGTGATCCTAATGAGCAACAAGTATATGAAATCTTGAGTGGTTTAGGAGGCAATGTTACACAAAGTGATGCAGAACACATTCTCCACAACATATCCAACCCAGAAACTGCAATTCTTGCTCTTAAATACTTCCAGCAGAAGATTGCACCTGAAAATCATGTTATTCTCTACAATGTGGTGTTTAAGTTGTTTAGGGAAGTTAACGATTTTGAAAGAGCAGAGAAGCTGTTTGATGAAATGCTTCAAAGAGGCAACAAGCCGAATATCGTTACGTTTTCAAATTTAATTAGATGTGCTTCTGTTAGTTCTTTGCTACATAAGGCTGTGGAGTTGTTTGAGAGGATGCCGTCTTTTGGGTGTGAACCTGATTATAATGTGTCCTCGTCAATGATTTATGTTTATGCTCGCATGAGTAATGTTGATATGGCGTTGAAATTATATGATAATGCGAAAAATCAGAAATGGTTTATTAGGCCAGTGGCACTTTCTGCTTTGATTAAGATGTATGGAATACTAGGAAATTCTGATGGATGTTTAAGTGTATATAATGATATGAAGGTTCTTGGTGTTAGGCCTAACGTGATATTGTATAATGCTCTGTTGTTTGCAATGGGGAAATCTAAAAGGGCAAATGATGCCAAGGGTGTGTATGAGGAGATGAGAAAAAATGGATTTGAACCGAATTGGGCAACCTATGCAGCTCTTTTGGAAGCATATTCCAAGGGGCGACTTAGTAAAGAAGCTTTGAGTGTGTATAAGGAAATGAAGAAAAAGGGAATGACTATCAATAAATTTCTATATAGCATGCTTCTTGACATGTGTGCTGATGTTGGCTATATAGATGAAGCTGTTGAGATGTTTGATGATATGAAGCGTTCCGGGACTTGCCAGCCTGACAATTTCATATACTCATCACTGATTAACATGTATGCATGCAATGGGAAGGTTTTGGAGGCGGAATCAATGTTGAATGAAATGACCAGATGTGGATTGGAGCCTAATATTTTTGTTCTCACAATTTTTGTTCACTGCTATGGAAAAGCCAAACGAACTGATGATGTTGTGAACATATTTAATCAAATTTGGGATACCGGCATCACTCCCGACGATCGACTGTGCGATTGTCTTTTGTATGTCATGACCGAAATACCAAAAGAAGAGTTTGGTAAGATAACAAATTGCATTGAGAAGGCTAACCCAAAGCTTGGTTATATTGTGACATATCTGACGGAGGAGAAGGAAGATGATGGATATTTTATGAAGGAAACATCAGAACTTTTAAGTTCAGCTGATGAACATGTAAAGAAGACCTTCTGCAATAGTCTAATTGATATATGTTACAACCTAGGCATGGAAGACAGAGCTCGTGACCTTCTTGGTTTGGGATTGACACTTAAGATATATAGCGATATACAATCGAGATCTGAAACTCAGTGGTGTCTGAACCTAAAAAAACTCTCAGTTGGAGCTGCTATGACTGCCTTACATGTTTGGATAGATGACTTGTCTAAGGCTTTTAAATCAGGTGAAGAGCTTCCAAAAGTACTTGCAATTTGTACTGTCCCTTGGAGACGCAACGATTCGGATAAAGACTTGGCTACTGTATTTGAATCATATCTAAAGGAACTTGATTCTCCTTTCCATAAGTCTACCAATATGACTGGCTGGTTTTTTACGACAAGCCAAGAAGCCAAATCATGGCTGCAGTCTAGAGGCTCAACCGAAACAGTTGCTGATTTGAACTCCACAGTTTTAGATGTTCCTGCTGAGGCTCTTCCCCACTGATAGAGTTGTTAACTTGTTATAGGTTAGCCATGTGCTAGTTAAATGCATTTTTCTTTACCTTGTAATTTTTGTATTAGATTCAAAAATAATATTTGTATTATTTTGGATGTGTTGAATTGTGAATGAAAGCCTGATACTGGTATATTTTCTTAAACCATACTAATAATATTCTTTCATCTTTAAAAAAGTTGGTCAGATTATTGTTTTTGGTGAATAAAAAGTTGGTCACATTGTTAATTATTAGAGTTAACTTCATAACTAAGTTGGTAGGGACCGAAGTTCAAATTTGGTGAGGTATGGGTAGAGTATATACTACTCGTCTCCATATCACCTTTTATCCGTTTATCTAAAAATCAAACCAAACTAAACTGTTACACCCCTGCCCATGTTTTATGTGTGTTGTTTCCATTCGCACCTATAACGTTGTCTTTTTTAAGGAGACGCCCTAGGTGTAGAAAATTGTGGATTTGAATCCACAATTTAACATATCAATGACTGTAGTATTTTACTATCTGAAATATACTTACAACATTGTTAAACAAAACAAAATGTAACTAATTTTTAAACTGGGATCTAGTCTTTCAAAATCTAGGTACTCATGGTACTTATTAGGTACTACCATTGGAGCAATACCCATTTGAGTACCTAATAGGTACTAGTTCTATAATAAGCATTAGTACCTATTTTGTTTTCGTGGGTCCCATTTATAATGATGTATAGTTATTGGTGAGATGTGTTATTGGTAGGGCCTATTTAGAACTTTTCAAAAGATGTTGGGTTGGAGGGATTGAGTACTTATTAAGTACTATTATTAAAAAATTATAAATGAGTGATGTGTAGACGTGAGGCCAGTTAAGTACTCAAAAATGAGTATCTTCATTGTGGATGCTCTAAATATAAGGGTAGTATTGTACTAGCTACTATTGCTTATAGCAGAAGCTGGTTACTGAGACAGACAGAGGGAAAATGCAACGTTGACACTTGCTATATCTACTAGAATTTATACAGCTTAGGGCGTGTCTTCGTGATGCGCAGGGGAGATTCGTACAAGCCTGCACGAAAAGTTTCGATGGTAAACCAGAAGTTGCAGAGACTGAAGCAGTGGGGTTATTGGAAGCAATGCAGTGGATTCAAAACCCTCATATGCCAATGGTCCATATTGAAACCGTCTGCTTACAAAGGGTATGTGTTTTCAATGGGCGGTTTCAATATGGACCAAAACACATATGCCAATGGTCCATATTGAAACCACCCATTGAAAACACATAGAATTTGGCAACTTTCATAATCTTGAAACCCTCTGCTTATATTGAAACCCTCATATGCCAATGGTCCATATTGCAACCGGCAGTGAATTTGTTCTGATAGCATGTGTTTTCAAAGTTGCCAAACCTTACACCGACGTATGTGTTTTCAATGGGCGGCTCATTGCAGTTGACAGTACTGGTCGGACTGTTGCAGTTGGACCGGATTTAGGTTTGGATTTAGTGGCGGAGGCTGTGTTTGGGGGAGATACAAAAATATTGGTAGAGAGTGATGGTGAGTTGTTGCTGGTTGATAAGTATTTGAAACCTTGTATGAATGGTACTGTGTCTTTTGAGGGTCAAGGAGTGTACGAGGTTAGAATGATAGAGAGTGCAGCAAGACTTGTTGTGTTTAGACTTGATGAGAAGGAGAAGAAGTGGGTTGAATTGACAAATTTGGGGGATAGGGTTTTGTTTTTGGGTGAAGAATGTGCTTTTTCACTTTCTGCTTCGGATTTGGGTATGGAAAATGGGAATTGTGTGATATTCATTGACCATGTTCATCACATTTATCGTTCAACTGAGCTTGGGATCAGTGTTTTTTGCTTGGATAAATGTCAGATTTCGCCTTTGTCTGATTTTCCTTGTTGTTCTAAGCTGTTTTGGCCGCCTCCTCAATGGGTCGGGTTGTGTTGACCACACAAAATATGTATCTTGGATCGAAAGGTTTGTGATTTGAAACTTGCCTAGATATAATCAACACTTATTGGTTTTATTTTCTTAATGAATTAACACTTATTGCTGGTTAGTTAGTACTGCTGAATTGTTGTGGAAATTATCAACACTTATGTTAATGTACACATCAGCTTTGTTTCCGTTGCTAGATTTTGGATAAATTTTTCAACATGAACTTGTAGAAAAACAAATGTTGAAATGTTCTTACAATGTCTTTTGGTCTTTTAAATGATTACTTTTTGTACAAATTGAAAGTGTCTTGTCTAATTTGTTCATAAGCAGCTTTAAACTTATGAGAGTTTTTTCATTAGGAACTAAATGCTTAACTCATTTGACAAGTTCCTAACCCAAACGGAGCCATACTACTTATAAGTAAGCTAAGAAAACCCACGAAGTACTCAATTTGTTACTCACAAACTGCAGTATCCAAATGTTAACCAAATTTCACAAGTAGAAATGCACTTGACCTATCAATTTTCCACCATTTTCTCTTCTTCTTATTCTTTCATCAATCCCAAACTTCCAAATTTGAATCATAAATCCCATAAATTCAAAACTTTCTTCTCTTACAAATCTCCCAATTCTCTTCATCATGCAAATCTCAACGACCCAGATGCAAAAATCTCATCTTTATCCAAAACCCTCAAATCCAAAATTGAGGCCGAGAATATTTTCCACAACATATCCGACCCAGAAACTGCAATTCTTGCTCTTAAAAACTTACCGGACAATATTCAACCGGAAAATCGTCTTTTTTTGTACAACACAGTGTTTAAGTTGTTTGGGGAAAACAAAGTTTTTGAAAAAGCAGAGAAGCTGTTTGATGAAATGCTTCAAAGAGGTATCAAGCCGAATACACTTACATTTTCAAATTTAATTAGAAGTGCTGCTCTTTGTTCTTTGCCACATAAGGCTGTGGAGTTTTTTGAAAAGATGCCGTCTTTTGGGTGTGAACCGGATTATAATGTGATCTCGTCCATGATTTATGCCTATGCTTATGCGGGTAATGTTGATATGGCTTTGAAATTATATGATAGTGCGAAAAATGAGAAATTGCCTATATGGACTATAGCATTTTCTGCTTTGATTAAGATGTATAGGGTATTACGAAACTATGATGGGTGTTTAAGTGTATATGATGATATGAAGGTTCTTGGTATTAAGCCTAACGAGATAGTGTACAATACTTTGTTGGCTGCAATGGGGAAAGCTAAGAGGGCAAGAGATGCCAAGGGTATATACCAGGATATGAGAAAAGATGGATTTGAACCGAATTGGATAACTTATTCAGCTCTTTTGGAAGCTTATGCCAGAGGGCGGTATATTAATGACGCTTTGATTGTGTATAAGGAAATGAAGGAAAAGAGAATGACTCTGAATCAATTTCTATATAGCATGCTGCTTGACATGTGTGCTGATGTTGGCTATATAGATGACGCTGTTGAAATATTTGAAGAAATGAAGCATTCCGGGACTTGCCAGCCTGACAGTTTCATATACTCATCCTTGATTAACATGTATGCGTGCAATGGAAACATTTTGCAGGCGGAAGCAATGTTGAACGAAATGATCAGCTGTGGAGTTGAGCCTAATATTTTTGTTCTCACAAGTTTTGTTCATTGCTATGGAAAAGCCAAACGAACTGATGATGTTGTGAAGATATTTAATCAATTCTGGGATATGGGCATCACTCCCGACGATCGATTGTGCGGTTGTCTATTGTATGTCATGACCCAAATACCAAAAGAAGAGCTTGGTAAGATAACAAATTGCATTGAGAAGGCTAACCCAAAGCTTGGTTATATTGTGACATATTTGACGGAAGAGAAGGAAGATGATAGATATTTTATGAAGGAAGTATCAGAACTTTTAAGTGCAGCTGATGAATATGTAAAGAAGTCCATGTGCAATAGTCTAATTGATATTTGTTATAACCTAGGCATGGAAGACAGAGCTCGCGACCTTCTCGGCTTGGGATTGTGGCTTGAGATATACAACAATATACAGTCGAGATCTGAAACTCAGTGGTGTTTGAACCTAAAACCATTCTCTGTTGGAGCTGCTATTACTGCCTTACATGTTTGGTTAGATGACTTGTCTAAGGCTTTCGAATCGGGTGAAGAGCTTCCACAAGTACTTGGAATTTGTTGGAGATACAATCCTTCAGATAAGGACTTGGCTATTGTATTTGAATCATATCTAAAGGAACTTAATTCTCCTTTCTATAAGGATGCTGATAGGACTGGCTGGTTTTATACTACAAGCAGAGAAGCCAAGTCATGGCTGCACTCTAGAGGTTTAAATGAAACAGTTGCTGATTTGAACCCCACGGTTTTAGATGTTCCCATTAATCTCTCTTCTTTTCATAACCCTATCCCTCAACCTCTTGTTACTCTGCAACATGTGCAACTGGAGTACCCGGATGCAAAGTCTTCGCCTATTGAGAATCAAGTTTATGAAATCCTGAAGGGTTTTGGAGACAATATAACGGAACATGATGCTGGGTTTATTCTTAATAATATGTCGAACCTTGATAATGCAATGCTTGTTTTTGAGTACTTTGTGCAGAAGGTTCAACCGGTTAAGCAGGTTATTCTTTACAATGTGATGTTGAAACTGTTCAGGGAAAGTAGGGAATTTGAAAAAGCAGAGAAATTGTTTTATGAAATGCTTCAATCAAAGGTCAAGCCTGATATCATTACGTTTTCAACGATGATTAGCTGTGCTGGATGGTGTGCTAAGCATCATAAGGCTGTGGAGTGGTTTGAGATGATGCCTTCATTTAAATGTGAACCTGATGATAAATTGGTGTCGTTTATGATTTCTTCTTCTGCAAGCATTGGTAATGTTGCCATGGCTTCAAGACTATATCGTTGTGCAATTGAGAAGAAATGGAAAATTGATAAGGTAGCGTTCTCGGCATTGATTAAGATGTATGGGAAGTCAGGAGATTATGCTAGATGCTTAAGAGTTTACAGTGATATGAAGGTTTTTGGTGTTAAGCCTAACATCGCAACATACAACAATCTGTTCCTTCTCATGGGAACAGGCAAGAGGGCACATAAAGCCAAGGCTATATATGAGGAGATGATAAACAATGGAATTTCACCGAATCAGTCAACCTATGAAACTGTCTTGCAAACCTATTGTAGAGCAATGTATAAAGTAGATGCCATGATTGTGTATAAGGAAATGAAAGAAAACGGAATGGATATCGGCAGAGTTCTATATAACATGCTTCTTCACATGTGTCTTGATGTTGGTTATGCAGATGAAGCTGTTGAAATATTTACGGATATGATGAAATCTGGAACTTGCCGTCCAGACAGTGTTGCATACACATCCTTGATTATCATGTACTCCCGCACTGGAAAAGTTTCTGAGGCAGAAGCCATTTTGAATGAAATGATGAACTGTGGATTTGAGCCTAATGTTTTAGTTCTGACATCTCTTGCTGATTGCTATGGAAAAGCAAAACAAACCGATGATGTTGTGAGGATATTTGGTCAACTTTTGGATTTTGGACTTAGACCTGATGATCGCTTTATAGGTTGTCTTGTGCATGTTATGTTACAAATACCGAAACAAGAACATGGTAAAATCATAGGTTGCATTGAGAAGGCCAAACCAAAGCTTGGTTTTGTGGTTAGATACTTGATGGAAGAGAGGGATGGTGATGGAATTTTTTTGAAGGATGCATCAGAACTTTTTCATTCAATTGATGACTATGCTTTAAAGAAGTCTTTGTGCAACAGTCTAATTGCTCTTTGTGTCAACTTGGAAGTTCTGGATAGAGCTCGCGACCTATTCAACCTGGGACTTACTCTTGAGTTTTATACCAATGTGCAGAGAAAATCTCCAACTACGTGGTCTTTGCGTTTAAAGCGTCTCTCAATTGGAACTAGTCTAATAGCATTACAAGTTTGGATAGATGACCTGTCTAAGGCTTTGGAATCAGGGGAGGAGCTTCCACCAGTACTTGAAATTTCTACCGGGAAAAACATGTCTAAACTTAGTGTAGTTGAATCATATCTGAAGGAATACAATGCTTCATTCCAAGCCTTTCAAAAAAATAATAATGAGACTGGTTTTTTTGCAACTAATGAATTAGCCAAGTCATGGTTGCAGTCTAGAGTTTTAGATGTTCCAGCCATTGTTATAGAATCTCGACCCAATGATCCGGATCTTGTGTAGAATTCCGAACAAATCAAAATTGCGTGAAATCGTGATTCTAGACGATTCTAAACGATCCTGGTTAAAATTCTTGATGATTCTATTTTGCTTCCTTCTTTGTTTTATGTTTTAGATTTGATACTTTGAGTAGTTTATGTTTAAGATTATGCAACAGTTTTAGCTTTTGCAGAAATTGCAGTAACATAGACAAATATATGTCATTGTATAATCAAATATACACTTAGGTCAGTCACAAATGGACAATATTTAACTCATGAATATCATTGTAGAAGTATAATAAAATGGAAAAGATGAAAATGTTTTATACTCCACTATTATCAAACTCAGTAAGAGATTTTTATCTTTTTTATTTTTCGAAAGAAAGGGAAAATTTTATTTGAAGAGAGATTGACACATAGAAATTTCTTTTTTATTTTCTAAAAAATTGATCGCGAGACACATTTGGTGGAATAATTTATCATCAATTTTGCGCGCCTATCTTGGGAGAACTCATTATGAAGTCAATCTTAACTCTGGTTTCGTTTGGATTAACTTATTTTTAAGCTTATGCAAAATAACTTATACAAATAAATAAGATTTTTTTTTGTAAGAATAAATAAGATTTTACGTTAATTTATAAGTTTCAACTAACAAAAACTGTATTTTTATAAGCTATTTTTCATAAACTATCTTGAGAAATTTATAATAATACATAAAAATTTATTTATTTGCATAAGTTGTTATATAAGTTAAAAAATAAGTTAATTCAGTGGTGATTATTTATTATTTTGAATGAGTTTATCTTGAACAATTGAGTATAGCAAGTGAATTAAATGCAAAATAATTTTTTTTTGGCTACAAATATAAAATACTCCCTAGGATGTTGAGCTAAAGCCTTACATAGACAAATTATTCAAAAAAAAATTCATATGAAATAAAATTTCAATCTAGCAGTAAAATTTGTAAAATTAAAATTTATTATAGCGGTGCACCGTGCACCACTTGATCGACTCATTCATGTTAGTCTTCACCTATACAAAATTCAATTTTCTCTTCATGATGAAAATATCAACCACCCAGATGGAAAAATCTCATCTTTATCCAAACCTAAAATCCGGGTCAATCCCAAAACCCTCAAATCCAAACGAATTTTGATTAAACCCCACAAAGCCAATTCATTTCTTAACCCATGTGATCCCAATAAGCGGATGTGGTTATGGTGCATAAGCCCAAACTTATGCACCATGCATAAACTTACTTCCTACACCCACTATATTTTCTTCCTAGACCAAAAGTCAATCAAAGGTCAGCCCAAGCCTAAAATTAGGCAATCCATTACTCGCGCGCCCCCCATATACTACCCCATTACTTGCGCCCCCCCTTTTGCTTAGCACACCCCCAATTTTTTTCCTTTTTCTCCTAGATTTCTTGTGAGCCCCCCAATTTTTTTTCCTCCCCTAGATTTCTAGCGCGCCCCCAATTTTTTTCCCTCCTCCAAACTTCTAGCGCGCCCCCCGTTTCTAATTAAATAATAACTTTTGTTCATTTGAAGTATATATTATAAAAATCCATTTTTAATTAATTTTCGTCATACACCCCCTCGAAGCCCAACATAATAACGAATGGTTCATGTATATATAAAGCATACTTGTCAAACATACAATTTAATTTTAAGTTTTATCAATCATAATCACAATATAAATAAAATTTCATACATTAATTACATATATATATATATATATATATATATATATATATATATATATATATATATATATATATATATATATATATATATATATATATATCGATTTTTCTTTACAATAAAGAAATGATCGAATCCAATATCTCATGCATACTATCCAAATTTTTTTCAACTAAACTAACCCTAATTGCTTTATATGATTTTTTGCTTTATGTAGCATGGTTTTGTAAAATGGTTATGTGATGTTTTACTTAATAACAATGGTTCTTGACTTCTTGGCACTAATGTCCATATGAAACCATTTAACCAAAATAATGGTTTCAGTGTATAACGCTATGAAACCATTTAACTAGACTAATGGTTTCAGTGTATAACATCTTGAAACCAAATAACAAGACTAATGGTTTCAGTGTATAACGCTATGAAACCATTTAACTAGAATAATGGTTTCAGTGTATAACAGTATGAAACCATTTAACTAGACAAATGGTTTCAGTGTATAACATCTTGAAACCAATTAAAAGGACTAATGATTTTAATGTATAACATCTTGGCACTAATGTTCATATAAAACCATTTAACTATAATAATGGTTTCAGTGTATAACAGTATCAAACCATTTAACTAGACAAATGGTTTCAGTGTATAACATTTTGAAACCAATTAACAAGACTAATGGTTTCAGTGTATAACATCTTGACACTAATGCTCATATAAAACCATTTAACTATAATAATGGTTTTGGTGTATAACGCCATGAAACCATTTAACTAGACTAATGGTTTCAGTGTATGAAACCATTTTTGCTGTGGAGTGGTTTCAAAGAGTTGTTCTCCAAAAACATATTTAACCCTTAATAAAAATTGTGAAATAAATTTAAATTTTTAAGACGATATAAAACCGAAGAGAGTGAGGTATCCCCAACCGTTCCAAATAATTCAAAATACCCTAAATAAAATTTTGGGAAAATGTTATTAATATCTTATATTTATAAAAGCATATTTACCTCATTTAATTAACTAAAAATAGTTCCGGGTCTCAGAAAAATACCAAACTGGTCCCAAAATTCTCAGAAAATTATTTACTATTTTTATGTAAAAAAAAAAAATTGGAGTCTCCTTGGCATCGCACGCGCCCCCACGCGTCGCAGTGAGAGTGGGCGTGGACGCGCGTCACTGTTCATCATCTTCCTCACCCATTTTCTGCAGAAACGGGTCACGACGACCCGGTTTGTTCTCCCTCAATAATCAACGAAACTCGACGTTCTTTATACCGTTTTGATCGTCGTTCGATTTTTATGAATGTTTCCGGTATTAATTTTCGAAATCGGTGATCGAATCGCATGTAAAATGTGGCCGAAATTGAGCAAGCAAAAATATAAAGTTCTTTAGTTATGATTATTACATGTGTAAAATCATCTGATGACTGTGAATAACTTATGCACCATACATAAGAAAAGACTTATGCATATTAACTATTGTCCCCAATAAGCAACAAGTTTCTGAAATCTAGAATTGTTTAGGAGACAATGTTACTTCAAGGACAAGATTGAATCGGAAAGACATGTTATTCTCTACAATGTGGTGTTTAATTTGTTTAGGAAAATTAAGGATTTTGAAAGAGCAGAGAAGCTGTTTGATGAAATGCTTCAAAGAGGCATCAAGCCGAATATCCTTACGTTTTCAAATTTAATTATATGTGCTTCTGTTTGTTCTTTGCTACATAAGGCTGTAGAGTTGTTTGAGAGGATGCCGTCTTTTGGGTGTGAACCGGATTATAAAATGTCCTCGCAAATGATTTATGTTTATGCTCGCGCTGGTAATGTTGATATGGCTTAGTGCCAAAAATGAGAAATGGCTTATTTGGACAATGGCATTTTCTGCTTTGATTAAGATGTATGGGATGATAGGAAACTATGATGGGTGTTTAAGTGTTTATAATGATATGAAGGTTCTTGGTGTTAGGCCTAACATGGTATTGTATAATGCTTTGTCTGTTGCATGCAATGGGGAGAGCTAAGCTAAGAGGGCAAGAGATGCCAAGGGTAGTGTGTATGAGGGAGGAGATGAGAAAAAATGGATTTGAGTTGAGTGTGTATAAGGAAATGAAGGAAAAGGGAATATGACTATGAATAAGAATAGGGTTGAGCGACATGACAAATTGAATCCATTTATCAATCGGTGAAATTTTGAATTATTCGGTACATGTATCGATGAAAATGTTTGAATTCAAGCATTAACTAGAATTTCGACCCGTGCGTCGCACGAGTCTAATTAGCATAATATGTAAAAAATAAAAATAAATTGTGTAACAAAAAAAAATGTAAAAAAAATTGTAATATTAAAAAGTATTTAAAAAAAAAACTTTATTGTAAGCAAATTATGCGGGTTCGATTCCCACCGTAGACAAATTTTTTATTTTTTTTTTAATATAAAACTACAATAAAAAGAGAAAGAAAATGATTAGAGTTGGGTTAACTTATCGGAATAAACTTTGAATATAAGAGATATGATAAGATTATAAATGCACATATTAAGATTTTTAACTTTAATTACAATTGAATCACATACTCTAGTTACCAATAGTTAGTTGGTTCAGTGACAACTGCGATCGTAAGTGAGCGGAAACCCTTTGATGTCAGAACTGACTTCCGAACCCGATTAAAATGGTGGTTAAAGGAGAAAAAAAAAAACTCAGAGTTCATTTTCCAAGTAAAATAATTCTTGACCAAACTCGAGTTCATTTATTTTGTTGACCAAAATCTATGAGTTGAGTTTTGTGTTGAGAGGGGAAAATGGCTCAGCCTTATTACCTTCTCTGCTCTTCACCTTCTTCTACCTTCTGTTATTCATTCATCAATCCCAAATTTCCAAACTTCAATCATACATCCAATAAATTCAAAACTTACTTCTCTTACCAACCTCACAATTCTCTTCATGATGAAAATCTCAACAACCCAGATGCAAAAATCTCATCTTTATCCAAACCTAAAATCTGGGTCAATCCCAAAACCCTCAAATCCACACAAATTTTGATTAAACCCCACAAAGCCATTTCATTTCTTAGCACATGTGATCCCAATGAGCAACAAGTTTCTGAAATCTTGAAATGTTTAGGAGACAATGTTAACAAAGATGATGCAAAACAAATTCTCCACAAAATATCCAACCCAGAAATTGCAATTCTTGCTCTTAAATACTTCCAGCAGAAGATTGCACCTGAAAATCATGTTATTCTCTACAATGTGGTGTTTAAGTTGTTTAGGCAAATTAAGGATTTTGAAAGAGCAGAGAAGCTGTTTGATGAAATGCTTCAAAGAGGCAATAAGCCAAATATCGATACGTTTTCACATTTAATTAGATGTGCATCTGCTTGTTCTTTGCTACATAAGGCTGTGGAGTTGTTTGAGAGGATGCCGTCTTTCGGGTGTGAACCGGATCCTATTGTGTCCTCGTCAATGATTTATGTTTATGCTCACATTGGTAATGTTGATATGGCTTTGAAATTATATGATATTGTGAAAAATGAGAAATGGCCTATTTGGATGATTTCATATTCTGCTTTGATTAAGATGTACGGGATGTTAGAAAACTATGATGGGTGTTTAAGTGTTTATAATGATATGAAGGTTCTTGGTGTTCGGCCTAATGTGGTATTATATAATGCTTTGTTGGATGCAATGGCGAAAGCTAAGAGGGCAAATTATGCCATGACTGTGTACGAGGAGATGAGAAAAAATGGATTTGAACCGAATCGGGGAACTTATTCCGCTCTTCTGGAAGCTTATTCCAGAAGGCGGTACTGTAAAGAAGCTTTGAGCGTGTATAAGGAAATGAAGGAAAAGGGAATGACTTTGAGTAAATATCTATATAGCGTGCTACTTGATATGTGTGCTAATGTTGGCTATATAGATGAAGCTGTTGAAATATTTGAAGAAATGAAGCGTTCCGGGACTTGCCAACCTGACAGTTTCATATACTTGGCCTTGATTAAAATGTATTCGTTCAATGGGAAAGTTTTGGAAGCGGAAGCAATGTTTAATGAAATGACTAGCTGTGGATTGGAGCCTAATATTTTTGTTCTCACAAATTTGGTTCATTGCTATGGAAAAGCCAAACGAACTGATGATGTTGTGAAGATATTTAATCAATTATGGGATATCGGCATCACTCCCAACTATCAATTGTGCGAATGTCTTTTGTATGTCATGACCCAAATTCCAAAAGATGAGCTTGGTAAGATAACAAATTGCATTGAGAAGGCTAACCCAAAGCTTGGTTATATTGTGAAATGTTTGACGGAAGAGAAGGAAGATGATGGATATTTTATGAAGGAAGTATCGGAACTTTTAAGTGCAGCTGCTGAATATGTAAAGAAGTCCTTGTGCAATAGTCTAATTGATATTTGTTACAACCTAGGCATGGAAGACAGAGCTCACGACCTTTTCGGCTTGGGATTGACACTTAAGATATATAGCGATATACAGTCGAGATCTGAAACTGAGTGGTGTTTGAACCTAAAAAACCTCTCATTTGGAGCTACTATGACTGCCTTACATATTTGGTTAGATGACTTGTCTAAGGCATTTGAATCAGGTGAAGAGCTTCCACAAGTACTTGCAATTCGTTGGAGACACAAGCCTTCGCACAAAGACTTGGCTTTTGTATTTGAATCATATCTAAAGGAACTTAATTCTCCTTTCCATAAGGCCACTGATGATATATCTGGCCGCTGGTTTTTCCGCCGGTTTTTTGCTACAAGTCAAGAAGCCAAGTCATGGCTGCAGTCTAGAGGGACAAATGAAACAGATTCTGATTTGAACACCACGCTTTTAGATGTTCCTGTAGAGGCTCTTCTCCCTTGATAGAGTTGTTATAGGTTAGCCATATGCTTGTTAAATGCATTTTTATTTACCTTCTGTAAGAAAATTTTGGTATTTATATTAAAAAGAAGTTGTTTTATTTTATATGCAAAAATATCTTAATTGTTTGCATTACGCTCATTGCAGATTTTATGTATTTATATTTAAAACTTGTTTTTACGTCTATATGATAAAGCTTATAAAAACTTGAAAAATCATAATTATTTTCAAAGCACCAACATTAATGTACTATTTCTATAATTTAAAGGGTTATTTGGATCCTAAAAATATCTCAAAAGCAACCAATATTTTCATATCCTCTATGGCAAGGAAAATAATGTGCTATGTGCTGGAAAAAGCTCATGATTGTGATCTTTAATGAAGTCATGAACTTCTCATCTGACTTTCTTTTTATACGTAAGTAAGCCTCACACTCTACCTTCAAACAAGGACGTGGGTTAATTGCAGTGGATTCTCGCTTGTTCCCATACCTCGTGCTAGGATATTTTACATCAATAAATTCTCTAAGAACCTTTGAACGACAACTATTTTTTAGCATCACTGTTAACATGTGAAACAACTACATGCTCTCTGGTTCCTTGAATAATAAGTTGTCAATTCTCATCAACAACTTCCATTAATTCCTAATATTTCAAAAATATATACCTGTGTGAAAAAAAAAACGTTAAGTTTGAGAAATGAGTCACTAAAATGTATGCTCATATATAATAATAATAATAATAATAATAATAATAATAATAATAATAATAATAATAATAATAATAATAAGGTTAAGGTTAAAATCTCTTGACATTTTCATTAACCTGTAACAAGTAATAAATGATTTAAAAAGAGGTGGTGATGTGGTCCAATGAATGCTAGTGCATTGAAATGAGTGTGTTTAATTAGGGATGTCAACGGGACAAGGAATGGTAGGAGAATACTTCTCCGTTCATCACCCCGCCTCCGAATCTGTTCGCTATTCCCGTCCCCGTTCCCCATTACCGAGAGATATTTTCCCTCCCCACGGATTCCCATGGTATCCGCGGAGATCCATGAACATAGAAAAATAAAATTTTTGGTTCAACAATATTAACATAAAAAAATAAATCTCGGACAAAAACTTAGCATAGGAAAAACTATGATAAAAGCAACCACAGAATTGCGAACGATGATAATCCAAAATATTATGTCGATATGTATCGATACATTTACTGATGCAAATGATTCTGATTGATTTACAAATAATATTTATTGATTTTTTATATTAAATATTATTTTTGGATCAATCACAATCATCCACAAAAGTCGTGTACAAGTACATATCCAGATAATATGTATCCCAGAGTGTTCAGTGTTCATCAATATTAAGACAATTACCCAACAAAAGTAAACAAATAAATAATATGGTCGGCGTCGAGAAATCCGCATGGTGGAGGGTGCTCCCCGCCCCGAAGCGTCATCAGAGGAAAGTTTTCTTCCATCCTCGTCTGCATGGAGAAAAAAAAACCTTCAAACTCGAAACTTCGAACACAACCCCCACAGAAATCTTCGTTAACATAAGCAAATTAACATTCTTATTAAGTGTGTTATTGGTGTTACTATAACATTCCTCTTTATTTTATATGCAAAATATAGTTAAATATTTTCACCGCATAGGTGAGTCCAATAAGCTATAAGCAAAGACAGCCATTGTGTAAGTATATATGGAAGCTGGTTAGTTACTGGTACAGACATAGGTAAAAATGGTTGACGCTTACCCTATTTGCTCTCTTCTTCCTTCTCCTTCTACATTCCTCAACAATCGCAATTTCTCTTCCTTCTCTACTTCATGTCACTATCTCAAATTTTCCAAAAATCTCTCTCATTTCATCACACACTCTTCCTTTCAAAACCCATCTGCGAAACAAGAACACCCAGATGCAAAGTCTTCACCTTTATTGAAAACTAACACCTGGGTTAATCCCATAAACCCAAATACGAAACAGATTTTAAAGCGTTCATTTTTGTTGAAACTAGCCAAAACTCTTGACTCATGTGACCCTAATGAAAATCAAGTTTATGAAATCATTAAGGGTTTTGTTGTCAATGTAACTCAACGTAATGCTAGTTTTATTCTGAATAATATGTCGAAAACTGATAATGCAATGTTTGTGTTTAGATACTTTATGCAGATGTTTGAACCAGAGCAAGTTGTTTTTTACAATGTGATGTTGAAACTGTTTAGGAAAAGTAGGGAATTTGAAAATGCAGAGAAACTGTTTGATGAAATGCTTCAAAGAATGGTTAAGCCTGATGTTATTACGTTTTCGACGATTATTAGCTGTGCTATACTGTGTTCTGAACATCATAAAGCTGTAGAGTGGTTTGCGATGATGGGTTCGTTTGAATGTGAACATAATGACTACATATCGTCGTCTGTGATTTCTTCTTATGCACGTATTGGTAATTTTGACATGGCTTTGAGATTATATCGTCGTGCAAAGAAGGAGAAATGGAAAGTTGAAAAGATGGCGTTTTCGGCGTTGATTAAGATGTATGGGAAGTCGGGAAATTATGATGAATGCTTAAGTGTTTACCGTGATATGAAGGTTTTTGGTGTTAATCCTAACATGACGGTATACAACAATCTGTTGTGTGCTATGGGAAGAGGCAAGAGAGCACGGGAAGCCAAGGCTATATATGAGGAGATGATAAACAATGGAATTTCACCAAATCAGTTAACCTATGAATCTGTCTTGCAAGCCTATTGTAGAGGAATGCATAAAATAGATGCCTTGAGTGTGTATAAGGAAATGAAAGAAAAGGGATTGGATATCGGTAGAGTTCTATATCACATGCTTCTTGATATGTGTGCTGATGTTGGTTATGCAGATGAAGCTGTTGGAATATTTCAAGATATGAAATCTTCCGGAACTTGCCATCCAGACAGTGTTGCATACACATCCTTGATTAACATGTACACCCGCACTGGAAAAATTTCTGAGGCAGAAGCCATGTTGAATGAAATGATGAATAGTGGGTTTGAGCCTAATATTTTAGTACTGACATCTCTTGCTGGTTGCTATGGAAAAGCAAAACGACCTGACGATGTTGTGAGGATATTTAATCAACTTTTGGATTTGGGCATTAGTCCCGATGATCGCTTTTGTGATTGTCTTTTGTATGTTATGACACAATTACCGAAACAAGAACATGGTAAAATAACAGATTGCATTCAGAAGGCCAATCCAAAGCTTAGTTTTGTGGTTAGGTATTTGATGGAAGAGAGGGACGGTGATGGAAATTTTTGGAAGGAAGCATCAGAACTTTTTCATTCAATTGATGACTTTGTTATAAAGAAGTCCACGTGCAACAGTCTAATTGATCTTTGTGTCAATCTGGAAGTTCCGGATAGAGCTCGCGACCTTCTCAACCTGGGAGTTACTCTTGAGATATATCCCAATATGCAGAATAGATCTCTAACCAAGTGGTCTTTGTATGTAAAGAGTCTCTCAACTGGAACTGCTCTAACAGTATTTTATGTTTGGATAAATGACATATCTAAAGCTTTGGAATCAGGGGAGGAGCTTCCACCAGTACTTGGAATTTATACCGGGACTCGGAAAAACAAGTCTTCACGAATTGTAATTGAATCATATCTGAATGAACATAATGCTCCATTCCAAAAGGATAATGATATGGCTGGGTGGTTTTTGACAACGAGTGAAGCAGTTAAGCCATGGCTACAATCTAGGAAAACTGATGCTACTTTGGACTCCAGGGTTTTAGATGTTCCAACTATGGCTCCTTCTCATTGACAATGTTGTTTTAGGTAGCCATGCTTCATGTAGTTTTTCTTTTTCTGCCATGAGGAAATTTTTATATAAGTTTTTGAGATTGTTTTTTTAGTGGATTCTTATATTTTGATTGCCGACCTGATATAGTATAATCTATTTAAAATATCATATTTAATCTATATCTTAAAGAGTAGTTGCTTACACCATGAGAAAAAGTTGAGTCATCAGTTTTGTTATTTTCTTTTATTTATTACAAAAAGCTTAGGAAAAAAAAATGTTAGTGCTGTTAAGGTTGACTTATATGTTTAGCATAATTGTTGACCTTATTTAGTCACTTTTTTTTATCTGAGTTTGACTTAAAGTTTTTAGCTTTATTTATTAAGTATAGTGATTGGTAAAATGAAGTAAGAAAGTTCTTCTGACTTTTGTTAAGAACAATATTTTGAATGTGGTGACCACCTTCAAGTCACTATTACCACCCCATTTGACTTTTATGAGAGTTTTCTGTATATTTTATTATAGAAGTCAAAATTAGAACCAAAACTATGTGATAAGTTGATGGCTTGCACGTTTAAATGATAAAATATATCCTCAAACATAGAATTGATCCAACCAAACAAACCTCCCTATATAATGGTGAGAGTTTTTGTTCTTTTGATCATTCAAAATGGGAAACTGTGTGACTTCTTGTTATTCTCAACCAAAGAAGCAAACTGGATGTCCTCTAATTCAAGGAAGAGAAATAGAGGTTAATAAGGCCTCGGCACCAGTCGAAAAGATGAACACCGCTTCTAGTAAACATTACATTGCAGTGCGTAGGAAAGTGCAGCATGGGGAGGATTACCATCTTGCACCATTCTTACGGCAATCTGGTAGGACAACCGATGATAGAAAGATGAAGACAAGGATTGTGAAGATTGTGGTGACTACAGAACAGTTGGAAATGCTGTTAAGCGGATCAAAAAAATTTCAAATCAAAACTAGAGTTGCCCCTGTCACGAAAAGTTCTGTATTGAGATGTCCAAAATGGCTTCCTTCTTTATCAACTATTCAAGAGGTGCAGAACTTTTGAATGGCAAGGATGATTGGAATTTAAGCTTTTCTATCAATAGTTGTACAACTACTGATAATAATTTGAAAAAAAGAAGAAAGAAATTGAATGTAGCTACACATGTCGGTGCAGCATAGAGTTTAGAGCTTTTATTTATACTATAGTGGTTAATGTTGGCTGTTGTTCTTATTTTTGAATGAACAATTAGCTTATGTTATTATACCATTGGAATAATTTATCCTTGCTATTTTATCTGTATTTGATCCATATCATAGAGATCCGACTAAGTTTTACTTAAGTCACAATAGTTCTTGTTCTTGTGAAGGCTATTTTTATGGATACCTAGTCATAGTCTAAAATGCTCTGAAACTAGGTCTTAGAAGTTTTAGTGATATGTGAACAATGAGTGAATATTCCAACCCTAGAACCTAGTATATATATGTCTAAGTACGTGGGGGAGCGGTTGTCAATGGATTTCTCCTTTTCTGTTAAGCTCCTCCCTATCTCCTAGAACTACTCCGGCTTTTTAGCCATACGGGTAGTATTCGCCCCGTCAGCTACTATCCAATGAGAGTTGAGTAGTGACGGCCTGGCTGTCTTAATCATTGGGCCTTGCCTTGGATGATCCGGATAATAGCTATTTGCGCCGAAGAATAACATGACGGTACAGTTCTATTTAACATGTGATTTGATTGGTAAACAAGTTCTTTAATGCACATAATGGAGACATGTGATTCAATTTTTTGTGTCATTCATGTATAATCTCTCTGCTGATGCATTTGACAAATTTGGCCAGTGTGCAATGCTCAGAAACACAGAATACATCGATATCATTAAAAGTTAAAATAAACACAGATGTAGACATACAATTTTTCCGTATGTACAGAGTTTGTTCTCAGACTCATCATTACTCAGTTTCAAATGAAATTTTATTGAAGCGCAACTATAGCATAATATTGGGTTTGAGCCATGTTGAATGAAATGATGAATAGTGGGTTTGAGCCTAATATTTTAGTACTGACATCTCTTGCTGGTTGCTATGGAAAAGCAAAACAAACTGACGATGTTGTGAGGATACTTAACCAATTTTTGTATGTTGTGACACAAATACGGAAACAAGAACATGGTAAAATAACAGATTGCATTGAGAAGGGCAATCCAAAGCTTGGTTTTGTGGTTAGGTATTTGATGGAAGAGAGGGATGTGAATGAAAATTGTAGGAAGGAAGCATCAGAACTTTTTAATTCAATTGAGGACAAAATTATGAAGACTTCTTTGTGGAACCATCTAATAGATCTTTGTGTCAACCTGGAAGTTCCCAATAGAACTTGCGACCTTCTCAACCTGGGACTTACTCTTGATATATATACCAATATGCAGAACAGATCATCAGCTACGTGGTCTTTAAGTGTAAAGAGTAATGAAAATTCTACCGGGAATTTATACCGGGAATGAAAATTCTTTACTAAGTGTAATTGAACCATATCTGATAGAACATAATGCTCCATTCCAGAAGAATAATGATATGGCTGGGCGGTTTGATAAGACGAGTGAAGCAGTCAAGTCGTGGCTGCAGTCTAGAGGTTCATCTGATATATAATCAATTTAAAATAATTAAATATAATCTTTTATCTTAAAGAGTATAAGTTGCTTACCCTAGTACAAATCTACTGTTGATATGTGTATAAATAATAAATTTACTTATTTGGTTCTGTCTGATATTGGTATTTAGATTTTTTAAAAGTGTTTCATAGAAATATCTGATACAGCGGCATAAATTGAATACTGTTAGATCTTCTTACTCTCATGTTAGAATGAAAAATAGCATTTAAAAGGCAATATTTCTCTTAAACTGTTGCATGTGCTCATTGTGTAAACAACTGAGAAAAAACTAATGTCATTCAGCTGCTTTTTATTTATTTACTTCAAAATTATTTACTCCAAAAAGTTTTGAAAAGAAAATAAAAGAAAAAGATGTTGGTACTGTTAAGGTTACTTGTATTGTTGAGAATAATAAAATATATCTTCCAACATGGAATTGACCCAACCAAACAAACCTCTTTCTATATAATGGTGAGAGTCTTTGTTCTTTTGATCATGCAAAATGGGAAACTGTGTGGCTTATCATTCTCAAACAAAGAAGCAAACTAGATGTTCTCTAATAGAGGGAAGAGAAATCGAGGTTGGTATTGCCTCGGCGCCGGTTGAAAAGATGAACAGCGCTTCTAGTAAGTATTGCCTCGGTGCATAGGAGCATGTAGAGGTTTACCATCTTGCACCATTCTTGAGGCAATCTGATAAGCCTTGTAAGATAACTTATGATAGAAAGATGAGGACAAGGATTGTGAAGATTGTGGTGACTACAGAAGAGTTGGAATTGCTGTTAGGTGGACCAAAGAAGTTTCAAATCCAAAGTAGAGTTGCTCCTGTATTGAGAAAGTGTCCAAAATGGCTTCCTTCTTTACCAACTACTCAAGAAGTGCAGAAGTTTTGAATGATGAGGTTGGTTGCAATTTAAGCTTTCCTATCATTAGTTGTGCAAATACCGCTAATAAATTGAAAAATGAAAGAAATTGAAATTTAACTACTTGTCTCGGTGTCGAACACCGACACATGTTGGGCACCGGATACGCTTTAATTTGAAGTATCGGTGCTGCATAGAGTTTTAGAGCTTTTATTCGTACTGCAGGAGTAGTGAATGCTGTCTGTTCGTATTTCTGAATGAACAATGAGCTTATGATATTTGTCTAGTTTTATTGCACAAGTGATTCTGCTGGTAGAATTTATCCTTGCTATTTTGCTACTGTAATTTAGTATAATATGGAGTTTCTTCTGCAGAGTTGTTTTTAAGGTTTGCAATAATTCATAATTCTTTACAGGGTAGATAGATATCCTTAATTCTCAATTATAAGTGAACTTAAAGTCATCATACCATTAAGATTAAGAACTATTGTGACTTAAAGTAACAATAGTTCTATCTAACTCGTGATTCAATTGGTAATCGTGATTCAATTGGTAAACAAGTTTTTTTTCTATAGGCAAATGTTAGTAAGTTAGTGATTACGTTAGTTTCCAGGGTTTCAGCTCAGGACGTCATTCATGTATAGTCTCTCTGATGCATTTTACAAACTTGGCCAGTGTGTGATGTTCGCAATCACAGAATACACGCGACATCATAAAAGAAATATAGAGGAAGACATACAATACTTATGTATGTACAAGGTTGGATCTCAGACTCTTTACTGAAGTGGAACTTTATTTGAACACACTGCCACACTAAGGTATGTATTGTTTTTATAGACAGAAAAAAAATTCAAGATGCATTGATATTTGATAAATAAATTGCCTCCAATATTTCTCTACATAACCAATCTTCAATGTTCTTTCATCACCCTGCAGTAATTTTATAACAATGTTCAGGTTAACC
The DNA here is from genome assembly GCF_020283565.1 of Trifolium pratense. NCBI lineage: Eukaryota > Viridiplantae > Streptophyta > Magnoliopsida > Fabales > Fabaceae > Trifolium > Trifolium pratense. The sequence goes on from NC_060065.1 coordinate 32,711,867, forward strand.
ACAGAAGTAAAAGGTATCAATCATTTAAAAGAAAAAGTCACTGAAAAGAACCTTTTAGAGAAGTTTGAATTTCTGCTTTTCCTCTTATCATCTGATTTTGTTGATGCAATCTCCTTCTCTCTAGCAGCTGCTTCTCTTTTCATTTTCTTCCACTCTATTTCCATAGCCTTTGTCAGTGCATCAACTTTCTTTGTGAGCATCTGAAAAGAATATCTCTTATCTTTAGTTCTAAGTGACAAAAGAGAGACATCATATGAGGCAATGTTATTGAATAGAAACTATAGCATAGAAGAATTTGAAACTATTGTTCTGTCATATGCTATTTAGTACAAAATGTTGTCACATAGCAGATATAGTGGTGCTAACAAACCGCTATTTTCTGTGATCCACGATTGACAACGCTAAAATGTGAATGGAAGCATAGCTGTTGCTATTACCTTTATTTCGTCATCTTTAGTGGAAAGACTACTGTCTTTTGTTTCACAGGACTTCCTCAAATTGATGACCTCTTTTTGAAGCTTATCATATAGAAAACCCGAGACCACATCATTGCTACCAAAATCATTACAGTTATTACTTTTAGAATCTTCATCAACATCAACACTGGTTTTAACATTTCCTGCTTCTCTTTCACCATCAAATTTATTCAAGTTCATGCCTGTGATAACCTGCATCTCATTTTCTTTTTCACCACTATCAGAAAATTTGTTTCTTGATGCCCATATACCTTTTTTCAACACATTGTCTGTAGAACTATATTTCATTTTTGTAATGCTACCCGGTTTTCGGTTCCCAGCAATACCATCTATGTTTCCTTTTATGTTTTTCTTTTGGAACAAGGTGCTTCCAACAGTAGAACCTCTTGGTTGTGATGTGGACCTGTTTCTGAGTCCGCTATTGTTCGTTACAAAACTTAAGATATTCGATTTATCGGCTGTTGGAGTTCCTGAAAATACATTGGAATTGAATGGGAATTTCTTTAAGCCTTCTTCTAGTGTTTTTAGCCTCAGCTTCAGTTTATCCTAAGGGAAAAATACCAGATAACATTAGTTATAGCTAAAAATCGATTTATTATATGTTTACATGATAAACAAATAAGTTACCTTCAATTGTGATTCTGCTTTTGCTGTTCTCTCTGATATAGCTAGCTTTTCTTTCAACCTTTGCATCTCGGCCTGCATAATCCGTCTCTCTTCGAGCCATTGCCTAACAGGCATGACCTTATCATTTTCATCTTTCCATTCATTAGCCACAGCAGTTGCAATTCTGTTGGCGGAAACTTTTACCCTTGCTAGTTCCCTCTCCAGTGTCCTCTTCTCCTCCTGAATATTTATGCCAAAACCATGCTACTAAGTCCTAATTAATATCCACAAATTAGTGCAAAATGCAAGTAGTCACAATCACAACGTATGCTTACTTGCAACTCATTAACCTGTCGCTCATAATCGCGAATGACATTTGCGTTGGCTCCATTAGATAAGATAAGCTCCTCAAGTTCATGGATTGTTTGGCTAAGTTTTTCAACTTCTATAATCTTTTGTCGGTGACTTTTCTCTAAGATTTTGTTCTCCTCCTGTTCGTGAAAGTTGTAATAAATTGTCTGAAACTAATTGCAGTTCGATATAGAAACTAAACGTGAAAATCAAAACATAAAAAGATATATGCCTGGCAGATCTCAATCTGTCTCTTCAAGTCAAAGTTTTCATTCTGAACTTCTTCAACTATCAAAGCTCTCTCTAATGCACTTCTTAAAATCCTCTCTGCTTCAAGCAATGCTGACTCTTTCGACTTTGTGATTCGCTCCAACGCTTTTTTATCTTCTTGTAATGCTGTAATCTGTAGATAAAGTTGATGTTAGTGTAAAAACATATTTAAGAATTAAGCCTTATGGTTTCATTGTAAAAGCATGTTTAGTCGAAATTGCATTATTAGTACCTCATTCCTATACATCTTAATCTCAGCCTCAAGAGGAGTGATTACACTTTCGAATGGATAAAAATCATCTTCCTTTTCATCTGTGTGTAATCTTCTAAGAGCTGCTTCTGCTGCATATTGCGCGGCCAACGCGTCTTTCTTTTCATCTGTCAGTTTCTTGATTTCTAGATTCTGCATATGAAAATATTTTGAAGAATTTTAGAAATGATAATTGTTTTACATCCTTCCACTTTTGACCCCCTAACTTTCACAAACTTGCGATTTTGGCCCCCCGACCAAGTCAACACACATGTGGCAAGTGCCTCAAATACCATGCCAGCATGTATTGTTACATGGACAATGACTCACATGCCACATCAACATATGTGATAAGCCATGTTGATGTGGCATGTTAGTCATTGCCCACGTGGCAAGACATATTGGCGTAGCATGTGAGTCACTTGCCACATGTACGTTGGCTTGGTCAAAATCATTGCGGAGCCATCCTTTTACAAAAGGGACTGAAGTTAGGGGGTCAAAATTGCAAGTTTGTAAAAGTTAGGAGGCCAAAAGTACTATTTTGAAAGTTAAGGGGCCAAAATCGCAAGTTTGTTAAAATTAGGGGGCCAAAAGTGTAATTTAGCCATTATACTAAAACAATCAAGTTTACCTTGTGTTTAAGATGATCCTCACTATGTCTTACTCTCTCATCAAGTTTACTAACTTCATTTCTCAGCTGGAATTGGAGAAAGATAATTACAGCTATTATTAACTACTGAGAAATTTATATATCTTGTTATTTACAAACAAATATTATAGTAACTGTTAAAAAAAATTAATATAAAATAGTTCACTTTTTATCTTATAAAAAGAAATACCTCTTCTATGGCCTTATCTTTCTGAGCTTCAGTTGCCCTTAAGGATTTGATTTCACCCTGGCAAGTTGCAAGTTCATTAACCTTCTCTGCAATGGATTAAAATTTATTCATAATTGTTTTTGTGACTTTTTTTTTGCTAGTAAATATAGGAGAATCCAAATTCAGGGTCGTTTGATTTAAAAAAATATAAGAATTGGATATTACCGTACAAGTCATAACAAACTTTTAACATATTGAACAATTTTTTGTCTTATACGATGTTTTGTGAACAAGATTATTTTGATAATTTAGACAATTTGCACTTGAGACAAAAATTTGTCCTATGGTTTAATGAGGAACAAAAAATTCAATTTTTTTTTCAGTCTCTTACCCCCAAATTTGTCTGGATCATAGAAACAATTTTAAATTCAAACACAGTATAATTAGAACTAAATGAACAAAAGCTAACAAAAGATACAAGAACTAAATGAACAACAAAGAAAGTGAGATGCGGTTACTTTCTTTCAAATTTGTAGATCCAAAGATATAATGAGTGGAAATTTAAATAAATTTTTCACAGAAGCTTGTAAAATATAACGTTTCTCTCATCTATCAAAGGTGGATAAAGTATAAGGGATTGAAGTGAGAGAGAGAGAGAGAGAGAGAGAGAGAGGGGGGGGGGGGGGGGGGGGAGAGAGAGGTGCTCGAAATCGAAAAAAAATTTATTTGCATCTTAGTGATAATTCGGTCGGTTTCGGTTAGCAAGAGATAAATTATTAGAGTCTCGCGTCGCCCATATACAACCGTTCGTGACCGATTTTTCAAAATTGTTAACTCAAAATCCGGCCCACATTTGACATGATACTTCCATATGTTGGACATTATGTCGATTTTAAATCGGATTGCAAGTCCGTACTCAGTCCTACCCTCACTAATCACTATCACTTAGATGCGTGAAACACATTTAATAATAAGCTATCAATATTTTTTTTCACATTAACCATGAGTCCATGATGACAGACAAATATAGTATTCTTACTTTTTAAACTCCATCTCTAATCTCTAATGAGTAGTCTCTCTATTATTTTATATACTTTACCTTATTTTTATTTTGAGTTTTTAGTCTCTACCGTCATACATGGGCCAATATAATCACGTCACATGACCCAATAAGGTCGTATCAGAAACTAAAAATATCTATTTTTGAATTTGTAGAAACTGAACTAAAAAAATAATACAAATACTAAAACGAAAAAGTATTATATTAATCATATTTAAACCTCTAATATATATATATTAGATAATATATGAACTACCTGTGAGTTGGTTTTGCAAATGATCAATCTCCAACACAACAACATCTGGTTGGACAAGTTGAACCTCTTTACTAGCAACCATTTTCATCTTTGCTCTCAACAATAAATGGGGTATGCTCAATGGTATATATAGTTTTTTTTCCTATGTTCTCTTGTTTTGGTGATGATAAGTAGTGGTGAGGCTAAGTACAAAAATACCAACAATAAATGATGACTACTTTAACAAGTCATAAGAGCATTATATATATATATATATATATATATAATGATAATGAAAGAGTGGTTTATGGAAGAAAATAAGAAAGTCCATTCATATAAGTAATTGACCTTAAAGATAGGAATGACATTCTCTAGCAGTGAAGCAAACTTAACATATATGAATGAGATGCATTATAGAGGCCAACTAAGCTAAGCTGGCTACTACTTACCACTTTAGCACTAATTGCTACTTTATTTCTATTTCTTAATATTATTTTTACTTGCAAATTTTCTTTTTCTAACCCTCAATAATTAAGATATTTGACTCTCAAAAGCACCTAAAGTATTTTCGGTTTAGATTTTTCAAGTTCACTATGAGACTAATCTTTAAGTCGAACGGGATAAATTATCTGACAACTCTAAAAATCAATCACAAATGTTTTTCTCTATAAGAATGTCATGTTACCAACTCATGTTGGTTTGCTACTAGAATTTTACTCCCAAGGCTTTTTTTTTCATAATTTTAAACAAAAATGATGCAACAACCAAACATTTTCTCACCAATATAGTGGTAAGTTATGTGATCAGTTAACACTTGACACCATAATATCTTGTTATAATTCACATATTAAATTAGAAAAATGTCTCGTAAAATAGCTTAATTGATAGCTACCAGCAATATTAATTATTAAAAAGATCGGAGTTTGAATTCCCAATTCCTCAATTTTCCACACATACTTAAGGCTCTGTTTGGCAAAAATAACTTATGGTTGATAAACTAGATGATAGCTTATGGCTGATGGCTTCTAGCTGATTGAAGTGTTTGGTAAAATTAGCGGTTCACCTGACTGATAAATGTAAAATGACATAAAAGGACATCTTTAATTCAATAATTTTTTTTTATCAAATTAATACTATTTAAGATACTTAAAATTTAATATTTTAATTTTATTTTTTTGTACAATATTTTAAGTTTATTAATTCAATAAATATATCTTTCAAATATTATTACTAAACTCCTTTTTATATGCTGAATTTTTATAAAAAAATTATTTTCATTTCAGTTGATATACTTTATGAAAAAATAACAACAAAATATATTCACAATATAGTATAATGGTTAATTATAGTTAGGACGTTGTTTCAAAAAAAAAAATTATAGTAAGGTTACCTATGAATTGATAAAAAAAAAATTGTTTTAGCATTCATATATGAAAATAGATAATAAGGCAACATTAAAACATGCTATATACATGTGATTTTAAAAGAAGCAACGTTAAAACATGTATTTACTTATTTTATTTTAAATTCTAATGATAATAAATTATAAAGCGTAAATGTGGATTTTAGTTAAAATAATAAGGGTAAAAGAGGAAGAAAAAATGAAAAGTTAGAAGCTATAAGCTCAGAAACTACTTGAAATAGCTTATGAAAAAGAAGCTATAAGTCAGTAAAATAAGCTATAAGCTCTTTTTGAAAAGACTGTTACCAAACAGGTCTTTTAGCTTATAAGCCATAAGACAAAAGCAAAAAGCTAGCTTTTTTTGCTTGTCAAACAGACCCTTAGTGTGTGAGTCTAGTCAGTAGACTACAAATCAGATGTTTTTAGTCTTTTTTACACTTGAATATTTCTCTTTTTTTTTTTCTTTTGTTGAAATTTATACTAAATATAAGTGAATTTAGGAAACTCAAATGCAGATAATCCAAATTCCCAAACTACTTACCAAAAAGAAAAATACTTTATGACATATTCATATCTCAAGATAACTTATATCTTATGACAATAGTTGAATCATATTTTATCTTTGAATATCGGGATAAACAATTTATACATAAGCACTTATAAAGGCTTAATCAAATCACATTAAGTAACTTCAAATCTATAATAATTTGATAATTGTTTTATTTAGTTAATTTGTACTTTGTATCCATTTATAACTTTTGGACTATACTTCATCTGATCAACCTTCTACAATATAAAGGTTATTGTACTCAGAATATTATAACCACTGATTCAATGCACATGTGTCTATTAAGGATGATAAGTTATTTCACCTTCTAAATTAATATTTCCATTTTCTATCAATTATTTAAGTTCAGTGCATTATATAGTGCATTAGTTGGTGGGAGTTTTTCCTTTCAATCTATATATTTTTCTGCTGACATATTTTGCTTCAATATCAAATAAAATCTCTATTATTTCTATGTAAGAGTCTGAAATAAAAAAGATTCTCACTAATAAGACAAATCAGGTAAAGAATACTCATAATAGAAAGATCATCTCAAACTATATGACTTTCAATTTATTGATTTGGTGTGAGTTTCTTAAGATCAAATTTCACTTTTTTAAAATTATTTTATCTATATTTTCTTTTCTAGAGAAAATGGTCTGATAATTCAGAATTCGGCAGTGAGGTGAATAAAGTCTGGCCAAAAATTATTTTTATTAGAATTAAATTCAGGTTCTCCCGAACAATTCGTTTAAAGGAAACTTATTAACCATTTGAGTTCAATATCTTAGTTGATTTTTTTTTGTTACCATGTTATTGGTACAAAATTTTCACCGTCGTAACCGATGATCAATCTCCGTCGAGAAACATGTGGGGCACATGAGGTGTATTCTTCCCTTCTAACCAAATTTTCTCCATATACATGAAACAGAAATCGAATCTCTAACCACATACTTAATAAGACGGCCAAGACTCTTATCATTTAGACAATTCATTGGTATCTTAGTTGATTTTATATATCATTATCAATGAAGGATATCACTTAGGACAATTGACTTGCTTAAGCGCTAAAAATGTTATGAGATCATTTAATTCTCATTTTTTTTCTTTGTGAGAGTCATTTAGAAAAGACTACTCATATGACTCTAATGAGAAAGCGACCAACTAAAGTGGCTTCAAAGAACAAATAATATTTGGATTAATATCCAGAACTCTTGTCATCTTTGCTTAAAAGTACAATAATTCAATATATAGTAAAAACAACAAACAATAATTTAAAACGTAAGTTTTCTTTTTATTTTTTGGTAGATAAAACATACGTTTTCTGAACACAGTAAAAGTCAAATATTATGTTTTTGACAAGATTTACATTTGAAACTTTTATTTTGTATTGGTCATTTACGTTAATATTATTTTCTTTTTAAATTGGTTTTTTATCTTACATTTTGTTTTCTCAAATAATTTTATGTTTTGTGCATTTTGCAGTGTTATTCCTATATTATTTTTTGTGATCGTGTGAATCACGACTTTTGTTCAACAAGAGACGAATTAACTATTTTGAATTCATGAATTCAAAACATTGGTCTTGAACGAAAAAATTGTTGCGAGAAAATTTGGTAGTTTAATTTTAGAATTTAATTTTAAGGTTTTTGAATTTGGGAATTTATATTTGAAAGAAGAATTGGAGGGAGAAAGGAAATTGATGAATCCGACATGTTTGAGGGAATTTTCTCAATAATAAAACGTCACACATTTAACATTGATAATTTAATTTTTTTGGTAGAATTTAACATTGATAATTTTTTTTTTGGTAGAAATTTAACATTGATAATTTATTTGACGGAACTTGTAAAATTTGGAATAACACTAAATATAAACCTTATAATTTAATACATTTTAACATTTAAATTATTTTATCCACGCATTTGTTTTATTATTTGATTTTTGAAGGATATATTTGAAGTCAATGATGATGACAATCACAAAAAGTATATGCTTACTAATATTGAAAAGAAGTGGAAAAACAATAGTAAGCTTATTTTTTATCTATGTCTTATTCCATCACTTACTTTGAATGATTTTTTTTTTTTTTTACAAAAAGAGGGCAAGGCCAAAAAAAAAAATTATAATACTATGCGAACACTTCGAGACATGCAAGCGCCAGTTACATCATAAAAAAGAAGACTTTGGAGTTCTCTATGAGGACTCTCGAGAACATACAAATCAAAAGAGTTCAAAGTTAGACTGAAATTAGTTCAATCAACTGATATGTTTCCTTCTCGCCATGTATGGTTAAACTGAACATGTTAATTCATGTTCTTGAGATCAGGAATACGTTTGATCAAAGTAGGAATATTTCTATTAACATTGCAGTTTCCTATTACCATGTCGACCAACATCTTCGAATCACTTTCTACTTGAAGATGGGTAATTTCTTGCCTACGAGGTAAATTTATTCCGATGTACATGCCACAATCTCAGCATGGAGCGCATCACATGAGCCAATTTTACGCGCAAAACTGCTCAAACAATTAGTCAATTACCATTACTATCTTAAAGGAGACTTCCACACCCTAACAAGTTTATCGAATGAAATCTTAAAAGACATTTAAAAGGAATTTAAATATATGAACGTAAGAGCTAGTTTTTTGACATGTACATTGAAACCTGAGACGAAAAAAACAAGTAGCTAGTAGAAATTTTTATATAATATATGTTGTGTAAGTATTCAACATTTTGCTTAATCTATATATTATTAAATGACTCTCAGGGACACTGCCCCCAGCTAATTGGTTTTATTTTTCAATTTTATAGAATATGTGTTGTATAATTACTCAAATTTGCCATAATCTATATTTCTAATATTATTTAAACACAATTGTCTAACAAAAATATAATAAACATACTCTTTTTTTAGTATTATTTACATGCTTCGGGTTCCGTGCTTCTGAGTGAAGAGAGGGATATGCCAATTTTTTTAGTATTATTTCGAATGTGATGTTCAAATAACATATCTCTTTGCAACCAGAAGCTATATTCTATTGGTTGGGATCCGATTGCTAACTCACTTAAAATAAAGATTAAAATAACAAAGACACAATAGTATATGATAAGTAATACATTTATTTTATTCTTGTTAATTTGTGCGCCAAACACGAGATTTAAATAGAATATGAGTAAAATAACAAAGGCACGATAAAGATTAAAATAAAAAAGGTGCCTTAAAATAAAGATTAAAATAACAAAGACACAATAGGATATGATAAGTAATGCATTTATTTTATTCTTTTTAATTGGTGCGCCAAATAATAGATTTAAATAGAATACGAGTAAAATAATAAAGACACAATAAAGATTAAAATAACAAAGGCACCTTAAAATAAAGATTAAAATAACAAATGCACAATAGGATATGATAATAAGTAATGCATTTATTTTTTTGAAGCTCTATTAATCTGGAGTTCGATCGCGATGTAAATAAAATATAGTCAAGAAACTATTCCACGTAAAAATTGTGTCCCGGAAATATTGAGTAAAAGAAAAAAACGTGAATATTGGAGTTATAAAAGGAAGGAAATCGTGCGTCAAAAAAAAAAAAGGAAGGAAATCGTTATGGTTAGTCATGTTTTTTAGTAGATTTTCTCATTCTTTAGCGAGAGCGACCTATTCTATGTATAGTCGCCATGTTTTTGAGTAGATTACTCATTGAATTGAAAACTATTTGATAAATAAAATAAATTAAGTGTGCTATTGTCAACAAAAAAAAAAAGAAGGAAGAAAATCGTAAAATATGTTAGAATAATTAAAAGAAGATGAGGTTGCATGATTAACAATTAAAATTAATTTTAATCCATTGGATTAAAATAAAATAAAGGGTGAGGATGTGGTGTAAATACATGTGAAGACATTAATTAATGTCCACTTGATTATATTCATTCATGAATAAAAATCACTTTCTTTTTTTCTTTTTTTTTTAAGATTATCACTTTCCTCTTCTACTTATGAAGAAGCTAAGTATTCCAAATTTTAGACAATCAAGTAGACAGTTGAGATCACCGATCATGCCCTAATTAAAGAGAGGATGTGGTGGTGGTGATCATTTGATATGTGCAACAAGCGCATTATCATTTATCGTAACTCTTGAAATTGTAGGGTGATATACACACTGGATTACAAATTCTAACATTTTAAGCAAATTTTAATACCGAAGTTGTCATGTTTAATCTCTTATAATTTAGTAGATTAAACGTACTTTTATTATGTGCGGGTTTCTCCAAATTCATATAAGAAGAGAAATTAACATTGCCTAAATGATGATTAAAGGCTAGGACTGGCTTATCACGTGGGGGGTGGAAGAATGGCAAAGAAACCTTAAAAGGCTTAAATCCAATTGAAAACAAAAACTTGGCCCAAATGACTATGGATTATTCATTGATTAATTAACAAATTTATTTATGTCTTATTGATAAAAGTCATCAACATGATGAAGCTATGCCTTTCCTAAATACTAATCTTCATTCAAAATTTCCAATTTAAAAGCATCCACTCCCCTAAAAGGACATAGCAAACCGACTTATCAAGAATTTGACAAAGAATCAATACACAAACATTCCATCAACTTGTTTTAATTGACTAATATGCCCTTCACACTTGGTCCATAAAACAATTATTGAATGGCTTATCTCTACCCCATCATAGCCGTCCATAAGAATCTTTAGAGTCACTACTCTATTGAAAATAAATGAAATGGTGTTAATATAATGTCATATTTCTTATCTCATTTGAAAAATATATATTTAGGTTGGTTGTGAAATATTATAATGTAAGGTAGTTTATGATGAAAAAAAGAGTTTAAAGGGTATATACCGGACAATGCAAATTAATTTTACACTGATAATTAATAAGAATAGTTCAATCTTTCATGTCATGTCATGACGTGGCGGAAAACATGATTGTGATTGATTGATAGTGTAAAATATTAGACTCTTGCTACTAAGTGGTATATAGAGGATATAACAAAGTCATTATAAACTCACACACACAAATAAATGAGTCGGGGTTCGAACTCCAATCATAACGTTCGACCTAACAAAGAAAATATTAATCTAGGAGACTGGACCAACTTGAGTATTAGAGAAATATTTTCTTAAAATAAATAGAAGATAAGTTTAACCACACATTAATGAAAGGACAGTTTGGGAAAACATAAGTGCTTTTTAGAAAAATAAGTGGCATATGGGCCAAGCAAGCTTTGAAAAGCCAATTAGAACATAGAATCTCTTCACATATATTATACTTACCAACACTTAGAAATAACCACATTAATTCTCTTCCTCTTCTTCATCCTCTTATCTCTCTCTTTGCAATAAAAGTACTTATTCAAGAAACCATGGATGTATCAGAAAAGCTTCTAAAATATAGATATCATATAACCATAGCAATATTATTTTCACTATTATTTTCCTTGCTAATATATGGAGCACCACACTTTCTATCTATTCTAGCTTATTTTTGGCCTTTATTTGCTTCCACAACTGTTTTCTTGGTTTCAATAATAGCTTTTGGAGGTGTTTCAAAATTCTCAACTGAAACTCATGGTGAAAAAGCTGGTGAAGGACTTTTGGATTATGTAGCAGGAAAGCCAGAACATATTCAAGAGGCTCAATACTAGAAGTGCTTATGTTTCATGCTTATTTCAGATGGATTAATTAGAACTTAGAAATTACCTTTCAAGTTCAGAATCCATGTTCAATAATTGTATTGTATCAATCAAATTAATGTGTATAATAATAATTGTCACTTTAATATGAAAAAAATAAACTATAGTGTGACCAAACAAATTTCATCTTGTAACCATTATTATTTTTCTTGCTTAATTTTACATTTTTTTTTTGGGATAAATTCAATTTTCATTGCATATGTACGTGAACCTAGTTTAATTGGTAGTTATATTGCATGTAATATGAAGAGATCAGAGCTTCAACCATGATACTCTCACTTATTCATCTTAAAAATGAAGTTCTAACTAGTAAAATACTCGACAAAAAGAAAATCCAATTTTCATTATTTTGGAAAATCAATATATCTTCGCGCGCTATTGCAAAGGCTAATGTGATTTTTTTTTTTTTTTGGCTAAACATAATATGTATTTTTATGAAGGCAATTTTTTCAAATATTAACAGCAAAATGAAAAAAAGAAGTTATACTATTTTTAAATGGAGATTTGATCACATATTTTTTTGAATGATGTAGTTGAGATAAGAGGTTAAATTAAGACATCTCAAATAGTAACAAAAATTAATTAGAGAGCTACAAAATGTAGCTTTTAATGCATGATCTCATTACTTTAGTTTTTATGTCAGTTTCTATTGGACTATCGAAATTTAAAATGAGAGGATATGATGTCTCCGTTCAAAGCAGTGGAAACCTTAAAACTATTAGAATATTTACAAATATAATCACATTTATCTCTCTAAAAATACCGGTGGAGTTCAAACCGGACCTTTCTAAATTCAAGATCTATTTTTAGACAAATTCTTGTTGAAGTGAGTTTTTATGTCACTTTCCAATGTGTAAAACGTTCTTTTTTCCATTTGAGAAAATAAATACTAAAGATAGCACTTACCTTATCAACTGACCCTACAATTGGGAATACCCTTTTTCTTGCATTTGTTCACTCTCTTATCTTTATTGTGAAACCAAATTAAATGAGAAAAGGGAGATGCATTCACAATATAAACTTTAGTGAGAATCACACATCTTAAAAATAAATAAATAAAATCACATTTTAAGTGTGAATAACTAAAAAATCTCAAATTCGAACTCGCAACCTAACACATCAAATGTTCTTTCAACTTTCAGCTGAATTATACTTATGAGACCAATCAAAACTAATTTTATATTTGCTTCTAATGAAAATTCAGAATTTTACAATTAATTATAAAATTTTGTCACAAAATGACATTATGTGACTATGATGAATTCAACGTGAATAATGCATCAATCAATGTTATAAACTCATACAAAATAAGTCATAGAAAGACAAAAACCACCCAATGAAGTGGCCCTACACATGTGATTTTCTAAAACACTTCTAATTTACTATCTTTTACAAAATTTGGATTTTGTATTTCTATCTACGGTAAAAGGTACATAATTAAAGAGAGCAATCTTAAAATCTTAAGTTGGTATTTTGAGAAATGGATTTTCGATTGTCACTATTTGACTAAAATTAAAGTATATTATTTATTTGATTAAAATTTAATCTAAGGACTGCAATACAGTGACTAAATGACTGTAGGATATTTTGACTGTATCAAATCTAGGTTCGATAACTTGTGCTTATTATTTTTACTTGGTTAATTCATGTGCTGCATTTTGTGCCTGCTTCCCTTTATTCCCATTGCCCGCATGCATTTCATATAATCTGTCCTCACACTGAAATGGTGATGAAACAATATACAGGACACGAGTTACATTAACACGTGCTCTAAAAACATACGTTAAGATAATATTTAATAAATGTCTAATTTGTTCTGTCACAATGGAAACACATCAAAAGTTTGATTTTTTAGAGTGAATATCATACGTTCAATGAATATTGTTCCTCCTTCTCAAAACAGAAGTCAAATGATAAAAGGGTAAAATTGGATAAAAAAAATTGTTTGTAGGGGTGAAAGTATAATTGTTGTGGTGGGAGGAAAAAATTTCTTGGATCGTGTATAAGCCCATTACGTAGCCTTCAATATAATATCAAATGGCCCAATAAATAAAAATTCAATTTTCATTCTTTTTTTACATTTTTACAGTGAAATTGCAAAATAGCACAACAAGAAGAACCAGAGAACCAGGGTTTTTATCTATCTGGTATGAAATTTACAAACTTTCATCAATTTTCAAGCTTTTGTTTCATGTTCCTAGCTTAGTTCAAAAAACCCATTTTTTCTAGACGTGAACAAAAATCATTTTTTGTTATTTATTTTTCACATTCTTTGAATTTTGATTCTGTTTAATTCATATTCAGGGTTCTGGTTTTGTTGTTGAAAATTATTAGCTTATGGGTCACTTTAAAGTTTGAAACTTTTGATTAATTTCAAGTGGAAAAATCAATGACTTCATTAGCTACGAAAAACCTATGGATTAGGAAGCAACAATGTCCTTGTGGAGATTGGAAATGTTACATTACATATGAGGGTGATTCTGAGGAGGGTTCGGTAGCACCGGAATCGGTGAAAGAAGAAAAAATATCATCTTGTAGAGCTATGATTATTACCCCTTATGTTGGAATGGTGTTTAAGAGTGATGATGAAGCTTTTGAACATTATGGTAATTTTGCTAGGAAAAATGGTTTTTCTATTAGGAAAGAAAGGTCTAGAATTAGTCCTCAGTTAGGCGTTTATAAGCGTGATTTTGTTTGTTACCGATCAGGGTTTGCACCGGTGAAGAGGAAAGCTAATGGTGAACATCAGAGAGATAGGAAATCGGTTAGGTGTGGATGTGATGCTAAAATGTATCTGTCTAAGGAGGTTGTTGATGGTGTTTCTCAATGGTTTGTTGTTCAGTTTAGTAATATACATAATCACGAACTTTTGGAAGATGATCAAGTTCGCCTTTTACCTGCGTATAGGAAAATACACGAGGCTGATCAAGAGCGTATACTGTTGCTTTCGAAAGCTGGATTTCCGATACATCGGATAGTGAAAATGCTTGAGGTTGAAAAGGGGATTCAAGGCGGACATTTGCCTTTCTTGGAAAGGGATGTGAGGAACTTTGTCCAAAACCGTAAGAAGATTGTTCAAGAGAATGAGGCATTGCTAAGTGAGAAAAGAGAAAATGATGTTTTGGAACTTCTTGAGGTGTGCAAAGCAATGAAAGAAGCTGATGTTGAGTTTGTTTATGATTTTACCGTCGATGAGAATGAGAAGGTTGAAAATATAGCTTGGTCATATGGTGATTCTGTTAATGCGAATGCCATGTTTGGTGATGTAATTTATTTTGACACTTCTCATCGATCGATCACTTATGGATTGCTTTTTGGAGTGTGGTTTGGTATTGATAATTGTGGCAGAACCATTTTTTTCGGTTGTGTTTTATTGCAGGATGAAACACCACAATCCTTCGCATGGGCGTTACAGGTTTACTACTATTGGCATAATCTGTATGATATTTTACTTGTGCTTTCATAAATATTCGTCTTACTATGATTATTTCTTAATACAGGCATTTCTCCGGTTCATGAGAGGAAGATGTCCACAAACAATTCTATCTGATCTTGATCCTGGTCTTAGAGACGCCGTTAGAAGCGAATTTCCAGGAACTAAACATGTCATTCTAGTGTGGAATATTATAAACAAGGTACCAAGTTGGTTTTCTCTTCCTCTTGGGTCTCGTTATGCCGAGTTTAAATCCGAGTTTAATGCCTTATTTAACATTGAGAATACAGAAGAATTTGAACTTCAGTGGAGCCAAATGATTTCTGTTTTTGGACTTGATTCAGATAAACATATTGATTTACTGTATTCTGTTCGAGCCTCCTGGGCACAACCCTATGTAAGAGGTTATTTTTTGGCTCGAATGGCGACAACAACTTATTCCAAGTCTATAGATGCATTTTTGAAAGGAATCTTCACTCAACATACATGTTTGCGTAGCTTTTTTGAACAGGTATGTTGGTAAAATGCAAGTTTTAACAATTCATATGCTTTTTCTAGCTTTGTTGTTTACTTGTGTCTCGTATGCACGGTTATCAGTATCTACACTCGAGTTGTATTTGTATTAGATACAAAACTGAACTCAATCCATACTAATCTGTAATGCGTATATATTTTGTATATGAATCTCGTCTGGAATCCATATTAATTATGATAAATCTCGATTCACCGTGATGAATCCCATTTCATTCTAGTCAACCACTACTTTAACGTAGTGTAGCCAACCACTCCTTTTGTCAACATTGTATAATCATTCACTTTTTTTTTGTCATTTGATTTGTTACATGAATCTTGAATTATTTCGAGGGCCATAACAAGCTTATAATATTTCCATGTCACTTGTTTTTACTTAAAGATGTCAGATTTTTATTGGTAATGTATATTACAATTCGTAATAAGATTAGATTCATGAGGGTCATATATAATATATTAGCTTATAATATTTCCACGTCACTTGTTTTCACTGGTTAATGTATATAACGATTCATATTAAGATTAGATTCACGATTTAGAAAATTAGGTCTTCCGATTCACGATTTGAATCTTGATTTGATAGCCATGCTCTTATGAATTTTCGCTCCTCTGGTGGATGATGTTTCAGGTTGGCATTTCTGCAAATTTCCAACGTCAGTCACATCAGGAGACTCAATTTACAAATCTTAGAACTTGCATACCAATTGAAGAGCATGCACGGAGCATTCTCACACCTTATGCTTTCAATGCTTTGCAACAAGAATTATCATTGGCAATGCAATACGCTACATCTGAAATGGCCAATGGATCATATATTATACGACACTTCAAAAGGTTGGATGGAGAATGGCTCGTGTTCTGGCTACCAGAAGATGAACAGATACACTGCTCTTGCAAGGAATTTGAATCGTCGGGAATATTATGCAGACATGCTCTTCATGTACTTGTTATAAAGAATTACTTTCAGCTTCCTGACAAATACTATTTAAGTAGATGGCGCCGGGAATGTTCTTTACTTGTTGAGGATGAGAATAACAACCAAAGTATTATTGGTGGGGAATGGTTTCAAGAATATCAATCTTTAGCTGAAACTTTGTTTTCAGAATCATCAATTACAAAGTATCGATCTGACTTTGTTCGCAAAGAACTGACAAAAGAACTTAATAGGATTCTTAATGAGGTTAGAAATCTGCCTGAGACTGATGAAGTCTGTAACATGAATGTGACGGTTTCGCCAAATAGCTAGTTTGAAGTTTTGGATTGTATATATCTGATGAAATGCAAATTGGAAACCACTAGCATCATGATAATATCATGACATGAAGTGACAAAGTAAAGAATGCATGCCATCTAAGAAGCACGGACACTCCCGGTGTTGGACACGCGTCGGTGTCGAACACCGACACTGACACTTAAGATTCAACTGGATTATGGCATTTTCTCAAACTATTATTGGTGTCGATGTATCGGTGTCTGTGTCGTGTCCGGTGTCAGTGTCTGTGCTTCATAGATGCACAGAAAGGAAATGACAAGAACAGTGTCAAAGTGAAATGAGGTAGAGAGAAAGTTTATAAAATTGTCCAAAGATTTTAATTTTACACATACTTTATACTCTTTACTTCACTGTCATGTATGTTACCTTCATATTTAGTTATAGCAATTACAAGGGAAGTTATTTGGTTCTATGAAAGATAAAGTGAAGATTGCTGTGAGTTTGCCAATTGAGCTGTGTTAATATCACTTTTTTTTCTTTCATTCCCCTTCATATTATCCCTTCAATTTTAGCAATATAAAATAGTAGCCTATAGATGGAAAATTCTGGACATGGCATTAACCAGAACTAGGGGCTATGAAACACAGACACTCCTCAGATTATACGTGTCCCACTGTCGGACACGCGTCATTGGTGTTCAACTTTGACACTTATTTTTACATTGAATTATAATTTTTTTCTCAAATTATTATCAGTGTCTGTTTCGTGTCTTTGTTTGGGTTCATGCTGATTTTTCACTTGAACTTTGCTTATTTAATATTTAATATATATTATATATGTAGGCCAGTTTCTCCATATTTCTGAAGCTGGTTGTATCTATGAGCTGAAATGGTGACCACAAAAATGAATATTTGGACGGCTAGTTATATTCTTGTCTTCTTATAATCAAATGTCATTTTTCCAATAAAGATAGTACTGTTATGTTAAAGACTTTGGTTGTACTCATCCATATTATTGTTGATGATTATATATGTGCACACTATATTTGCCGCCAAGTGCAGACAAGAGTGTCTTTGCCCTTCCAGATTACTCCTTTGAAGTATTGAGACTTAAGATAATTATTTGACATGATATGTTGAATCCAACACTTCGTATATCATTTAATATTAAGAGGGTCCTTCACTTTGGCTGACATGGACTTTTTCCATGATACTTGGTCACAACATATTTGGATATTAATGCAAAGGTTGATTAAAGAAATCTGTTGGTCTATGACCAACTTATACTTGAAAACAGCTTAAACTTTTGACAGCCACCAACATTGTCTGTCACTTTAAGTAGAAAAATTTAGAGTCTTCTCGTCCTTACGGTTGAAACAGTATAATGATCTAATCGGTGTTGATTCAATAAAATAAAAAAGAGAGAAACCAAATATAAATTAAGTTTTGAGGTACTGATATTTAAGTTTTGAGTTTCTATTTACTGAGAGCAGCACCGATCATTGTTAGATTTTCGAACCATTTTCAAGCATCCATCTATGCCTAGAGACCACCTAAGAGTGAATAAGAATTTCCTTCCATCCTCGAATTTGTGTCTAAGATGTATATAACCTATTAAGCACGGACACTTATCAAATTAAGCGTGTTCCGGTGATGGACTGACGCGACACCGGTACTTATGATTAAACTAAATTATGTCATTTTCTCAAATTATTATCAGTGTCGATGTGTCAGTGTCGATGTCATATCCGATGTTTGTGTCTTTGTCCATACTTCATAGCATATAATAACACTAATATTTGACATGATTTAAAACAATGAAAATGAAAGAAGATACTAGAGGGATATGGAATATTGCTCATCAAAATGCAAATTAACAAAAGGGAGTAAACCAATGTTTTAAGAACCGGACCGGAGGTCGAACCGTTGTGACAACTGGTTCAAGGGTCAACCGGTCGGATCGGTTCAACCGTTATTGAACCGTTTATATTGAACCGTTCATATAATTTTTTCACGTGTTTGAGTCTATGGTTGGAAAGGAAAGATTTTTGATTTTTTAACCTTTCAATTTCAATCCATCGTTTTTTTTAATTAAAAAAGCAGTTTTTTTTTTTTTTTTAAGTGAGAGAAAAACCGGCCGGTTTTCCGGTTCACCGGTTCACCGGTTCATACCGGTTCACACCGCTTTTTGACCGGTTCCACTGACTAGCGGTTCTTGCTAGTCGTCCGGACCGCTGAGGGCACCGGTTCGTGGTCGAACCGGTCGGACCGGCCGGTCCGGTTCGGTTTTTAAAACATTGGAGTAAACAATGAAATCAAGCATAAGGCTATGAAAAAAGACTAAAACTACTTAATTCCTTCTCTTATTTTGTTACATATATCATCATATACTAAACTGCAATAAGATGTGTTTGAGCTTCAATCCTCATTTCCTCTTTCATTTTCCTTATGAACTCTTCAAACTTTCTATTCAATTCTTCTGTATTTACTAATTCTTCATTTCTTGTCAATGTTGTTTCTGCTTCTACTTCTTCGTTGTCGTCGTCATCTTGAGCCAACACATTAACCTCCTTTTCTTTTTCTATACAAGTCTCATTTAATGTATATTCTTTATGTTCTTCATCTTCTAAGACTTTTTCTTCATAGTATTCATCCTCTTGTTCTTCATCCATAAGAGAAACTTCCTCCAAAGATTGGCAACTTGCAAAAGGGGCAACTATCATATCATCGGAAGCATGAAGTTGATCAAAGTGAGCTTCTGAAGAAGTTGTTGGAATGAAGAGTAAATTCTTAGCTAGAAATGCAAGGATTCCATTACAAATGAGAAACATGTATTTTCTTTCAAGGGTGTGAGTGAAAAAAGCAAAAAGACATGTACAAAAGTATGCATTGAAAGTTTGAGGGTATATGAAAAAGCTAGAAGAGTAGTAACAAAGGAAGAAAGAAAAAGCTGAAATTGAGAAAACAAACTTCAAGGTTTTTTTCATGAATTGCTTCTTGCTTAATCTCTTCTTAATTTGATCCATCTTTAAAAGGGTTGGTTTGAAATTGTGCTAATTAATTAATGGAGGGTTAAAACTAAGGATAATGAGAATATGTGAGAGGAATGAGAGAATGGTTTTGTAATAAATTGATGTGTTGTTCTTGAGTGAATATTGAACTATAAGATCTTTGATCTCCTCTATTTATAGTAAGTCATAAGTATCTCACTAGCCACAAATATTTCTACGCTCAATTTGGTCACACAAATAATTGAAAAAAGTAGAAAGATAAAATAATTAAATAGTATGTATTTTTAAAATAAATATATGATATGTATCTTTGTATGTGTATGACCTAAGCAAGTATTTTTTATTTGACTATGAGCTAGAATTTTCTTTTGGAAAATGTTAATCAATGCTTTTAGAGTAGTTAAGAAACTAAATACTATAATAAATTTATCTTGAAACATGTATAACCAATTTTTTAAAAGTATAAAAAATATATTATTTTTGATATATTTTTTTATTTTATTTCTTTAACTAGTATATGAGAGACATTAGTATAGTATGACTTTTTTGTTTCTTAACGAATTAAAGTATCTTTATATTTTTATTTAATACTCGCTTCGTAACACTTTAAAAACAAAAATATATTTTTTAAGTTCATTGTATATTTAATGTACCTAATCTATATTATGGACCAGAAACATTAAATATACAATAAATCTAAAAAATATATTTGTGTTTATAAAGTGTTACGAAGAGAGTACATATTTATAATTAAAAAGAAATTAAAAGTTTACATGAAGCTTCTAGTTGTCACTCTCTCTGCCACACATGCAACTTCTCTCACATTATGCCCTCAACATGTGGAGCACATATTGAAATTTGTGGGTTCAATATGTAGCGAATTAGCATAAGTATTCGAAGGAGATAAAAACACATCTTCTTTTTTAAGTCAAAGCTTTGTAATCAATATGTTAGCAACACATCTTAGCAAAAACTTTGGTTGAAGTATAAGGATGAAATTTTTATTTCAAATCACTTAAGTGATTTTCAATGACTTCTTAATTAAACGTCGAATGAGTATATATCAATATGTAAGCATTTGAATAGGGTATTTTGAAAATTTAATTTGAATCGTCCCTTATTCACGTTGGTATTATAGTTTGATTTGGGATACATGTGAAAGAATAGATGATAACTCCATACCTAATTGACCAAATATGTTGTTTCTCTCATAATGACCACATATTTTGAAGGTGTGATTGATGTTGGTGAGTAAACTTTTTAATGCTCTCTCACATCTTGTGGTATTATTTTCAAAATGCTACTAGTCATGTGAGTGTTTCGCCATGGATTGGATTTGGAGTGCATTATATAAGGTTTTTAATCTTCCACACACAAACATGTTAAAAGGTTATGCAATATTTTCTCGGATCTTAATATAAGCAAAAGTCAAAACGTATTTGGTTCAAATTTAGACTAAATACATTTTGACTTTTGCTTATATTTAATACCGGAGAAAGTATACCGTTGTTATTATGATCAACTATAAAATATGAAAACGAAATTGTTGAATTTTAAATATGAGTGTTTGTTAAGAGTACCACACGAATTTGCAAGGAAGAGTTAGGTCCGATACTAATTTCTAAAAGTGTTAAGTCTTACATTAATTATATAAATAAAAATTTCGTGGATAGAAATGTGGTGTTGCTTGACAATAACACTATACTACCTATAAATACACCAACCTTATCTCCCTCATTTCCTTATCTTATGGTGCCATGAATGTTGGGTGAAAGGGTTTCAATAGTAATTCTTGTGGTCCCATTAACATTGTTGTATGTCGTTACTTCATTGGTTTGCAAAAATGTTGTGCAAAGGTTAGGTAGTTTTTTTTATTATTTTTTGGATAAGCAAAAAGTTAATAATATAATTGTGACATTAAATAAAGTTTCAAATATATTTATATTTTACGAAATATATTTGAATTATCTTCTTTTCCTTTTTCAATAACATGATAAATAAATTATGCTAAATAAAATAAGAGCATGTTTGTTTTTTTATATATACTTAGTAACTTCTATAATCATATATACATAGGATTTGGTTCATTAGTGCATGTTTCTGAATAATTGGTCAATAAGCAAGTAGTAGATTAATGTGCATATTTGGGTAGCAAATGAGTGATCCCTCAAACTCAGTTTATGTCAAAAGAATGTGTATTGCTGCTTTTGGAAGAAATGTAGTATCCAAGAAAGAGTGATTGGGAAACAAACAAATATTAATGCTAAGTTCACGACAAAGAAGTAATTTGATCTCTTTAAGTGAATTCACCTAATTAGGTGTAAACTAATTTAAAATTAGGTACATTTTTGGAATAATGATGAGGTTGGCGTAATTATGGTGACACGAAAGCAACATCATCAAACTCCAAAAATTACGATGAAATTCACATTAAAACACATGAATGTGGCGAGTAATGGATATACAAATGACAAACACACTCAAGGCTAAATAAATTATATTATTATTTTTTTTGTAAAAAAATAATATTATTTTTGTATTATAAACATTAAGATAAATACAAACTTTTATGAATTTTCAAAGCTTAATTTTATGTTGGATAAAATTTGTGATGACAATTGGAAACACCTCAATCTAGTATTTTAAAGTAAAATCTGACTAATAATTATTCTTATAAGAAATTGAATTCGGATTCTTCCAAAAAGTTAGCCCTAAAAGAAACTTATTAATCACTTAAGTCTAATGTTGTCTTTGTTAGTAATATTTAAATTCAGATAGTGAGAAATGTTAGTGTAGAGGTAGGCAAAATTATTCTGATCATTAAAGTAATATTACTCCTAACCTAAGTAAATTTTATGCTATCAAGATTAGCCAAATTTATTTTCCATTAAAGTATGCATTAGGCATGTTTAATGTTTATGGATAACAACCAAAGTTTGGTTAAAATCCTTGAATTTGGGAACAACATACATCACTAAACGACGTCGTACAGAACCTTCCAAAAAGCAAAAATACAAGCAACAATTCAGTAGTACGGTACCCTACAAAGATACCATACTCATTACACTCACACATCAATGATAGAATCAAATGGTCAAAAAAGAATCATAAAACCAACACGTGTCAAAATTCCACATAACATTACCACACCAGAATATCCCTCTTAAGAAACACCAAAATTCCCTTAATACCCTTTTGAAGCTTCTTCCTCTTCCTCTTGATTCATTCACCACACGGCAAAAAGGAACAACTGAAGCCAAAACAAAAACATCGTTTTTTTGAGGTTTTTGTTCCATACTCATCGTTTTCACTCTTTTCAGTAACCCTTTTCGCTCTTAGAAAAGGGTTTCAACCATTTTCTCTCAACCCTCAAAAAAACCTTTCTTTGTTCTCTCTCTAACACTCTCTCTCTCTCATCCATTGCCTTGAACCCCACTTCACAAAACCTGGGTTTTCGTTTTAGTTTTAGTTTTTGATAACACAAACGTTATGACGTAGTACGATGAATGAACCTTTAATAATATTTGGTTTGTTTTTTCCGCTTGTTTTGATGAGGCCACATTGTTTGACTTCACTTGTAGGTTTTGTACCGTGACGTTTTTCTTAGTTTCTCTCTCTTTAATCTTGATCTAGACTGAGAAAATATTGAATTTTTTCATCTGGGTTGTTGTCGGTTTGGGTTTTTCTTCTATGGTTTAAGTTTTAGGAGAACGGTGTTTTGTAATAGGGTTTTTCCTTCACCAATTTGGGGTTGGTTTAGGAACAACCTATCATTTTTTTTTCCTTGCCTTTTGATGTTGTAGTAGCTTAGAGTGTTGTCTTTTTTGGTGGTGGATTTAAGTATTGAAGGATTGAACTTTGAATGATGGCTAGTGATGAGGTTGATCCTGTTTTTGTGTCATGGGAAGAGGAATTGATATGTCAAGAGCGTGGGAACCGAGTGATTCATTTTTACTTGAGAGATATGTCTGGGAATTTGGTGCTTGCTGTTGTTGGTACTGAGAGGAGTGTGAGGCACATGATGTATGTTGTTCCTCAACAGTTTTTGCAGGCTTATGGATCCACCACCATTACTTATAAATGGAGGGCAAGGAGGGAGGTTGTTGACTGGCTTAACCATTTGGTTTCGAGGAATCAATCGCAACGTGCTGGTAATTATGTTTGATTCTATTGCAATTTGATTCTCATTTGTTTTGATGATTTGTTTATTGTTTGTGGATGGAAGTGTATGTGGTGATTTATATTACAATATGAATGGTTGTTTGCTCTTGTCAGATGCTACATCGTACTGCTTCGTATGAGTTTTACCCTTGAAAGATTGTTGTCGAGTCTTTGATGTATGAACTGTATATGTCTTTGTTGGCTACAAAAGAATTTTCCATGAGGGTTCATGATCACTTTTATCGATGATCCATGCAAAGGTTTTCATTTTGATTGCGGTTACGGTTACGTAATGACTATTGATATTGTGCCACATTTGTTCATGATGCAATTGTGAAGACCTCGAAAGCCTTTACGTTGTTGTGGTTACAATTGTGGTCACGGAAGATTCAACGAGGTTTAACGTTGGTTGTTCGTTGTCTTCTATCTAACACATCATTAAGATTTGGCTTTGGTTGTTGATTCATGGCTGCTTACTTCAAAGTTGTATTCTGTACATTTTATTTGTGGAATGGTGTCTTTCAATTTTGACATTAATTACTCACAATGAGGGATAGAATGATTCGGAAATGTGAGTCTTTTGATTATTTGTTGACTTAATTGGTTTATTTTTTGAAATAGTATAGCTACCATACTAAATGTTTTATTTATATTCCTTGAGCACAATCATATGAAATATATACGGTATATTTTTAAGTTTGAATATTTGGTATTATGGACGATTAGTAATCACCATGTTTGTATCTGTAGTCGTTGCATTCATGGTAAGTGGAATAAATGCGAGAGTTTCCGTGGTTAGTTTTTTATTCTAGTTTATGGTATGTCGTTTTGTTAATGTAATTTACAAAACCACGGGTTATTTTACAATCAAATATTAATTATTTTTTCCATTCTTGGGAAGTTGATTTATGTGTGGTATTCATCCTAACTGAATACATCATGACATTATACTAAGCTATACCTGTGGTTGGAAATGGCATAGTTTAGAGATGTAAGTAGGCCTTGTGACTAAATTTTTTTTAGGCATATCAATAGGAAAATCAAGTTATATCATATCTTTACCAGCTGCCACTGAGGCAAAGCAAGTAGAAAACGCATAAGCTTTTTGAAAGAATTTAGATTAAGAATGAGGAAGATTGAGGTGATAATAAGAGAAGGGTTTTAACACATCTCAAGAAAAGGTAACACGTCAGTGGGTTTCAGAAGCACCGGCTTGTGTAATTTTGCAAATGTAATTTGTTTTTAGAATGACTTTAAAGTAACATGTCAGTGGGTTTTAACACATCTCAATAAAAGGTATTACGTCACGTTACACGCACGTGACGTTTCATTGACTTGCTGCCAAAATTTAAAGACCGGACAATTATTCTTTGCGCTGGGTTTCGTAAAATATAACTTAACCTAGAATAAATAGTTTGTATGGCGTGGATTCAGTCAGTGTATTCAGATCACTGAGAGCTAAGCGAACTAAGGTGTGTTAAAACCTTAGTTCTCTTATGCTAGGGTTTAGTTCAAGAATAATTGTCCCGTCTTAAATTTTAGCAGCATGTCAATGAAATATCACATGCGTGTAACGTGACGTAATACCCTTTCTTGAGATTTGTTAAAACCCACTGACGTGTTACTTTAAAGCCATTCTGAAGACACATTACATTTCCGAAATTACACAAGCCTGTGCTTCTTCGATACTGCCGAGGCTGTCGCTGTGATAAAGGATATAGAGTGGTGGGGGAGAGGTGTTTTAATCCCAGATGTTCGAGCATAAGGACATGGGTACTCTTCATTTTGTTGTTTAATTTCCTAATATTTCCATCGGTGTTTGACTTTGTGATTTCTGTGATCTGTTGTTTTGTTGTAGATCCGTGTGTTCTGAATTTATATCTGTTGATCTGTAGATTTTATTTCATTCCATTTTTTATTTACCATTAATGCACTAAACATGGTGGGATCATCCTCTGCTGATCGAACCGATTAGCTTTTGGAGATCAAAACCTAATAATTTTCCTTAATTTATTTTCTCCCGAGTCTCTAGTTTTAATGCATCAATACGTTTACTGAATTGGGATTGTGGTATCAGTATCTCACGATTCGTGAGATATCACGATACAGCGAGTCGTATCTCGATTCGAAACAGAACTGAACCCAATCGATATAAATCTCTACTGTGTATCTATTTTGGATATGAATCTCGTTTTGAATCCTATTTCATTATGATGATATGATGAATTCTGATTATTTCTAGTGAATCACTACCTAAACTTATTGTATTTAGCCTCTTTTAATGGTCAATTTTGTATAGCCAACCACTTTTCTTTTGTCATTTGATTTATTACTTAAACCTTGAATTATTTTGAGTTTTATATATGATATATCAATTGATTATTTTGTTATCTCACTTGTTTTTACTTAAAAGTGGGATTTTATTAGTGATGTCTGAACCTTTGCAAAAGTTATTTGTTGTCTGGAGATATGTGTCCATGAAGGCATTTAAGGTATCAAGTTGAATGAAATGTCTTACCTGCTTCCTGATAATTCATGCTGGTTTTCTGCAGCTATTGCATTTCATTTTTGTACAGAAACTCAGTCTTAGGTTCAACATGAATGAGAACTGTTTATTGATAAAGCTTGTCGTTTAATCCTTTTCTACTTGACATGCCACTAAAAAATCACCATTTAAGCGTTCTCTAAACTTTAATGTTGTTGTGAGAAGGGATTAAAGATTAAATGGAGTTATTCTAGGAGCCATTTAGTTAGTCCAAATAAAATGTTTGAGGCACTTTTAATGCAAATCTAACTCGCTGGTTTTTCTAGATGAATCACCTGATATTTATGTTTATTATTGTCTTTTGTGGTGTCTTTCATTTGCTACAACATGGTCTATCAATCCTCTTTGAACTGCTTTTATGCATGTTATGGAAAGAAATTTTCTGAGTAACCTCAATTTTTCTGACAGGTGAACTACTGGATGATTCAGGAAAAGCTGTAGGATACATGTACACAGATGGAATCAGTGCTAATAATAAAAAAATACCGGATAAACTGGTATAGAAACGACAACTATAAAATCCATCTCTCATTAGTTACCTTTGTATCGTTATAAGACATGATTAATTCACTTTGCCTTTGTTTTCTGCACCGCAGATTTCTAGGAATCTGAAATTTCAAAGTTCGGATATTGACTGGTCAGGCACTGCTTGGCTTTGTGCTAAACAGCTGAAGCACTACTCAGGGTTTGACAGGAAAGGGACCACAATATATGTAAGAAAACTATTTGTTTTGTTGTTAAATCTCGGTTATTTCCTTGCATTCTTTGGTCCTATTAGGATAAACAGCCTAATTAAGCGCTTATCATGTAAGTGCTTATATGTAAGCTATTTTTATAATGAAAGATAAAGTCTAAATGGTTTTGTATATGATATTTTCATAAGCTATCCTAGAGAGCTTATGGATATGTCATAAGCTATTTTCATAAGCTCTGCCAAACAGTCTCACAAGTGTTAGTGGCAGTAGATAACCTCAAATAAGTCAATCCCAATAGGCCTTTGGTATCATTGGGATGCCGTGCTAATTTTATGATTCTGAAATATTTTTTGTAATTTATAGGTTCATTCATTTGTATATATTATGGCTGAAGAGGTAAATCCCTATCTTGGTTACTTGGAAGATATGTATGAAGACAAAAAGAAACAAAAAAAGGTGAAGGTGCGGTGGTTTCACCATGGTCAGGAAGTTAAACGTGTGATTCCTGGGCTTGATCTTCGAGAGGGTGAGGTTTTCATCACTTCTAATGTTCAGGTGATCAGTGCCGAGTGTGTCAATGGTCCTGCAACAGTTCTGACTCCTAAGCACTATGAGAAATACAAAGCTGATTTGCTGCATACCTCTTCATCTGAAATCCATATGTGCTTTAGGCAGCTTAAAAATAATAAGCTTAAACCGTTTGCGCTTACTAAATTGCGCGGGTATAATAACCAGCTTATACTCTCTGATTTGGATAGCCCTACGCTTTCCAAAAGAAAGGGGAACTGTCTGAAATTTGAAGATGGTGAGAACTTCACCCAAGATGATTTTTTGAGGCCCAGCAGTAAGAGGAATAGAAGTTCTGTGGAGTATTCAATAGCTGAAAAGGGTTTTTCTGGTCAGCAAAACTCTTCTATAAATGAGATGTCAAAAGATGAACCGAAATACCCGAGTCTGAAACTAAAACTGTCGAGAAAAACAATGGGTGTTAAGGTTATTGAACCTAAGCCTGAACTGCCTTTTAAGGTCAATGATAAGGTTGAGTTTCTCTGTCAAGATAGTGGCATTAGAGGATGCTGGTTTAGATGTACAATCTTGTATGCATCTCAGAAGCGGCTGAAGGTCCGATATGATGACCTGATGGACGCAGATGACGTGGACAAACTAGAGGTATGCAGTGCTATATAGTCTCTTCTATCTATCTATTGGCTCAGTGATTGTTTGTATAAGTGTATAAATAATGATTATGGTGATTTTTGGGCTTATAAGTCCAATCATCTCACTAATTAAGCCCTAGTGAAGCTAGTGAAAGAATACGGTTCTTAACCCTGAATCTGATATTAATTTGTGTAGGAATGGATCCCTGCATCCAGAGTGGCAAAGCCTTGCAAACTCGGTATGCGATCTTCCGGCCGTTTAACAGTACGACCACGCCCTCCTGAATTTGTTAAAGGTCATCCTTTCGAGGTTGGAGCAGCAGTGGATGCCTGGTGTGGTGATGGATGGTGGGAAAGTGTTATAACTGCTGTCGATACTTCTGGAGTTGGAACCTGTCAGGTTTATTCACCTGGTATGATTTAAATTACTCATGGTTTGTTTACTTGTAGTGTTTCCTGTTTCCATTTCCACAATAAAATAAACATTAGAGAAGATATTATCAAAGTTTTTGAAATTACATTTTAAAAATAGATAGAGTATCTTGTTCAAAAAACATAGATAGAGTATTTTTGAAAAATTGCAAGACATATTTTCAATGTTTCTAGAAATGCATTATCTGTTGTAAGTTTCAAATGTAGTTCCAGCAACACCGATAATGTTTTTCTTTGGGTGAGACATCTCATGGTAATGTGATTCTCTTTAGGTGAAGAGAAGTATATAGTGGTTGAAACGGACGACATTCGGATTTCCCGAGATTGGATCGATAACAGGTGGGTTGAGATATTAGGAAAGCCTGATATTTGCAGCTTTTTGAATTCAAATGTCGGTTCATGTGCCAAGTTGTCAGATAATTCTGCAGTGGTCAATGAACCTGTCATTGGAAGTTCTGCAACATTAGAAAGTGAACCGCTGCCAATTGCCAAAGATGAAGCTGCTCCAAAGGCTGAGCAAGAATCATCTGGTCTGGAAACACTTAATGGCGGTATGAAAAGAATGACTTTATGGAAACCACCGCTCCATGCAATTCACGAAGACGAGGATATCAAGTCCGATGGTGGCGGCAGTGATGGTGGTGATACCGACAATGCTGATGATGAAATCAAGCCCAAAGATCGTAACTCTGGTAGTAGCAGTGATGGTGATGATGACGATGGCACTGACAATGACGGTGATGATGCTGACAACACCGGAGAGGAAGACAGCGAGGAGAATTTGGTGATGGAGGAAAGATTTGGTTGTTCTGAACCAAAACTCGATGCAGCTGAAGCAATACAGGTTACATGAATATATTATCGACTTATGGTAGAGGTAAATGGGAGATTTCTCCTTCTCCTACTGACTATATACTTGAAGGTGGACTCACCTTAATGTAAATACTAATGAAATGAAACTTCAGGCTAGTAGTAAGATATATATGGCAGAGGATAATGGTGGCGAAAGGTTATTATTTAGATAATTTTAGTGTATAGCTTATGTTTTGGGTTGAGGTCTTTCATTAGATCAACAATCTATAAGGCTTATACAGGTTAGTTTATTACATATTTAGTTCATGTGGATTGTTAGATGCACAATTGCACATATATCCGCTGAAACTTTAGACTGCGTATCAATGAGTTTAGTCCCCAAGGGTAAAGTTTGTAATTTGAGATTTTAATTAGTTTTTACTTTTGACTATGAAGACTATATAAAATTTTATCTTGAAAAGTTTGCACCTATTCATATGGCTGGCTTTATGTACTATATATGCGTCGATTATTTTTGTATTTTAAATTACCAGGGAATGATAGATGATCGACAATGTGGTTCGATCATTGTTGCATGAGATTATTAATGTCGTATTTGAAACTGCGGCATCTTGGTCAACATGCGGTGGGGTTGATGCCTTGATGGTATGAGTTGGCTGTATGTAACCATATATGCATCGATTATTTTTGTATTTCAAATTACCAGGGAACGATGGATGATCGACAATGTGGTTCAATCATTGTTGCATGAGATTATTAGTGTTGTATTTGAAATTGCGGCATCTCGGTCAACACGCGGTGCGGTTGAAGGTATGAGTTGGAGCTTCATCAATATAAAAGAGTGCTTTATATTTTCCATCCCCCACAAGCATGACCATTGTAATTTTTAAAATTCTAGAACATGAAGCGTGTTTTTGAGTGCTCAAATTTTAAAGCTCGAGGGGGTATTTTTCACCAATCTATTGTTTTTATGAATTCACCAAAAAAAATTCTTATCAAATTTTTTTTGCCACCAACTATAGCATATTCTTAGCTGACAAAGCATTTTCTTTATTCAAAAGCAATTGAAGTGAACCAATTTAAGGTTTTCGTGGATAATATAACAACTGACATCATATGGAGTTACTTTGGAGACAAGCCACACCTAATACAACCAACTACAACGTGTGATAAGATCATCATTAATTCATTAAGCATGTGAAGGAAACTTGCCCAAAAGGAAAAACACAATTGACAAAAAAACAAAATTGAAAACTTCGTACTTATAATTTCGTAATCCAAAATATCACGAGCCTTGAAAATCGGATTGAACTGTTTTTGAACGCATATTTCATGCGGTAAAATTTCAGATTGTTTCACACAAATTTTAATTTAGGACCGTTCGATCTAAAATGTGTTGCTAGAATCATTCTAAGTGGTTTTTTAACCTTATCAATATCATCCGTCTTATTAATATTTAATGGCTCTGATTAAAAATTGTGTGAAAACTTTGTGTTTTTCTACCACAACAAAATGCAATCCATGTTTTTTTATGGGTTGGAAGGATAACTTTTGTTTCAAGACTCTTAACTGAACTTGGCTTCTATAATGATGAAACATAGGGTGAAAGTTTTGCACCAATTTCAAAGGTTTCTATTGTGTTGGGGGCTTCATTTTGGATCAGTTTAATTTTCCATATCATGTCATACACACCATATTTACTAATATATTAGCACAAGCATTAGCTTCGCGATAAGTATAATATTCTGCACGAATCTCAGTTACTAGTTTAAATGAAGACATTTTAAAAAATAAACCTGAATGTTTTCAGAAAATAAACTAGATCTGTTTTCTAAACAACAAATGTAAGGTTAAGCATGCTTCCTGATCAATGGTGTGGCCCTCCTATTGCTGACCAATTACAGATTCCTGAGTTTTTGCATGCTTCCTTGTCAGCTAATGTTAAGCATTTTATCTTGAATGGTCATAGGAATGCCCAGCCTTTCTTCAAGATCTCTTCTCCTATGGAGATTAATGCATAACAGACTACCTACCGATGAGAATCTTTGCTCTAGAGGTTGTCAATTGCAATCTAGATGTGACCTTTGTCTTTGCAGCATTAATTGAATCTTCTTCACATTTGTTCTTTGGCTGCTCTTTTGCTACAAACATTTGGAATTGGCTGAGAAGCACTCTGAATATCCATGCCCATATTAATGAACCTGCTGACCTTTGGAATCTGTGGGAGAGGATGGAATCAACAATGTAAATTGACTGTAACTGCAGCTGTTATTAACTCTATCAATGCTATCTGGTACACAGACGGCGCAGCTCTTGGTTGTCCTGGTCAAGCCTGTTGTGCTGGACTTTTTAGAGATCATAATGCTTTGATGATTGGTTAATTGCTTCACTATGAACTTAGGCATTTCCACGGCCTTCCACGCTGAGCTAATAGGTATAATGCATGCTATTGAGCTGGCACACGAGAGAAATTGGCTCAACTTGTTGATTGAATCGGACTCAAAGCTGGTAATTCTAGCCTTCAGTTCTCCATCCACGGTTCCGTGGCACCTTCGTAATAGATATCTGAATTGTTTGCTTTTATCTAGAAAAATGAACTTTTTGTTATTGCATATATATAGGGAAGGCAATAGCTTAGCAGACAAGTTAGCTTCTCTAGAGTTATCCTTGCATGGTTTTAAATGGTTTGATGTATTACCTATAGCTTGCTTAGAGGAGTATAATCTTAATATATAGGTTTGGGCTCCATGCCTTTAGATTTATGTTTTCTTGAAGGGTTTGATTGTGCCCCTTCTTTTTGTATCTATTCTTTATCTATATATTGGTGAAGCCCTTGGCTCACCTTGCTTCAAAAAAATATTATCTTTCATATATATCTTTATGATGTTTAGGCCTGAAAAAAAAAATGTAAGTTATTTCATATATATTTTTAGGGTAATGTTAACTTGTGCCCTAAGGGCACATGTTAAGCTACCTAAAAATAGAAATATAGCATTTAATGATACAAAGAATTTAATGTTTAGATAATTGAATACACCACAAGTACAATAAATTTTTTCCATATTTATCTTCTTAACATGTGCCCTTAAGGGCACAAGTTAACATTCTCCATATTTTTATTGGTGAGATCAATTTAGAAATTTTTTTAAGAGATGTTCGGTTGAAAGGACTGAGTGTTTATCAAAGTACTATTATTAAAAAAATGATAAATGAGTGATATATATATATATATATACACACACACACACGTGAGATTCAGTTAAATACACAAAACTAAAGAGCTCTATTGTGGATTTTTTAAAAATTATATCAAATTCCTGTTGTTTTTATTTTTTACACAAACAAACTCAACTTATTTCATTAATCAATTGGTTCTCAATACATTAGTCAAAAAATGGTTCTCAATACAAGGAGGAATCACATAGAACAAACAACGCCTAGTCCAAGAATTGGCCGCCTTAGCTAACAAGTGAGCAACCGAATTCGCTTGGCGCTTAACAAACTTTAGCTCAAATTTGGGATTTAAAACTAACAAATTCTTAATGTTATCAATAAGCAAATTAAATTCAGAACTTCCACTATGTTTAGCATGCACTGCCTTTACTACTATGAGTGAATCACTTTCAAAACTGATGCGTTCCATATGTAAGTGTATAGCAGCTTTCATTGCCTCCAACATGGCCATTGCTTCAGCTTCTATTATGGAGTGAGAACCTATATCCCAAGCTGTTCCTGCACAAACAAACTGACCTGTGTTGTCTCACACACCAGCCACGATTCGTTGTTCGTCCTCGATCATGAAACCCGGCATCGACATTGCATTTTAGCCATCCAACCACCGGTGGCTGCCACACTTCATGCTGCTGAATCTGTTCATAACGCGCAGTGTGTTGATTAAATCTCTGTGCAAAAAACCATTCATTCCACCCTTGCCTGCATACTCAACTGCTGTGCACCTAGTTTCTCATTATTCCAGATCCAACTGTTTCTATTATTCCATAAGTAAGTTCCATATCATGACAGCAATTTTACCTGCCACTTCCCTCTCCTCATTGGTGCATATATCATGCATCAGAGCTTTTGCTTCGCTGAATCTTTCCATTCTTCGCTCGATGACTTTGCTCAAGCCTGCTGCTACCCAACATCGTTTACTTGCTGCACAATCGAAGAAGACATGCCAAATGCCAATCATTCTCCGCTTCTTCCTCACATAGCTGACAGGTTACCGGGCACTGTACATAGTGTTGTCGAAGTCGTACTTTAGTAGGAAGTCACTCCCTACAGATCCTCCACAGCAAATGCTTCACTTTCGGTGGCGCACGAATGTTCCACAGATTTCGCCAGTCCCCTTCAGCATTACGACCTCTCCTATGTTCCTTCTCTTTCATCAACAATCTATAACCTGTCCTCACAGTATAATTCCCATTTTGTTCCTCCTTTCACACCAAGCAATCCTCTTTCACTACCTCAAGTAAAGGTACAACAAGGATTTATTGCCATTGTGGTGATTTTTAAAAATTCGTGGAAATAAACTTGTGGGCAGTCCACTACAGTCTACATGGACCAAAGGATGGTCCCCAAGCTTTTCCAAAAAAATAATAAAATACTAATCTCCATGCTAAATTTATCTAGAATATTTAGTTGAGCATTAAGCATTAGTACTGAATTCATTAAAATTACATTAGAAATTTAGTACGATTGACCAAACATATAAGTCTCATATATACAAACTGGAAATAGGTACTACATTGATGAGTACACAACTTAGATTCATAACTTAGTTTCTAAATAACATCAGTTCAAGTTCAACACATGATAAGGAATTAACTAGATTCGCACACAAGCAATTTCATTCATCTTTCCTTTTCTCATAAGCTATACCTTCCGCCCGAGGATTTTAGGGTACCAATTTTTTTTTATTTAGTGTGTGTGCGTGCGTACGTGCGTCCGTGTGTTAAAATAAATAAATTATATATTTATTAATAACTAAATTTTAAAATAGACTTAGACTCTTATTATCTTGATAATGAAATTTATTTAAAAAATTAAAAGTTATCAGACAAATTCTGACAATTGAATCTATTTGATACAACATAATCCTGACATTCTTACTGTCAGGCCTCTCCTTATCACATTCTTATGGGACATGATGAATGGACCAAAAATTACCGGAAATGATAAAGCATCTACCATTGGAAGTAATGGAAGACCATTGATGACATTCAAGAATCAAGATTGCAATTATTGCTGTGGATGCTGACTATTTCATAGCCATCAACATAATTTTTGAGGTACTCCAAAAATAAATTATTTTCCATTGTGCAAAAGCAGGTAATCTTCAAAACCAAAAGCAGTGATTCAGCTATAAATACCACTGATTCGCCTATAAAAACACTTATCAAATCAAACATCGAGTAAAGAAAGAAAGTTTGTTAAAAAAAAATTGAAAAGAAGCAAATGGAAAACTACTATGTGAGAGGCTTTACTTTTGCTGAGAGTGAAGATGAATATTCTTAGAAATGCATAATATTCTGGCAAAAGTAATAAAATAAAAATCTACACAGACATTCAAAATTAATAAAAGTTCAATAAGATTCATGACAAAAAAATTATTATTATGTACAAGTCCAATACACGAAAATAAAAAATGTTACGTCTAATTTTGTAATCACGCCGGTGATAACATTTGTTTGCCTAGTTCCCAAACATGCTTACGATATATTTTACCATTAATATAATAAGAGTTTAAGTCTATTTTAAAATTTAATTATAATAGTTATATAATTTATTTATTTTAACACACACGGATGCACGCACGCACGCACATGCGAGATGAGCAGGTGCTCCAACTCCTGGTCCTGCAGCAGTTGCCAAACAAAAGCATAAGAAGAGCATGAGGAAGCTAGTTGGATGGACTCCTGGGTTTATAGACGGAGCATTTGCTGGAAAACTTTCCGGTTTTGTGTGGGTTTAAATGAGTTGGATGGATCCTCTCAATCTAATTTTACCTCAATCTCAGTCAACATTAAATTATAGACATTAGATTTATCTAATGGTAGAAAGATGAAATACCATTTAATAAAATAATTACACCTTAGAGAAACAAATCATGCCCAAAATTGTGTTATGGTTCTTGTACCCTTATTTTTCTTCTTGTTCTCTATCTCCACTTTTGAACAAGAGAAACAAATTTTGTATCTTGTATCCTATGCAAAAACAAATAATTTTTTTGTATCTTATATCCTATGCAAAAACAAATAAAGTGAATATTCATCTTCACTTTATTTGAGCATTCAATGCTATTATGTAAAAAAAAAATTGTCCAGTACAAATAATTGAAGAGGTCGGGGTTCAAACCCAAATTCTCTACTTCTCCATATTTATAGTGTGTGAGTCTAGCCACTAGACCACTAAACATTGAGGACACCTCTTTTATTAACTAACTCGGTAACTGAACCAACTATTTCTTCCGTCAAATATGAAAAACATTTTTTTATATTTTAACAAGTTTCAAAAACAGCGCATATTGCAAAACAGGAAGACACAAATGAAATAATCGATAGCAAGCAAAACCCTTAATCACAGCAAATCAAACAATCAAATGAAACGACTAGTCATTTTCGTGAAACATCACAAAACATAAATAGATCGATTGTCTGCAACATCAAGGTAAACCAGGTGGGACCCATTTTAAATTATTGTTCCTTAAACCATGCCCCAGAGACACTTGTCAGCATTACGCTCACTCTCATGGAACAAATAAGATTGTAATGATGGGACAAAATTATTTATATGCAGCCATGTCAATTCCCATAAACTATTCCCATCACCAATGCTGATTCGCTATAGGACATAAGTGCTGCTTCGTTTTCATCTCTACCACCCCTTACTTAAGGGTCAGGCGGAAGAGCTTGCCTCTAGGAAGACACTACTATACCACCATAAGAAACAGCTGCGGCAATGAGAGCGGAAAAAGTGCTCAAGGCTGCCGCAACATTTGATTAACGAGTCATCCATTGAATGTTAGCCTAATGACACATGACGATACAGTTTTGTAGTTGGGGATAACTTCTACCAAACACTTGCGGCTTATGCTTTTCATACTTAACAGTTGTCACGAGTAAAATAATAAATAAATAAATAAAAACAACTAACATGCAGCAAACCTTCAAGGGTAATGATCCGCCAAAAAACATCTTAGTCAATAGAAGTTTTTCATTTATTAAAATAAAATCATAAAAGCAACAAGTCTGTAGTTTCCCTATGAAACTCCGGTACACACCACTTCTATCCAATCCACGGTGCATTGAAAATGTTGGATAGAAGCATGATTAACCAGTGTGTATAAACCCTACTCAAATAAAAGCAACAAGTCTTTAATTTTGCTATGAAATTCCGGTAGACACCACTTCTATCCACTCTACAGTGTATCGAAAATGTTGGATAGAAGCATGATTAACCGGTGTGTATACGTCCTACTTAAAATTTTGCAGAACAGTAAAATAGATTAGGAGAGTTCTCAGGGTGAACCAATTCCCTTCTTGATCAGCATGTCATAAACCCTGTCAATTTTGATGGGATCCTCCATCTTGAACATTTGATGAGCCTCAGATTTTGAAGTGACAGTGCCAGTAATCATTTGAACAGACAGTTGCTCTTGCATCTTTAGATACATGGCAGGAGCCATCCTTAACTCACAGCATAAGCGTTTCTCCTGACAAAAAATCATAACCGACGATTTCAAAAGACTAATTAAGAAGCAATGTAGAGTTTTAAGATGAAAACTCGGCAAAAACAAAGATTCTTACAGCTTCAGAAAGTAAATCTGCTCCATAGTATCCAGATAAATCCATTTGATTGGCAGAACTTGAATTAGCTGGCCCAGCAGGTCTTGTGCCAGCAGAGTCTGGAGACATCATTGCATTCGGAACCCCGTGATTGTTCGGGCCGACATGAGCACCTTCTCTTGCCCTACGAGCACTTTCTTCAGCTTCCTTTCTTCTCTTTTGTGCCAGATATCTTTCGGCTTCAGCTGGATTGCGGCAACCAGCAGCCTTGGCTTCCTGCAGTACCATCAATATTCAACAAATGTCAGAGATAACAGTTCCATTGTTCCAAAGAGAGAAAAGAAAAATTGAATGTCCATAACAATTTAATGTCATCCATGTCTCAAACCTTAAGCTCTGTAAGTCTTTTCAGAGTTCTATGTTCCTCTATAGTAACCCTAAGCAATTCTTCATGCTCTTCCTTAGAATGAAAGCGCATGAACATGTCATATTTCCGGCATATTGCCCTTTCCTCAGGTGTTAAAGTCTTCTCAAATTCACTTGGATATAACAAATTCCTTTCAATTATGAATTCCTTCCTGCGCTTCCTTTCATCAAGCCTGAAACGTATTTCAATTTAAAGACGGGAGTGTGAGAAATACTCTGAAAATACCTTCAAATGTCATTAGTGTCAGGTAATTGGTCACTCTTTGCTTAGACGAAAGAGAAGGTGCAATCTTAGACAATACAGGTGCAAAACTGTTAAATGAAGCTTACCTTTTTGAATAGATACGCAGCACACGGAGTTTGATCTCTCGCTCCTCCTCAGTGTCGGTGTCCTTAAACTCCATTTCAGCAAGTAGTTGTTCAGCATCATTATCATATTCAGGATCAAATTCCTGTCTTTTCGCGTTATAACCGCTGAGTTCAACTAAAGAAGGGCCGCCATTTCGTGAGGGATTTGGCTTATTTCCTCCAAAATCTTTGTCCATCGGAGAATCTGTCAATGGCAAAAGAACTAGGAAGTTAAATACATAAATTTCATCAAAGAATCGCCATCTTGTAATGTCAATTGGGATTTAGGACTATATATAAAATGCATACCTTCAGTCTTAACGATTCCAGGACCACCTTTTCCTCGGCCTTTGTTGGATGCCCTCTGGTTAGCACTACCTGCAGCATGGTTGTTGACTGAGGGTCCAGAATCTGACTCTGCAATATATAAACAATCTAGAGATTGAAAGCAGATGATAATGAGCAAGTTTTTGTACGAATCTTAGCTATTATTACTTAGCTTACCAGAATTCAAATTGGAAGTCAAACGGCTATTGGAACCAGTCTTATGGGAATCT
This sequence comes from Trifolium pratense, assembly GCF_020283565.1. Taxonomy (NCBI): domain Eukaryota; kingdom Viridiplantae; phylum Streptophyta; class Magnoliopsida; order Fabales; family Fabaceae; genus Trifolium; species Trifolium pratense. The sequence continues at coordinate 32,750,709 of NC_060065.1, forward strand.
TCGGTTCTGAATCAACACATAAAAAACAATGAACACGGTATTGACAATAGCAAGAGTTAATGCATACAAAAAGTGACATTCTTACTTGACTCTAGCCGGAGAAAAGGGTGATTCTTCCTTTATGCTAAGATCCCCGATGGAAGGTCCTGTGATAATCACAAGTGACCAATAATTATACGAAAAAATAATGGACCAAAACAAACCAACCAATCTACAAAAAATCAGAAGCCGTAGATGATTATAAATTATTCTCCTTTTATCTAACTTATTTTAAGCTATTATCGACAACATATAAATGAGACATTATTATTTATTGTTTGGAAATACAGTATATAAATATAAGTTTATGTATAAATACAAGTTAATGCGATAAAAAAGAAGTGGAACATGAGGCATGCCTGATTTATAACAACATGCTAAGTAAGTGAAGTAAAAAATTTACCAAAAACTTCAGAATCTAATGACTGTGATATTGTGTTTAGTGACAAACCTTTCTTGTCCTCACCCTGACCTTTCGCCATAGCAAGAAGTTCTTTTTTGTTTTTCCCGACAACATGAGACAAGTCCTAGTAAATAAGAATTGTTAGCATTTAAAATACCTTTATATGAATGAATATATAAAAGCATTGATTGCATTGCAGGTTCATTTGATGCCTATCATACCGGAAGAGGAAAGAACGGAGAGTTCAAGTACACATTCTGATAGTGTTCAATGCATGCTTCTTTGTTCTTTGTTCCAACATGCTCAGCAACTTCAGCCCAGTTTCCCATGCCATACATTTCAATTCCCTAAAACCAAAAGATTGTTGCTAGAAAGGTCAGATATAAATAAGATATTTTCTTCTCGGGACACTAACTAAAATGCTATATAGTATTACACCAATCACCACAACTCCTAGGCTATAAATATAAACAAAGTACCTCCAGAAGCAAAATTTCATCATCAGCATTCCAGTCAGGGCAGATAAGAGGGAAAGACAGATTGTCCTGTTAACATGAAATAGTGTTAAAAAAACAATGTAGCCGAAACTAGTAGTAACACAATTTTCATAACGGCAGTTTGGCAGATGCATAAGCATAAGTTCTTTCAAATATGATGTATACTTCACATATGATAAAAAAACAGTCTCAGAGTAATCAGCGTAACTTAACAGGAAAATAACCGCATAACCTATGTCGCTATCAAAAGGTTAAGTTCAACAAGATATGAAAGAAAACATTTGAAATTAACGTTTACTGACCATGACCCTGTAAGGGTGATTGCTTTTGTGCGGTTGCACCTCAGCTCCAACAGAAAAGCACTCGATACATAAGTCAAAATCTGGACACATAGCACACTTGATACGGATCTTTCCTGTAATATCTTTGTTACAGTAGTTGCAATGATACAAAGCCCTTTTCCCATCACTTGCTCCTTGACCTGACTCACACGAAAAACCGGAGAATTATTTTCAAACATACAGTATCCATGAATCATAAATCAATAAATAGGCATTGAAGCTCTAAATAACTATCACTGCATTACAAATATTCCACAAGCCTGCCAGTACAACTTTCAACTCCATTTCATCTATAAGGTAGTTAAGATCGAGATTTTACGCAAAATCAGGAAGGGGGAGTAAAATTAAAAATCGTGCATAAGATTATACAAAATTCATAAAACACATATATATGCATATAAAATAGCATTAGTAATATAACAAATCACTTTCAATTTGTAATATTCTACGTACAATACCTACACTTAGTAAACTAAAAACCACGGAAACGATATAGTGCATTTATACACTACAATCTCATAGAATAGAATTAACCAATGCATAATGGTTAAAAAAAGTACCGGCAGCACCAGATTCTGAATTCTCTCCACTTGCAGCATTCTTCTTTCTCCTTGACCTACACAAACAATAAAATTAACCACATTAAACATATGATCAAAACACACTAATTACTTGAACACTATGAAGCACGGACACCGGACACGACAAGGTCACTTGACTCATGGAAGCCGATAATAATTTGAGAAAATGACATAACTCAATGTAATCATAAGTAGACACTGGGACACGTCTAATCTATGATCAATCATTATCATATACACATTCAGGAAAAACAAATTATGCAAAATTCAATCACAATTGCATTAAGAAAGACTTGCATTAACGAAATTGATGAATGAAAATCAAACCTTTGGCTAGGATCTTCATCAGCATGATGAAAATTCCCACGAGAACGACCCATTGAATTTCTGAGTGAAACCCTCAATGAATTTCAGTTTGTTGAAACGCGTAATCACAATTGAAGAAAAGGGTATGTGAAATTTTTATCATTTGTTCTTTATTCATGAAAAAAATAAAGAATTTGCAAAAACCCTAGATTTATTTTTTTACAAATAAATTATAATTGAAGGTTTTTATGGTGATTCTGAATTCCTGAGGATGTTGTACGACAAAGAAACGAGGATGTTTCGGTTTTGTGCGACAAAGGAGTTGAACTAAAGTTGAGTTTGGTTTGATGAGTGTAACTGGATTCAGGAATTTACTTTACTTTGAGTTTGTGTTTTTCTTTAAGTTGTAACTGAAAAGAAACAATTATTTGAAAATCAATTATCCTTGTAAATTTAATTTTAGACATAAATAATAGTTCATTGTGTTTTGTATTTTTTTTTTTTTTGGTCAAAGTGTTTTTGTATTTTTAGTTTAGAAAATTATTACTTACTACTTTTTTATGAATTGAAAACCTTTTTTTATGGATATATGTTAGAATTGTTATGTGTCAGAATTAGTTTGGAAATATTGTCAGAAAAAAAAATTACTAGTTTTGAAAATAATTTACCAATAGTGAATGGAAAAAAAATATTAAAATTAGAGGAAAAAAGATAAGATCAAAAAAAGTTTAAAAAACTAAGGATATGTTAGTTTTTTTGGTAGCGCGCAATTATTTCTTTTAGTTTTTTCGCGGTAGCGCGCAATTATTTTCAAAGATACATTTTATAGTTTATAAAAATAACGGTAAACAATAACAAAACAAAAGAGGTGGTGAAGAAAACGTTTATCCAAAGATATGCTAAGCGTATTTGATAAAATTTAAGTACATAATAAAAATTACTATGAAAAACAACAAAATAAAAGGTGATGGTGAACAAAATGTTCATCCAAACATATATTAAGTATTTTATAAAGAAGATGAATTTAAAAGTTTCACATATTTCACTTAACATAATTTTTGTGTGTATGCCTTCAAAAACCATTTGTGTGTATCACACATACTAATTAATCATAATTGAAGATTTTATATTGTTGCTCTTCTAAGTCCTCATTAAGTGTACACAAATTAAATTTAACATCTAATAAATCAAATGCTTTGTTTCAGATCATTAATGAATTCTTCTTATAATAAATCATCTAAATGAAACAGATTTCAATTCTTAAGAGAGGAACAATTTTTTCTCAAAAATGTTGAGGTAGCACCCAAAAAAATTTAAAAGTTTTGATCTCTAGTATTGTTGTTTTAAAAAAATATATTATAAAGTTAACACTTTAGATTGATGGAATTAGGTTGGTTAAATCAAGATAATAGTTGAATACAAGAAATTTATTTACATTATTAAAAAACACAAGAATGAAAGAAAACACTCACTTTGCCTCTTCTAACATCATTGCTACGGTTCTTGGTTCATATTCACATTGATGATCGTCCATTGATGCCATGTGAAAGAGGCCAATGAGTAGCAAGAAGAATTAGGGTTAAATTAATAGAGAGGGTGAAGTTTGTGAAAAACAGGGGAAAGTTGGAGGATTTTATAGTGAAACTAGAAAATGAGGGATATAATATTTGGTCATAAAAAAAGTTGGAGAATATAATATTTAGACTCAAAATTTTAAAATTAGACGAAACAAATGGGAGATTACGGGTTTGAATCCGGGACACAGTGAATAATCGCTCTATTGGTTTTGGTATTTTGATAGTTGAGTTTGGATTTTTTGGTCCAATAATATAGTCGATAATCTCACACACAATAAGGGTGAAGAATTGAAGAATGTAAGATATATTCAAACATCGGTTCTTCCAATAATATTCTTAGTAGTTACCAACTGTATTATCTTAATGTGACGGTTGAGTTAGAATTTACAAATACGGTGAGAGAAATCTATCAACAAAAAAGAAAAAGTAGCGAGAAAAGTCAATTACTTTTTTTAATTATCAAAATTTCTTAAATTAGAGACTAGCTATATTATTATCCATGCATTGAATAGGTTATTTTTATGGTATATGTTTATTATATAAGATAAGATACTTAAAATATTTTTATTGGTAAGAAAAATGAATTATTTTTTATATGAAAATAAATTATTTTTGGTCTTAATAATTTATAGTTGGAAATAACTATATATGAAAATAACTTAGTTTATTTAAATACATGCACTTTAACCATTTAATTTAATTTTTGGTCAATTGTCAAAAAAAATATTTTTGTCAAGTCTAAAAAGTAAATAAATCTTATGTCTTAATTTTTTGCATACACTAAAAAATCAGAGACTAACTATAATATTTTTTGCATACACTTTATTATCATACACTATATCTTGAGTCAAAATATTATATTCTCCAACTTTATATTTTTGAGCAAATATTATATTCCCCATTTTTTAGTTTTACTATAAAATTCTCCAACTTTCCACTGTTTTTCACAAACTTCACCCTCTCTGTTTTACCCTATTCTTCTTGCTACTCATTGGCCTCTCTCACATGGCATCAATGGATGATCATCAATATGAATATGAACCAAGAACTGTTGCAATGATGTTAGAAGAGGCAAAGTGATTGTTTTTCTTTCATTATTGTGTTTTTTAACAATGTAAATAAATTTCTTGTATTCAACTATTATCTTGATTTAGTCAACCTAACCATCAATTATAGTGTTAACTTTATAACTTATTTTTTCAAACAACAATACCAGAGATCAAAATTTTTAAATATACAGTATATAAGTAATGACATCAGAAAATAATTATGGTTCAAAAAATAAGTTAAAGTAAATATATAAAGTAAAATATAAATTGAAAAAAAATTACACTATAAAAATTGAAAAAAAATAAAAAAATTCCGTCAAAAAAAGTGAAAAAAAAAATTACACAATAAAAAATAATTATGGTTCAAAAAATAAGTTAAAATAATTATACACTTTAACCATTTACGAGAATAAATAAGTTATTTTAAGAGTGTATGAAAATAAACAAAGTCTATAGTTTTAAAAAATAAATTATGAAAATAAATTAATTTTTAGACCAAAAACTAACTATATGGAAGTTCATAGACTTCAAGTTTCCATCATCAATCAGGATTGACTAATTTATGCTGGTTTTCAAGAGTTGTGAATTAAATTTTTAGCCGCTTATTTAAGCGATCTAAGACTCTTATTATTTTTTTATACAAAAACTCTTATCATTTAGATCAATTTATTTTCCATTATACTATGATTTGTTTTAAGTATATATGTTGTAATTTGTTGTAACAATTTATTGATTTAAGGAGGCAAGAAACATGATATTTTTATGGTTTAATGTTTCACTCAATCATATTTAAGCATGAATTTTGTAAGATCAAATTTGGTTGGAGTCAAATTCTCCTTGCAATTACGCAGTTAAAAAAAATGATAATTGTTTAGTTAAGATCTGACAATTCTGATTTAAGCACAACATTTTTCGAAATATTAAATGAAAATTAAATGTACTTTATAAAACCATTTCATCAGGATTGGAAGGCCATAAACACATTGACAACGTGTATGGACCAACTCCTTGACAACGTTCAAAAATAGTTGTAATTAAGACATCGATCAATTGAAAATAATAATAAATAATGAACAACAATATAGATTCATTCTTCAAAAAAAAAAAAACAATATAGATTCATCAAAATAAATAAAAACAATATAGATTCATCGCTTTAATTTTTCTTAAAAAAATAAAGATAAAATATACTTACTCAGTAATAGATCTGGTTAATGGACGTTGTTTCATCGAAAATGCTGATTGATTCTTTGAAGTATCCATTGTTGTGCGAGCGGCGCCTGATTTTGAGTTTGCCTAGTATGCTCCCAGATGAGAGCTTCTGCGCGACTTTTATTATTAAGCAGATTGTTTTGAGGAGATTTGACTGTATTTAATGAAAAAATTATAGTAAATTGTATAATTATATTTTAAATTATCATAAATTAAATGTATTTTATTAATTTTAGGGTACTAATTGAGACGTGTCTATTGTTGGTCGAAAACATTTTATTTTGTTATCATTGTATGCGTATGAAGTTTTCACGGTCGTTTATCCGTAACTAATCTCTCTCGGATTTTCGTGAGCTTATCTCAATTGGTAGGGACATCGTATTATATATGCAAAAGTTGGGGGTTCGAACTTCAAACACTCTATTTATTCATCTTAAGGGTGAAATTATAGTCACTAAATTATTTAACAAAAAAATCTTCCTAGGGCAATACTTGGACACACAAGGTAGTTTTTTTCTACCAACTTAACTTTTTTGATACCCCTAACCACTCTTGGCAAAAAAAAGATAAAAATCACCTTATATACCAAACAAATTCATCTATGAAGATTAGTATTAATAAACGGCGGTGAAAACGCCGATAACATAGTAAACCAGAAAACTCGTGGTCAACTAAAACTTCTAGAAGTCTCCCTTAGGGTAAAGTAGTCCAGTAAAAAAAGAGAAGATAATTGTATTAGATATTTCTTAAATGTATTTTTTTTTCATTTATTTTTATTTTTTATTGACAAAGAATTTATCCATATTCAATAAGAGTGGTGTTATTTGTACAACAAATTTGTGACAATATTTGAGATAACATTGTTTTCCCTTCATCTTTTGAAACAAAAATAATAAAGTAAGAGAGTACGAATATAATGAGAGTATGAGAGACAAATATCATTTCTCATTCAGAATAATAATAATAATAATAATAATAGAGGAGAGATCCGTTGACTCCAGGAGTAAGTTCTCCATTGATTTACTCCGCTTAATAACTCGATATCAGTATTATGTTTCTTTAATCCAACTGTTGAATTCAAAGATCTCATTGAGTATATCAACTCCACAAATTTTTTATAAAAGTTCAAAAAATGTAGTTATGTATTCAGACTATTGAAATTCAACGGTTTTTTTTAAAGTTTGTCGTACGTTCAATTAAAGTTATCAGAAAAAGTATCAAACAGTTTTGAATTTTTATAAAAATTTGCGGAGTTGATCTACTCAATGAGATCTTTGAATTTGGTTGGATTGAAAAAATATAATACCGATATCGAATTATTAAGCGAAGTAAATCAATGGAGACTTACTCTGGAGTCAACGGATCCCTCCTAATAATAATAATAATAATAATAATAATAATAATAATAATAATAATAATAATAATAATAATGGTCAATCTTTTTCACGTGGTTAATTGATGATAAACTATATTATAATTGGTTGTTTTATATGAATTACATTGACATTTTAAAATGAGTTTAATTGTTGTGCACCGTCGGTGTAAATTATTTTTACACATACATCCAATGACGCGTTGCTACGTCATTTAATGAATTTGACACATCATGTGTTTTTAATGACCATACATGACGTGTCGGTTTTTTATTGGACGCATGTGCAAAATAACTTTACACCGACGGTGCATATAAATTAAATTCTTTTAAAATTACACAAGTGTAATGTGATCTTTCCTTATATATATATATATATATATATATATATATATATATATATTATTCAATAGTTAATTAATTTGTTATTGTTGACATTACTGTAATAAATAAAATATTTAATCAATATATAATTACCCTAAACCAATGTATGTTACCCATATTTCTCATTTCAAATAAAAACAATAGTTTGATGCTATATAACCAAATAAACCTAGAATTTAATTTATATGCACCGTCAGTGTAAAATTATTTTACACATGCGTCCAATAATATATCAACACATCATGTATGGTATTTAAAAACACATGATGTGTCATGTTCATTAAATGATGTGGCAAGACATCATTGGATGCATGTGTAAATTTTTTTTTACACTGACGGTGCACAATAATTAAACTCATAAACCTATAGTTTAAAAAGATACATATTTCATTCCAATATATTCATCACATTATGGTGTTATTCCTAAATAATAAAGATGGTTTTTTTGGAATCAGTTTAAATTTACCTAATTTAAGATTTCCTTAGCGTTTGTTTTTCCTTTTTGTTTTATTTTGTTTTTTGAGTGTTAGGTTCGGCCCCCCTCTTGTACTTGTTATTTTTCCTTTATATATATATATATATATATATATATATATATATATATATATATATATATATATATATATAAGTTAGCAAGGTGCACCTTTTTAGTTGGACAAAAATACCCATTTTTTTAATTTTTGAAAGAATAGAGCAACAGGGGCATTTTTGTAATTTACCCAACAGTACACGCGCCCCCACCTTCTTTTCCCACCCCCCAGGACACGTGGCAGCGTGTGATTGCACAAAATCCAAGCGCGTGCATCACACGCGCCGACAGACGCGCGTGGCTGCAGCCCACACGCGGAGAGAGAAACTTTTTAAAAAAGAAAGGCCACGTGTCAGCATATGATTGGCTGCGTTAATTTTTTTTTCATTTAATACTTTAAACTCAATTATTTCATTGTAAATTAATTTTTTATTTTTTTATTTTTATACCAAAATTCATATTTTTTTTTGTCTACAAATAGAGACTTGGTTCGTTTGATTTGGACACAGAAAAAAAAACCCAATTTTTCACTACCTAAATCTCATTTTTCACTACCTTACATCAACTCACTTAAACCATTCTACTAGGAAAATGGTTTCAGAGTACAAATCTCTGAAACCATTCTACATGCTAAATGGTTTCAGAAGCAAATAACTAATAATCAACTTACTGAAACCATTCTACCAGCAAAATGGTTTCAGATTACAACTCTCTGAAACCATTGTACCAGATAAATGGTTTCAGACGCAAAAACAATTAATAAATTACTCACTGAAACCATTCTACCAGTAAAATGGTTTCAGAATACAACTATGTGCAACCATTCTACAAGCTAAATGGTTTCAGAAGCAAATGACTAATAATCAACTTACTGAAACCATTCTACCAGCAAAATGGTTTCAGATTACAACTCTCTGAAACCATTGTACCAGATAAATGGTTTCAGAAGCAAACACAATTAATAAAATTACTCATTGAAACCATTCTACCAGTAAAATGGTTTCAGAATACAACTATGTGCAACCATTCTACCAGTAAAATGGTTTCAGAAGCAAACATTAGTTTTTAATTACCGTTTTATCTCATTTAATTAACTAAAAATAGTTTCAGGTCTCCAAAAATTTCATAAAATACACCAAAAGTTCCAGAATATTATCTACTATTTTCCTGGTATAATGGTTTCAGTGAGTTGGTTGAGTGGTGCGTGTTAAATTACAACACACGAGTAACGTATTTAGTAGACAAAAAATGAGATTAAGGTAGTGAAAAATTGCGTTTTTTTTTCGGTGTCCAAATCATACGAACCAAGTCTCTATTTGTAGACAAAAAAAAATTATGAATTTTGGTATAAAAATAAAAAAATAAAAAATTAATTTACAACTAAATAATTGAGTTCAAAGTATTAAATGAACAAAAATCACGCTCAGCCAACCATTGTGTGACACGTGTCCTACTTTTAAAAAGCAAATTTTTCTCTCTCCAGGTTGTAATCCAGTGTGGCGCAGGCGCTGGAATCTGATGGATCAGGATGATCTGGGCTGTCTGATTGATCAGACAGTCTTGATGAGATCAGATCTTGGCTGTCTGATGGAAATCAACGGTCTTTAACCATGGTCCTTCGGTACGCGCGCGACACTGGATCCACGTTTATTAATGGGTATTTTGAGAAAAGAATGTGGGGGCGCGTGTATATGGTTGGTAAAATTACAGAAATGCCCAATAGCTCTATTCTTTCAAAAATTAAAAGAATGGGTATTTTGGTCCAATTGAAAAGGTGCACCTTGCTAACTTAGACCTAACTAGGGTCTAAGTTAGAAAACCCCTATATATATATATATATATATATATATATATATATATATATATATATATATATATATATATATATATATATATATATATATATATGAGAGCACTTGGCAAAAGATTAGGCTTACACGGTGTGTCATCCTTATCATGTATTTTGTTATTTTTGATGTCATTATGTTTTTAATTTATCTAAAAATTTATGAGAAATAATAAATTGCAATTTTTTTTTAAATATAATAATTTTAATTCAACAGTAATTTTATTTTTATGAATAGATTTTAAAAAAATGAAAAAAAATTTAAAACATTTCAACATTATAGAAACACATAAATACATATTGTACATGCAATTTTGTTTTAATTACATAGAGGGTCCGGAAGAAGTGAAAATTACAAAAAAACTAAGCAGGAGACAGAAAATCCGGATACATCAACATATAACACATAAAATCTATTCATAAAAATCAACTCATAAAGATGCTTGCATTTCAAATATGGGGATATGGGCTCTCAAATTCAAACCATTTTTTCACGATGTAGAGATGGTGGTTGTGGTGGTGCGACGAGGAAATGGTCTTTCCTCCGCATCACGTGTCCAGATCGGCGCCGGGTTTTCTTCTACTCCGGTTTTGGTTTGTTTTTCATTTTCTTCCGGGTCGTGTTCATCTTTGTGTTCTGTTTCCTCTTCTTGAAAATCACTGGTGGTGGCCCTGTTTCGGCGCTGCCGGAGGTGAGTTTTGTTGTGTTTTTTGCGTGATGTTTGTTGTTCTGTTTCACGCGATCTTTTTCGTTGCGTGATTTTTTTTTCTATTGTGTGTTGTTCTTTGCGTGATGTTTTTTCTTTGCTCTGCTTTCTGTTGCGTGAGTTTGGGCTCGTGTTCCTCTCTGATTCCTCTTCTTGGAATTTGGTTTGTGTTCCTCTCTGGTCACGCGTTTCTGTTGTGTGGATTTTTTTTATTTTTTTTCCTGGTTTGTGTTGCTGTCCATGTTTCCATCTTTTGGTGGAGGTGATGGGGTGTTGGGTGGTTGCGATAGATCTGAGATGGGTGGCTGAGTCAAATCTGAGTTGAGGTGAGGTGATGTGGTGGTGGGGTTGGCACGTACGGTGGTGATGGGTGGCGTTTGGTGCTGGCGCTGCCGATATTTCGTTGATGCCATGTGCAGTGGTTTTCTAGGTTACTTGATTCACTGACCGCTTTCCAAATCTGTTGAGATTTGCAGGATTCTTTTTGGGTCTCGTTGGTGTCCAAATCGTAGAGATTTACAAGTTTCTTGTGTTTCTGGTTGACCTCTTTCGCGTTGGTGTTCACTGTTTTGAGGTGGCCTGCGAGCTGAGACTGTTTTTCCGGTTGTTGTCGCATGTGTTGGCTCTGTCATCGTCTAGATTGTAGGGTGTCTTCGAGCTAGCCTGAAGGAGTCGGATCTGAGGTGAGGTGATGTGGTGGTGGGGTTAACGCGTACGGTGGTGATGGGTGGCGTTTGGTGCTGGCGCTGCCGATATTTGGTTGATGCCATGTGCAGTGGTTTTCTAGGATACTTGATTCTATGACCGCTTTCCAAATCTGTTGAGATTTGCACGATTCTTTTTGGGTCTCTGTTGGTGTCAAAATCTGTTAAGATTTGCAAGTTTCTTGTGTTTTTGGTTGACCTCTTCCGCGTCGGTGTTAACTGTTTTGAGGTGGCCTGCGACTGAGACTGTTCTGCCGGCTGCTGCTGCGTGTGTTGGCTCTGTCGTCGTCTGGATTGTAGGGTGTCTTCGAGCCAGCCTGAAGGAGCTGTTTTTTAGATTCTGATGGGCCGATCATTTTTTATTCGAGATCGGGAGTTAGAGTCGATCTAGTGGCATATTTTATGGCCGAGTTGGTGTCTTCTGGTGACCTGATATCTTAGGGGTGCCTTTCTGATTTTGGGATTAGGAGGTCGACCTCTTTAGGTGGTGTTTGTTTTGGTGTTTATTTTGGGCGTTTTCGCATATATACGGCGCCCTGTTTTGTAGTTACTTTTTTACCGGTCTTTGTTCATCTTGTGCAGAGACGTGGTTAATAATATATTTGCTGTTCAAAAAAAAAAAATATGGGGATATGGAATAACAACATGTGGTCTTGGAAACTTAATTGGATGGAAGCACTTGATGATGCAGATATTGAATCCCTCAATGAATTGCATCAATTGCTTGAACAAGTTCGGCCTAACAGAGCTTCTAGCGACAGGCAAAGATGGTCATCAAATTCTGATGGTTCTTTTTCGGTTCGATCAACGTACATGGTTTTGCAGGACAAACGTGTAGGTACTAATCTTGATACAAATACAGTGGCAGCATTGAAAAGATTATGGAAGAACAATGTTCCATCAAAAGTTAGCGTTTTCGGTTGGCGGTTGTTACTTGAAAAATTACCAACCCGGGAGGCTTTATTTTGCAAAGGTATTATCACGAATAATCATGAGAGAAGTTGCGGATTTTGCTTCAAAGAGGTAGAGGACATACAACACATCTTTTTCACTTGCTGCATTACTTCACAAATTTGGCAGAAAATATTTGTTTGGTTGGGCACTAATGTGATCCCTTTTGAGGACGTCACAAGCCATTTCACTTTGTTTGGTGAATTAGCAAAAGACAATCATAGCAAGCGATTTCGTCATATAATTTGGCTGGCGACGACATGGAGTATTTGGCGTACGTGTAATAACATTATTTTTAGAGGAGACTGTGTCAACATATCATCTTTAGTGGAGCAAATTGTTTATTTTTCTTGGTTTTGGTTTATAGGCCGAACAGGGAACAATGTTAATTTAGTTTTTTTTGAATGGCGTAATAATTCTTTAGATTGTTTTCAACGCATCTAAAGTGATCTATTCTGAATTGTAAGGATTGAGTACCCCTTGTACTCCTTATAATTTATTTTTTGCTTATAAAAAAAAACATATAACACATGATTGAATTTGTCAAAAAAAAAAAAAAAACACATGATTGAGTTGAGACGGACACCCTTAGTTTCAACACTGCTTGTATTATTGGATTTGGCTCAATAAATTGCTTAAAACAAAAGTTTTAAAAAATGTTCGCAGACTAACCCGTTCCGCCTCATCTTGTTTCATAAGCAAGTTAAGTATAGTATAGGAGCGGAGCTGGGCTTGCGCTCGACAGGACCACGGCCCACCCTAATTTTTTTATAAAAAAATTATAGTGAGAAAATCAGGTTCAACTATTAATAATATATAAGATTTGAAATTGAAGAAACTATAACTCTTATATCTGAGCCTGATAATATTTCAAGAATTGAAGAATCTATTATTGATGATTTCAAGTCTCTCTCAACACGTAATGTGTCATTTTAAATTATTTTAAATTATGTAGTTTAATTTTGTTGATGACCAAGTTTGTGCTTATTACAACCTAATTTTTTCGTATATAATATGATTTGCATATTTTATTTATAATTTTTTTTTCGGTCCACCTCATTATTTTAAGCTAGCTCCGCCATTGGTTACGGAACCCAAAACTTCAACGGTTCAACTCAATGACAAAAAATAATATGTTAAATGGATCAAACCTGATTTTACCACCCATATCTTTTTCTTTTTTGGCATAAACTGGATATCTATGCGAGCAATTGCAGAGACTAACCTCTCGAACGGGTGTGGTTATGGTGCATAAGCCCAAACTTATGCACCATGCATAAACTTGCTTCCTACACCCAACATATTTGCTTCCTACAACAAAAGTCAACTCAAGCCCAAAATTAGGCAATCCATTACTCGCACGCCCCCCATATACTACCTCATTACTTGTGCTTCCCCCATTTGCTTAGCACACCCCCCGTTTTTTTCCTTTTCCTCTAGATTTCTTGTGAGCCCCCCAATTTTTTTTTCTCTCCCCCAGATTTCTTGCGCGCCCCCAATTTTTTTTCCTCCTCCAAACTTCTAGCGCACAATTAAATAATAACTTTTGTTCCTTTGAAGTATATATTATAAGAATCCATTTTTAATTAATTTTCGTCATACACCCCCTCGAAGCCCAACATAATAACCAATGGTTAATGTATATATAAAACATATTTGTCAAACATACAATTTAATTTTAAGTTTTATCAATCATAATCACAACATAAATAAAATCTCATACATTAATTACACACACACACACACACACACACACACACACACACACACACATATATATATATATATATATATGGATTTTTTTCTTTACAATAAAAAAATGATCGAATCCAATATCTCATGCATACTATCCAAAATTTTCTCAACTAAACTAACCCTAATTGTTTTATATGATTTTTTGTTTTATGTAGCATGGTTTTGTAAAATGGTTATGTGATGTTTTACTTAATAACAATGGTTTCAGTGTATAACATTTTGGCACTAATGCTCATATGAAACCATTTAACTAAAATAATGGTTTCAGTGTATAACATCTTGAAACCAAATAACAAGACTAATGGTTTCAGTGTATAACGCTATGAAACCATTTAACTAGAATAATGGTTTCAGTGTATAACTGTATTAAACCATTTAATTAGACAAATGGTTTCAGTGTATAACATCTTGAAACCAATTAAAAGGACTAATGGTTTCAGTGTATAACATTTTGGCACTAATGCTCATATAAAACCATTTAACTATAATAATGGTTTCAGTGTATAACAGTATCAAACCATTTAACTAGACAAATGGTTTCAGTGTATAACATCTTGAAACCAATTAACAAGACTAATGGTTTCAGTGTATAACATCTTGACACTAATGCTCATATAAAACCATTTAACTATAATAATGGTTTCGGTGTATAACGCCATGAAACCATTTAACTAGACTAATGGTTTCAGTGTATAACGGTATGAAACCATTTTTGCTGTGGAATGGTTTCAAAGAGTTGTTCTCCAAAAACATATTTAACCCTTAATAAAAATTGTGAAATAAATTTAAATTTTTAAGACGATATAAATCCGGAGAGAGTGAGGTATCCCCAACCGTTCCAAATAATTCAAAATACCCTAAATAAAATTTTGGGAAAATTTTAATAATACCTGATATTTATAAAAGCATATTTACCTCATTTAATTAACTAACAATAGTTTCAGGTCTCAGAAAAATATCTAACTGGTCCCAAAATTCCGAGAAAATTATTTACTATTTTTCTGTAAAAACAATAAAAAAATTTGGAGTCTCCTTGGCACCGCACGCGCCGCCAGTGAGAGTGGGCGTGGAGGCGTGTCACTGTTCATCATCTTCCTCACCCATTTTCTGAAGAAACGGGTCGCGACGACCCGGTTCGTCGACCCGATTCGTTCTCCCTCAACAATCAACGAAACTCGACGTTCTTTATACGGTTTTGATCGTCGTTCAATTTTATGAATGTTTCCGGTATTAGTTTTCGAAATTGGTGATCGAATCACATATAAAATGTGGCCAAAATTGAGCAAGAAAAAATAGAAAGTTCTTCAGTTATGATTATTACACGTGTAAAATCATCTGATGGCTGTGAATGACTTATGCATCAAACATAAGAAAATGCTTATGCATATTAACTATTGCCCTCTCGAACCTTGTGAAACCTAAATGACCGACAAAATCTCTAAGATTTTAGCATTGCTACATATCCAAGTCAGATGTCAAACTCAAAACTCTGGTTAAGTTAAAAAAAATCTGTGTGATCTCAGCTAAGGGTTATTGGGTTACTACCACCCTATCTTTTTTTTAAAGGAAAACGCTAACAAATGCCCTTAAATTAAGATTTTATAAAAGTTCGTGCATTCACTATATCTTTTATACTATAAGCTTGTATACACAAGCAAACCCTAAACCCTAATTTGTTTTCTATGTTTTCCCTCCATTTTATCTTGCAATTTTTATTAAAAAATTAAAAAATAATACAATTTTGTCTTGATTAGGATTCGAACCCGCAACCCTTCGGTGCAAGGCAATATTTCCAACCACTATGGCAAATATACCAATTGTGATTAAAATTATGTGCAATAATTGATAAGCACCGGCAATATTTCCAACCACTATGACAAATATACCAATTGTGATTAAAATTATGTGCAATAATTGATAAGCACCATCAATTTTAAAAGTATATCATATCAAAATTATTGTTGACTATATTATTCATCACGAAATATTTGTATGTCTTTCCTGATCAATGATTTTTTTTCTACCGGATCATAAATTTAGAGAATAATTATCATGTGAGATTTGGAAAGTTATTATCACGTGTGATTTGGAAAGTTATACAACAATATTGAAATTTATTTAAAAAAAAAACATCTTTCACATTTCAATATCTCATGTTAACAATTTTACCACAATTTGACTTAATTTACTTAAAGATGTGTATAAACTTTCATTCTGTTTTGTGATTTATTATCTTTACTCCTGAAATCGATATTGTTTTAAAACTTTATGCTAACTTTATATATATATATATATATATATATATATATATATATATATATATATATATATATATATATATATATATATATATATATATATATATAAACAGGTCCTTTGAATCCCAATCCTTTATCTGATCGGGAGAAATTGGTTAATGAATTGCAAATTAGATATCGGACCTACTGCGTTGAGTTTTGCGTAACCGAAGTTAGTATAGTTCCAAATTTTTTAATAGATTGTTTTTTACACCAAAATTATCAATTATTTATATTTAATTTAATTTTATATGTTATTTCTATTAAAATTATGATACCGAGTATTGATATTAGAACTTGGAGATGACAACGACAATGATTTAGAAATTGGAGATGACAACGACGATGATTTAGAACTTGACATTCCATCAGATTTATTGATTCCAAATTTTGGGGATCCTCTTGCTTCTATCGTTGAAAGCACCTATCCCCAACTTTTACAAAACATGAACGATATAACATATTTCCAAAGTAGAGCTATACTAGCTCATAAAAATTCAATAGTCGACACAATAAATGATTATATGTTGGATTTAATTCCTGGCGAAGAAAAAACATATTTGAGTTATGATACTCCACTCACACAAAATGTAGACGGTCAAACAGTGGATGATGTTCATACTCCCGAATTTTTGAACACGATTTCTACGTCGGGACTTCCAAATCACAAGTTGAGACTTAAAGTTGGAGTTCCAGTTATGCTATTAAGGAATTTGAATAAAAAAATTAGGATTATGCAATGGAACAAGACTTATTATTACGAGATTGAGAAAACGTGCTCTTGAAGGAAAATTATTTCAAGAAGTAATATTGGTGATCAGGTTTTCGTACCTAGATTTTCTCTAACATCATCTGACGTGAGAATTCCTTTTAAATTTCAACGCAGACAATTTCCTATAATGATTTCTTTTGCGATGACTATTAATAAGAGTCAGAGACAATCTTTAAAGCATGTTGGGATATATCTTCTGTCGCCAGTGTTTTCACATGGTCAGTTGTATGTTGCAATTTCAAGAGTTACTTCTATAAAAGGATTAAAAATATTGATCATCGATGACGACGGTGAAGATACGACTAAGACTTCGAATGTGGTCTATAAGGAAGTCTTTCATAATATAACATAATTTTCTTTGTATGAATATTTATCCAAAATTATTGTTGAACTATCGTTTATTGTTACTCAACTTTTTTCATATACCTTACATTATTGGAATTATCATATCTTATTTAATCAATATATATATCATTATATATCTTATAGCTAATCAGACCCGTGCACCGCACGAGTCGATGTTCTAGTTGGAAATTGAACTATTTGACTTTCTTAAAGAATAATTTTTTAATAAGAAATACTTAAAGACTGTCCGAGATGTACTCATTATTACAGTAAAACTCTTTTTAGTGATAAATTTAGAATAAGTTATTAATGCATAAGAGCATCTCGAATGATGTACCACTTTGGGTATTATACATTACTAACAAGTAGTCCATACAATGTCATGTAATATTTATGCAACTCAAACATATTTTACTCCAATGGTGATACCACTTTTTGAGTATCATAGATTAATAACAAACTTTAATGTTTTGACATATATGGAAGCTATTAAATTGAATTTATATACCAAAAATAAAAATAATAATAACATTAAATTGATGATACAATACTTATTTAAGGTACTAGTATCATCAATTTTGATACCTATGTCTATGTGCCACGTCATGAAACTTCAATAATAAAAAAAATAAGATATCATATCATTAGTCTATAAAACTCTCTTAGATATCCTTATTAGAGATGATGTTCCTAAGAGTAAGCAAGTGAACAATGAAAACAGCAAGTGAAGATTCGAAAGAAGATAAACAAAACAGTGTACACAGCATATTTGAGTTCATAGCTTAGTGGCATTACCATTTTTATGACTTTAGTAACTCCAAATTCCAAAGATAGGACCCAGACATTACGCAATCAATCAAAATTTGAATTAGTACAGCGCCAAACATAACTCATTTAATCTTCTGCCACGTGTCCCATCATCTCAAACATCCTACGACTAAACCAAAAAACATAAACATAGTAACCTCAAACTCCCTCCTTCTTCGTTCTTCCTCACTTCAAATCTCTCTCTCACTCTCTCTCTGCAAATGGCGTTTTCATTTTCCAAGAAAAAACCCTCTTCAAGATACAGTTCCTACGATTCACGTTCATCAACATCCTCAATCTTTTCAGACCCATCTTCATCCTATGAATTCAACAACATGAACAACAACCTTAAAAACCCCAAATCCTCATCTTCATCTCGTGCTATTGTCAAAGCTAAATCCTCTTCTCATCTAACTCCAACAACAAAACTTGATCCAACATTAACCACAATGGTCAAAAAATTCATGCAGAATAAACCCAAATTAGTGAACCCAACAAGTACTAAGTTGTTCATTCCTTCTGATGTTATTGCTAAAGATTTGAAGAAAGATGCTAAAAGGGTCACTACTTTTTCTGGGATGCAGAAGAAACTGTTTGGGAAAAATGGGTCATCTGAGAAGAAAGAAAAGGTTAAAGCTTTGACAGAAGTGAAAGGGAATACTAGAACACTTGCTATGGTTTTGAGGAGTGAGAGGGAGCTTCTGAGTATCAATAAGGAGCAAGAGGAGGAGATTTTGAAGCTCAAGCTTATGATTGAGAATAAGAACAAAGAGGTTTTTTTTTTTTTTTTTTTTTTTTTTTTTTTTTCTGCATTCAACTTGAATCTGATTTGCAATTATCGGTCTATTAATTTTTCAGTTAATTAATGTTTGTTTGTTTATAGTTTGAATTCGTTGATTTTTCAGTCTTTATCACATCTGAAATGATGTTTTTTGATTGAAATTGTTGATTTTTTTGTTCAAGTAGATTAGTAGCCTATAAAGCACAAACACAGACACCGGACGCCTCAACATAAGTGTGGGTGTCATGTCAGTGTTCGACACCGGGACACCGGGACACGCCTAATATTGTGAGGAGTGTCGGTGTTGGGTCATCACGAGGGGGCAGCCGGGGGATCATCCACATTGGGCTTAAGAACAACTCTACAAGTGAGTTGGACACCACACTCTTACCCAAAACCTTAAGGTGTTAGGTTTATGGGTCATCTCACTTATAAAGTGTTCAACCTCCACTTTTCTAAGCAATGTGGGACTTAACCACTCACACTTGCTACAACAATCTCCCCCTCAAGTGTGAGTCTATCCACTCTTGGATATGCTCCCCCTCAAGCGGAAGCTTTCTTCATCCTACACTTGTACCGCCGTAAGCCACACTGCTCCACGGGACTCGCCGCCTGACCACCTTTGTCAGGAAGACTTTCGATACAAGGAGCCAGTTCAACCCTTCGTCGAACCATCGGCTCTGATACCACTGTTGGGTCATCACGAGGGGGCAGCCGGGGGATCATCCACATTGGGCTTAAGAACAACTCTACAAGTGAGTTGGACACCACACTCTTAACCTAACACCTTAAGGTTTTGGGTAAGAGTGTGGTGTCCAACTCACTTGTAGAGTTGTTCTTAAGCCCAATGTGGATGATCCCCCGGCTGCCCCCTCGTGATGACCCAACAGTCGGGGCTTCATAGTTAGTGTAATCATAAGTGTGGGTGTCGTGTCGGTGTCCGACACTAGGACACGCCTAATCTTGTGAGGACTGAGGACTGAGGAGTGTCGGTGCTTCATAGTTAGTAGCTAGAATTTTGCCATTAAGATGAATAAGTGGGGAATCTTGTGTTCGAACTCGGCACTGTATATTGCAATCTCCCTACCAACTGAGTTATGCTTCCTAGGACCAAAATTGTTGATGGTTTTGATGTTAAGAAATAATTTTGATGACTTTTTGATTTATAAGAGTTACAATGTTTCTATGTTTAAGAAACTTTTGAACAATTTGAGATGTAGAAGTTAATTTAGTTCATATATGAAGTACTATTGTCTAGCTAAAATGTTCATAGTTGCAAGCTTTCATTGTTATTTCTTTATTCCTGATGTGTTTCATGAAGACGTCGAAATTAACACTGTCACATTCGCTCGCTGCGTTGATTTTGCAGGTAGAGAAGTTGAAGGATTTGTGCTTGAACCAAAGAGAAGAAATCAAGTCATTGAAGGATACAATACTGTTTCCAGATGTTATGAATTGCCAGCTTCAAGAACTTGTAGAGAAGCAAGGGTCAGAACTGAAAGAAGCAAAACAAGTCATTCCATCTCTACAAAAGCAGGTTTCTTCTCTCACTGGTCAGCTTCAAAGCCTCGCCGAGGATCTTGCAGAGGTATAACTTACATCCTTGCATGAAACCAATTCAGAATTCATTGCTGTCAAGCCGAGTTTTGTCGTACAATTTTGTTTCTCTTTTAGAAATTATATCTTTGCCTGCATCCTGCTGAGATGAACATACTGTCATTGAGTTGAGTCGCATTCGGTCACAATTTCCACGCAGTTAACAGTTCGAAGTTATTGGATTAAAATCAAACTGCTTCATATTCATGTTTTCTTTTATAGCCGATTCACTTAGCTTAAAATTTTAGTTGTCTGAACTTTATACAACGACTTTGCATATGTTTGGAAACACGGCACACACACACACGTAAATGCACATGGTCAATTAAGAGCTATTAGTTATAGCTTTAGCGTAAACGTGAAGTGACATCACGGATGTTAAAGTTTCCAAACACTATTCAAGCTGCTGACTGTGTGAACGCGAAAAAATCGCGATTCAAAGTTTACACCATCTGAATTTGCTGTTGCGGCATATGATTATGTTATTCCATTGAAGTTAAAGTTTCCAAACACACTATTTATTGTTTTTCATTTGTTTGATAGGTCAAGGCTGATAAGTATTCAACAAAAACCGGTTTCCAAGGTTACGGAAGTTCTCCAAGAACACCGCCATCACATTCCCGGGAAGACGCTTCAAACTCTTGGGTAAGATTAGAACTTAATTGAAAGTAGTGATGATAGAATGTTCTTAATTATTTTTAAGCAATTCTATTACTTTGGCAAATATTTTGGTTTATCAGCTCAGCAATTCTTGCAGGACTTTAGCTCGGATGACAATTCCGATGACCTATTACTCAGAGATCTCAATCCATGCTTAACACCTCACAATGCCAACAAGTCAAGATCAAGGGTAAATAAACCTCTCTACTATCATTTTGTCGTAGAACTCTTCGAATATACGCATCATACTGGTACTAATACATTGATCACATCAAACAACACAGTTTCTTAACTGATATCTCAACATCTTTCAGGAATCTCTGCAGGATGAAAGCTTATCTGGGGACGATCTTAAAGTATATCCTGAGCTAGATGATTTCAATTCTTACGATCAGAAGTTTTCAAAAAGTTCCGACTGTTACAATCATAACACTGTCAAAATTGGCAAAATAGGAATTACAACCAAAGCAAGTCGAAGATCTGATGACAGCAAAACAGCTTGGAGGTAGAATGAACCGTAAACTTATTTGATCAACTTCAATCACCGTTCCTTTGTTGAGATTCCTCATCTCTTTTCTTTATTTCCATCTTTCAGTTTTGTCATCATACTGTGTCTGTTTTAGAATTTTGACATTGTACTGTATCTTAGTACATGTAACATCGAATTATCTATCCTTGTATATGGTTCGCATGAGCAATGAATAAGGTGTCATCTTGACATATTGCTTGAAAATTCGACATAAAAAATAAACCCCTAAACCTATGATTTTAGTCATGCAAAGAGTAAGCTCATCAATTTTATGTTTAGACTAGCACTACGAATCTCGAAACACATGCTTAGTGTTAGTTTCTGTTTGGATCCATGTTGTGTTTTGGTTTTTCATGTCACAATGTTTTTTCACCGTGACTTAAGTGAAGCTACAAACAAGAGCTTTTGGATACCGCAATGGTATCGTCTTTTCCACCAGACACAAATGGTAGAATTAGATCTTAGAGTTAAATATACTGTTAGGTTGCTTTAAGAAGCATTACTTTTCAATATCAGATTATACAAAGTATGTATTATCAAAGTCTAGCGCAAATGATTCGTGTATAGTGTGCGGTGTAAACCTTGGCGCAATGAGTTCAATTCCTATGGTCAATACAAATTATGTTCTCAACATTAAGAATAAAGACGAGATTATGCTTGTTAAGCATATTAGAAATTCTAAGCCACTAGGTTTGGTCTAGTATGCTAGAGGGATTTGGGTAGTATGCTAGAGGTTCTGGATTCGATCTCCAACTCATTGCAAACAAAAAAAAAAAGAAAAAGAAATTCATGCGAAAAAAAAGAAGAGAACCATACTGCAAGAAATTGAATATTCATTGTTCTTTATTATTAAAGCAAAGTTATCATATAATTCCATCAACATACAGCTGATCAATTATGAACTACATAGTATTTTGTTTTCTACATACTAACTTCTGATAATATAAACTCTTCATAAACACTCCTGCTTTAGACCACATTCCCACGATTTGTAGCTGTCCTAATGATCATAAACAGACCTGTCAACACAAAAACAGTAAAATGTCATGCATCTTTACCGAGATATTTGGTTGGTCAATATCCTCGATTACTAGTTGACAAGATTATTATTTACTAATAGCTTTTAGACTTGTAAAAAAAGTGGTTTATGGACTAATAACTTGTTTTCAGCTTATATTTGAAATCTTGGTCAGTTGAAAATTATTTGAATGATTTAGAATGGTTTTGTATGAACAAATTTTTGAAACCATGCTTAAATATGGCAAACAACGACATTCCTCAGAAGTTGAAGTTCACGGTCCTCATCATCCTTACAGCTTAAAAATGATCTAATCGGTATTAGTTCGACAAAACAACAAAAAATAATTTGAATAGAGTTCTAAGTCACATTATTTTTCCGTTATTTTTGTCGAATCAACAATGATTTAGTCATCGTCTTAGCCTCAGGGATAAGAAAGACCCCGAGCTTCTACTTACTAAATTGCCATTAGAGTTTCAAACAATTTTCAAGTATTGATCACTACTGATGAAGCACAGACACAAACATTGGACACAACATAAATCCTGACACACCAACACCAATAATAATTTGAGCAAATTTTACAATTCAACGTAATCATAAATGTCAGTGTCGGACACCGATGCGTGTGCAACACCAAGACGCGCCTAATCCAAGGAGTGTCTGTGTTTCATAGATCACCACCTATCAAAGTAATCAATAGTAAAAAATTTCCCTAGCTAATTGCATGCTATACTAGAATAAGTGAAGAACATACATGATCCAACAACAACAAAGACACAAAAGCCAATCAGAGCTAGGCCAGTTGAGAAGTTAAAACCCTTCTTTCCTGATCCTTTCTTTGTAAGTTTCCCTTCAAACCTTGCCACTTTCCTGTCTGCTACACGTCTTGATGTAGTCTATAATATAATCCAACAAAGTTACATCAAACACAACAATAATCACCAAAAATACAAGTCATAAATCACAATTAACTCAGCTCAATATAAGAGAAATCATAACCATCAAGCATGTAATAGACAACAAGAGACTAAGTGCATATTTGACATAACAGTTCTTTTACCGAATTCACTCTGAGTCACCTTAGTTCCGTAAAATCACGGCAGATCACTACGATTTTGGGAAAACCACGGTAATACCAAACATGCTTTAATTTTTTCCTGATCGAACCAAAGAGACTCAATTATCTATCAAATTTTTTACGGATCAAACCAAAGAGACTCGATTATCTATCAAGCATGACGATATTAATTGATGTAACAATTTGAAACCTCGTGCACATGATATCGATAAAATGTATTAAAAAAATATAAAATCAAAACAATGCTATTATAATACACTTTTATGCTGAAAAGCTAGGATTTTTTTTTTATCAATTCTTTTAAGATTTTTCATAAGCATGCCACGAAAACAGCTTAACAAAATTAAGTAGGTGTCAGTAGCATTAAAAGCAACACTTGGTCATAAAAAAAAACATGATCACAAGAATTCATGTAAATTTTTTTTATCATCATCATAAGGCACAAATAATTAAAAATAAAAAAGGATGAGATATATAAAACTTTACCATAGTTTATGAACCCAACAACAATGACAACCCTTTGGACAGAAGAATGCAGTTTTTTAAGATATAAAAAAATGTAATAAACCCAAATGCAAGAGTTTCACAATGTTGAGTGTAGCATATATAAGAAGATGATGAAGATGAGTTTTTAAAACGGCTTTTAATATGTGATGTATTATGTGTGATGTGTAACCTTTATAAAGTGACTATACCTAAACCCTTTTACTCTTTTTTGACTTTTTGCTTTCAACATTATTGTTTTGGCAAAAATATTAAATATAAGTCAAACTATTTTTCCATAGTTTCTTACATGATTTAGTCAAAAATAAAATAAAATTTCTTACATAAGTAACGCCTCACATTTAATATTAGATTTATTATAACGGATACGTTTGAATCGGGAATCAATTACTACCATAAATGCATTAAAAAAGAAAAATCCCAATCCATAAAATACACTCCATGTATTATGTATTATTCTAGGTGCTTTTAAAATTTTATTTTTTATATTTAAGATGAATTTTCTAACCACCAAATTACTTGATAAAAAAAAAATTTCTAAAAAAAGATTCAGTCAAATTCATAGAGTACATCAATCAAAAAAATTAATAAGGATAAATCTGCAAACAAATTCATAACATTCGAGTTAATAACATAAAACAACTTAATATCTATGACAAAACCTACAATTTATATAATAACATTCAAATGTCCGGAATAATCATGCATCTAAATCTGCAACATTGACGACACTAAAGTCATTGAATCTGTACTAAATTTGGGTCGAAACAAACAAAACAAACACCGTATTAAAACGGAAAATCAAAACAAAAACTCTGCATTAAGACGTGATTAAAACAACATAAAATAAAAAAAATCACAAAGAAGAAAATTCTAATAAAACTTACAATTTCGTCAAAGTATAATATTCATACATCACACACTAACCATTTGCATTGCACTCCGAATGATAAGAAAAAAGTTATATTCATATTTTTTTATTTATATTTACATCTTAACTCAATCCACCATCATATTGAGAACTACTTTTGTGTGCCCTGAGTTTTCTCCCGCGACTCCTACTAAAATTATCAAAATACTTTTTCCACGTTGTCTACTTAATAGCGGACATATAAAATATTAAAAATTTTATGTTCTGAGTGGTTTTTTAATCAAATTTTTCATTTTTTAGCGGACATTTAAAATCTTAAAAATTTCATGTTAAGGATGTTTTTTTCCTCAAATTTCTCAATTTTTATAAGTAGTGGACGTGTAAAATTTTAAAAAATTTATATTAGTAGGTATTTTCAATACACAATCCTGACTTTTTCAAATTTGGGGGCCTATGAGAAATTCACCAAAACCTGACTTTTTCCCCCACAAAATTTGGGTTTTCAATACACAATCCTATCATCCATAAGACCATCAATTGATCATCTTGATAATGAATTTGAACAAGAAAGAAGGAAGAAGCTGACCGTTATATTCATACCTACCGAATTGGTTAAATTCGATAAATGGTAAAATTGGAAATTCGAGAGCTCTAAACATTAAACATATAGGATGAAATTTTTTCACTTTCTTTGCCCCTTCTTACAAATGTATCTGTCAAAATTTAATTAAGAAGGTTCTCTTTGACAATGTCAAACTATGCAATTGCAACCAACTCAAGTCACACTCAACTCTACAACATCCTAAAATAGCTAAATATATCAAAGAGCTAAATATACCGATACAATAACTGCATTCTCATAAGTTATATTCATATCACAATCATCATTCAATACTACTACTACTACTAATACATTACATATACAAGAAAAAGCCTTGTAAATTCCGAAACAATCAAATTGGCCAAGAAAATAGTGGAATAAGTGGTAGCTTATTTATTCACTTAAATCTATATTAACTTATTTTTAACCTACCAATGTGCATTTTTAATTTTGCTACCACCATACAAACGAAAGAGACTGAAAGCTGAAATACATGATAATACCACCATACTAATGCTAACCACAATAGCACTAGCTAATCCTTCCCCAACTTGGTTGCAAAATTTTCCATACATGTTGCATATTTTCATCCATTGTAATTCTGGTTGGCCCAACTTTGCAAACACTGCAGATTGTGCGGCAGCCGACACTGCAGCCACTGTAATATATGCCATTACCTGCATACACATGAAAATACTTATTTGAGTTTATCTACCGACATTAACACTTCTACAACTATTTAGAAGAGCTTATGACATGTTCACACTTCGCACGCTCTTTAGCATTGCATATGAAAATAGTTTAACTTTATTTTTGTCTTTTGTTATAAAAATAACTTATACATAAGAACGTATATGATAAACATATCAGATGTAAAACACGCCCTTATAAAAAATTCTTTAAGGTTGGATATATATTTTTTTTTTAATAAAAATTTATCTATTGATCAATAAGTCTTGTTTCAATAAATGTGTATTTTAAAGTTGTAGGTTAAAGACCATATATCTACCATACCCACTTTTTTAATAATTGTTCATTTCAAAGTTCAAACAACAATTCAAATAAGTAGCTGCAAATTGTGATACCCCCAAAGTAAGTATGCATTATGGTCCTACAATACTAGTTACATTTCTTGACAAGATAAACTTGAGGTCACTAATTCAAAATTCAAACCATATCAAATTAAACTGACCCTACTATACACAGGTATACATGCAAAAAGCATGTGCTAATAGAAAAATTCAAATACTGTATTTGAATTGAAACTTGAAAGTCAATCAGATGAATCAATGAAATGAACTATCAATGTTGATTATGCCTAATTAGTTTGATATGGCTTTATATTGTTCCATTTAATTACTCAATTAGACAAACTAAACAGAACTAATTGGATGCATTAGTTAACAAAAACACACTTAGCTTCACTTCAACTTTAGTAGTACAAATTTGGTACACAGTGACTTTGGCAAAATCGCAGTGTCACAGTGATTTTTTCCAATTCACTGTGATACCAATCAGACACTTAAATGATTATCATAAACATCATAATGATACTTGAATTTTGGTCATGCTAAAAAAAATTGAAACTATTCAAAATATATTCTTGTATATCTAATGTACCTGATCACCAGAAAATATAGCCCAAGCTAAGGGCTTGTTGAAGAGTATACTTCCTCTAATCATACTCACTACACACCTTAACCCTTGGATTAAGGAGTATCCAGCAACTAATCCATTTGCAACAACCAAAAACCTGTAAAATTTATTATAATCATCAAAATTAGTAGAACATTACCTCCATTAGTCTTGGAAGGTTAAAAAAATCCGTAACTGCAACGCTACCGTAATTGAGACAACATAAACCATATTTCACCACAATTCACTATAATATAAAGATCCAGTATAACTAACTTAGTTACACTAATTAGTTACCCAGTATAACTAACTAACTAATTAGTGTAACTAACCAGTATAATGAAATTTTACATCTAACACGCGAAACAACCGCAATTTAAAACAAAAAAAATACATAGATTGGGAAAAGAAATCTTACACTAAAGCCTTCATGTCAGTGTATGTAGCTTTCTTCTGAATGGTGAAAAAAACTCTAACTTGAGAATCAGTCACAACAAGAACAACAGAAAGAACACCTAAACCAAGAATCACACACCTTAAAACCAACTCAGTTATCCTAATCTTCCTATCCAACACTTTCATGTTTGTGCCATGGTATACAGGAACATTACCAGGACTAACACCAACACCTAAATAACTCATCTTTAATTTCTTCAAAAAACAACACACAAAGACAAAGACACTAGAAAACAATATACAAGAATTCTTCAAACAACTTTTGTGCTTTATAGTACAAAAGTAGTGATGAAGAGGCAAAGATACAATGATGCAAAGTGTGACAAGTGGTCAAGAATTGAGGCTGCCACTAGAATAGAGAAAAGAGGTTAAGTAAGAAAAAAGGCACTTTCATTTCAACCTATAATTACATGAATCATTAAATGTTTCTGTTCTGACATCTGGTTTAGCATTTAAGAATTTGATAAATGAAAAGAAAAGGAAAAAATGTGGTTTTTAGAGCTTCTTTATTGTGTTTCTAGGAAGAAGTAACTAATTTCTTCATCCCTAGAAAAGATCTGATTATGTATAAGAAGTGTATTAATTTCTGTCATTTAATTTTATGTTGCCCCATTTCTTTTGATTAGACCATACCAAACATTTGATGAAGCGTGTTTGATTCTTTGTTGATTGAAATTTATTTCGATTGTGTTGATAGTGTTAATGAAGAGTATGATATAGTCTTAATAGACACATACCTCACCTAACATTGAACAAAAAAAATTTGCATTAGAAATAGACGAAATAACAATAGTCATTAGAAATTCTCACACACAAGTGGTGGAGCCGGGGGTTTGAACTCCGATCACAGCTTACAACTTAACACAATTATACTTAGATACTCATCAAACGCAACTTAGACATATCTACGAATATCAGACAATAAACCCTGTCAAAATTGTTAGAATAACAACAGGTACAAAAGATAAAGAAAACAATAAAATACAACCACTGAAACACGTGTTTATAATGAAGTTTGACCAAATATGCCTACATATCTGATTACAGAGCAGTTTATTAGAAGTGAGAGAGAAGAGAGAGAAATTGTGATTCATTGATTATAGCAAAGTTAGTTACAACTGAAAGTGATTCTTATCTTATATAAGAATCTGAAAACTAACTAGGAGATATTCTAGAAGCAGTATTACAAAGCTAAACTGAGCTTAGCCATCTAGAGTACTATATATCTCTAATACAGTTAACTGCTCTATAATCAGAGATGTAGGCGCTAACAAAGAACTACAACTAAATAGGGACGAGTGAGCAGAACGAGTGGTTCAAGGGTATTATTGTAATTTGGACTTTGTGAATCTTAATTCTTTTCACTTATACCCCTAAAAGAATTAGATTCACAAATGAGTCATACACTACAAAATTGAATTTTGTACTCTTAGATATTTTTTTCTTCTGTGGAAAATGTAACATAAACATAATGAAGAGTGTGAACATGGTTTTCACTTTTAGTTTTCACCATTTCTTTTGGAGTATGGGTGGGGTCTAAACCTTTCCTACGGTAGAGAACATGGATGAAAAACATATTAATGGTGTTGTTTGGTCTAGAGTGGAAATTTAGTAGTTGAAAACTTTCTTTTGATGGGCTAGTAGTTGAAAACTTTTTTGTCCGTATACCACATATTATATTATGCCTGTAGCTGCAAAAACTAATTTATCAAGTTTGGTGGTATTCAAATGAGCGGTAAACTGTTTTAACGCTGCTGTATGCTTAAACTAGAGATCGGACTTAGAGCTTTGATTAAACTAGAAGTAACTCGTGTCTGCAGAAACTAATTTCTCAAGTCTGATGGTATTCAAATGAGCTTAAACTGTTTTAACACTGTTGTATGCTTAAACTAGAGATCAAACTTAGAACTTTGATTAAACTAAAAGTAACTCGTGTTATCTTAGTGAAGCGCTCATAGTTGAAAACTTACGCAAGAGAAAAGTGGATGGAAGAATCATCGGTGCCATCAAGACTATTATTGATTGTGTGGATCTTTTGGTGGGCCAAGTACAAGTGGAAGCGTGATTGTGAGTTGTGAACTATCATCCTAAAAATCTGAATCATTAAAATAAAATCTGAATCATTAATCTGATAAATAAAAAAAATTGATAGTTCATAGTCCAATTGGTTGCAAACCATGCTAAAGTATAAATGAGGATAATGTTATGTCAACTCAATTATCAATCCACTACATATCAACAACTTCATTCCACTAACTACTACATGATCATCATAGCATTAGAGCATTAGCTTAGTTTAGCTTCAAAAGTTGTAAGATTACCTTTACATGTGGAAAGGGAGTTGCTTAAAGTCCTAAGATACAAAATGCACATTTCTGTAGCCTATGCACATTACTATGCTTGTCCATTTTAGGTGAAATATATTAGATATTATGTTAAGGCAAATACTTGAATAAGAATAAAATGAAGATCACATAATTATGGTTGCACAAATAATTTAAGCGTGTGGAACCATATCTTCCATCTTTATAAATTATGAACTCATCCAAGCCTAATTCACTAACCCTAATTCACCCAAACCTAATACCAAACCTAATAACCCATTTTTCCAAACCTTTTTCCAAACCTAATACCAAACCTAATTCTAACCCTATAATACAAAACTTAATTCTAACCCTACTCACAATATACTCCTCTTTTCTAAAAACTAACCCTATAATACAAAACCTAATTCTAACCCTACTCACAATATACTCCTCTTTTCTAAAAATTCTATTTATCAGAAGACCTGCAAATTTCACTGTATCAGAAGACCTGCAAATTCCTCTCATTAATACTCAAACCCATGCAATCTTCCATGCAACATTCCATCTGTCCAACATGCACTTCTTAAATGTATCCATGTTTCTCTATAAATACCACCAATTTACTCATCTACCTATCATCAACAAATCAACAAATTT
Organism: Trifolium pratense; assembly: GCF_020283565.1. Lineage (NCBI taxonomy): Eukaryota > Viridiplantae > Streptophyta > Magnoliopsida > Fabales > Fabaceae > Trifolium > Trifolium pratense. Next base: position 32,781,878 of record NC_060065.1, read on the forward strand.
CTCTTGACACAAAAATGGCTATATGCAGGCCATGTTTCTCTATAAATCCTCCATAAAAAATTCATCTATATTTTCATGTATCTTCTTCACCAGAGAACAAAAATCCCTACATCTCTTCATCTCACCTTTTTTTCTCTAATATCTGGTATGGAATTAAAACCTTTCTCCCTCAATCCTTGATGGATTGCAACCACACCCAAGCAATTTCTTCCCCCTCTCAGTTACATTTTTCATATTATTTTCAAAGCTATGAATTTGATTTATGGTGGAAGATGCTAAATATATGTTATAGACATTTTTGTGTTGATGGAAGTAGAGGAGTGGAAGTAGACATTTTTGTTGCATCTAAGTTGATAGGTGAGAATTTTTTGTTGCCATCTCTTCACCTTAACTTTTTTTTTTTTTTGTAATTTTTTTTCTCTAATTTCTGGAACTCTATGTTTGTCTCATGTATTTCCTTAATCTGTTTTTTCTTTTTTGGTTAATTACAAAGGAGTTTGGTACTCTCTAAACTGAAAGGTAAATCATGGTTTCAATTATGCTTTAAATCTATTTGTTTTTGTTTCTTATTCCTTTGATTATGCAGTAAAAGATGATCATTATTATTTAATTTTTTTCTTCTTTTTTCCTCATTTGTTCTCTATTTTCTCAGATTTATAATCTCTGCTGCCCACATCTTTATTTATCACAACTCAAAGGAACAAATTTTTCTCATGTTAGTTGGTAGTTGTGTATAAAACACGAGTAAAGAAGTTTTTGAAGATACAGGTACTTCCATCATATTCTCCATGTTTGTTTTACTTTTATGTTTTCTTTTTCATTCATCTTATGCAACTATTATGATTTTTTTTTTATATGGTTTCAATTATTATTATTATTGTCCCAATTGATTAATGAATGAATGACAGGGGTATTTACAACTGAGATTGATTAATGAATGTGGAACCAAACATTCTCATCAAGCAATCTAAACCAAACAATAACAATATATATTTTGTTGTCTTTGTAGCTGGAAAAAATTTTGTTCTGAAAAAAAAAGTGTAATGCTATTTTGTAGGGATAATTATTAACAAAAATATTTCATGGAAAGCAATCAAAGTGCATGCAACTACTAGCATCAAATATCTTATGGAGACCAAAATTTTAATTTTTTTTTCATAAAATATTTGTTGTCTTTCCAGCTAAAAAGTTTTATTATATTTATTCCCATTCAATTTAATAAAGCAACAAGTTGACATTGTTCCTTTTGTTCTCAGGAGAAGAATTTTTGAAGATACAGGTACTTCCATCATATTTTCCATGTTTGTTTGTTTACTTTTGTGTTTTGTTTTGTTTTACGGCATTTCATGTAGAAAACTCATCTTATGCAACTATTATATATGATTTTTTTTTTTTTTATATGGTTTCAATTATTATTATTGTCCCTGATTCAAAAAAAAAAAATATTATTATTGTCCCAATAAAACAAAACAAAACCTTAATTTGGTTTGTGTTGATTAATGAATGGCGGGGTGTTTACAACATAGATAAATGCAGAATAAGGGATGTGGAACCAAACATTCTCATCAAGAAGCTTGCAACCTAAACCAAACAATAACAATATATTTTGTATTTTGCTGTCTTTGTAGCTAAGTAAAAAAAAAAACGTATTTGTAGGGATAATTATTCCTAATTATACTAAACATTCCTATTTTTACTCTCTCTTATTTAATCCATTTGTTTTCCTTCGCTCTCTCTAACTAAGCAAAAAAAAAAAAAAGTGCATTCAATGCTATTTTGTAGGAAATTATTCCTAATTTTACTCAACACTCCTATTAAACACTAATTTAGTTCTTAACTCTAATTTAATTGGGTAGAATTTATTGTCGTATTTGTTGGAGGAATTTGAATTTCTAATAGTATGTCCCCATCCTAAAAAATAATAAAAATACTCCTTTAACAAACTGATAATTCTCAAAAGAGAAAAATCTATAAGAAATTTTTTACTATGAAATATTGTTTCACAAAATAATATTTAAAATTCATAACCAAACTTATACGTAAATAATATACTCCTACATAGCACTAAAATAAAATTAGAGAGTAGTCATGTTATAAATTTATTAATTCATGTTATAAATTAGAGAGTAGATTTTAGTGCTATAATTAGAGTGTACCACTAAACTTAAATGGGTTTATAATTATCGCTAAAGAATTTTAATAATTTTTTTACATATATTATGTTTTATTTTCCTAAATCTAATCTATTCTTTGTACCAAAAAAAAGAATTTTGTTATTCATCTCTATCATATTTATTGCAATGAATAGTGGAAACTGAACAACTTTTAACATGCAGCCAAATAATATTTAAAATCTATTTTTTTATTCCATAGTAAAAGATGATCATCATTTGTACCAAAAATAATTAATTATAAATGATCATTACTGTATTATTTAAGCTTTAATTTTTTTCATCACATCTTTGCTGTATTTGTGGCTAAAAAACAATTGTTATATTTATTATCTTTCAACTTAATCAAGTAATGGCCACCTATACACTAAGCCAGAAAAAACGTGTAGCCAAAATGTTAAAGCAATCTTGGTGAAAATAGTTCATATTTATTGATATTTACAACTTTTAGGAATTAGATGGATCCGTAAAAAGCGGGGTGGGGGGTGGGTGGGTTAGATAAATAATTAGATATATATTTATTGTTGCCTAATTTTACTCAATACTCCTATTTTTACTCTTTCTTATTTAATCCCTTTATTTTGCTTCCGTCTCTCAACACTCTTTTTATGTAATCCCTATTTTACTTATGAACTCTTAAGTATAGAAATTTTGATTAAAACAATTAAATTAGTTTATAATCAAATGTTTTTAGTCATTTATCCAATGTCCAATTACAGCTTAAATAGATATCAATAACTTTATTATCCGCTAACTAAGATCAAGATACCACTAGAGTGAGATACTTAAACACTAATAGAATTTATTTTTTTGGTAGAAAACATTAAAAGGATTTAAGTAAGACAAGAATTGAATTGTAAATTTAGTTTGAATTGAATTAATTGCAATCCAACAATGCATGCACACCAAATTTTTATGGGTCTAACATTGATATGTTCCATCTCTCTCATACTGATAGAATTTGACTAATATCCACCAATGCATGCACATCAAATAAATGGAATGACATACTTAAATGTTGATAGAATTTGAGTAATACTTAAATGCTGATATAAGGTGAGAGCAGCTTTGCTCAAAAGGAATACTTCCATGCTTCCACTCTGTGCAGATTATAAATGCTCAACCTATATATCCCTAATTCTAACCCTAAATTCTAATTTCTAACCATAATTCTCCCTAACCCTAAACCTTCTTTTTCCTCTCTAACCCTAAACCCTCTTCTTCATCATTAATTGCTTATTCTTTCAAAAGTCAAAAGACATGCAAAAAGTCATGTGTCTTCCAACCTAAACTCTCTATCTTTCTCCCTAACCCTATGGTCTTCTTCAAAACCGTGTTTCTACTTCTTTGTCATTAACTTCTTCTTCCTCATTAATTAACAAGAAACATGCAAACATTACATGTGTCCAAAGAATTACATGTTTCAAATTCACTCTTATATTCTCTCCACTCTTCTACTTCCACTCCGGGAACTCCAACATACTAACTCATGAGGCATTTGATTGCATGCATTCTAATTGGACGTAAGAGAGAGAGAGAGAGAATAAATTGGAATTATGGGCAGATCACAATTTTTATCTCTCATAAAATTTTTAAAATCACTATTATAAGTTATTACCGATAAAAAATTATAATTCACGGGGAGATGACCATTTTTATATACGATAAATTTTTAGAAATCACTATTACAAGTTATTACTGATAAAAATTTATAATTCATGGGGAGATGACCATTTTTATTGATGATACAAAAATTTAAAATCACTATTACAAATTATTAATATTAATGATAAAAAATTATAATAAACGGGGAGATGACAATTTTCATAGCTGATAAAACTATAAAATCACAATTACAAATTATTACTGATAAAAATTTATAATTCACGGGGAGATGATAATTTTTATCGCTAATACATAAATTTAAATTACTGTTACAAGTTTTTTTTTTAATAATACTATTACATATAATTACGGATAAAAATTTATAATTGACAGGAAGATGAAAATTTTTATCGCTAATAAAAGTTACACATATCACGGGTCTTGAAGGCTTCACTATAAAATTCGGTGTGATGGATAGCCAAATGTTAATTTAAAACTTGGAAGACACACTTTAGCTCATGGAAAACACTAGGATCCTACACATGTTACTCCGCCCAAATGTGCTTATAATTATAGGACCATAAAAGCAATAATATGAGCTTATAACTATAGGACCATAAAAGCAATAATTTTCAACCAAAAAGATTCGTAGAATAGAACTAAATTACTTTTGTTGATATAAACATGGTACTTATAATTTTTTTTGTCATGTGGTGTTTATCCGAAAGAACTACTTTATCTAAAATTAATTCGCTCTATTTATGCATTTTGGAAGCAAGCAATGTCCAATTAGAAGCACTAGAAAATGTGCAACACACTAATCAAGCAACTAAACTTCTTAGAGCATCTATTCTACATTCATGCCACCCAACTTGGTGGTATAAATGGACCCTACTCAATATATTATATTATTTTACACTTTCTAATTATTTAAGCAACTCAACAAATTTTTTCAAATATCCATACCACACATCTAAAACTCTAAATTGGGTCCCATTAATCCAACAACATACACTGACTTTATATTTTATAGAATAAATATTAAATTTTTTGTCCAAAAGCTATGTTGCATTCTGTGGCAACGGTGACTTACTAATACCACACCAACTGAATTTAAATAACATTATTTCCTGAACATGATGGCTTTAAAATGTAATGCCACTGCCGATATTCATGCTCTTATATTCCTCTTATACATATGCAGTTAAATTTGGAACCCATATTATTGAATCATAATTGCTACTTTTTAGGGGAGGGGTGTATTCATGGTTACTAATATTTTATATGGATCGCTACATCATCATTGCTACTTTTTAGGAAGTATTGAGCATTTAATGTTATATTTTTTCATAACTCCTTCACTATTATAAGTCATTACCGATGAAAATTTATAATTTACATGAAAATGATAATTTTTATCACTGACAAAAGTTTTAAAATGATTATTATAAGTTATTACTGATAAAAATTTATAATTGACGGGGAAATGCATTTTTTATTGCCAATAAAAGTTTGTGCCATTTTTTATAATGACGGGGAAATGGATTTTTTTTTATGGGAAGATAACAATTTTCACCTCCGATAGAAATTTTAAAATCACAATACAAATTATTACTAATAAAAATTTATAATTCATGGGGAGATGATAATTTTTATCGCTAATAAATAAATTTAAATTACTATTACAAGTTTTTTTAATAATACTATTACATGTAATTACTGATAAAAATTTATAATTGACAGGGAGATAAAAAAATTTATCGCTAATAAATTTTTTAAAATCACTACTACAAAAACACCAAATAATAAGGTGGTTCATTTCAAAATTTCACTTTTCATAGGTGTACGCGTATAACCTTAGTAACTTTTAATTTCACTATCTTTTGTTAACTTTCTCTTAACTTGCTATCATCTCTACATCACTTGAACAATTGTGTTTAGTTTGCATGTATGTTTGTAATGATAACTTTTGCTAGGTCCACAATTATGATTAAGTTATATCATTCTCTTAATTTAAATCAACAACCATGATTGGGGAGATGACAATTTTTATTGATGATAAAAAAATTTAAAATCATTATTACAAATTATTAATGATAAAAATTATATTAAAGGGGGAGAAATTATAACTGATAAAAATTTATAATTTACAATATCGGAAAAAATTATAAATCACGAGGATATGACAATTTTTATCGCAAAATTACAAATTTAAAAATCACTTTTACAAGTTATTACTACTAAAAAATTCTAATTCACTTGGAGATGACAATTTTTATTGCTCATAAGGATTTTAAAGTTACCATTATAAGTTATTACTTATAAAAATTTATAATTGACAGGGAGATGAAATTTCTTATCGCTAATAAAAATTTTAAAATTACTATTACAAAAACATCAAATAATAAGATGATTGTTTAATTTACCATGATCAACAATATTCATGATTGACACAAAAATGATGTTCCACCGAACCCGTGCAACGCACGGGCCAGCGACTAGTTAAGCTTTAAAGTTCAATTCATCTCCACTAGTTTAAGCAAATTAGATGCAAATAGGTAAACTAACGAATCCTCTTCATGGTATTTTAGATTTTTATTATATAAATTGTACACTCACATTAAACATATGAACCGATGATATTTTTACATAATAAAGTTGCTTAATTTACTCTCGCGCTATAGAAAATACTTTCTCCGATCGCTATTATAAGAACCACTTATTAGGTTCATTAAGCAACTAATGTATCTAATATTCAATGCATCTAAAAATTAAATTTTTATGCTAAGGGTTCATTGAACAACATCCTTGTTTTGGCGAAAAGAGTTGTCGCTCTTCCGACATCTCCACCGTACATTTTTTGCGCTAAAAATTCCTCTTTTTCTCCCTATTCCGGTTATGTTACTTCTAGTTTGTTTCATTTTTTTGTTTCTTTTGTCATATTCATATTCATAGTTGATTTGGATGTATAATTTTTTTTTAAGCAAATGAGACACATATAAGGATATGTGGCATTCTAAAAAGATTATATTAAAAAAGAAAACGTAAAAAGTATTGAGAGACATAAAACTTGATCCAAACTAATAAAACAAACATATAACCTAAGTGGGTGATACAAAACTGTTAGAATTAACTTAATAATTTAATCATATACATGCTCTTAATAACAAAGATTAAATCTATAATCTTACTTTAGTGCGGAAGCCAAATAAACACAAGCATGTATATAAAACAGGATCTACGACATGTTGATTTATCAAAGATCATAGTAATAGGAATACCTGGATGACGAATCCATTAGATGAACTAACCGTTATAATCCTGAAACACAAAGAGAGAGACGGACGACGAGCATCCGTTGGCTTGTGGTTCTTCCTCAACCAGGACTCCTTATGCCTTTAGGACTCTTCTGATGGGGAGAAGAGTCAATATGCAGTGTGTCCGGTATATTGGGGACCATAGCCTATATATAGTGTGATGGCCAATTAGGGTTCCCATTATTCCGAAATGGGTCATCCTGACATCCACTCATATTGAGCCCATATCAAATTAATTAATTAATTCTAAATAGAAATCTAATTAGCCTTTTACTTTATTTGATCACTTAATCAATTAAGGCTCCTAATTGATAAATAGCTAATATAATTATATATAAAGATATTTGCCCACATAATATTATTGAAATATTATAAAATATTCCAACAATCTCCCACTTGGGCTACATATCGTTATAATTATATCATTTTTCCTTAGGCGCGCATCCGAATGCTATTTATCTTTAGATTTCAACCTTACAATCTGGTCCATCTCATACACCAATAATGGGACCACCGCGGCTGTCGTCACTGACGTATAACGTGACGGAACCCCGACGACCACCACATTAATGTACTTGACGACATAGATCTGATATGGATGAGTGGCATGGAAATTTCATGCAATGTGATCTCTAAATCATGCCTATTTCCAACTGGTCCAACTGAAAACTTTAGTGAGATCAAACTGAAGTTTGCAAATTCAATATTTGCACCAATGATACAAAACCGATTATTAACATTAATAACCTCAAACTTTATTTCTGCAGAAAACCTTAACAAAATCTGTATCAGTATCAAAAACCAAAGTTAGAACACAACAAATTAAAGACTCCCACTAATCCAAGACATCCTTAGTGACAAAAATAATATGAAAGACCTTAGGTGTCACGTCTTTGATTAGTGAGTCAGCTAGCATAAATTTTATCTTTGTATGTTCTATCATTCAACAACAACATTATCCGACTAATTTATGTCACCATATAACTTAATTTGTCTTTCAAAACCTTTTACTTTATGCAACCAAGTGACATAAATACCAATAGTCATTTCTTGAGGTAGAATGTCCATTAAATATAGACATTCTAAAAGGATCGGAGTCGAACATCCTAATGATCTCCAAATTGTTAGATCTCCGATATGTGAGCACAAATTATCGTTCTCTATAACAATCCTTATGGTTGCCACATTTCAACAATTCAAATTTAGAATTGCTCAAGTATATGCCAAATGATCTTATTATATACACTATTTCCGAATGTGTATAAGTAAGACCGTATATAAGTTTCTCAATGCTAAAGCATATGAAAAAATACTTTATTTTCTAAATTTCCAGATTTTCTTTTGATCAATAATTGAGACTAAATAGTCTCCCTTAATGATTAAGGCAATTCCTTAGTTTATTGACTTTCATGTCGAATTTAATTTCAACTTTATTGATACGACTCTTTTTATACCCAAATGATACATTGAGAATAATCTCTAAGTATCAAAATGCCTAATACAAAAGAGATGTGCCCAAGATCTTTTGTCACTAAACTTTTGTTAGTGATTTCTTGATTTTGCACAATAATCATATATCATTGTTGACTAAATGAAATAAATTCGACACATTAAATTTAGAATATAAACATACTCCCACTGAACCTGTATAATCCACAATTCTCCATAATATACATCTCAAAACCAAATGAGACAGTCACCTTATGAGACTTTTGTGGTATCAATAATGAGACAACTTTCTTAACAAATAAATGAATTTATTTTGTTTGCACATTATCTACTTTGTGTCTATTGACATAAAGTTTCATCTGATTGCACTTTATTGTGTTTCTTTATGTTGCCATCAAGAAACACTATCTTGATATCCATCTTATTTAGCTCCAAAAAATCATAATAATAAGTAATAAGTGTCGTGACTGTCCTAATAGAGTTTTCAAAACAAAACGAACATGAATTCTCTTTTCAGTCAATACTTTTATGCAGTTTTCAAAATAAAACGAACATGAATTCTCTTTTCAGTCAATACTTTTATGACACTTCATACTTTAATTCTTGAAGGTATTGAGTTTGATCTTCATGAATTAATCTCTTAACTTAATTGAGAGAAAGAACACTAATGTCCTTATGAGGATCCAAATTCACTATATAAATAGTAACTATATGAATTGATTTATAACCAATTCTTCCCCACTCAATTTTGTTCTTTTACCATATCTCTCCCCCAAACTCAATATCTTCAAGAGACTTTGCAATTTCCGTCTCATAATGTTCATTAACATGGGACCAAAGTTTATATTTCTCAAAATTTTCAACAATTTTAGATTGTCACAAGTAATAACTGAATTGACCATAATAATATTTGTATTTAAAAAATAAATTGAATCTCTAGTTTAAAATAATAATAAAGAATTTATAACATTAAAACAAAACTTAATTCACATGATGATTCACCAAATTGTCTCTTAAATACAAATATAACTCAATAACAAAAATCTAACAAATAGTTGAAAAACCATCAATCTTCACCGACTTATTTCCCCGCCAGATTAATGTGTCTTTCAACATCATTGGAAATTTGTCAGTTTAGATCAAATTTTCTTATTATTCTTTATCTGCCTTTATCCTTTGAGGTATTTACATAATGAGCACTATTTTATTTTCTCTTGCTTCAACTGTTTCTTTATTGCACACTTTATGAAATGATTCTATTAAAGAATCATTTCTAACTTTAATAGTTATAAGACTAATTGTGCAAATAGAACACTATATGCTAAATTTTTGACAAAGTAACTTGATTGTCAAAATTATATCGCTTTATCAAGATTAAATAGTTACCTAATGTGCTCTTGAGATTTTCTTTGCTTAATAATCCGAATGAAATATTATCTCTCCGACGAGAGCTTATTTTTCGCTTTATTGCTTTAGAAGCACTTTAATTTAAGCAAAGAAAATATGACAAAAAATTGTGTCATCTTAAATAATACCTCAAATGTCTCTGGAATTCAAAATTTTATGATCATGACCTATGTCATTCGGAGTATACTCACCTTTTATACTTGAGTCTCACTTTAAATTTACCTAATAGTGAGAGAATTTGAGTTTCTCCATCCTTATCTAAGGTGTAGATCCAAGAACACAATGTTCTTCCTTTATTCCTAATCGCTAGAATTAAAATTCTAACATGAATTTGCAGATACTTAAACTACATTAGTTTATAGAGAACCAAAATTGCTCTCCAAAATACCTAGTGCATCGTTGATGTCAAGCCCTTAATAAATAACATCAATTGCTAGTGGTACTTTGTAACAATGATCAAATACTGACGATCAATAATGACAAACAATAAATCCTTATAATCGTCACATGTTTACCATTATAAGTGTAAATGCAATCCACTAAATACTTGTATGGATTTACACTAACACAACTTTATTAGGCACGTCAATAAATTAATATAGAGGCGTGCACTTCTTTATTTGTAAATTATAAGACAAACAAGATACCAAGCGCACCATCAATTCCCAATCTTTGATTGTAAGAATTAACTGCAAGCGGTACTCTTAACGTAATGATCAAATGTTGGTAATAAGTCCTGTCAGATAATGTGCGTCTTTGACACCAACCATTACCCACATGGATAAACTTAATAATTACCACACATTTACCATCACAGGTATGTATATTATTCGGCCAAACTGCACGTCTTCCTTTTGGCCGACTGTAACAGCTCGCATGAATAATCTCATACTACACCTTTTATAATTTCAATTGAATATAGTCTACGCACCGGAGGTTGCTTTATGCAACTTTTTGTTTCGACAAACTCAATCAAAATTACTAGACAATTTAATAAATTGAATATATATGCATGTAATTATTCGGCCGAACTGTGTCTACCTTTTGGTAGACCAAAATAGTTTGTATGAATAATTTTATACATCCTTATGTGATTCTAATTGAATCAAATCTACGCAACAGAGGTTACTTTTGCAACTTGTTGTTTCAACCAACTCATTCAAAATCACCTGACAATTTATTAAATCAAATGGGAAAGTCTTAAATTTACAAGGCACTACCCACAAATGTAGGCCGTATTCCTTTATGACACCGCATGATAATCATAAGATTATTCGGCATCCCTTAATGTGAGAACAAACTTACAAGCAAACTGAATTTAGCATGAAATATAACCGAAGAGCATGATAAAAGAAAATTATTGTAGAAACATAATAACAATAAATTCAAACACAATCATGCTATGAACCAAATATTTAATTTTAAATAAAAACTAAATCTTTATATATACCAAAAAATATTCATGCTACAATTGATTCACATATACTCAATGATTCTTTAAATAAAGAAATAAATAGTTTTAGAATGATATTTCTAAAACAAAATAAAACAAAACTTTATATTCTATAAATAAACAAATAATTATAGAATCCATATATTTTCCCAATGTTTAAAGAATCAAACCTTTAATTTCTCTACATATCAAACTGGATCAAAATATTTTGAGAATCTTTATTAATTTATATTTAAGATAATTGATTTTCCCCGAAAAGAATATATATAATAACCAAATATATGTATTTACCAAATCTTCATATGCCTTATATCTCAAAATACAACTTTGAGTACAAGACTAATGTGAATCAATTTTAATTATTAATCCTTATTTTAGCAACAAACTGTTATCACTAAAATTAAAACCATATTTGCGACTTATGTAACAAAATCCTTATTACCTATGGTTAAACAAAATTATGATCATGATAGATAAACCCGATCAAAAGAAACAAATGTGTAAACTATAATAGAAAATAAATGAGCCGAATTTTATTTTCCATAGCTTTCTATACAAGCAAGTCAAAATCCAAATATGCTTATATATTTCTAACCAAAAAATTTACAGGATTTATATATAAAACCCAAGAGTTACCAAACAAAATATAAAAGATGTACCGCATCTGAATCCATATTATTTGCCGCAAAGGTTTTCAAAAGAATTGTAAAAGGGTTCACTTTTATCAATTCTAAATTTAAGAGAAAAATAAATATACATATATGAAATTATGTATTAATCCAAAAGCTGTAATCACAAAAGAAAATAAATATTTCCAGATTTTATTGAAAAGTGTGATTACAAATAAATTAATCTCCAAAAATAAAGTAAAACTTTATGCTTGATTTAGAAAGGTTTAATTACGTTCATGATCATAACCAAAAACACTTTCTTGTTACCTCCTAATTTTTCCATAAAACAATTTGCCTTTAAATTGTGTACAGTGTGCCAATACATAACTAAATGAAAATAAGTAAATTTAAACTGAAACACAAGACCAGAAAGAACGCACACATATACATTCATGGTGAAAAGTAGCCATATCGATGATTCCCGAAAGTTAAAGTTTACGAGGAGGTGAAAGAACTATCCCAAACAATTGAATCGGCTATATTAAAATCTTAACGCAGCACCGCTCAAAACAATATAAAACATATATTAATTTATAATTAGTTCCTGAGCGATGTGTTAGCAAAACGGAAGCCCCGGAATCATTAACATGATTCACACAAAGATTAGAAGAACCAGAAAATACAATACGATCAAGATTGTATATATAACTTATAATCTTAATAAATCAAACATGAAGACCCGCTCTGATACCACTTGTTAGAATTAACTTAATAATTTAATCATATACATGCTCTTAATAACAAAGATTAAATCTATAATCTTACTTTAGTGCGGAAGCCAAATAAACACAAGCATGTATATAAAACAGGATCTACGACATGTTGATTTATCAAAGATCATAGTAATAGGAATACCTGGATGACGAATCCATTAGATGAACTAACCGTTATAATCCTGAAACACAAAGAGAGAGACGGACGACGAGCATCCGTTGGCTTGTGGTTCTTCCTCAACCAGGACTCCTTATGCCTTTAGGACTCTTCTGATGGGGAGAAGAGTCAATATGCAGTGTGTCCGGTATATTGGGGACCATAGCCTATATATAGTGTGATGGCCAATTAGGGTTCCCATTATTCCGAAATGGGTCATCCTGACATCCACTCATATTGAGCCCATATCAAATTAATTAATTAATTCTAAATAGAAATCTAATTAGCCTTTTACTTTATTTGATCACTTAATCAATTAAGGCTCCTAATTGATAAATAGCTAATATAATTATATATAAAGATATTTGCCCACATAATATTATTGAAATATTATAAAATATTCCAACAAAAACAACCTAAAGGGTAAAAAATACACAAATCTTAATCCAGAACACTCAACCACAAACCAACGAGCTTGTGTACCAGCATAAAATCAAAATGACAAGAAAAAAAGGTTGAAAACGTAGGATGCGAACCCGGAGAGCCAAGGCCAACTTCACGAACCAGGACCACCAACCAACGAACCCTAAATCAACCGATGCGTAGGTTGCGTACCTCAAACCTTGAAACCTGCAGATTTCAAAAATCTGAAAAACAAATAGAGAAATGAAGGTCGAAAATGCCACCCACTAACTGAATCCAAGGTCAGAAAATCGGCTGCGTAAAGAACATATCCCCCACGACAATCTAAGACATGTCGTAATGACTTTGTCTTTTAGGATATGGTGTGTGTTTTCTCGTTGGAAAATTCTAGCAATCACCACCTTTTTCAAAACATGTGAAGTCCACTCGAATACCTCAAAAAATAAGTGTAACAAGTTCTGCCTTGATTGTTATGACAATGCATTATGTGGATCTTGCATAAAATCTTGTCACAAAGTAATCGCAATGAATGACAAGATTAAACAACACTCACCGCTATTACTTGATGATCTTTGTGACGAGATTTTGTGAAAGAGCCACATAATGCATATTGTCATAACAATCGAGGCATAACTTGTAATTCTAGAATTTTCGGTATTGTATCCTCTATTTGCAAAGATTTCATTAAAGACACAGAAAACATTGAAACGCCTAAAGAAAAACTTAAAATGCCGAAAGGGCTAATATAATCAAGAAAAGCTTGATGGACTTGTAGTTTAAAATCATACTTAAAAAAAAATTAAAATCCTTCCTCATGGTCATATAATCAAGATCATACGATACATTCAAAACTTATGTATATATTTGTAATGTTGATAAATTCAGAAACAAATATAAAGGTAAAATATAGGCTTAATTAATAAAATGGTCCCTTAAAGACATTTTTGGTTTTAGATTGGTCCCTTAAAGAAAAAAAGGTTCAAATAGGTCCCTTAAAGAAAAAAAAGTCCGAATAGATCCCTTAAAGACATCTCCGTTAATCAGTTTGGTCCCTAAAAAGAGGTCTAAACAGGACCAAACTGATTAACGGATATGTCTTTAAGGGACCTATTCAGACTTTTTTTCTTTAAGGGACCTATTTAGACCTTTTTTTCTTTAAGGGACCAATATAAAACCAAAAATGTCTTTAAGGGACCATTTTATTAATTAAGCCTAAAATATATTAGCAAAGACCAAAATAATGGTTTGTCCTTATATCAAATTGTTTTTTTTATAAGAACCTTATATCAATATTTTATAAGCCTTAAAAAAAAATATTAATATTGAAATAGAGGAAGTGTTGTGTTTGTTTCTTGGATAAATAATTTCTATCAGAAAAAAATTGTAAATAAATAAATACGACCCGCTAATAAATTGTGAAAAGGTCGAAAAAAAAATACGCCTTTCTCTTTTGACGTATATCAAACGCATACCCTTGTGAAAAATTAAAGAAACGCATAAATTTAAATTCATGAATGATTTGGTATACATGGTTTGTGAAAGAGATATTTCTTGATTAGGTTTCTTTGTTATCACTGTTGCTACTACAAGTTTTCATCATCAATCTTCAATTTCATTCAAATTCATAATCGATTCATTCGACCTAATTTGTTTTCTGTTATCGCGCGTCAATCTTCATTCTCTAGCGCCCTCAAAAATCTAACAACACAACGCAACACGTTCGTGTAACTCGCTCACTCGACTGGCTCCGATTCCGTAACTCAGTCTCTTCGTTTTCGATTTTTTCATCAGGCCGAAGGCTAAAGTTGATTCCAAAGCCGCTGATAACAGGTAAATCGTTTCTATTCGTTTTTTCTGTTAGAAAATGTTTCTAAATTGGTTCAGTACAAAATACGCAGAGTATATATCACTATCGTTATTTTAGGGTTTCATGTTTCCGTTGCCTTTGCTTGCTTGATTCGATTTGAAAAATAAAAGAATTCTAAGATTCTTGAATGGATCGTCAATTAGTCTACAGGCCTCTCAAGTATGAATTTAATTTTTGAACTTTTTCTTATTGATTTCACTAAAATTTGTATTTGGCAAAGTAAACTCACACTGTTTTCCAAAATCTTGTTTTGAGTTTATTATTATTTTTGGTTTGCAACATTAAATTAAATGTTAATAATGTCCTAAATTGGTGAATCTTGATTATTCAAACCTATGAAGGTTAATAATGTCCTAAATTGGTGATTGTTTTTTTTTTTACCAAAAATGTGGTTTAGGATATGAATTCTTATTTTACGGTGTAAATGCAATTTGAATATGAAAGATTTATTCATAATGTCCTAATGCAAGTTGAGGTGACCCTTGATAATGCTCATAACGGTAAATTGGGAAGATGGATGCTGTGTGCCTTGGTGCCTTCGAGGAGAAATTGAGTATATGCCGCTCAATGTCCCAAAGTTGAGTTTATGTCCCTCAATACCCCTATATTGAGTATCTCGATGTCCCTAAATTGAGTTTATGTTTCTCGATGTCCCTAAAATTGATGGTATGAATGCAATTTCAATGTGAATACTTATTCATAAGTCATAACTACAAATTTGGGAAGATGGTTGTGTGCCTTAGAGGAAAAATTGAGTATATGCCCCTCAATGTCCCTAAAATTGATGGTTTGAATGCAATTTCAATGTGAATACTTATTCCTAACTACAAATGTAAGTGGAGAACACCCTTGGCGTTGGTGCCTTGGTGCAAAATTCAATATATGTCCCATGATGTTCGTAAATTGAATATATGTTCCTCGATGTACCTATTAATGGTCATTTGGAAAGTAAGAAATTGTATAACGGCTAAAAGAATTCGTAAGTGGAGAAGACCCTTGGCACCGTAGATTCAAAATTTAATATATGTCCCTAAATTGAATATATGTCCTCTGATGTCCCTAAATTGAATATATGTACCTCGACGCACCGTAGATTCTGCTATGTTTTGTCGTCTATTATGAAGTTTATGGGAACAATGTATGGGAGCAAGTGATAAACTCAAACTTTACAGTAAAAAATTGTGTTCATCAATTACTTGAATGTTGGAATTTAGCACAAAGATTGTATTATGTTTCAGATTTGATGCAGACAGAACCTGTGACTGCTTCGAGTATAATACGGGTTGGTGCTTGCAGAATGCTGCACGGCTGAGCTTGGTGCGTCACACACATATTTGGCTGCTGTCAATTGGAAAAGTCCGACTCTGGGGCATTTCTAATGTAATATTGATGCATCCTTTGCGACACATTTAATTAGAGTTGGGATTGGAATATGCATCTGTGACGAACTTGGTCAATTTGTGCTTTCAAAGACAGAATGGATTGCCCTTATTTGTGTAGTGGATGTTGGTGAACCTCTTGGTGAGTACATGTCCTTAAATTGATGGTATGTCCCTCGATGCCCCTAAATTTAATTTTATGTCCTTCGATGTCCCTAAAATTGTTGGTCTGAATGCAATTTCAATTTGAATGCTTATTCATAATTACAAATGTAAGTGGATAACACTCTTCGCGCCTAAGATGCAATATCGAATGTATGTCCCTATTGATGGTCTGAATGCAATTTCAATGTGAATGCTTAATCTTTGATTATCCAACCATATGCTAAATTGGTGAATCTTGATTATTCAAACCTAATGCTAATTTGGAAAGTAAGAAATTGTATAATTGCTAAAAGAATTCTTTAGACTAGTATTGAGGTGATGTGTTTGGATGACCCTAACAAGATTAATTTTTTACCAACAATGTGGTTTACAATATGAATTCTTATTTTATGATCTAAATGCAATTTGAATATTAACGTTTTATTCTTAACCTGAAATGCAAGTCAAAATGACCCTTGATAATGATTTTTTCACAACGGTAAATTGGGAAGATGGTTGTGTGCCGTGGTTCCTTCGAGACGAAATTGAGTATTTGTCCCTTGATGTGCCTAAATTGAGTTAATGTCCCTCGATGTCCCTATATTGAGTGTATGTATCTCGATGTCCCTAAGTTGAGTATATGTATCTCGATGTCCCTAAAATTAGATATTCATAATTAAGTTCTGTTTCTTGTTCAAAAAATAATTAAGCTCTGTTTGTATGTCTATTATGAAGTATATTGGAACAGTGTATGGGAACAAGTGCTAGGCTCAAGCATCACACTCCAAAATTTTGTTCATCAGTCGCTTGAATGTTGGAATTTAACGCAGATATTGTGTTCTATTTCAGGGGCTGAAGCAGGCAGAACTTGTGACTGCTTCGGGTCTGATACAGGTTGGTGCTTGAAAATGCTACAACGGTTGAGCCTAGTGCTGCACAAACATATTTGGCTGCTGTTAATTGGAAAATTCTGCCTCCGGGGCAATTCAAATGTAAAATTGATGCATCATTTGCATCGCATTTAAATAGAGTTGGGATTGGAATATGCTTCCTTGACGAACTTGGTTAATTTGTGCTTTCAAACACAACATGGATTGCCTTTCTTTGTGGAGTGGATTATGGTGAACCTCTTGGTGAATATATGTCCTTAAATCGATGGTATGTCGCTCGATGTCCTTAAATTTAATTTTATGCCCCTCGATGTCCCTAAAATTGATGGTCTTAATGCAATTTCAATGTGAATGCTTATTTTATGAACTAAATGCAATTTGAATATGAACGTTTTATTCATAACTTAAATGCAAGTCGAGATGACCCTTGATATAATGATTTTCTCATATCGGAAAATTGGGAAGATGGTTGTGTGCCTTGGTGACTTCGATGCGAAATTGAGTATATGTCCCTCGATGTCTCTAAATTGAGTTTATGTTTCTCGATGTCCCTAAAATTGATGGTCTAAATGCAATTTCGATGTGAATGTTTATCCATAACTTAAATGTAACTGGAGAAGACCCTTGGCGCCTTAGATGCAAAATTGAATATATGTCCCTAAATTGAATATATGTCCTCTGATGTTCCTAAATTGAATATATGTACCCGATGTCCCTAAATTAGATGTTCATAATTCTTCTATGTTTTGTTGTCTATTATGAAGTTCATGGGAATACATGGGAACAAGTGATAGACTTAAGCTTTACTGTCGAAACTTGTGTTCATCAGTTGCTTGGATGTTGGAATTTAGCACATAGATTGTGTTCTGTTTCAGGTCTGATGTAGGCAGAACATGCGACTGTGTCGGGTCTGATACGAGCTGGTGCTTGTAGAATGCTACAGCTTCTGAGCCTAGTGCTGCACAGACATATTCGGCTGCTGTTAATTGGAAAAGTCCGTCTCCGGGGCAATTCTAATGTAATATTGATGTAACCTTTGCGTCACATTTAAATAGAGTTTGTATTGGAATATGCATCCGTGACGAACTTGGTCAACTTGTGCTTTCAACGACATAATGGATTGCCCTTCTTTGTGGAGTGGATTATGGTAAACCTCTTGATGAGTATATGTCCCTAAATTGATGGTCTGAATGGAATTTCAATGGGACTGCTTATTTATAACTACAAATGTAAGTGGAGAACACCCTTGACGCCTTAGATGCAAAATTGAATATATGTCCCATGATGTTCGTAAATTGAATATTTGTTCATCGATATCCCTATTTATGGTTTGAATGCAATTGCAATGTGAAAACCTAATCTTGATTATCCAACCATATGCTAAATTGTATAATGGCTAAAAGAATTCTTCAGGAAAAACATTGAGATGATGTGTTTGGATGACCCTAACGAGATCACTTTTTATACCAAAACTGTGGTTTACAATATGAGTGCTTATTTTATGGTCTAAATGCAATGTAAATATGGACATTTTATTTATAACTTGAAATGCAAGTCATGTTGGCCCTTAATGATGAATTTCTAATAATGATAAATTGGGAAGATAGTTGTGTGCCTTCAATGCTAAATTAGTATATGTCCCTCGATGTCCCTAAATTGAGTTTAAGTCCCTTGATGCCCTAAATTGAGTTTATGTCTCCCGATGTCCCTAAAATTAATGGTCTGAATGTAATTTCAAGGTAAATGTTTATCCATAACTTCAAAAGTAAGTGAGAAGACCTTTGGCACCTTAGATTCAAAATTGAATATATGTCCCTTGGAAGTCCCTAAATTGATTATTTAGTTATGTTGATTGGATCCTAAGAAATTGTTTAGTTGTTAAAAGAATTCTAATACAAGTCTTTGGATGACTGTAACGAGATGACCTTTTTTTACCAAAAATGTGGGATTACAATAAGTTTTTTTGGTTGTGCAGGTAGTAGTACAACTACACTTCGGAATTGTTCTTTGGTTGTGCAGGCATTACTACACTTTGGAATAGACAGAGCTTTAGTTTTGATGTACTAGCAGCAGCTGCATGCACAGCTGCCATCGCAAAGGTAGAGTAATCTTTGAACTGTTTAGTACTATTAGATATTTATAATTCTTGTTGTTTTTTTGTTTTTTATGGAGTTTATGGAAACAAGTGCTAGACTCAAGCTTTACGGTCGAAAATTATGTTCATCAATTACCTGAATGTTGGAATTTAGCGCAGAAATCGCGTTCTGCTTAAGGTCTGATGCAGGCAGAATTTGTGTTATAGAATGCCAAATTGGATGGTGGTAGTATGCCTTAGGTGATAAAAGATGCAAAATAATTTGAGTACTTTGACATAAAACAATATAAGTGAGGTTAATTACCCCCGCAAACTAATGTTGTAGTTAAATACTTTATGCGAACTTCACAAATCAATTAGAGGTGGGTGTAAACTCCCGTAAACTAGACTTCACAAACAATTTAGGGAAGGGGATTCAAAACATGAGTTAGAAATGGAACCCCTGATCACATGCTTAAGTGGGCCAAGACCCTTACCACTTGGACCAATTCATTGTTGGTGTCTCTAGTTAATATTAATATATAAGGAATAAATTATTGGATTTATTTACTTAAACTTGATACTTCAAACTAAAAACAAATTAATTTTGCTTAGGATTATGGAACATTTTTTTGTTGTAACTTAGATATCATTTCTGCGCAATTGTAGAAACTAATCTCTCGAGTTTTGTAGAACCCAAATGGGCGGCAAACTCTTCCTAAGAATTTTAACACTTGTTTGCTTAAACCAATTATCAAACCCATGACATTGCTTGATGAGATATATGTGCCATCTCATATTATGGAACAAATTTAAAACAAACAAACCAAGTCAATCTCAATCTAATTAAATACATCCACATAAGTATATTTGTATATAGTAACCACAACTAACTTTTAATCAACTTTTACTTCACATGTATAGAAAAAACCTTTGAATTTTTTAGTGATAATCCACTTTGGTTCTTCGCAATTTTTTGAAGGCCTAATTCCGTCTTTGTTAAAAAGAAAATCCAAATTAATCCTTGATATTTTTATATCGAGAGCAATTTAGTCACTCTATTATAATATATTCGTGACTATTTGTGCTGAATATGAAGATATCAAAAATTGATTTGAGTTTTTTTTTTATAAGTGACTAGATTAATTTGTCAAAAAGTTGTGAGGGATCAAATTCAGTCTTCACTCTTAATTTTTTATTTTTTATATGCGACTCTTTTTAGTCTCGACTCTTCTATTATTAGAGAAACTAGATTTAATAATTTAGAGTTCGTAAAATATGAAAAATAATTGATTGAACTCAAAATCAACACCATTATTTCCTTAATTTTTTTCGTCATGAGATAATACCATAAATCCTTTTCACATTTGATAAATAAAATGAAATTTGGTGTAGAACAAGAAGGCCTAAGGAGCTTTAGGCTCTGTTTGTAACCAACTGCAAGAGAGGCGATTTATTTTTACTACCCTTCCAGTTTCTCGCGCGCCCTACTTATTTTTTGTTTTACCCTTCCGCTATTTAAGTAGCGGACGTTATAAAAATGAGATTTTTTTGAAAAATTTAATCCGCTACTTAAGTAGCGGACGTTATAAAGGTAGAGTATTTTTTGGGGGTGTCCGCTACCTAAGTAGCGGACATGGGTATTTTGATAAATTTGTAGGGCGCGCGAGAAAATGAATAGGATGCCAAAAGTAAATCTCGCAATAGAGGACCACAGGGGGCTTGAGTATTTCCATTCATTGGTCCAAAAGAAGTAAAAGTTGGTCCAATATAGGGCCTAATCCAAAAGGGTCCTTATTATACTTTTTAATTTTTTTTTATTTTTTTATGAAAGGTCCTTATTATACTTTACTGGGAACAATATAAGTTGTGACCACAATTTTAACTGCTTTTTCAAAAGAAAAGGCTACATTTTTTAGTGCAAAGTTATATAAGTAGAGTTCAGCTTTATGGTTTACACCACTTTCTAATATTTTCAATAAATATTTACATATATTAAGATGTTGATGGGTCTCATAGAAAGTTATAGGAGGATTGATTAGAGATTCTTATGATAGGTTCATTTGTACAATTTTTTTGGCTTTTTGCATTGGAATTGACATGGAGATTCAGATGAATCTCAAAAACATAATTTTTGGGATAAATTCTCATGTAGTTATTAATATAGTTACATTAGATTTGTCTTTAAATGCTTTCCTCCAACCTCTTCTCCAAGAGGTCCTGAATGGAGAATCATAGTTTGTCAATAGTTTGTCATGTGTATTAATGTGAGGCTAATTGGTGTGCAAACTTGTTAGCAAATCTCGAACACTCTTCTTTAAATTTTAATTGTATCCTCTTGCTTTAAAACTTCTGTTAATATGCGTAAAAACTTTACATATCGACTATGCATATCAATAATTGTCCTTTTGACTTATGAAATTTCTTTTTGTATCAATCGAGTTTTGGGGTAACTACATGTAAAAGAATCAGATTCTCGTCCTCGAAGTTAAGTCTTTCCTTATAGTGCTCCCTGCTAGAGTTTTCAGTGACTTATGGATCATCCAATCATTGTCCGACCCAAATCCAAATGGGGCGTGAGTCCCAACGAATATTATGTCTTGAGTTGGAATTCATTGAATGATGTACATAAGGGTATTTTATGGTAATTGCAGTTAAAGTCTCCCATAGTCAGTCATGTGGCGACCCTTAGGTGAGCGTCATTGGTCGTCTGTTGTAGGCTCGCTTGGTGGAAAACTGGTCTTCTCTGGTCGCCCATCATGAGGCCTAGCACATGTGTCTTTAGGGTCCTGACTTCACAATATTGTACACAACCATTGAGCGTCAAGGCCGAATGGCAAATCAAACCTACCACACAGCTTTCTTTTCTACCACGAAATTAGCTGGTGTTGCAAATTTATTCAAGCCGACCAATTGAGCCGAACCCAAATATTTCTTTGTTGTCATGTAATCGACTACAAGTTGGTCTGATTCATGGTCTTATGAATGAATGCCTTTAGGCCGACCAATCGAGTCGACCACATGTCTACCTCTGCTACCATGAAATCAACTTGGTGTTGTTATGATTCCTGATTTTACAATTTCCTTTAGACCAACCAATCGAACCAACCCCCCATGTCTTTATTTGCTGCCATGGAATCAGTTTGGTGTTGTTATGATTCATGATCTTATGAATGGTTTCCTCCCTTCTACTAACATTTACAAAAAAATCCTTGGCAACCACGCATCACTAGGGTCTAGGGCTAACCTTAAGGACTGTGTTGTTGAAAAAATAATATAATAAAAGACACACGTCGTTATCCATTTACTTTAAATAAACTAGTGATAAATTTGCTTTAAAAATAACTTTTTCCCTTTAAGTGTTATAGAGACATCATATACACTATAGACTATAGTTTCTTTTTAATGTGCTTCTTGGGATCCAAGTCATCTAATATGGAACTTTGCTTCCCACCATGGAAGACAATTATATTTTTAAAGTGTACTCTTCCCGTAATAAAATATAAACAAAATTCACCATTAATTATACAATGAATTTAAAAAAGTGAGTTATATTTATATTTCGTCATAGAGGAAGCAGTAGCTCTCATTTTCAATCTCTTTGAATGGTTTGGGACATATAACCAAGCTATACCATTCAACTTGCTAATTGA
Organism: Trifolium pratense; assembly: GCF_020283565.1. NCBI lineage: Eukaryota > Viridiplantae > Streptophyta > Magnoliopsida > Fabales > Fabaceae > Trifolium > Trifolium pratense. Next base: position 32,805,251 of record NC_060065.1, read on the forward strand.
TTTACAATGTCCATGCTTTTAAATTTTAGCTTTACATACACATAAGAGTAGTGCAAATTGGTACAATTATTTTTTTTTTGTCGAAACACTCCTTCATGTATTTTTGACAAAAATCTCCTTGTACCACATAACAATACTCTGATCTAAAAGTTAAGTCAGACTCTAACCAATTTGAGTTGAGTTAGACAGACGAGTCTTCTCCAAATGTTAAATTTAACTCGGACTAATTCAAATTGAACCGACTACAGATAAATCAAACTCCCTTGGTCCTTAATTATAAATTACCTAGATTATATACAGCGTCTTTGTTTTGTAGTCCCTTCTTTACGGGTCTCTGTTCGTCTAGTGCAGAGACTTGATTATTAATAATAATATATTTGCTGTTAAAAAAAAAAACTAAGCACACATTTTAAATTATATAAAAACAAGATTAGATTAAAATAATTTTGACTATTAATTTGAGAGCGGATTATTGAGATTATGTGATGTTGTTAATGCACCAAATCCAAATGATACCACAACCAAGCACTTCCTCATGTACAACCTACTCTCAATTAGGTTTTGTCAAAGAATATTAATTATGATAAAATAAATAACATTCATGCATTTTACCTTGCATTCATAAAACACCAAAAAAACTTTGTCCTATTTAATTATTCACATACATCACTATCTCTACCTATCAATTTTTTCTGTTCTTCCCTTTTCTCCAAATGGCTCTACAACATTTATTTATAATTTTTTTTCTCTTTGGATTTGCAAAATCACAATCTATTATACACCCTTTTAATCATACTGATTTACAAGCAGCAATAAGTGACATGAGATCAAAATCATATTATGGATTTGCAATGCTTTTGCAAATGTTAAATGGAACATCACAACCAATTAGAGAGTTAACTTTTTTAATGCCAGATGATAGAGAATTATCTTCCTCAAATATTACAGCTGATGAAATTGAAGATTTCTTATTAAGTCATTCAATTCCTTTGCCTTTATATTTCAATGATTTATCTCATTTTCCAACTGGTACTCTTGTTCCTTCAGGAATCAGCTCAAGAATGATTAGGATTCATAATCGCGGTAGAACAGATTTCTTTGTTAATAATGCACAAATTGTTACTGCTAATGTTTGTTTGAGTTCTGTCATCAAATGTCATGGAGTTGATGCAATAATTGAATATGATTGAATCTTGAAATATATTTGCATTATGTAATGTTAATGTTCTAAAATAAAACAATTACTATGTTTCAATTTGTTTATTTTAATTTTAATGTACTATATATAATTTATTTTGTGCTATATTTTAATGATTGAGATTTGATGGCTGCAAGCATATTGCATTTTAATTTATAAAATTTCATTTTTTTAACCATGTTATTGGTACGAACTATGTAACTTAAATTAAAGTCTCCTCAACAAGAGCTCCTCGACAGGGAAACCAACCCCGTTATGGTGGGGCATTTTTTTTTCTTTCACAATAGGACCCGGACGATTATCCCTACCCTTAGGATCCTTCTTTGTCTGGACCCCATACCCCTATAATAATGGCACAGTAAGGGGTGGCCCGTGGCCCCAAAGCAGAATTTACCGTGGTGGTTGGTTGGTCGAAGCTCCAATAGGTATAGCCACTACTTTGGAACGTACGTGAGACTTCCACATAATATGACTCCATCCTTTGATAATGATTAATCTTCGTGGATAATTCCGAGTTTCTGACTAACCACCTTTTGTGAGATCTCTCCCTTTCAACCGCATTTTTTTATATCCACAATCATATTTAAGAATTCAAGTTCATTTCCACTTGAACTAGTGTAATGTTGGTACCAATGTGTAACGAATCGTATTATATCATTTAATTAAAATAGCGTTTTCTTTTGTTTTTAAAATATACACAACACTTAACTCTCAGTCGGTAAGGACATCGTATTATATATGCAGGGGCTGGACAGTAGACTAATTGACAAAAAAAAGAAAGTATTCACCATGTTTAAAACATTAAAAATCCATTAGTTTTTGCAACACAAACAAATTAGAATTTAAGTGGTTGGACTTTGTGAGATTATCTGATGTCCAAACAGACAGAAAAGACAATTTTGGATTCATCAAACTTTGAAGACATCTTCATTGTTGTATTTTTTTGTTAATCAGGTTGCATGAAAACCGTTTACTTGTTTTCATGGATTTGTTCCTGCATGCATTCTTTTAATATTTTATTTTTTTATGTTTTGTTTGTACATTTTGCACTTTCTCCTACTTTCATTATTTTTGGAGTCATCTCAATATTACCTATGGAAATTTCCTTTGTGGGCCATTTCCAATTCCATGATCATTCAACCTAATGAAAAGATATTACCTTTTTACAAAAAAAATTGCAATAGATGCAGTGCACATTATCACTAGTAGTCTAGTACTAGATTACCAAAATTATATAACCTATATTTATTGCTTGTCCCTTTTTTTAAGGAAAAATAAAATACAATTATTGATAGTACTAAGTAGATTTGTGACAAGGTGTAAAGGACATGATGCTAACCAAAATACATTATTTCAAAATTTTAAACCAACCACAAAGCAACCAAGAAAATAACACAAATGGTTCATACATATTATGTGACACCAAAAAATTTAAACAACCCTCTTGTTCATGCCATTTAAGGCTACATCATTTAATCTTTTCTAGTACTATTATCTAATAATGATCACAATAGACGGCTAAATTGACCAGAACAATCTTTAACCAAACTTTAATTGCCTTATGACCGAACTCGAACTCTGGATTATCAGAGCCCTTACCGCAGAACCAGAGGGATAAGACAAAAAAAAAAAAAAAGAAAAGAAAAGAAAAAGATAGCTATTGTGTCACAATCATTACTCACTAGATAATGAAGAGGCTACATGATTAAACTATATATGGATTCTTTCAAAGGTGAAGAGAAGTGTCAACACCAGAATCAGAGGAAGAGTCACAATCATAACCATTCTTCCATGAAGATTGCATGTTTTGTGGATAATTTGTAGTGCATAAGTTCATTGAAATTGGATTCTTCAAACTTGTAAAGTACTCCTCTTGTTGTACCTGTGATGTTGTTGGCCAAAGAGAAAGAGAAACATGAGGTGGTGATGATGATCGTGATGGAATAATCAATTCATGGTTGGAAGAAAACAACCTTGTTGATTGATCATAATCATAACTTGGAGTAGTAATGTTATTGGAATTGAATTGTTTTGTTTCATTGAGCATTTTCTTTAGCTCTCTCTCTTCTCTCATTTCTTTTACTCTTTCTAATTGTCTAAACCTCTCTTGTAGAAGTGCAATGGAAGAGTGAACAATAGTAGGGTCATGGTTTTCTCTTCCCATTATGATGGTGTAATGTAATATGTAATGCAACTCTAAGAAATCATGAAATGATATAGATGTGTATTTATAGGGTGATGGAAAATATTTTAAATATTTAATATGGTTAAGATTTTATAGTTTAATAGTTTAATGTAAAAACTTTTACTTTTGGTAACATGATGAAATTTTAATGTGAACACTCGGATATATATCTTATTTGGATATGTACTGGTACATCAGTTAAAGTGAATGATTCTGATAAATTCGCAAATAGTATTTGTAAGCCTATCATCCACCTCAACGAATGTACCGATATATATTCAAATAAGATTTGTGCGGAAGACTTCATCAATTTTAAATGATTTGAAAAAGGAATGAGAATCGGCAGGTAGGATGCAAAGTCCAAAAAGAAGATGTTGATTGGGCAATATCTAAGGGAAGAAGGCACGAGCATATATCTCCTCCTTTATTTATGTAACTAAGAGGCAAAAGCAATCCTAAAGCAGAAAATGACTAGAAGAAATGGACAAAGGAATGTAGGAAGTAGCACATGGAAGGGTGTGTTTGGAGGAATAATAAGTCTGAGTGATGCTCCGACAACATGTCCCCTTAACCCCTCTTCAACTTTGGAGATGGTGGTGGACTCTTTTTGGTGTGCTAACTCATTTACTTTTTTTTCCTTTTAGGTTTAACTAGTTCTTTAGTTTTAAAACAATGTCTTAAAAATCGGACCGAAATAGTTTGCTCAAGAGAAATAGTAAATTCGTTGATTAGTTTGTTTACGATTGTACCACAATCTAGTCTAGTTGAATTGCATTGTATCAAGGTTGATCCGGTTGACCTACAGTTCAACTGTGGCAGATTCAACTGATTTTGGCTAAATTGCATTATTTGCTCTTAACTTTCATAAACTTGTGATTTGGACCTCATATATTTCATAATAACATTTTTTACCTCTAATTTTAATCTCTTTTACAAAAGGCCGGCTCTCACTTATCTTTCAACTGTGGCAGATTCAATCGATTTTGATTAAATTGCATTTTTTGTCCCTTTACTTATACTATTTGACCCTCTATTTTCATAATTACACTTTTGCCCCATAATTTTAATCCCTTTTGCAAAAGGTACTAATTTAACCAAATCAACACACACGTAGACAAGTAATTCACATATATATCATACAACATGTATTCCCAAATATGCTGAAAGTAATCTTGATATGTACCGAAATATTGTAGGACATAATATAATAATGTGATATCTGAACGATAAAAATATTTTACATTATCGGTGCGTGCATTGTCAATCCATAGTTTTAAATTTGTAATTATATAATTTCATTCTAATATGATCCTAACCTTTTGCTTTTGTTGGGAGGAGGGAGGGGTTGAGGAATTGGGGGAAGTGTAATAGCAAAAAGACAAAGCTAAGAAGGAGGAATAATCTTGGGAGGTCATGATGGTTTGATTGAACAATTATGTATGACAAAGACAAACATACCAACATTCTTCATCTCTCTCTTAAAATCACTATGCAACTTATTTGTCATTAAGTGTTTGGATGTGAATGGCATGCAGAAATGAAAGCTGCAGATACCACTAATACTTAGTTTGGATGCTTCTTTTTTGAACCAAAAGTGCCCCCCACCTCTTCTTGTATTATTAATTTCTTAAGATAATATTTGAAATTTGAAACATAGATAGCTTGACTGATTGAGATTAAATTATAGACACAAAGATTAGACAAGGCGTGCACAGTAAATTTTACTTAATTGAATTTCATTAATCATTAATTCAATTTAGATTTAGATGATGTTGGTGGAATTATATGACTAATTTTGGCCAAATTAGCAACATACAAGCATAAAAAGTTGATGAGCCAATAAGGGTCAAGGGTGTAGGGGGCTGCATTTCAGAGGTCAAATTATTTGTAACAGTTGTTGATTAAAATTTAGGTTTGAATTAAATGAATCTTACAAAATCGATTTTGTAGGTCGAGTTAAGCCTAATCTAAATTTTAAGATTATGGCATAGCATATTTAAAATCTATTGAGTATTAGGTTATGGAACCACTCAAGTCGTATTTTGTTTTTGTAGTATTAATCATTTGGTTCTCAGGGGAAGAGGACTCCAGTAATTCAGAGTTCGACTACAAGGTTAGGAAAGTCTGATCAAGAATTCTTCCTACCAAGAATCGAACTCGAGTTCTTTCGAATCGAACTTGAGCTCAATATTTTGGTTCACTCGAGTCGTACTTTAGATGTTCAGTTTTATTTTAAGCGTGAGAAAATGTGTTAAGAGTATCACATTAAATGAATAAGATCTAAACATAAATATATAAATAAAGATAATCTCACATTACAAAACTAAAATTTATTTTATTGAATTTCTTTAATCATTAATTAGTTGAATAAAATTAGCTGATGTTGGTGGAAGTATATGAGTAATTTTGGCCAAATTTGGTACATACAATGATACAAGCATAAAAAGATGATGAGGCAATAAGGGTCAAGTGACTAGATTTTAGAGGTCAAATTATCTGTAACAGTATAGCAGATAGTAGTGTGATTAGTTAGTAAGTGCTATGTATAACTTGTGCCGTGCTATGTCCAATAAAGAAAAAGATATTAATTTGGAGCTTAGTTTGATTGGACTTTATTGCACATCAAAAAGGGGTTAGGTGAATTCAAATAGAAAGAAATAGTCATAACAAATATAAAATAGTAGGGGTTAGTTCTTAAAATGCAGCAATGATTAAAACTTTTAAGAAAAAATTGTAGTGTAGTATGTGATTTTACTTAACATGAAAGATTAGTATATGCATTTGCATAAATTTGTCCGATTGTTATGGAATGTGAAAATGTTTGCAAGTATTCGTCTCTAGATCAACTCTTATGACTGTTTATACGAGTAACGAGCATTAGAGCGGTCCAATTATTGATCTTTATATTAAGTCCACAAATTTTAACAACTGGTAAAAAATGTTAAAATATCTAGATTGAATGTTGAGATCGGATTTGAACTCTGATTCTTTCACTTATATGTTATTTTTAATGATTATAATCATTTTGTCAAAAATAAAATAAAAGATCTGTGTATATGTGTGAAGTGAGTGAAATAGTCATTCTATGATTATTGATCAATGAAAAAAATAGACACTAAATAAAAAAATACAACAAATTCAAAAAGTATAGTCATCATTTAAATTGTAAATAATATCAATAGCGTACAAAATAATCATTTTTGCCACTTAAAAAAACAAATTAAAAGAGCACCGAGCCTTTGCATTTTCTTATCAACCTTTTCAATTATTTTTTATGACTACTACCATATAAAAAAAGTTATATTTGAGGCCAGAAAAAATGGAAGTCCAACTCCATAGACCAGATGAGAAAGGATTGTCTCCATTGAAATTTTTCTCATGTTTCTCAATTAAAAAATCTTTACCCTTGAATTCATCTTTTATTACTTTTTCTTCTCTCTCACATACCAAATCAAGGACCACAAATTCACTTGACTCTCAATTCAATTGACAAAATCCTTTCTCGGATTAGGGATGGCAATTTGACTCATACCTAGTGGGCATCCGCAAAAAATACCCATAACGGGTAGGGTAAAAACCCGCATTTTGGGTACGGACACGGGTATAGATAATTACCCGCAAAAATAAACGGGTATGGGTGCGGGTACGGGTACCTTAGTACTCACCCCGCCCCATACCCACATAATATATTTATTTATTTTATATATGTTTTTATATAATAACATATGTATATCAATTTAAAAAAACACAACAACAATTAAATTATTAGACATTTTTAATAAAAATGTTTATTTATAATATAATACAAACACAATGTGACAAGGAAATGAACTTTAACATGAGATTGGTAAATTTTTTGTTTATAATTTTCCCAAGTCAACATTAAAATATTTTTTAAAAAATAATTATATTAAAACGATATGATATTTTATAATCGATCAATTTATTTTTATGAAAAATGCGGGTAACGGGTACGGGTATGAGTACTTAGGTACCCATAGGATATGGGGACGAGGACAAAGATCGTTACCCACGCGAATATGGGGATGGGTACATGTATTTTTTTAAACTGCGGGTATGGGGATGGGTACTATAGTACTCTACCCATACCCTATCCATTGTCATCCCTATCTCGGACTGGATGGACCTGTTGTGTGTTGGCCTTGTTTCTATCAACTGAAATATGTTCATCGAAACTTCTAATCACCTTTTTACTGCAAATAGAATATTAATGGATACCCTTTCATCTTTTTCTTAGTACAATTGTTGACTTTGTCTTCTAGGATTTGATGTTGTGTCCTGGTTGAAAAAATTTCCACCACTCACTACATTATTCACGGTGTGCCAAGTCCACTCGAATGCCTCAAAAAATTAGTGTAACAAGGTCTGCCTTGATTGTTATGATAGGACATTATGTGGATCTTGCATAAAATCTCGTCACAAAGATCACAAAGTAATCCCAATGAGCGTTGTTTAATTTGATAGGTAGATCTATAAAATTATATAGATATACCTATCAAATTAAACTACACTCGCTGCAATTACTCGGTGATCTTTGTGACGAGATTTGATACACAATCCACATGTTGTGAATCATGTAGTGATTGTTATAAATTTTTTCAACCAGGACACACACATCATATCATAAGAGACAACCTATAAAATTAATCACCTTTTTACTGCAAATAGAATAGTAATGGATACCCTTTCATCTTTTTCTTAGTACAATTGTTGAGTTTGTCTTCTAGGATATGATGTTGTGTCCAGGTTGAAAAATTTTCTACCACTAACTACATTATTCACAGTGTGCCAAGTGCACTCGAATGCCTCAAAAAATTAGTGTAACAAAGTTTGCCTTGATCGTTATGATAGGCATTATGTGGATCTTGCATAAATGCTCGTCACAAAGATCACAGAGTAATCCCAATGAGCGTTGTTTAATTTGATAGGTAGATCTATAAAATTTTATAGATATACCCATCAAATTAAACTACACTTGTTGTGATTACTCGGTGATCTTTGAACCGAGATTTGATGCACAATCCACATGTTGTGAATCATGTAGTGATTGCTATAAATTTTTTTAACCAGGACACACACGATCATATCGTAAGAGACAAACTAAACAATTGTAACGCAAAAAACAATTAAACTTGAAATTGTAAATTGAAATTGGTATACATTACCATTATTATTGCTGTTGTCGAAAGTTGGTTTGAGAGGGGGGGGGGGGGGGGGGGGGGGGGGGATGTAAATTTTCACAAAAAGGGGTGATTAGAAATCGACAAAGCAAGAATTTATATAGTGACAAATATTCTAGAGAGTTCCATAGAAGAACCGCGGATTGAATCATCTTTATGCAGGAACTCGTGCAGACACACAAATCATGATTGTTAGGTTAAAAATAGACGATCTTGATTTGGTCAATATAGAACCATCTAGATTGATGGACTACGTAGTTTAAAGTCTTACTTTTTTTTAAAAAATCATTTATCATGGTCGTATAATCAATATCATACGATGCATATTACTTGTAGAAATCTAAAATGATTTTGAGTGAATGATAGAAGACCCTACTATGACAACTTTTTACTTTTTTCTCTTTTTTTTTTTTTTTTTTTTTTTTTTTTTGCATCTTGTCATCTTAAATGTTATCATATTTTGGATGACGCGTGACCTGGTTTGGAAAAAATAGTAAAAGGAAACTATTTTTTAATGTTAATTATTAAATAAAAAGAAACGTATAATTTTTGGAAAATGTATCTGTTGGACATAAATTTGGTATTTATCAATTAAATATAATTGGTGGGTCCAATATTTATTTTGGAGGTTATATTATCAAAACAAAACTTTCAAAGTTGGTGTCGAGAACTCCCTATGTCGAAGCAGAAAAGCGTTTCGAGAGCTGTAGAGGATGCGTATAGTTTTGGTTTTACCAGGAGGCTATCGAAGGCGCAAAATCGAATCGAGAGATAGTTGGGCTAAGCCCAAAAAAGAAACAACGAACGGCCCAAAAGATCTTGGCGCGCGCTGAAGGAATGAAAGATGAAAGTGGAGAACGTGGTCGACGTGGCAAATGGAGGAGCGTCCAGATGATCGAAGAACAGTTACCACTTTGTAGTAGTATTTATAGTAGTTTTTCATTCAGAACAAGGGTCACAAAATTTATACAAACATTCTCTCTAAAAATTCTAAGTACTCAGCGATCGAACGAACGGAATTCGAAGGAGAAATGTATGTTTTGTGAACCATCTTTATTTGTAATTGTTTTTCATTCAATGCAATGCAATTTGTTTTCCAGTAATTTTTTCTAAGTCTGAATCCAGATACTTGCTTGAGAAACTGCTACTTCGAGGCGATTCGAATTAGTTTCTCTTGTATGCTTTAAAATATTTTAATTCCTAAGTGTTCGTTTCCTTATTCAAACGAACCTTCAAACAGTTTTCTTGAAACGAACAAACACAAAATTGTCCTGAGATTTACTAGTTGATCTCGCGAGTTTAAATACTTAAACTAGCGGTTGTTTACCAAATTCCAACGTAAACAAATTGGCACGCCCAGTGGGACGGGTTTTGTGTTTGTTAAAGTTGTGTTTATTTTTAGATTGTGGAATAAAAAACTTGTTACTTGCATATAACTCATGATAAGTTAGGTTATGGTTAAAACTACTCAGAGATCTAATCCTAGTAAAACTCCAAGTTCTAGTGCGATGAGTAGCGAAGCAAGTTCGAGTGGTGGAGTCGATCCACCTCCACAAAGTTTGGTAACATCTGAGTTAGTGAATGTTCCAATATTCTCCAGTCCAACCATTTCGACTGTGCATGATGTTATTCCAACTTTGCCAATTCCAACTATGGCAATTCCGTCCGTAACTGCTGGTTTTGGACGTTCGAAACCACCATCAGGTCAGGGTTTTATGTATGGGCCTCCCCCTACACTTGGTTTAGGGATGCCAAGTTTCGAATCTGATAGGTATACTTCGTCAAGGGTAACTCCTACACCCTTAACGACTGCATCTGTGTTGTCTTTGAGACAACAAATGGATGAGAGCAACCATGAAATGGTTAATCTCTTAACACAACAAATGGGTACTGTGTTTAATCCATTAATTCAGAATACCAACGAGAGTTATCAAATGTTGGCATTTCAAATGAGTCGAATTGCAGATTTTTTTGGGACACCCCCACCACCTCCTAGAGTAAATCCCATTACTCCACAAGTAATACTACCTGCAATGTCTTCGACTCCAGTGCAGCAAAGGCCAACCTATGTGGCTACTGAAACAGTTCCTAACCCAACACCTACACCAGTTGTACAAGAGGAAACCTATTATCCTCACGAGGTTAATCAAATGCCTCAATTAGTAAATCAAAACCCTCCTGTTATGAACCCAAATCCACAAGTGGTACATCAGAACCCTCCAGTGGTAATGGTTAGGAGGAACCAGGATCCTGACGAGGTAGTGCGAGAGGTGCAAAACAATAATTTGCTTGGCCAACACAATTTGGCTAACATGGTCGAAACGATTTTGGCCCAAAACGGCCTAAACACGGGTTGTCGAAGGCCAAACTTTGTCTCTGCCTTCACTGAATATGTGCTGCAAACCGAGTTACCAAGAGGTTGGAAAGTCCCAAAATATACTAAGTTTGCCGGGGACACTAATGAGTCAACCGTAGAACATATTGCCAGGTATCTAGCTGAGTCTGGGAATTTGGCGAATAATGAAAATTTGCGAATGAAGTATTTTCCTAATTCGCTTACCAAGAATGCATTTACTTGGTTTACAACTTTGCCTCCCAATTCGATCAATAGTTGGGCCCAATTGGAAAGGATTTTCCACGAGCAATTTTATATGGGCCAAACCAAGATAAGTCTGAAAGAGTTAGCCAGTGTAAAAAGGAAAAACCAAGAGTCAATTGATGACTATTTAAATAGGTTTCGTTTGCTGAAATCCAGGTGCTTTACTCAAGTGCCTGAACACGAGCTAGTGGAAATGGCTGCTGGTGGGTTAGATTATTCAATTCGAAAGAAATTGGATACCCAATACCTTCGAGACATGTCACAGTTGGCTGACAGAGTGAGACAAATCGAAAGGTTAAAAGCTGAAAAAGTTAGAAATTCTAAGTTTCAGAAAAAGAAAGAAATAGGTTTTGTTGATTCCTATGATAATGAAATTGATTATGAAATGAGTGATGAATACTTAGATTTCGATGATAGTGATATTAATGTGGCTGAATTAAAGCCTGGGCCTCCTTACACTTGCAAATTGTTGAGGCCGTCGAATGGAAAAAATCCTATCGAACCAAAAAATGATAAGTTTGTTACAAAGACTTATACTTTTGACATTACTAAATGTGATGAGATTTTTGATTTATTGGTGACTGACGGCCAAATTATTGTGCCAAAAGATATGAAAATACCACCAATAGAACAAAGAAAGAAAAGAGGTTATTGTAAGTTTCATAATTATTTGGGACATAAAACTTATCAATGTGTTGTTTTCAGGGATTTGGTGCAAAAAGCGCTGAATGAAGGAAGGCTGAAGTATGCTGATAAGGCAAAGCCTCCAATGAAGGTAGATTCAGACCCCTTGCCACCTGCAGACGCTACCTATGTCGAAGTCTATGACTGCAACATGGTTGAAGTGATAGACGCTGCTGCTCCTATCAAGGCTGTGCCTGAAGAGGAGTATGAAAAGAGGGTACGTGAGGTGTACCCCAATGCTGAGGAAGAATTGGTGGACTTCCTAAATAGGTGCAAGCTGAAGAATGCTGAAGTGATGCTTTGCCCTAGATGCAGTGCTGTGTGTGACAAAGAGGCTACTGCAGGCCTTCAAAGTGTTGTACCCTATGCTGAAAACAAGAGAAAATGGCCAAAATCTAGGCCAAATCAAAAAGCTTGGCCTTACAAAGGGGCCAACTGGGGAAAGCCTATTACCAAAGGCCTTTCGATCCATCAGAGGCTAGGCCCCCAAAATACTTTCAAACCATCTGGGAGAGCACCTGTTAACCAATGGGTGAGTGGACAGTACGTCACTTTTAATCGAAGGATGATGGAAAATGGAAGCTCTAGCAATGTTAATGTGAACATTGTATCTGAACCCAAGGGTTCAAAAGTGGTAGCTGGGAAGGAAACAGTGAATGCCGCCACTGAAGTCAACAAATACTCTTATAGGAATAACTATAAGGGAAAGAATCCTATGACCCGCACTCAGTGGCGAAGGTTCCAGAGGAAACAAAAGTTGACAGCAAAAGAGGCTGAGGCTGGGGGCAAGGCTGTAGCAACCCAGAAGGTTGAAAAGGTTGAAATGGCCAAGAGGCCAGTAAAGGAGAGGCTTTCCATAATATTGGAAGAGCCAATAGCTGAAAATGCCCAAGGAGGGGCAGAAGATGTGGATGACATGGAGGATGATGATCTCCTGGATGAGGGGTCTGATTTTGATGTCATGGTCAATGTGGTGTCGATTCTGCCACTGGAATATGATATACCTACTGAAGTCAATGAGCTGGAAGAGGACTTCGAAGCCCTCAATTTGGCTGATCATAAGCCAATGTGTTATTATGTTATGCAAAATGGTTGTGTCGAAGAGCAAAAAGCTGTCTTCGAAAAGCCAGATCTGGGAATGCAGAACCACTTGAAGGCTTTGTTCATTAGGGCAAAAGTCAATAATGTGGGAATCAATAAAGTCTTAGTGGATGGAGGAGCTGTGGTGAACATCATGCCTCACTTCATGTTGAAGAAATTAGGTCTCTATGACACAGACCTTCATTCCCACAATGTGGTGTTGGCCAACTATGAAGGAAAAACTGGTCATTCCCTGGGGGCAGTGCAGTTGGAAGTTTGTGTTGGTAGTACAGTTCGAAAGACCTTGTTTATGGTCATAGCTGCCAAGCCTAATTACAATCTGTTATTAGGTAGAGAATGGATACATGGTGTTGGAGCTGTTCCCTCAACCATGCACCAAAGATTAATCATCTGGAGAGAAGATGGTTTAGTCGAGAACGTAGAAGCAGATCAGAGTGCATATGTTTCAGAGACAAGCACTGTGACTTTACAGAATTTCGACAAAAACCTGGCCTCGATTGCTCCTTGTGGTGAGCAAGATGCTGCCTTCGATCCAAATGAAGTGGTATCAAAAAATGTATACCACTCAGTTAAGTTGCATCCAACCCATGGTTTTTGTTGGGAGAGGGAAGACATAGAGAAACCCTTGTGTGAGGATGCATACCCACCAGTGTCTGGATGGGTCAACCATGATGAGTTTGATGATTGAGTCCCCAGCATGGGATCGAATTACGGCTTACGCAGCCGAGAATAGAATCAAAATGGCTCTTGAGGCCATTAATGTTCAAGAAAATATGGCTGTCGAAGCCAACGATGACTTAAGGGACGAACTGGCCTTGGAGGCTAGTGAAGTAAATGATGGGAAAAAGCAAAGGTTAGATTGCATCTATGATGATGAGCCTTTGGGTTTTGAGAAAGATCCACATAGTTCGATTCAGAGAATGCAAGCCCAAGATCCTTTGCAGGAGGTTGATATTGGAGATGGCTCTGTTAAAAGGCCAACTTACATTAGTGCCAATATAGACCCAGCCCTAAAAGAAAAAATGGTCGAGTTGCTTAAGAAATACAGAGACTGCTTTGCATGGGACTATAATGAAATGCCTGGGTTAAGCAGAAATCTTGTGGAGCATAGGCTACCCCTTCGACCAGATAAGAAACCTGTAAAGCAGCTTCCAAGGAGGTTTGCACCGGAAATCATGACAAAGATCAAAGCAGAAATTGAAAGGTTGCTCAAATGCAAGTTCATTCGAACAACCAGGTATGTGGAATGGTTAGCTAACATTGTTCCTGTTATTAAGAAAAATGGATCACTTAGGGTTTGCATAGACTTTAGAGACTTGAATAATGCTACACCTAAGGATGAATATTCCATGCCTGTAGCCGAAATGTTAGTTGATTCAGCAGCAGGGCATGAATATTTGAGTATGTTAGATGGCTATTCAGGTTATAATCAAATCTTTATTGATGAAGATGATGTGCCAAAAACCGCATTTCGTTGCCCTAGTGCTTTAGGCACCTATGAGTGGGTGGTGATGCCTTTTGGATTGAAAAATGCTGGAGCAACATACCAAAGAGCTATGAACTTAATTTTTCATGATTTTATCGAAATATTTATGCAGGTTTATATTGATGATATTGTTGTGAAATCCGCTTCCCAGGATGAACATATCGAACATCTTAAAAAATCGTTCGAAAGAATGAGAAAATGTGGATTAAAAATGAATCCACTGAAATGTGCTTTTTGTGTACATGCAGGAGATTTCCTTGGCTTTGTTGTGCATAAGAAGGGCATAGAAATTAACCAAAATAAGACAAAGGCTATCATGGAGACAGAACCTCCAGGAACGAAGAAACAGCTTCAATCTTTGCTAGGAAAGGTCAATTTCTTGAGAAGGTTTATATCAAACCTAAGTGGTAAAGCTCAACCTTTTTCTCCACTGCTGAGGCTCAAGAAAGGTGATGTAATTGAATGGGGAATGGAACAACAAAAGGCATTTGATGATATTAAGGCATACTTGTCGAAGCCTCCAACTTTAATGCCTCCTATTCGAAACAAAGCAATGAAGTTGTACATCGCAGCATCAGATTCGACTATTGGAAGCATGCTCGCACAAGAGGATGAAAATGGCGTAGAAAAGGCTATTTATTATCTAAGTAGAATCTTGAATGATGCTGAGACTAGATATAGTCCAATTGAAAAGCTTTGTCTATGTTTGTATTTCTCTTGTACCAAACTTAAGCAATATATCAAACCAGTTCATGTTTATGTTTATTCTCATTTTGACATCATTAAGCATATGTTGTTAAAACCAATTTTGCATAGTCGAATTGGGAAATGGGCTTTAGCGTTAACTGAATATTCATTGACTTACCAACCCCTGAGGGCTGTAAAGGGTCAAGTAGTGGCTGATTTTCTTGTTGACCACTCGGTGACTGAGACCCCAATAACATATGTAGAACATGAACCTTGGATGTTGTACTTCGATGGCTCGAAGCACAAACATGGTACAGGAGTTGGAATCTTAATCATTTCTCCTTTAAAGATTCCAACAAAATTTAAGTACAAAATTAATGGAACATGCTCCAATAATGAAGCCGAGTACGAGGCTTTAATTGTAGGTCTAAAGATTATTTTGGACTTGGGGGCAAAACATGTTAAAATCAGAGGAGATTCTGAGTTAGTAATAAGACAATTGACAAAGGAATATAAATGCATTCAAGAACATTTGATGAAATACTTTGTCATTGCCTTCTCGCTACTAAAACGATTTGATTCATGTGACATTCAACACGTGCCTCGGATCGAAAACCAAGAAGCAAATGACTTAGCCCAAATAGCTTCTGGTTATAAAGTAACAGGGAAAAAATTAGATGAGATAGTTGAAATTAAAGAGAAACTAATCTCAAGTGAGGTAATACCCCATCAGCTGGGGGCAAATGAACCAAATGGCGAAAGGGAGTCCGAAATGGCTGATGCACACTTTGATGAAGTAATGACTGAAGTCTTTGTGATTGACAATTTGGCTGACACGGATTGGAGACAACCCATTGTTAAATATATAGAAAATCCAACAGGTACAGCCGATAGGAAGGTTAAGTATAGAGCTTTGAATTACACAATCATGGGAAATGAACTATTTAAGAAGACTCCTGAAGGGGTTTTGCTGAAATGCCTAAATGAAAACGAAGCGTATGTAGCAGTTTCAAATGCCCATAGTGGAGCCTGTGGTGCCCATCAAGCAGGCCACAAGATGAAATGGCTTTTGTTTCGACAGGGTTTGTATTGGCCTTCCATGCTTAAGGACTGCATAGAATATGCGAAAGGTTGTCAAGAGTGTCAAAAACACGCGGGGATACAACGCGTTCCTGCCAGTGAGTTGCATTCGATTATCAAACCTTGGCCTTTCAGAGGGTGGGCTTTAGATTTAATTGGTGAGATAAGGCCCGCGTCATCCAAGAACCAACGTTATATACTAGTTGGGATTGATTATTTTACCAAATGGATAGAGGCTGTTGCCCTGACAAATGTGGATCAGGAGACAGTGATCAATTTTATCCAAGACCATATTATTTATAGGTTTGGGCTTCCTGAGACGATCACTACAGACCAAGGAACGGTGTTTGTTGGTCGAAAGATGCAAGATTTTGCTGAACAATTGGGTTTTAAGCTAATGACTTCGACGCCTTACTATGCTCAAGCAAATGGCCAAGTTGAAGCAGCCAACAAGGTTATAATTAGTTTAATTAAGAAGCACGTTGCCCAAAAGCCAAAGAATTGGCATAAGACCCTGGACCAAGTCCTATGGGCATGTAGGAATTCTCCTAAAGAGTCAACAGGTTCGACACCTTTTCGACTAACATATGGTCACGATGCCGTGTTACCTGTTGAAATAATGATGCAGTCGATTCGAGTACAAAGGCAATGGGAACTACCTCCTGATCACTATGAGAACATAATGTTAGATGAATTAACAGACGTGGATGAGGAAAGGTTGCAGGCGTTAGATGCTTTGATTCGACAAAAAGAACGAATTGCTAGAGCATATAACAAAAGGGTTAAATCCAAACTCTTTGACGTAGGAGACTTAGTTTGGAAAGTCATCCTCCCCATGGACAGACGAGATCGAGTCTTTGGAAAATGGTCACCCAATTGGGAAGGACCATTTAAGATCTCTCAAGTTTTGTCAAATGGAGCTTATGAGATTGAAGAGTTAACTCCTGAGAAACGTTCAGTCAACATGAATGGCAAATATTTAAAGAAATACAAGCCAATGTTGCAAGAAATAACCATAAAAAATGAATAACGCAAGAATAAAATTTGCGAAATGGTAAAAGGAAATGCCAATAATCAATTTTTATTCATACAAAATCAACAATACAACCAATCATTCAAGAATGTTCAAGAAAATACAAGAAATGGTTGAATGTTGAAAGATAAACACTTAAGGTTTACCCTGAACCCGAGTTCCCTCATCCTTTGAATCAGAATTGGAAAGTTCTGAGATCTGAGAGTCTTCATCCTCAGAAGAAGGAGTTGGAGTTCCTGGGTATTCTTCATCAGGTTCTAGGGTACTGAGGAACTCAAGGTAATCCTCATCTTCATCATCTGAACTAGAGCTTGAAGAATCAGAAGAGAGAATGATGGTTTCTACTACCTTGGCTGGTGCCGGCCTAGGGCGAAGGATTCTAGTGCGTGGAGGTTTGGAAGCTGGAATCTTGATTCGTCCCCTTCCAAGAGGACGTGGTGTGCTTGAGCCCGGGGTAGAGGAAGGAAGATCTTTCTTGTTATCCATTCTTTGTGGAGAGGTGTTGATGCGTTAATTGGTGCAAAGTGCTGAACAAAAGAGTTGCAAGGCGTGGGTATTTATAGAAGGATTAATACGCGTTAATAGCTAGGCAGTTACAACTAACCACGTTCAGTTTGCATAGGAAATGCCATTGCATTAATGCTCAAAGCCATGTAGTTAATTATGTTGACTGCTTTGGAAACATGTTCGCTTCATTCCTTACAAAGTGCCATTAATAAGGCTTGGGAAAGTGGCCCAAAAGAAGGAAAGCAAACAACAACAAAGGAATAAAATACTCAGCCAATATATGAACATGCAGCATTAAAAAGCCAAAACAGGCATGCATTCAAAAGGCATGTACGAAATTGTTTGACAGTTGCTAGTGTTAAAAGATTTACAATTACGACATCCAAAAGAAAAAAAAAACTTGAGACTAAAAGGAAAATTTATAAAGTCAAGGTTGTTGTTGGGATGTTGAAGGAGGCTTTCGATTGGCCGCTTGAAATTGGTAATACTGAGTTCGAATGGACGCCAGTTTACGTTGTAGCATTTCCTTATCACTAGCAAGGTGCTCAACTCGCTTCCGGACAGCTAGACCATCACTGTAGTGTTGGATACCTTCACGTGCTAGCTCATCAAGCTTAACCTTTTGTGCTTCAATAGCCACTGCAGCTAGCTTTTCCATCTTAGCCTCCTCTTGTCGAATCTTTGCCTTTAGCGCTTCGATTTCAGATTGCCATTGAGCAATATTGTTCTCACAAGCCACAAGTTGCTCAAGAGCTTCATCAGAGGCAGCCTTGATAGTTGTGACCTCTGCATTGCAACTATTAGCTTGCTCGAAATGGTGTTGCTGGGTGGCAAGCAGAGATGTCAAAAGGCTGCTAGTCCTGGTTAGGAGCTGAGATTGACTAACGAATTGTTCTAAAAAGGTTTCAGCCTGAGTCACTAGAAGGAACATAGCTTCGTCAGTCTTTGGGTTCTGCAGCTTGCGAAAAAGGGCTTTGATATTGTAGTATATAGAAGAATCATGTTCAAGCAGGCCCAGCATATCCCCATTAAGGATCTCTCGCCTAAATCTGATTTCGTGCTCAAACTGTTCTTGCGCAAGTGCATCTTCCTTATCTTCCGTGTTCCCAACAGCAGAGCTAGAGGCGCCATGACTTGATAAAAGCTTGTTGAGTGCATCTGCCGGGGTTAAATCTCTTAGCTCTTTGGCAAGTTCAGCCGGTAAGACAACAGTAGGAGGAGGTTTCGACACGGAAGTTCCCTCTTCACCAAGTGAATCACCAATATAGGAGTTCCCATCTTCAGAGTCGAAAGTGCCAGCACTGGGTGAACTAGACTCATGGTTTGACCCACTTGGTTGTGGTTGATTGGTAGTGGAATGTTCGCCATCAACGGTTGGCCTTTGTTCACTGGAAAGGTTGGCAGCAGGGTCAACTTGAAAATTGGTTGGAGGATCATTTTCAGCTAATACTTGGGCAGGGTTCGTCAAAGGATTTTGTTGCGGTAGGCCTTGATCGAGTTGGTCTTCTTCATTGCTAGGCTTAAGGGTATCATCTTCGAAAGCGTGGTGAGGCGAGCCAGGAGCTTTGGGTGGTGATGAGGTTTCAGTAAGGACGGCCGTTTCGACAGGCTGAGGAGATGAAGGTTTTTCTGCCACACTTGCAGGATGCGTACCACTTGGTCCTTCGACCATCCCTTCAGCCGCTTTGCTAGGAGCAGGCTCATCTTGAGGAATAACCTGGGCAGAACTTTTTGGCTGAAATAAATGAAACCATGAAAGAATGAGTAACACAGTCAAGGGCTGAAGAAGTAATAAGAAGTAAGAATGGCCTACTTGGGCTTGAGGGGTAGCAGAAGCTTCAGGCTGTGAAGTTGTTTCTTTTGCAGTAGCAGAAGCCTCGACAACAGTGGCTGCAGCAGGAGACTTTCTGTGCTTCTTTTTCTTCTTCTTCTTCCTCTCCGATTGCTCTAAAGGAGGGTCCTCAGGTGATGCCAGAGTATCAGGTTGTGCCTCAATCTCAGAGGACTTGTGTTCAGGAGTACCTTCTTGGTTGGGTTGGTGTTCTTTTTTCTTCTTCTTCTTTTTCTTCTTCTCATCAGTAATGGGTTCAGCGTTATGAGGGAGATCTTGAATAGTGGCAGTGTTAGTCTGCTCAGGGATGGTCGAAAGGACAGGAATATCCTACAGGCCACAGTTCAGTAAGTTCACATTCAAGACAAAAGAAAAAGAAGTCTTAAGCTAAATGGATACCTTATCTGGAGCACTCGAACAAGTGGCTGGAATAGGTCTTTGTTTCTTCGAAACAGAAGGAGTTTCAGTTGAATGAGACCTTTTGCGCGAAACAATCTGGAAAGGGCATATCAAAGTTAACATAGAAATCTTACAGAAGTGTGAGAAGCCACAAGAAGATAAAAGCCTACCTGTAGTTCAACCTTAGATGGTGGAGGAAGAGGCTTGCTAGAGTCGCTGGAACCTGCCTTCGACTTACTCCCTGCATCGAAGAGGTGCGCATAAGAGAAAAGCACGCAAGGTAAAAATGATGCAAGTAAAAGTAAAACTAAAAGAATACCTCTGGCGTTCAATTTCGACTTAATCTTGTTCAAAATAGATGAGTCGAACCCATTAGAGATAGCAGTGAGTAAGGCAGTCTTGTCAACCAGGCGTCCTTCATAGTGTCGAGACCACCAGGTAAAAAATTCCCTAGTGCAGGCATGTGAGGGAGCGAAGTCGAATGGGGTAAGCTCATAAGAAGGCTGATTGAAGTGGTTCAAGAATGAATGGAACTGTGGTTCTGTCATGCCATGCTTGCCTAAACAAACCTCCCTCTCTTCCAAGTATATGCTCTTAGGGAGTATTTGAGTTAAGCCAAATTGGCGAGACACCAGGTTTGGGAAGTAGCCAACTAACCCAAAATCTCCAGAGGTCAAGCCAATTCGACAAGACAAGACTGTAGGCATCAAGTAAGCATTCCAAATGCTGTTGGTTACCATCTCAAATTCTGGTGGAGAAGGAAATCTGTGAGTAAACCAAGGAGGACCAAGTGGCCTATCCACAAAGGGAGCAAAGCTAGGCTTGAACTTCTTCAGGCTGAGAAAAGTATTAAAATACTGTTGAAAAGCCACATCATAACCAAGGCCTCTTTCCCTAGGCACCATTCTCGCCAACCTCGTGCCTTCGACTCGACGTGTTCTTGATTCCTCATAGTATGGCTCAGGCAAGAAAAGGTCAAGCTCAGCATGAAAAGTGGCAGTTAGCCATAATTGCAGTAACCAGAAAGGGCCAGCACCTAAAAAGGTGGATCCATCACCTGTTCTTTTAAGATGTTCACAAGCATCCCTCATGGATTCATAAAGACATCCAAGAATAAGTCGAGCGAAGTTGAATTGCTGGCACTCATGTAATTGAATAGCCATAGGGATGAATTTCTTGGCTACTTGGAGAGATTGAGTGCAGAAGACATACTGCGATAGCCATAAGGTTAAGAAAGCGATGTGCTCTTCGTCACTTACTTCATCACTAGTCTTTCGATTCTCCACGATGTATTTAGAGTAAGACTTGTTTCGAAAGTCGAATTTGATAGTGTCGGAAGCTTTGCAAGGATCATAAGTGTCGCCAAGAGGCGATAAGCCAGTAATGGCAGCAACATCCAGCAGTGTAGGAGTCATCATGCCACATTCGAAGTGGAAAGTGTTGGTGGAAGACTCAAAGAAGTGTAAAGCAGCAATAATCATCTCTTGCTGATATTTAAGGCCTGTCCGAGAAAGTTGAATAAGGTCATAAATGCCACAAGCTTGCCAAATGTCAGCTTTGTCACGTTGTACCCTGTCTAACCAGCCAAGGTATTGATCATTCAAAGAAGGAGCTGATCGAAACACTCTGTTAGGCGCCTTGATATAGCTAAAATTATAGGGTTCACTAATGAAAACCCTAGGAACACAAGGTTTATAAACAGGAAAGATAGACAGAACCTTGGAATTACGGCTTTTATCACTTGGTTTGGGTCCCCCAAACGCATGCACAAGGTTATCAACAGAATAAGGAAAGATTAATTGACTTTCCCAAAACTTTTGCAAGTCCAGACGTAACGATGGTTCTGGAACCACATCCTCATCGTAAGAAGAAAGAGTGGCGGCGGTCCACTTACCGGCGTAAGGAAGGAATTTTCTGACACCTGAATCTGACGCCATTGATGAAGGTATAAAGATGGCGTGAAAGAATGGTGATTAGGGTTAAATTTGGGAATCGCAGGTTGTTTGCAACGGTTGAGGAAAATCCGAGTGAAAAGAAAGTTGATGACTGGGTGATAAGTAGAAAAGTGAAGACAAGAAGTCTTTTGGAAGCAAGAATTCAAGAAAGAATCGCAGAAGATGAAGAAGAAGATGAACAGTTGACAGAGCAAAAATTGGAGAAAAACGCAATAAAGGAAGAATCTGGCTATTTATAGAGGCACACGGATTGAGGAAAATAGCAAATTTTTTCAACTTCCTATGTTGACAAGTGTCCAAACCCCTGGACAGGTGGAAAGAAAAAACAAGTTTTGGAGCCAATCCAAAGTTTTGAATGGCAGCCTAAACGATAGGAGAGATAAATGGAAAAGAAAGTTATCCATTAATACTTTCAAAAATGCCACTTCCTCTTTCGATAGACACCGTCGAAAATGGCATTTTTGGGGGGCAATTTGTTGGACATAAATTTGGTATTTATCAATTAAATATAATTGGTGGGTCCAATATTTATTTTGGAGGTTATATTATCAAAACAAAACTTTCAAAGTTGGTGTCGAGAACTCCCTATGTCGAAGCAGAAAAGCGTTTCGAGAGCTGTAGAGGATGCGTATAGTTTTGGTTTTACCAGGAGGCTATCGAAGGCGCAAAATCGAATCGAGAGATAGTTGGGCTAAGCCCAAAAAAGAAACAACGAACGGCCCAAAAGATCTTGGCGCGCGCTGAAGGAATGAAAGATGAAAGTGGAGAACGTGGTCGACGTGGCAAATGGAGGAGCGTCCAGATGATCGAAGAACAGTTACCACTTTGTAGTAGTATTTATAGTAGTTTTTCATTCAGAACAAGGGTCACAAAATTTATACAAACATTCTCTCTAAAAATTCTAAGTACTCAGCGATCGAACGAACGGAATTCGAAGGAGAAATGTATGTTTTGTGAACCATCTTTATTTGTAATTGTTTTTCATTCAATGCAATGCAATTTGTTTTCCAGTAATTTTTTCTAAGTCTGAATCCAGATACTTGCTTGAGAAACTGCTACTTCGAGGCGATTCGAATTAGTTTCTCTTGTATGCTTTAAAATATTTTAATTCCTAAGTGTTCGTTTCCTTATTCAAACGAACCTTCAAACAGTTTTCTTGAAACGAACAAACACAAAATTGTCCTGAGATTTACTAGTTGATCTCGCGAGTTTAAATACTTAAACTAGCGGTTGTTTACCAAATTCCAACGTAAACAGTATCCTATGTGCTCTATACATTGTTAGATTAAAAGTATACGATCTTAATTTGATCAATATAGAACCATCTAAATTGATGGACTCATAGTTTAAAATCTTACTCTAAAAAAAATTCAAAATGCTTCATCATGGGCGTATAATCAAGACCACACGATGCATATTACTTTTAGAAATCCGAAATGGTTTTAAACAATAGTAGAAAGACCCTATTATTAGAGCTGGGTATACGGACCAAGGTCCGCGGGCCAACCCGTTTAACCCGCAGCCCGCGCGGTCTTAAGACCATTTTTTTTTGCCCGTTTATATTTTTGCCCGTGTGGGTTGGACCGTTAAAACCGCGGGTTATGCGGGTTAAATCCGCGGGTTAGCCCGTGACCCGCATTCTTTTTTTATATATATAATTAATTACAAAATTTACCATTTATAAATAATTTGGTCCACAACACTTTTAACAAAAAAAAAAAACCTTTAATGTAGGGATTTCAAGTGTTACAATGGAGGCATCAAGCGGGAGTGATTATTTTCCTTCAATTTTCAATTAGTTAATTATATACATTACTGTTTTGTTTTTGAATCGGTTGGTGGTATTAGATTTTTGGTTGTACTTTTAATATTGGTTTGGACTATTAAATTTCTTTTTTATATTTTGAACAAGTTAAAGTTCTTATTCAATATCATCTGGGTTTATTTTATGGATTTGAAGTATGTATGGAGAAATAATTACGATAAAAACGAGTTGAATTTAATTTTAGTTGCATTATTTTTAAAGAGAAGATAGATAAACTCAATGATATATCACAAACTTTATTTATTTTTATTTGTTAGTTCAAGTTATAACATAAAATTATTAATAATATAGTTTTTTTTAGCTTTTATTATATCAATATTTTACTAATTTTGTTTATTTTTTTGAAAAAAGTTTTTTTTGTAATAGTCCGCGGGTTAACCGTTTAACCCGCGGGCTTACGCGGACCGAACTCGGACTTAATTTTAAAACTCGTTTATATTTGATGACGAGCTTGTTCGCCCCGTTTAATATGCGGGCTTATGCGGGGCGGGTTAAACGGGGCGGGCTAGCCCGCATACCCAGCTCTACCTATTATGACAACTTTTCAAAAAAAAAAAATCATCTTCTAATCTTAAATGTTATTATATTTTTGGTGAGGCGTGGCTTGATTTGGAAAAGGTAAAATAATAAAAGGAAACAATTTTATTTTTTTAATGTTAATTCATTAAATAAAAAGAAACGTAGAATTTTTGAAAAATGTGAAAATGTATCCCACACGCTCAATATAATCTGTCACCCTTCTACACTTAACAAGCCTTATTGTTAAACAATGTTTTTCTTTTTAAATTAAATACTCTATTAGCTTATAAAATATCGTTATTTTTCCCGGTCATCAGCCCCCAATTTGTCCAATCACAAGAACAATACCCTACTAAGGTTTGGTTTGGGTTTAGGAGGGAGAGTTTTTGTGGAAAGAAGAGGAATAAAACGATAGGAAATCCCTCTCTATCTTGAGGAGAGTATTTTTTACGGCGGCAAGATGAAAATCTTTATCAATAATATTTTATGTATTTTGAAAGTGTAACAAAATGATCATCTTTCTCTTTTCTTCTCTCCAAACTCCCAAAGAGAACATCATCTAAAATACATTTTTTGAGTTGCTTGTATAGAAGGTTTTTGGTCCAATAATAAAAAATAAAATGTCATGCAACATGAGTCGACTACTCAAACTTACTTCTTCCTTTTCTTTTTACTCATTCATTTATCTTCTAAATGTGTGTTCGAGATTATCCATTTTCACGATGAAGACTCGGGTCTAACCAAAAGTTAACTTAACATGTAGTTTACTTACCGCACGTTTGTCCCTCCCCACCTCCAAAACAAGCTATAAGTCATCTCTTCCTTTCCCTCCAAATTGAAAGAGGATAAATATATCCATCAATATATTCAAATTGAATGAGGATAAAGTTTAAGTAATACGACATCTACATCAAACAGGTCCAAACATAACTCTAACTAATGTATCACCAATGTCTCAAGAGACATGCATACAAGTACAACCACATAAATATATACACAATGCTGTAGCAAAACAGGAGGCAACAAATTAACATAGCTTATAATAGCAAAATCCAAATTGAAAAAAGGCAATAAACTTTTCAAATCCCTTGCAATTTAATTTTCTTATGTATTGTGGAATATTACCAAATTAATTTCCTTGCGGTCAAGAGTCTCCATTAGTTGGGCCCAATAGGCAGAAAAAAGGTACATGTTTTATTTTGCCGTATTCTACATATTTCATGTGCGTCCTACGCGTTTTTATTTTTAGTCTTCCACTACTTAAGTAGTGGAGCGGACGTTAAAAAAAAGAGAGATTTTTGAGAAATTATATAGATGTCGTTCGTTACTTAAGTAATGGACGTTATAAAAAAATTTGGTAAGGTGTCTTTGGGAGGGGTATCTGCTACCTAAATAGCGGTCAAAGATATTTTGATAAATTTGTAGGACGCGCGAGAAAATGAGCAGGATGACAAAAGAAATTCTCAAAAAATATGGTAAGTCTATTGATTCATAGGTTCAAAATCAAAATTTAATGTATAGACAATATATCAATCATTGATTTTTCCATGTACTACTCATTTTACTCTTCAAGGCTCACACAACAAAACAAAGACAATGAAAACAAAATAATCTCTTGGCCACACCCCATTCAAAAAATGAACATAAAAAAATAGAGGCAAAATTGCACGATGATACATCCATCACTTTGGATCCTCTATTACTATGCTGCATCTGTAGAATAAAGGACAAGAGTGAGAGGTGACATAATATGGAGGGGAAAAAAATAGAGGGCAAAAGGAAAGAGATAGATAGACAAAAATAAACAGGGTTGAAGAGATCCTAGCAGTAAAGAATCTAATCATTTGTGCTTAGTTGTCTTCATTGATACAAAAATGTAAAAGAAATAATTTAAATATGTAATTAAGACTTTTTATTTTATTTTTTTGATTAAAAGGTATTAAGTTTGACACTTGTAGTTAAATATGCAAACTTAAAAATAAAATTAGCTGTTCAAAAATCCTAGGACGTTCAACCGATAAAAATGATGAAATTGCTACGCCGGACGTCATGATCAGAGTTTGAACCTCGGCTCCTCCATTTTATGTGTTCTAATGACTTGTCATTTCGTCTATGTTTCAAAAAAAATAGCTAAAACTTTTAGAACTTTTAAA
The DNA here is from genome assembly GCF_020283565.1 of Trifolium pratense. Classification (NCBI taxonomy): domain Eukaryota; kingdom Viridiplantae; phylum Streptophyta; class Magnoliopsida; order Fabales; family Fabaceae; genus Trifolium; species Trifolium pratense. Next base: position 32,831,694 of record NC_060065.1, read on the forward strand.
ATTATTAATTTGGTTCAATTGAATTATTAAAATTTGAGTTTAGTTTGTATTCAGTGTTAATGTAAAAAAAAAAAAAACACATTCATCTAATCATATTTCACCTTAGATGATTCATGATTGTGATATCTAATATATCAATATGACAAAAAATGAAATGATTGAAGAAATAAAAAAAAGGAATTGATGGCAATGCCACATCAGCTCACATAGTTCATAGGTGGATGATTTCTCTTTCCACCTTCCAAATTTCTCTTTTCGTGCAGAAAATTTTGAAAAACATTTTTTGAATTTTTTTGTGTGTTTTGCGCGAAAAGAAACACTTGAGGGTGGAGAGAGAAACCATCTTCATAGTAGCTGAGTTGGGCTTAATAATATGCAGCCCAATAACAAACAAAGTCGGTCAATTTGACGCATTTATCTTGTTGAGGCTATTGGGTTAGGGTAGATAGGACCGGACCAACCAAATTGACGACATTATTAATAATAAATATATTTGAAATATTTAATATTTAATTATATATATATTATGCAGGTACAAAGATATAGACGTACCCGCTCACTTTTGCGTGTAATTGCATGAAGTGATTTTATTAGCAGTGTCAATTGTATTTGTAAGTGTGAATCTCCGTTTGCGAAAATAATACTTCCCAGAGCGGAGAATGCGGATAAGGATGAAGAGTATTTTAGATACACAAAATCCTAGAGGCAATGTTATTTTCAATATGCTAGCCATAAATCGAAATCCGCAGAAATATGCAGCAAAACAGAACATAAAAATGTGTGCTCCATTCAACGATGCCATACTCAAACTCCACGATAATGACTGCCTTAGTGACTTGAACCACCTTATTTTCCAAATGCTTATGCAGGTTGCTTTGTGTACTTTGTTACTCAAGATTTCCAACTAGGAAAGGCTCAAAATAGAATCAAAACACGGAAGGTGCTACGCAGAAGAGTTTGATTGTGAGAAATGTTAACACCTTTTCTTTAGATGTAAGAAATAACCTTTTAGTTTTCCATTTCTCCAAAGGAGTATGACACCACCCATTGTCTATGTCATTGTTCGTACATTTATTCATTGTAACTTAGCATTGATTCAACCAAAATCCTTCGTCAGGCAGCCAGCAGTAGGTATCGAGAACTGATGGTTGCAGCTATACCTGCAGAATTTCCTTCTGCTAAACAGCAGCATCGTAACTTAGCATTGGTTCAACCAAAATCCTTCATCAGGATGCCAGCAGTAGGTATCAAGAACTGACGGTTGCAGCTATACCTGCAGAATTTCCTTCTGCTAAACAGCAGCATTGTAACTTAGCATTGGTTCAACCAAAATCCTTCGTCAAGCAGCCAGCAGTAGGTATCGAGAACTGGTGGTTGCAGCTATAACTGCAAAATTTCCTTCTGCTAAACCGCAGCATTGTAACTTAGCATTGGTTCAACCAAAATCCTTCGTCAGGAAGCCAGCAGTAGGTATCGAGAACTGATGGTTGCAGCTATACCTGCAGAATTTCCTTCTGCTAAACCACAACATCAGCTTCCTCATTAACCTGCAATAGTATGAGTATGGCATCGTTGATGGAACAAGCATCCCCTATCATAAGGTAGAAACTTGTTGAATATCAGTGATGGAGCAGGTTAGAGCATCATCACATTGTTTCATTTGAAGTTCCCCTATCATGTTTTGAACAATTGCTTCCATTTCTTTTCGCAACTCAACCATCTTGCTAAGCTCATTTTTAGTTGTCGCAATCACATCATATAACAAACCACAAGCAACTACTGATGTATCATTGCAATCTAACTGTCCTGTGGAACACCCACACCATTATTCATCCATATACTTTCTAAACACAGATTTGCATATAGTTACATTAAAACTGAGCATCCCCCAATTCATGAAAACAAGACCAAAATAAGTCCAAGTACAATATCATCAAACATCTTTTGTCACACATTCTAAAGTGTCTTCTCAGTTCAACTCAAGCCTCTTCCTGTAGTTAACTACACAATAATACACCTATTTAGAAACACTCACTCTCCTCTTTCATCTCTTTGCCTAAACAATCAGCCTCAAAATCATAGACCCCTGTCAAACCAAACCCGGCAAACTGATACAAAATCTGTCAAGAGCACCCGTGCAACAATTCACCCTTAGATGTAAGCAGCCAACACCTCACCCACCTTTATGCACATATTAATGTCAATGACAGCCTGATGCTCCAGTCACCTCAACATAATACAGCTCAACTCAACTGCTACTAATGAACCAATGCTTCTGCTGCAGCGCGCCTCCATTTCTTACAGAAAAAAGAACGAAAAACTACTACCAGCCCTTGGACACCAAATAAATCCTTGAACTATCGACCAGAACCAATATAACCTGATGCTCCCTATGCGAAGTAAATGTTCTGACAACTGCAACAATACCACAGATCCAAACTAGATATTTGAAATGCCTTTTATTTCAGCTTTGAGCTTCCTATAACTTGCTGCTTCTATACTACTAACATCAAATGCACTGAATTGGAATTTGGTATAACAGTTCATGTATATATGCTAATTAAAAAAACAGTAGATATGACATATTAGAAAATACATAATCTGTAGGATAAATATCGAGTTGAACATTAAGTTGAAAGAACATCTCCAAGCGATCAAAATATTAATAATAAAAAGGTTAAAGAAAGGTAAAGTAGAAGCATACACAAAATCCTAGAGGCTATGTTATTTTCAATATGCTAGCCACAAATCGACGATGCCATACTCAAACTCCACGATAATGACTGCCTTAGTGACTTCAACCACCTTATTTTCCAAATGCTTATGCAGGTCGCTTTGTGTACTTTGTTACTCAAGATTTACAACTATTCTGACCAAGTACTCACTACATGAAATGAATAAGTACTTTAATTTGGTATGATGTATCATAGTAGATATATGAAAATAGATAGAGATATTAAAATTAATGAAATCTAGTAATACTCATGGTAATTAGGAATGGCTCAAATAGGATGAATAAATAAAACTTTTACTTACAGAGATAGAAAAACAATGTGAAGGTGGAAGTAATATCTTCTTAACAAGCATTAAACCACAACTAACTAAGTAGTACTTTCAAACATCAAGTAGAGAAACAAAGTGATCTTAACAAGTACAGCACTGATTAATAACTAAACTCTTTGAAAGCAACCTAAAATAGAAACCACAAGACTATCAATTAGTGATCAAACTTAAAAAACAGAATCAAAACGCGGAACCTACGCAGAAGAGTTTGATTGTGAGAAATGTTAACACCTTTTCTTTAGATGTAAGAAATAACCTTTTAGTTTTCCATTTCTCCAAAGGAGTATGACACCACCCATTGTCTAGGTCATTGTTCGTACATTTATTCATTGTAACTTAGCATTGGTTCAACCAAAATCCTTCGTCAGGCAGCCAACAGTAGGTATCGAGAACTGATGGTTGCATTGCAGCTATACCTGCAGAATTTCCTTCTGCTAAACCACAGCATCAGCTTCCTCATTAACCTGCAATAGTCTGGACCAGTTCCATCTCCAATTCCATATACCATAGTGCCGACAGCTCATGTCCTGCACCTTAATTTCTCTGTTAGATACCAAGAAGAAAAACTGAGGAAATCACAAATAAAATGGTTATTCTCCAATCTACCAATCCTTTAAAAAGATACATTTTCTCCGTTTCGGACTACTTTTTTAATATCATTCCACTCATTTTTAGTTGTCGCAATCACATATAACAAATCACAACCAACTCCTAGCTTAAATGATGTATCATTCCAATCTAACTGTCCTGGAGAACACCAACACCATTATTTATCCATATACTTTCTAAACACAAATTTGCATATAGTTACATTGAAACTGAGTATCCCCCAATTCATGAAAACAAGAACAAAATAAGTCCAAGGACAATATCATCAAACATCTACGTACAGCTCAACTCAACTGCTACTAATGAACCAATGATACTCTTTTTATTTCTTGCTGTCGTTATTTATCAAACACATACCAAACTAATTACACTTACTCTATTTGCAAAGATTCTGCCACCTTCAATCAACCCTTCAAAGTTCAAACTGTGCAAAGTGAGCCACACTATCAGCCTGCAACATAGTCATACCTCCCAGCCAATGGCATATTTTGTACCTTAATAACTTTTAGAAAACAAGACAGTTAAAGAACAAGTGACAAACAGATTCTTCCCCTCCACACTCGCTCGCACAACCCAAAGAATTTTGACCAATCACTCTTCTTCTCATGGGATTGTCTTTTGTCGACAAAGACACATTTGAAGGACCGCTTTTAGCTACACCCTTGACAACATATGAATATGATGTTAATAGCGGCGCTATAGCGGTATAGCGTAGCGTTAGACCACCTTTCCGCTATGTTGTAAGGCTGCTTTCCGCTACCGCTATAGCTTTCCTTCTTACCGCTATATTGCATTCCTTCTTACTGCTATAACATTTTTGAGGGGCTATATGAGATTAACAACATAGCATGTGATTAGTTAAAAATCAGTGTGTTTTTATTATTTCTTGACTTTACATCATCCTAGGCTACTTGTTAGTATTCCTAGTCATTATAACTTCCTAGACATTTAATGTAATTATCGTAGCTTCATTATAAATAGAAGTTGTGTGATCTTCTTTTAGACACACAGAATTCACCTATTTTAATATAAATCTATTGAATTGAATGGAGAAAACAATAAAAGAACAAGGCACCCATTATTTTGTTTAATTCATTAATAAATCTTTATCCATTCAAAAGTATAAACAATACAAGAAAAATTAAAAAATATTAAACTAAATGAGAAGCACAAACTTAAGAACAAGTGGAAACCAGATTCACACAATTAACAGTATATTATATATGGCTATCCTACAAAATCTACCATAGACCTATCGAGCAATATCCTCCCCCAACAGCATTAACAATTTACTCGAATGTTTACAAATGTTCCGATTTCAGAAAAGTAGGTGCTTTGAGTTCCACTAGCAAGTTGATGTGCATGAGCCTGCGGATTTGTCAGCTCAATTCCCTGCGCTGGTGTAAATGCAAGACATGAGGTTAAACCAGATGTAGCACCACTGCTGCCGTAGTTCTTTTCCTTAAATTTCTTAGTAACTTTTACACCAAGTTTACTTTGACCAGCCGACACACGAAGCTTGCCACTGCCAGCCTGACCAAGCATTCCATAACCCTCACCCAGACCATCCCCTAAAGAGCTCTCTTCAGGAACTCCAAACTGCATCCTATTTGCTAACTTCCTCATATCCGTCATTGCATACCTCCCCTTCATCTTCCTAAGCCTTTGACCACCTCTCTTCTTTTTAGGTTGAAAATCAGGCATTGGAAGTGGTTTCGATTGCTTAGTTGGAGGGGGCTCTTGCCACTTTTCGATTTTTTTGCCAATCTCATCCTTGAGAGACCGTCCAGTTTTCCCAGATGGATCCCCACATATTGAATCTACTCGTGCCGCAAGTGTACACTTTGCAGCCAGGAGTCGACATGCTCGCATTCTAAAAGAAGCAGGAGTAGTCTGAAATATTTCCGTTTGCTGGATGTAACCAACATGAAACTGCGACGTTGCGGTAGAGAACCCGGCAAGATTGTTTTTCTTGGCTCCCAGAAGCTGAACATTACAAGCAGGCATGTTTGCAAGAGCTGATAGGCCACCAGCTATTTCGATGAGTTTAGCTGCGACAGCACTGACAACTATAACAGATACATTTGGTGCTATATAAGCCATTCTACTCTCTACAAAATCAAGAATCTTTTTCTTGGCTGAATCAAGGGCAAGAACTCGATCACAAGCCTCGATTGTCTTATTAAGGACTTGTTCCGGAAGTGGCTTGCAAGACTTAGTGATTGTCGACGCTGTAACAGAGACAATCAGGATACTAGCGATTCCTCTACTTAAGTATCAGATGTTATAAAAATGTGAAATTTGAGAAGAAAAAAAAACCTAACATGAAAATTTCTCATTATAATCACTACTTAAGGAGCGGGTGTCTTTTAGTCGATTCCTCATTGTATTGACAACTATTTGATTAATGAAATTAGTTAAGTTTGCTTTTGTCAAAAAAAATATAAAAAATGTAGCGGGTGTTAAAAATGATATTTTTGAGAGAAAAACACCTTCATGCGTAAAATCTGTTATTTAAGTAGCGGACGAAAATATTTTGATAATTTCTTAAGGTGTTCTTGAGAATCAGTAGAGTAAGTAAATCTCGTTACATTAAAGCCCAAGCCCAAATATAAGCAATGAGCCTAAGCAAAAAACCCAAAACGGAAGCCCAAAAAAAAACAACAAACGAATCAAAGAGAGAAAGTAAAACATTTCACAAACACAGTTATTGTTGTTGTTGTTCTTCTTGTTGTAGTGAGAGTGAGTTTTGTAGCAAAATCGATCCATAGAAAAATTCGAAAAGATGAACACAGATATCACTGCATCAACAAAACCAGAATACCCAGTCATTGATCGCAACCCTCCTTTCACTACCGTCGTCGGAAATTTCAATACCCTCGATTATCTCCGTTTCACTACCATCACCGGCATTTCCGTCACCGTCGGTTATCTCTCCGGTAAACATCTTCCTCTATTTCACATTCAATTGAATTGAATCAAATTGAATTGAAAATTAGAAATTTTAAATTGAGAATTGGGAATTTTGATTTTTAGGGATTAAGCCTGGAATTAGGGGTCCTTCAATGGTGACTGGTGGATTGATTGGTGTTCTCGGTGGATTCATGTATGCTTACCAGAATTCTGCTGGTAGAATTATGGGTTTCTTTCCCAATGAAGCTGAGGTAGCTCGTTACAACAAGAAATGATTTTTAAGAAAACAATCACTTTTTTTATGAGTTATTGAATAATCAGATTTCCCTTAAGCTCTATATTGTTGTTGTTATTGTGATGATTTTTGAGGGATTCTGTATATCAATTTGGTTTATAAGTTGGTAGATTTATGTGTTTTGTTCTATGAACTTTTAGGGATAAAGTGTTTTGTCTTTGAATATATCACTCCCTTTGAATGCAAGTTCATGAATTCTATGTTGTGTTCTTATTAGTAATGGAACAAATTTTGGGATTAGCTGCAATTACTTGTTTTGCATTGATGGAGTGACTAGTGAGTGACATTTGAAGATATATAATATGCCTATATATTATCTTGGTTTCTCGCCGCCACATACATACAATTTATAGTCTTTGTGATGAGGTATAGATTTGCGTTTAGTACTATTAACAGATAGAACTAGAAGAGTTACTATAAGTACTTTTTTTTAAACAATCAATTTTAGTAATTAGTATTGTTAGTTTTTTTTTAGTTTTGATGAGGGTGAGAATCGAATTTCCAACCTCCTTATCACTGTACTCCCTAACTCATTTATCCCAGCCACCAAACCATCATCCTTATAACTCCGAGAGTTGCTATAAGTACTATACTACATGCATCCTATTTCTCGATGGATACCTGTCTATATTTTGTGTCTTTAGGAATAATAAATATATGATGATATGCTCTATATATCAAACTTTGGGTGCCTTGCTAATGAGTTATGTCACTTAGTTTTTGGATTTTGAACCTTGCAGAACTTAGTTTTTTGCAGTGTTATACTGCAATACTATGTAAATGATAACTATGTTAGATGTCATAACGAAATATCTGATCTATTTTTAGTAGTCTTACCTTGCAATTGCAAGAGGTTAATTCCACAATTTGAGTGTGTAGTCACACGGTACTAACTCCAATGTTGCCTCAACATAGGGTTGTTTAGTACTGCGGTATGATAGCTTTCAATGCACGATCAACCGAAGTTTCCAGTTGTTACTTCGAGCTCAATTCACATGATACCATGGTAACAATGAGTTCTATGGTGTGTTCTTATTAGTAATGGAGCAAATCTTGGGCTTCACTACAATAACTTGTTTTGTTGCATTGGTGGAGTGACTAGTGAGTGACATATGTAGATATATATACCTATCTAGTATCGAATTTTCTCATCGCATCAATCTTGAAATTTAATGTTTTTATTATATTTGTCATGAGGTATAGGTTTGCATTTCTTGAGTACTATTGACAGATATAACTAGAAGAGTTTCTATAAGTACTCTACTATTATATCTCCACGGATACAAGTCTATATTATGTCTATAGGAATAATAAATATATGATATCATTGATATATGGTTCTATGTATTAGTTATTAAACTTTGGGTGCCTATGCTCTATGTATTAGTTATTAAACTTTGGGTGCCTTGCTAATGAGTTGTGTCCCTTAGTTTTGGGATTTTGAATCTTAAAGCACTTTGGTTCTTGCAGTGTTATACTGCAACACTAAGTGGAAATTCATTTACTGTGTAGTTGATAACCATGTCTAGATGTCATAAGGAAAGGTTGAATTCATCTTTGGTTTATTATAAGTAGCCTTACCTTGCATTTGCATGAGGTTAGTTCCACAGTTCGAGTGCATAGTACTAATCACACGATAACAACTCCAATGTTGCATCAACTTAGAGTGTGTTTGAAAATGTGGTAAGAATAGGATAGCTTTCAATGCTTCCAGTTAACCAAAGCTTCCAGTTGTTTCGAGCTAACCTCACACTGGTACTGTGGAAGTGATGATTTCCAAACACACTTATCGTGTCATTAACTTTGTGGGTATAATGGGAAAGTAGAGTTACCAATTATTCTTATCGTAGCTGCACATTGCAGAAAGAATTGTGTTCATGCCTGGAATTGTGTGGTTGTGTTAAATTGTAAGCTTGTGGTATCATACTGCCTACATTTCCTTCCAGTTTGAGATGGCATGTGATGAGAATATGTTGCCAACTTAGAAATGTTCCTTGCGGCTGTTTTCTTATCCCTTTCCCACCACTTTGCAGTCCCTCTATCGGTGTACCGGACCAAGGGATAATCGTTGACTATCTTTCTTTACCTGTCTTCCTTCGATATCTTCAAATTTTTCATTTATATGCCATTAACTCCCCGAAGTTGTTTTGAGACACAAACTTCGATTCGACCAGCGTGGCGGCCACAAAAAAAGACTGTCGGATCCAAACAGATTTGAAGTTACAAGACGAAAGGGTGAAGAGTGGTACAGAGAGAGCCTCGTCGCACCACTACCACCCAAGGTTACATGATGAGCGGCGGTGTTTGGAATAAGGAGGGAGGGGAAGGAAATGGAATGCCGGTGTTGACTTTGACAGAGAGAGGTGAGAGCATTTTATGAATACATCAAAGTGAAATATAGAGTTCAATCACTTAATTTATGATATAAAATTTCGATTCAACAATAACTTTTATAAATATATCCAATAAAGAAACCAAAAAAGTTAAATTACTAAAATATTACATCCAATATATAACTTGCTAATTATATGATATTTTTGAAAATTTATGCTTTTATTTATAAAGAAAAGTGATGATGTGGAAAATGTTTTGACCAAATTTCGAATTTACTGTTTTATTATTTAATATGTTTATATTTTTTACCGGCCGAAAATTCATAATCTAGAAAAATTCATATAGAAAGGACTAATAATTAATAAAATCTTGTATACTTTAATTCAGTCAAAAAAAAAACGTACATATTTTAATTTCACTTTTTTTTCTTATGACCATGTTAAGGTGGGATTTTCTGTATTATTATACTATTATTATAAAAAGAAAAAAAATGTATTTACGGTGTAAAATTATTTTCTTGAAATGACATAGAAGATTAAATATTTTTATTGATAGTCAACTTAAAATTAATTTATATTTACTGTGGGCATACTTTAAACTCTTGTCAAAATATATTCGAAGTATGGAATTTTGATTAAAATACTATAATTTATTATGATGATGTAAAAGTGAATAATTTAATTATTATATTAACGTTCACACAGATTACTACCAATCCATCGTTTTCTTGCAGACTCTTGAAACAGCTTACACGTTTATAGTAGACTTCATTCTCTCTCTCTCTCTCTCTCTCTCTCTCTCTCTCTCTCTCTCTCTCTCTCTCTCTCTCTCTCTCTCTCTCTCTCTCTCTCTCTCTCTCTCTCTCTCTCTCTCTCTCTCTCTCTCTCTCTCTCTCTCTCTCTCGCACACAGGAATCTCTGCCACGCAACATGCAAGTAACTCTGAACATCTCACCTGTTTCTGACTCTGATCCTGTTACTCCAAACAAAAGGTACTATGTTCTGTTCTCACACTTCGATTTCCTTAAGGTTTCTTTGTTTGTTGACTTGTTGTATGTGGCAATGAATATATGGTACTGTGTGGTTTTTTATTCCATTCATGCTTGACTTGTGTCTCATATGTTTGATTGAGGTCAATGATCAATATGCTAGTTTCAAATTAATCTTATGAGAGATTATCTTCAAATATGCTAAAACATTGGTTTCATTTTCAAACTAAAAAACACCGACATTGAATGTAATTACATGTATCATTATCGTGTTAGACACCAATACAGTGTCGATGCTATGGAGTTTCCAATACTCAAATATTTTGTGTATGATATATCATGTACTTTATCTGACCTTGATTATAAGCAAATATTTTCTTCTCATGTTATTAAGGTCGAATTTGAGATTATGCTGCTTTTTTTTTAATAAAAAAATCTGTTTATTTTTTTTTTTTTCCTTCAAACTATACTTTATCGTGGACGTTTATGTTTGAATTTGTTTTTGTTTTAATTTCTGGTTTTGAAAACAGAGGAAACAGATTTTGAAAACAGGGGAAAACAGAGCAAAACAGGGGATTTGTCTTTTGTACTCTTCTTTACTTGTCACGCGTTTTCTCTTTTTTTCTTTTACTGAAATCTATTTTTTTTTTTTAATGAGAAATGGGTTTCAACTTTTAGAGTTTGAGAATATGTAGCAACTGTAAAAGCTATTTCTAGGGAATAAGGAATAAAGGCTTGATTTTGCTCCTCTCTTTATTAATATGATATGATGTGCTTTTGGTTGCAATTATCTCTTTTCTTATCTCTAATTACATGAAGTTTTATTACTATGATGAATTTTTAGAAGTTATTGCTAATTTAAATCTATAATATTAGAGATTAATTGATCATGCCACCTATCTTTCCCAATAAGAAAGAATATTGATTGAAGTGAAAGCTACATATGTTTGCCTTTTCTTTCCTCTTTGTTTTTGTCCTTTTTAGTAGTAGACCTCGATTTTGTGCTGTCCAATCCCGCAAGGTCATGCAGTCACATGTATCACATGTATCCCCGTCATTTATGTAAGATCGAACGACTTGTATCAAACACGCACGAAATTTTTAGGCTTTAAAATAATAGTTATATATTCTAGTGTTCATAAAATATCAAATTTATATTGAGCACTAGTTGCGGACTCGCGGCTAATATCGTGCTCACGAAATAAATTTCCTCATAAATTTTTGAGCCTCAATTAAATTTGCTTTATTTGAGTCTAAAAAGATAAAGGAGCATTTAAACACAATCTTTTTTTGTCAGTCACATTGATGAAGTCATTGACTACTCCTTTTGTACTTCCCCTCATTTTTCAATGTTCAAATTCAGCTTTAAATAATGGTTGGTGCATTTAAGCTCAGTGGCCTAACTTTTTTGTATAGATTGTCATCTAATTATGCATTTAAGCTCCAATTATTGCTTAATGATTTTCTACTATCTTATTATGCATGCAGGTTTTGGCTCTTATAACTTAGTGGTTGGCAATAATTATTAGCTGAAACAGTTGGAAAGCATTTTTTACTTAGTTAGAATACTAATTATTGTGATAATTAATCACTTTCTTTCTGCTGAGTAAAATAACTTAAATTTAGATGGGAACTTCTCAAGGACAGCCAAATTCAGCTTGTATTAATTCATCATCTAATGGTAGTAGCAGTCAAGGAACTAATGTTTCTTATGAAACAAGCAACATGGAGAAGCAATTCTCTACCTTGGAATCATCTCAAGCATCCGTTGATTTCACAGCTTTTCATTTTGACAATAACATGAATGGATCGCCGATAAGTGATGACTATAGAGCAGATAATAACAGCTTTGAATTGAAGAAAAAACTTAAAGACTTGGAGGTTTCATTGTTAGGCCCCGAGTCGGATATCGTCGATAGCTGTCAGTCTTTCTCAAATGGTAGCCGGCACAAAGGCGTGTCTCAACATAATTGGTCTAAGATTGTAGAAATGATTCCAAAACTAGACTTGAAAGAAGTTCTTATTACATGTGCACAAGCTGTTTCTGATGGTGATATTGAATCAGCATCAGGATACATGAACAATGTGTTAGGAAAAATGGTATCGGTCAGCGGTGATCCGATTCAGAGGTTAAGTGCTTACATGTTGGAAGGTTTAAGAGCAAGGTTGGAATCATCAGGGAGTGTAATTTATAAAGCACTGAAATGTGACGAACCGACAAGTAACGAATTAATGAATTATATGCAAATATTGTATCATGCTTGCCCATATTTTAAGTTTGCTTACATATCTTCCAATGTTTTCATTTGTGAAGCATTGGAAAATGAGTCAAGAATTCACATAATTGACTTCCAAATTGCACAAGGGACACAATGGTTGTCACTTTTGCAGGCTCTTACGCGTAGACCAGGTGGACCTCCGTTTGTTCGTGTGACAGGTATCGATGATTCACGATCGTTTCATGCTAGAGGTGGAGGAATTCATATTGTAGGAAAAAAGCTAGCAGATTATGCTAAAACTTGTGGAGTTCCATTTGAGTTTCATAGTGTTGCAATGTTTGGAAGTGATGTTCAATTGGAAGATCTTGTAGTTCGAAATGGTGAAGCTCTTGCTGTGAATTTTCCTTTTGCTTTGCATCATATGCCGGATGAGAGCGTGAGCACAGAGAATCATAGAGACCGGCTTTTGAGATTGGTGAGTAGTTTGTCACCTAAGGTTGTGTTACTTGTGGAGCAAGAATCCAACACAAACACTTCTCCATTTTTTCAAAGGTTTGTTGAGACTTTGGATTATTATACTGCTATGTTTGAATCAATTGATGTGGCTCTTCCTAGAGATGATAAGAAGAGGATCAGTACAGAACAACACTGCGTGGCTCGCGATATTGTTAACATTATAGCTTGTGAGGGAGATGAGAGGGTTGAAAGACATGAACTTTTTGGAAAGTGGAGGGCAAGATTTTCAATGGCGGGTTTTGTACCGTTACCATTGAGTCCCTCGGTAATTGATTCAATTAGAAATCTCTTGAAACATTTCAATGAAAATTATAGAATTGAAGAGACAGATGTTGCTATCTATTTAGCATGGAAAAGTAGATTTATGTGCACATTTTCTGCTTGGAGATGTTCTTGATAGGGTCGGCTCAAGACAAAGGCTTAGAGTTAGGTGAGGACTCGTAGTGAAGAAATCATGAGAGTGGATTCGTATCTGCAATTTTTGTTAGATATCAAAATAGAGGTGAGGCTATAAAATTAGTAGTATACGTAGGGGTGAATAGGGTGAACTGAGCGGCCTAAAGCAAAGACTTGTCCGACTTTGTGCCTGGGTTGACTTGACTTACTGTTATAGGTATATGAATACATTTTTCTTGTTTGTTCTTCCTTTGTTTATCTTTAGTGACAATGTTTCGCGATTGGACTTGGGATTTAGCTATGTTCCAATGTGGATCCTCCTCCATTTTTGCAGTCTTAAGAGTTTAATATAGTACCAACTTTCAAAAGAGTTTGTGCTTCTTTACATTTACTACTTCAATTCATTTTCACTTCTTGCTTTTAAAATCCCTTTTAACTTTGACTTTGGAAACCATAATTTCCGCCTTGATGACGCTGTGTCATGACCTTGAAGCCACACTTTGCAATGTTGGGCCACCACGGCCGCATGGAGGACGAGTTCATGCTGCGTTTCGAAACATAACAATAATATGATTCGACACATTAAGCAAGCTCAAATATTGAATAAAATTGAATACTGTTACACTGTATATTGTTAAGATATTCATGTAGAAAACCTTTCCAAGATTTAATATTCTTTAAAAGAAAACAATAGCATGTTGGGTCCCATATGCAAATCTCATGAATTGGTTAACATATCATGAGTTGTGCATGTCATACCATTCTTTGAAGTTTGATAAAAAATCTAGACAACTTTTCTACATGTCCAGTACCTTCAGTTCTGTTTTGTGTAAAATAGTAGTCTTTTTGGGACAATAATAAATCAAATATTTCCTCCCATCTAAAACAACTTATGTACTCTCTCCGGTCTTATTTATAAGTAAAAGTCAATCAAATATTTTGGCCTCAAATATAAGCAAAAATTATCAAAATCAACTCCATTTAATGTTATTTTTCCAAAAGTACCCTTATTAATTGTTCTACTTTTTACATGATTGTAGAGTCTTGATACATATTTAATATATTGTAAGGTCATTTTAGAAGTTTCAATAGAAACATCACAAAAAATTAAGATAAAAAAGATACTCCTTAATAAGTGTGCAAAAATGAATTTTTGCTTACAAAAAAGGCCAGAGGAAGTACTTGAAAACAGCAAACGTTTGATTGGAAAACTAAGTACATTTAATAAGTATAGAAGTTTATAAATTCATTGAAACATGTGTGAGGTAATTTATTCAAGTTTGTGTGTTTATCAAAGATTTTTTGGAAACAACAAAGTTTAAATGTGAATTAATTGTTGCATTGAGAATCAAAGATTTCATTGGAAATTGATGTTTAAATTAATATGTCATTCAAGTTTGCACATTTACAAAAGTTAATTGGAAATATCATATGTTTGATTGGGAAACTAAAATGACAGTTAAATGTAGAAATTTAGATATTAAAGATGTATTGGAATACATTGAGAAATGTGACATTAAATAGTGTATATTAAGAGTTTCAAATTATCTTTTTTCCACTGCAAATAAGGAAGTGTTAAAACTGACCCCACATGAGTTAAGTAAGAGTTTCGGTGGGATATTAGAAGATTAGGGTTTGATTAAGTTTTTCAACCACTTTGGGGGATTCAAGGACTAAAAACAATTGTTTTTTCAATTTACAGGGACCGGATCCAAAAAAATTTTTACCGCAGCTAAAACCAATGAATATTATAATTGCAGGAACTAATATTATATTTAAACCTTTATTAAATGTTGTGTGAAAATAGCAAAAGTTTGCTTGGGAAACTAAAAGGACATTTAATTAATATAGAAGCTTAGAGATTCATTGAAACGTGATGTGTGAGGTAAGTTATTCAAGTTTGCGTGTTTATCAAAGATTCCTTAGAAACATCAGTGTTTGAACGTGAATCAATGGTTGTATTGGGAATCAAAGGTTTCGTTGGAAAATGATGTTCAAATTAATGTGTCATTCAAGTTTGCACATTTACAAAAGTTGATTGGAAATATCAAATGTTTGATTGGAAAACTAAAATGACTGTTAATTGTAAAAGTTTAGAAATTAAAGATATATTAGAATTAGAAAATGACATGTTGAGAAATGTGACATTAAAGAGTGTACGTCAGGAGTTTGAAATTGCTTTTTTTTTTCCAATGCAAATAAGGAAGTTAAGGAAGTGTTAAAAACGGCCCCACCCGAGTTACCTATAAGTTTTGGTGGGATACCGGAAGATTAGAGTTTTCAACCACTTTAGGAGATTTAGAAATAAGGAATAAGGGGAAAGTGACATCACCCAAAAGTTATCCACTTGTGTGAGTCTGTTTTTTTTTTTTTATATTTTTTTAAATTTGTTCCGACCCTAGGTTTGACTAATTTAAGGGGATCAATCCCACCACCCACTTGTGGGGATCTCATTTAAAGCCAGATTATTTTTTTTTGCTCGGTATGGACTAACCCACCGAAATTCGCACCAGAAAGGATCGAACATAAGACCTTGAGAGAAACATACTCAAATGACTTAAATCAACACCACTAGACCAGCGAAAGTTATCCACTTGTGTGTCTCTGTTAATCACATAGACATTTTAAACATAAATTTGAGTAAAATGAGTAACTTATTATAATATTAACATAAAAGACCAACTTAAAACATTTTAAACGTAACTTGAAATCTAAAATAATCGTAAAGGACTAAATGTGTAATTAAATTATTTGTTTTGTCATGTTGTGTAATGATTAGAATTTCGCATTTTAAGATGAATAAGTGGGAAATTCAAAGTTCGAACCCATGTATATTGCAAGATAAAGAAGACCATAAGGCTCTTTTAGAGCACTTATAAATGTGTTTTCATTTATCTTCATTCAAGAACACTAGCAAGACTCGATCTTGAATAAATGTTCCACTCATAAATTGAACTCAGATTTTTTCGAGCAAATCGGTCATTGGTGGAAATAATTTGACTTTTACTACTAAGTTTTTTTTTATACATGTGAGGGCAAAAGCCCTACTACTAAGTTTTTTTTTTTGACATAATATTAATCACGTTTATTACAAAACCATGTAACGAATATAGTAAAAAATATCCACACAAAAAAATAATACAGTAAGTGCATCTCCAATAAGAGTATCAAAGAGAGTTTTATAGACTAATGATCCGCACCTTATTTTTTTATCATTGGAGTTTCATGACGTGACATAAATGATATCAAAATTTATGATATTGTACCTTATTTAAGGTACCACATCATCACTTTAATATCATCAATTTAAGTTAAAAAAATAAATATGAAAGGACCTCTTGTTAATAATGTATGATATCCAAATTGATATCACCATATTGAAATAAAATAGGTATGAGTTGCATAAGTATTATATGACATTGTTTGAACCACTTATTAATAATGTATTATACCCAAAGTGATATCACTATTGAAGATGCTCTAAATAATTTGAATTTTGCTTCTAGTTTTTTTTTTTTTTGTCTTGATGAAGTGGTAATCCACTAAAGTTAAACTCATATATAATTGTACAAAAAAAAAACTCATATATAATTGTGAGATCCCGAGTTCGAACCCGGGCCACGACGTCTGGCCTAACAATTTCGGCATTTTTGTCGGTTGAGTTAGTAATTATGGGACGCTTCTAAATTTGTTTTAACAAAATAATAAATGACATTTATTAGAATACCATGTATTTAATTTTAAAATGCGACCAAAACGTTTGTCAATCACTGAATTGGTAAAACTGTTCATAGAACGGTTATTTTGGGAGATGCAGAAGTAAGGAAGTTCATCAACCTTGTCATGCAGATCTGAAGGCAATTTTTTTTTTAGTCAAAATAATTAATTAAATTACCAAAACTAATATTTTTCCTCATTTACATCCCATGCCTCATTTCATTTTGATGCCCTTTTACATACAAATATTGCAAATTGATTTTATTTGGCTCCTTACTTCTCCAATCTGCAGTGAAAGGTACAATTTCTTCTAACAATTTCAATTTATGTTTTTTAATTTTAATTTTTTTTTCCTTCAAAATTCTAATGCTCCATTTTTATGTATTCTCATCTTGTTATTTCACATATGATATTTGTAATTTACAGATCTAGTTTTAATTTAATCATCTGGACTTTGCTTGATTGTGATATTAACGCTTTATATTTTGTGCCTAACAAAATTTTCATGTCCATAGATCATAATATTATATAATTCTATCTTGATTCAAAATTATTAATATTATTTTGTTTGGATGATTAAGATAGGACATAATTCTTCAGTGTAGAGTGTTAGTATTATGAATTTATGATTAGAAGAACATCAATTATGTTGAGGAAAAAACTTAATTTTGTTAATGTGTAACAAAAGGTGAAAACAAAAGGTGGGGTGCAAATAGAAAAGAAGTTACAAGGGTGGTGAGTGAACATGGAAGAGCATCCGGAGAGAGCCGAATTGCGAAGAATTCAAAGGGAACAAGAAAGGGAGAGAAGGAGGATTCGTGATAGACAAAGGAGACAAGCAATGACACAAGAACAACGAGAAAGACACCTTGCGCGTCGTCGCAGGAACTATCAACTTCGAAGACAAAGAGCCGCGAATGCTAATAATGTTAATGCTCCATTCATTCCTCTTCCTCTTAACCCTCTTGCTTTAGAATCAAGTGCTGGTGAAGCTAGTACTAGTGATGAATTTCAAGGTGTTAATTCTTTGACCTCACTAGACTATAGAGTCCTTTCTCATGGTATTGGTTTTCCTCATCATGGCCTTAATCAAGGTCAAGGAACAATGAATTTGGGAACTGAAGTTTCTCATGAAGGTAAAGACTAAAGATCTTGTTATATTGCAATTTTTGTTTTTTTGTTTTTGTTTTATAATAGAACTGAGGAACGAACTCAGTACTTCTAGCAATTTTTTTTTTTCATTATACTAAATTTTACAAGTTGATTTATTTTTTCTTTTAATGTTGCAATTTAATCAATAGGGTCATCAATGAACATGGAAACCCTAGATTTGAAGCTCGATAATTCACCAAGGATGCGTCTAAGTCGAATTAAAAATCTTGCAAGAAACAATGTAGCTTCAGCTGAGTTGAAAACAAAGGAAGATAGGGAAGTTGGTGATTTTGGTGAGTAATCTCTTCTGGACTCAATTAATTATATAAGTAACTACTTAGAATTTTCTATATTACCATTTCTTTCTTCGTTTAATTTTGTACGAGAACTTGTTTCATTGAATAATATTTTGAGAATAATAGCACGTATGAAACTAGTTAGATTTTTCTTCTGATATTTTGTCCACCAAAAAGGACTACGTTTTTGCTTATATTTGAATCTGGAGTAATAGTTATTTGTGCGAAGAGAAGTTCTTAAGTTTGGCAATACTTGACATCTTTGATTATAATTAGTTTGAATGTTCTTGAAAATTTCAGGTAGCACGCCGAAATCCTTGCGTTTGAATTCTGTGAAGCGTATTGCTCGATCTCAATCGATGAACTCTGCTCCCAAAGAGACTGATATCCACCAGAAGGACGACGATTTGCCTCCAGAAGAAGGGATTCAGTTACTTGATAATCAAAGCTTTATGGCTACTAGTTAAGGTGAAGTGAGAGGTTCACTTAAAGTTACCTTACAAAATAGTTGCATAATTAAGGACTAAACTTATACATTACATGGAGAAATTAAAGACATATATGTTTTGGGAAAATGTTGTTTGTTACTATGTTATGTGTTTAAATTACAAAACTTTCGCTTATAATTTGTTTTCTATTTACAAAGTTTGTGACAACTTTACAATTAAAAGTGAGATGGAGAGTAAGTGATGTATGTACCAATTCTTAGCAGAAGCATGATAGCTTATTGATTCTTATGGAGTAAATGTGAGATTGGCATAGTAAATATTTTGTTGCTACTTTTGATCTTATTTCTATATAACATTCAAAGTTTGATGTTAGATTTAATGTTGATACGTCAAGTGCGAGTTAGAAACCTCATAAGTCTTAATAGTTAAATCCAAAGTCTTCCATAATAGCACATAAAATTTTGCATCGCAACACCGCAATATAGTGGATGCAATGGCTACATCAATCTAGAACCAGTTGCATCAATCTGCAAAATTAATCTATATAATACTTGAACAAATTATTTTTTCTATATTTCTTGTTCTTTTATCATATATTAGAGGGTATTTTAAATAGTTTAAGATATTTTATTTGTTGGTGTAAATCGGCATCCTTTACGCGTAACTATACAGACTAATTCCACGATTCTTGTGGAATCTAAATAGATGACAAAGTCTCCCCAAAAGTTTTAACACTACTTCATGCTCAAGTCGGAAGTCGAACTCAAGACCTTAGTTAAACTAAAAGAGATTCACGTCATTTTATTTAATTGCTCTTTGGTAAAGTTTAAGATATTTTATAGTGATGGGGAGTTGTGTAATGAGATAAATATGATATTTTAGAGGAAATATATAATAGATGTGTGATTTTTGTATGGTAAATAATCAATTATAGTATTTAGTACAAATAAAAGATAGATTTAAATTTACATTGTATAATAAGCATTGCAACAACCACAATATCTACTATTACATTGACAACAATTATATTCGACTGGGGATTTAAAACATTGATCATGTAGACCAATTAATGATTGAAACTTCCCCCCTTTTTATTTTTATCTAAATCATGAAGAATTTCAAAGATTATATTTTGCTATACAGAAATGTGCAGCGGCGTATTGTTTGTCTATCTTTTATTCATGTGTAATTATTTTTTAGTAAATCTCTTTATCTATATCAACCATGATAACGTTAGTCACACATTATCTCAATAAATTGGTCCAAAGTGATAAAACATTTAGACTCATTAAACAAATGATTACGTGAATTCAATTATGCATATGCAGAAAATTAGATTATTAGGAAGATAACTCATATTGTTTGTTCCACAAATTTTTTGACAAAATTAATTGTCACTAAACAATAATAAAAATTTCGTTCTTTTGTTTTGCAGTTGTTGTAGTTAGTTGCGTTGAAGATGATGGATCTCAAAATGTGTTTTTAATTAGTTGCTAGCGTGTTTGTTACTATATCTAAAAGAATGTTTTTTAAGTATTTTTTATCTTTTATTAGAAAACATAAGTTTGTTTCTCAAATCTCGAAGAAATTATGTGTTGTTTCTCAAAGATTTTGGGTTTAATCCATTGAAAACTAAAAAAATATGGTGGTGAGGTGACTATCTTCTTCCTTATTTTCAGATTTTTTTCTCTTTTTTGTTATTATAGTACTCTCTCTTATTAAAGAAAAATTTATTTTATAGATTATCATTCAATAAATCTAGAAAATAATCTTTTTCTTGTAATAAAAACTAGAACTAGAATATTTTACTAATGGTGTAGTGGTTGTTCTCTTCTTTTTCTTTTCTTTATCTTCTTGCACTTTAAAATAAGTGATTAAGCTCAATTGTGTTATGATATATGATATATATCCATGGGAAAATTAGAAAACTCTTTGTATTAATTAACGGTACTAAGTAATATTACAAATGAAGATAAATTGACCTTCTAATAAGGTTATTGTATTGTAACTCTATATCTCTAATAAACTGCATAAGGAAGGTAATAGAGTCTGAGTAGGGTATTATAATACTCATTTTTATACTTGTGGTTTATTTTTTGCAGATAATTATCCATACTTGTACTCGTACTTAAAATGCAGGTTTTTATCCTATTCATTATGTATGTTTTTTTGCGTACCCACTAAGTATGAGGGACGGGTGGAGGGAGATAGCCCGTAGTAAGGAGGGTGGTGAGTTAGGGGCAGATGGTTTAGGGAGCATGTTTCGAAAAGGGTGGGGGACGGGTCAAATACTTTTTCCTGGACCGATTTCTGGATGAATGAGATTCCTTTGTGTGAGCGGTTTGAGCGTCTGTTTGATTTGGCGGAGACCAAATTGCGTACGGTAGCTGAGATGTTTTCGCTAAGGTGGGGAGCGGATGGAGAGGCGTGGGATTGGCGGTGGTAGTTGAGGGTGTAGGAGGAGGAGGAATTGTTGGGGAAGTATAGTCTTTACTTCTTAACCTCTCCTTACAGGCCCAATTTTCAAATAGGTGTCAGTGGCAGCCTGACCTTGATAAAAGCTACATTGTTCGGGGCGCATATTAGTTCTTGACTTCCCATGTTTCGGCTACTATGGATGATGCAGAAAAACTCATTTGCCACTCTCAGGTTCCCTTGAAGGTCTCCATCTTCGCATGGCGTTTATTGCGTGATAGATTACCCACAAAAGTAAACATGATCCCTTGA
Source organism: Trifolium pratense (assembly GCF_020283565.1). Classification (NCBI taxonomy): domain Eukaryota; kingdom Viridiplantae; phylum Streptophyta; class Magnoliopsida; order Fabales; family Fabaceae; genus Trifolium; species Trifolium pratense. The sequence continues at coordinate 32,853,368 of NC_060065.1, forward strand.
ACTCACTTTTGCATTTTTGGTTGTGGAGCAGCTGAGTCGGCCCATCATTATTCATCTCTTTCGGTACTTTTTGTTCTCTTTGAGCATTAGTTCATTCGTGGATTGACATCTCATCGATGGATTCCACTTCTTTATGTGATCACTTTGTTCAGTTTACATATTCATCAGGTGGATTTTGAATGCGTCGCTCCTTTTTGGAACTCATTTAACTTGTTAAAAAAATGATTATGGATTCAATCCGAGAAAATTAAAATATTAGAGAGAGAACTCATATGGTTTGTTACACAAAACAAAAATTAATTATCATTTAAACAAAAAATCGTTCTTTAGTGTTAAGTTGTTGTAGTTATTTATTTATTTTTTTACATGGACAAAAGTGGTAGATACTTAAGTCTTTTAACGATTTAGTTCTGAGTTCGATTCCCAACTGGTGTGTATGGAGAAACATTTGTTGTGAGATGTCAATCCCTTAAATGAATTTCAGTTATTTCGAGGGAATTAGTCTATGCAGTTACGCACCGATGACACCTTTAGTTTAAAAAAAAAATGTTTTAAATTTTAATTACTTGCTAGCATGTTTTCTAACAAAAGATAAAAAAAATACTTAAAAAACATTCTTCAACCAGCTTTGCTCCTTTTATATTAGCTCCATTTATACAGATTGGTGACATGTGGTAAAAAAAAAAGAAAGGAACGGTTGAGATTATAAGTTGTACGCCCTATATTATTGGCCAGCATAAAAATAATTGAAATGTTAAATCAGTGGCGACGCTCACCATTCCAGCGCCGGTCGAAACCTACTGCTGCATCTTCCTCGCCTTGCCGCCGGAGCAAGTCTCATGTCGACGTCATGATACAACATGCTTCTAAACCACTCTCAATTGGGCCTTCAAAATCATTGGAAGAATAATTTAATTTAACAATCTCATAGAAGAATTGTTGTTACTAACATTGAAAGAATTTGTTGCAATATTCTGAATCACAGAAAATCAAATTCCCCTTCAAGTGCGCTGCAACTGTAACGAACGGTGAGAGGCGGCGGCGACGGTGGCAACAGTGACGGCGATTAGAACAACAGAGGGAGGAAGATGGAAACTATAGGGTGCCGTTTCATTTCTGTTTCAATTCTGTTTCTTCTATTTTTCCTTTTTTTTTTTTTTTTTTTTTTATTAAACAAATTCTTAATTTAAAGTGTTTAATACCAGCCTTTAGATTAAAATTTGCCACATGTCACACATCCATCAATAACAAGGTATAAATGGAGCTATTAGAAATGGAGCAAAGCTGCAGTGAAAGGTACAATTTCAATTTTTATGTTATTTAATTTTCAGAAAAATCTTTACAATTATAATTCTCCATTTTTATGTATTCTCATCTGGAGTTTGCTTGATTGTTATAGTAACGCTTTATATATTGTGTCTAACAACATTTGAATGTCACGTAGATCATAATATATCATATAATTATCTTGATTCAAAATTATTATTATTGTTTTGTTTGGATGATTTATATAGTACATAATTCTTCAGTATCAAGTGTTAGTATTATGAATTTATGATTAGAAGAACATCAATTTTGTTGAGGAAAAGCTTAATTTTGTTAATGTGTGACAAAAGGTGAGAAAAAAAAAAGGTGGGGTGCAAATAGAAAAGAAGTTACAAGGGTGGTGAGTGAACATGGAAGAGCATCCGGAGAGAGCCGAATTGCGAAGAATTCAAAGGGAACAAGAAAGGGAGAGAAGGCGGATCCGTGATAGACAAAGGAGACAAGCAATGACACAAGAACAACGAGAAATACACCTTGCGCGTCGTCGCAGGAGCTATCAAATTCGAAGACAAAGAGCCGCGAATGCTAATAATGTTAATGCTCCATTTACTCCTCTTCCTCTTAACCCTCTTGCTTTAGAATCAAGTGCTGGTGAAACTAGTACTAGTGATGAATTTCAAGGTGTTAATTCTTTGGCCTCACTAGACTATAGAGTCCTATCTCATGGTATTGGTTTTCCTCATCATGGCCTTAATCAAGGTCAAGGAACAATGAATTTGGGAACTGAAGTTTCTCATGAAGGTAAAGACTAAAGATCTTGTTATATTGCAATGTTTTTGTTTTTTTCTTTTTACGATGGAACTGAGGATCGAACTCAGGACCTCTAGCAATTTGTTTTTTTCATTATACTAAATTATACAAGTTGATTTATTTTTCCTTTTAATTCCTTTTAATGTTGCAATTTAAATAATAGGGTCATCAATGAACATGGAAGCCCTAGATTTGAAGCTTGATAGTTCACCAAGGATGCGTCTAAGTCGAATTAAAAATCTTGCAAGAAACAATGTAGCTTCAGCTGAATTGAAAACAAAGGAAGATAAGGAAGTTGGTGAGTAATCTCTTTGGACTCAATTATAATTATAAGTAACTACTTAGAATTTTCTATATTACCATTTCTTTTCTCGTTTTATTCTGTATGAGAACTTGTTTCGTTGAATAATATTTCGGTGAATAATAGTGTTAGCCGGTATGAAACTAGTTAGATTTTTTTGATATTTTGTCCACAAAAAAGGACTATGTTTTTGCTTATATTTGACTCTGGAGTAATAGTTATATGTTCGAAGAGAAATGTTTAATTTGGCAATACTTGACATCTTTGATTATAATTTGTTCGAATGTTCTTGAAAATTTCAGGTAGCACGCCGAAATCCTTGCGTTTGAATTCTGTGAAGCGTATTGCTCGATCTCAATCGATGAATTCTTATCCCAAAGAGACCGCTATCCAGAAGGACGACAATATGCCTCCGGAAGAAGGGATTCAGTTACTTGACAATCAAAGCTTTATGGCTACTAGTTAAGGTGAAGTGAGAGGTTCACTTCAATCTACCTTACAAAATAGTTGCATAATTAGGGACTAAACTTATACATTACATGGAGAAATTAAAGACTATGTTTTGGGAAAATGTTGTTTGTCAATATCTGTTTAAACTTTAAATTACAAAACTATGGCTTATAATTTGTTTTCTATTTACAAAGTTTATGTGACAACTTTACAATTAAAATTGAGGGGGAGAGTAAGTGATGTATGTACCAATTCTTAGCAGAAGCATGATATAGTATGTGAGTTTGGCATAGTAAAAGTTTCGTTGCTCCTTTTGATCTTATTTTTGTATAACATTCAAGGTTTGATGTTAGATTTAATGTTTGAGGTTGTTGATGCTATTTCATCTGTGTGATATGGATTATCTGAATTTAGTGAGGTGATATTATTAGTTCCAACTTTGAGGTGAAGTTTATAAATACTATAATTTTGATATAGAAAAAAAGTGATATCTTAGAGAAAATATAATAGATGTGTGATTTTTATAAGGTAAATAATAAATTATAGTATTTAGTACAAATAAAAGATAAATTTGGGACACAACCCAAACTATATTTGGCGTAGTATCCACGCTTCATAGGTAGTTGTCAGAAGAGGGCTGAGATGATTGGGGAATGGTAATAGTATTAACGTATGGAAACACCCTTGGCTGAGAAATGAAAACCACACACATGTTACTACGATGATGATGATGGCAGGAAGAGAAGATATGCGGGTGTCTGAGCTAGTGAACGAAAACACAGGCATGTGGAATTTTTGAACTTATTCAATAGATGTTTAACCAGAGACTTGATAGAGATCACTAAATTACTGCTAAACTTACTTAATCATGAAGATGCACCAATTTGGAAGTATAGCAAGAACGCGGTTCGGTCAGCATACCACCAACTCATGGAGAATATTATTGACAATAGCCAACTCAAAGTACCAGGTAGCTGGAAGAAACTATGGCAAATACATGCTCCCAAGAAGGTGAAAATATTTATGTAGGTTGGTTCAGAAAGGAGTTCCTTGTGATAACAAATGTCCGAATTGTGCTAATTATGAGGAGAATGAATGACACTGTTTTTGGGTGTGCAGCTGTCTAAGAAATATGGTAGAGAGTCCACTGTGGGAACAGACGCAGCGCAGGCATATATAGATAATGCTATAGGAATTGTTCCAATGCTATTCCAGATGCTTGATGAAATGGATGTTGCTGCCTTTACTCATATAGCCATGGTAGTGTGGTCTGCCTTTACTCATAAGAGATCCATAGAAGAGCAAGAGAGTATCTAAATGACTGGATAAAGGCACGGGCCACGGGAGATGCAGCATGACAGAAGTAACAGCAGAATTGTGATGGAAAGGCATGTGTGGATCAAGCCACCTATGGGAACACTAAAATGTAACATAGATGCAGCATGTTACAGTGATCTGAACAGGTTCTGCGTTGCAGCATGTGTACGTGATGCGCGTGGCCGTTTTGTGAAAGCTTACGCGCGGGGATTCGAAGGAAGGCCTAGCGGAAGCGGAAGCTTTGGTTGCAATGGAAGCTCTACAATGGATAAGGAACGAACGCATGACAAACATTCAGATTGAAACGATTGTCTTCAAGTGGCACAAGTTATTTATTCCAAGTTTAAAAACAACACTGAGTTTAGTATTATTATTGAGTTTTGTTGTAGTTTGTTAAATTTGATTCCGAACTATAAGGGTCCGTTTGGTGCGCAGGATAGGATAGTGACAGGATAGGATATACAACAGTATAGTGATAGGATAAGATATCAGCAGGATAAAAGTTATCCTCAGTTATCCTATCCTGTGTTTGGTGCACACAGGATAACAAACATGATAACTATTATATCATATTTTTAATACATATTTGTTCATACCAATATGATAAGATACATAACATATTTAAATGACAAAATTACCCTCGTAAAACAATTGTTATTTGTTAAAAATTATATTGTAATACTTTGAATTTTATAAATAAAAATATAAATAAGTAATTGTACAAAAAGAAAAAGTAATCAAATAACTTTAAATTTTAAATACAAATCATGAGAAAATAAGCAAATTAAGTTTTTTATATGAATCATGATCAAATAAATAACTCAATTATACATGTTAGATAAGCTAAATAAATATATGATATATGTAAATAATAAAACTACCATTGCAAAAGAATTATATTTAAGTTGTTATTAAATTTAAATTAATATTCTTATTTTGCAATTTTTTAATAATTATTTTAATTTAAAATATTGTAATTTTAGGAGAATTTTGATTTTTTAGATTATATAAATTACAAAATTACCCTTGTGAGAAAATCACATATATATTTAAAAAATAATTATTTTATTATTAATTTACTATCAAATTATTTTATTAATTTTCAATTTTCAATTTTTTATTTTAAAATATATTTTATAGAATAAATCAACGATTTTTTTTTTCTTATCCTATCCTGCTGGTAACCCAGCTCAAATTCAGGATAAGGATTTTAACTAGAGAAACAGGATAGGATAAGCTTCAGGATTAACTTATCATATCATGTTGTGTCACCAAACACTGGATTGAGACAGGATATGATATAGTTATCCTATCCTGTCTCTTATCCTGTGCACCAAACGGGCCCTAAGGTCAATCATATTAGGAGGCAAGCTAATCGAGTAGTTCATGATCTCGCTCAAGCAACTCGTTTATATGCTAGTTCCCGGATCTTTGATTATTGTCCGCCTTGTATTGAAACTATTATTATGAATGAAATGCACTAAGTTTGCTCATGTAAAGAAAAAAAAATCAATTTACATTGTAGTAATGACGGCAATATGCATCACAACAACCCCAGTATATCTACGATTACATCGACAACAATTGTGATCACATTTATATTCGACGGTGGATTTAAAACATTGATCATCATGTATACCAATTAATGATTTTATGGAAATTCCCCCTTTTTCTAGATCATTCCAGGATTTCAAGCCAACAAAATAATCTTCTTTGAGATAAATAATAAATTACAATATTTAGTGTTAAGAAGAATCATCTTTATTAAAGTTGAGTTCAGATTTCCTCCATTTGGCTATGGCCCATTTTGTCATGTCCATTGCTCAAATGTATAGCAAATGGCATAAAACAATTTAAATGGTTCAGATTTAAAATTTAAAAAGAAGTACTATTTGTTTAATAATAATAAAGAAAAAAAACCCGCTTTGTATTCTTCCTTGCACGGAAACCAACCGTTCCTCATGTTATACAACTTTCACTCCTCTTCTCATCGCTGTCACCCTTCTTTGTCCGTTCCAGCGCCGCTTCCTTGTGTCATTGCTCCCCTTTCTGTTCATCCAAACACCGCTGCCGTTTGCCACCATTTTCGTCATTTTTAGGACAAACGCAATGCCATGAGCAATTAAGTTTAAATTTAAGGATTGTTTGATTGTAATCAACTTTAGGCTGTAATTATAAGTTTTAATTTTAAGGATGAGAAGCTTCCGAAATTTTATGTCTGTAATTTTAACCGGAAAACAAAAGGTTTTAATGTAGTTTTGAGCTCGTAAGTTTCACAATTGTTTGATTTTGATCCCTTAAGTTTCAATTGTTTGATTTTAACTCCCTAAATTTCACAATTGCTCGATTTTGGTCCCCTAAATCTACTCATTTTGCATTGACTAGCCCCGGCTGACTTTTTTAACTAAAAATTGTATATTTCGCATTTTAAAAACATTTATAAAATAAATAAATTAATAAAAAATTGTTTTTTTAAAAGTTAACAATTATTTTTAAAAAATATTTCATAAAAAAATTAGTAAAATATTTTTTATAATAAAAAAAATAAGTTATTTTTTAGAAAAAATAATTTGTCATTTATTTTTAAAACAATTTTTTAATTTTTAAAAATCTTTCTAAATTTTAATATTTTTTAAAAAAATTTTAAAATGTCACACAGTCAGTTTTTAGTAAAAAATGTCAATAGAAGACCGGCAAATGCAAAAAGAGGTAAACTTGAGGCCAAAGTTGAACAATTGAAATTTGGGAGCCAAAACGGAGCAATTGTAAAACATAGAAAGTTAAAATCAAGCAATTAAAATTTGAGGGTCAAAATCAAACAATTGTGAAATTGAGAGACCAAACAAATATGAGTTAGGTTCTTCTGTGATTTTTTATGAGTCATATCTGACTCAAATTACGCATGTTTTTTTTTATGATCAAGCTGAGATTACTATTCTCAAACTAGTCTCGTTTTAATTTCGCCCTCCATTATATAAAAAATATACATGAGATTATGAAGAGATGGTGGAACCAAAGTTACAAGGTAACACAACAAGAATATAAAAATTGAAATAGCATTGTCACTTGGTTGCCTATAAAAAATAAATCTAAAATCTGTAGCTACTAGCTAGACACAAAGGTGGGAGAGAAGTTATGAGCCGATTATGGCAACACTACCTCGTTATTAGGAAAATGTTAAACAGTGTTTTCGAAATACTAATTAGCAAGACCTTTTTAATAAAGGCTTAAATATGTGATCAGTCCCTGCAATTACATCAACTTTTAGTATTAGTCCCTGCACTTTTTTTTGTTTGCTTTTGGTCCCTGGAATTTGATAGTAGTTTGCTTTTGGTCCCTCTGTTACTCAAAATGTTAAAAAAATGTTAGAAATAAACGGAGTGCCAGATGGCCCAATCAATATAAGCCACGGGGCACAGTAAAAAAACTCACTTTTATGAATTTTTTTTTACAAACTTTTATGATTTTTATTTTAAAGAAAAATAAATAAGTGAAAATTTATTATTAATATTTTATTAATAAAAATAAATAATTAAAATAAAATTGTGTTTTTCACAACTTCATCTTCTTCATTAACCACACAACCACCACTACCACCATGAACATCACCATTCACCACTACCACCACCAAAACTGTGTTATTAACCCATGTCACACAACTTTACATGTTAACCTGCTCAGCCAATTAAAGTCTTTATTACTTTTAAATTTTTATTTTATTAAAATTCCGAAAACACACCTTAAAAAAAAAATCACGCCTGTTCGATCGGGTTCTGTGAAACTGAAAAAATATAGTAATCCATTATTTGTGCTTTCTTCCCAAACAAATTCACAAGACCTTTAATTTCATTACAGAAAAAAAAAAGTTTAATTTTTGAATCTAAATCTCTCACTTTCCTTGGTGGAAGCTGGTGTTATAATTATCTTCTTATGCTCTGTGGGTCGTCGTTAACCTTTGATAAAATTGCTATATCAAAATTCTAATTTGTTGTGAGTATGAGATCTACGGGTTGTTATTTTGGATAAATTAGAAATCTTTATTTTTGTTTGATGGGGTAGACCAGAAAAGAGCATCAAAGTTATGGCGTGTGAAGTGGTAAGAAATCTCGGTTGTGAATTTTTTATGATTTTATATTAAATCTTTACTTATTTATTTTCATTTAAATTTTTTTAAAAAATATCATAAAGTGTGTCTTTTTACTGTGCCACGTGGCCTATATTGATTGGGCCACGTGGCACTCTGTTTATTTCTAACATTTTTTTAACGTTTTGAGTAACAGAGGGACCAAAAGCAAACTGTTATCAAACTGCAGGGACAAAAAGCAAACAAAAAAAAGTGCAGGGACTAATACCAAAAGTTGATGTAATTGCAGGGACTGATCAGATATTTAAGCCTTTAATAAATTAAAACTGAAAAAACATTCTTTAAAATTGGAACAGTTGATTACTTATTTTTTAATGCGTTGGTTGTTTGTCTAAGAAATTAGAAAGTTGGAGCATACAAAGATTAGAGTAGATCTAAATTCGATAAAAGTTAGTCACACATTATTACAATAAATTTGTTCAAGTGATAAGAGATTTAGACTCATTAAACAAATGATATTGGATTCGATCTTTGAATCCTGCATACGAAGAAAATTAGACGAATAGGAAAAGAACTCATATTGTTTGTTCCACAAATTTTCTAACAAAAATTAATTATCGATTGTTTTAGACTGGCCCCAATAACTGAATCGCCAACCGCTGAGCACGTCCAAATTGTGGAGCATCCCGAGATCGCATCACAAAAGTCAATGGACAGCGTACTAGTGTATCGTAAGGTCTGACATCGGAATGATGGACATTTACTTACCATCAAAGCTCCTCGGCTGTTTTTCGACAACCACTGATGGCATTATTACGTCCATCAGTGGTCTTGACCCAGTGTCGGAGGCTATATATACTCCTCTCATGCAGAAAAGTCAGATACATTATTCTTACTCTTAAATCCTTTGCTTCACACTTTTACTAACTTAAGCGTCGGAGTGCTACAAAACCCCACCTCATCCACCTGAACGGAAGAAGAGTACCATCAAACTAGGTTGATTCTGATCCAAGTACTTTTTTTTCCCAGTATTTTAGAGTATAGTTAGTTGTGTCGAAGATGATGGATCTCAAAATGTGTTTTTATTCACTTGCTAGTGTGTTTGTTACTTTATTTAAAATAATGTTTTTTAAGTATTTTTTTTATCTTTTGTTAGAAAAACATGAGTTTGTTTCTCAAATCTCATCATGTTTGTTTTAATTCGTAAGGAATTTCACTAATTGAGCTAGATAACATATTGTATTAGATAAATATGCATTTCTTTTTCGTTAATAGCATATTTTTATTCAAATTATATGGTGGTTAGTCAGATACGTAATCATTCGATAAATTTTAAAAATAATTTTATTTATAACAATTAACAAGAACAAAATAAATATATTTTACTAAATTTATATCATGGTGTAGTGGTTGTTCTATTCTTTTTCATTTTTCTAGAAAAAAGTTATTATCGACACACATGTACTTTGAGCAATGGATCTATTATGAATGCCTCTAAAAAATACTCTATTTTTAGGTAAAAGGTGTAATTTAATCAACCGTTAATTGGTTCAGTGGTGATTGACATTGAACTTTGTAGGAAGAACCACGATACGATCCTCGCAATTGTGATCGAGAGGGGATTAAAATCACTTGATGTCAGAACTAACGCTAAACCAAATTAAACTGTGATGAAGATAAAAAAAAAAGTTTTTTTTTTTTAAGAAACTAAATTAGCCCACCTAAATTGGCTCCAGAGAGAATCGAACCTCAAACCTCAAGAGGAACACACTCTCAGGTCCCAAGTCAATACCAATGCACCAATCCAAGTGTGTTTAAAAAAAAGTTGTCAATTAAATCAGAATGTTTTAATTTGTCATGTCACAACCCTATAATTTTATAAGAGACTCTTCCTAGATTTATTGGTCTGGTTTATTTATAAGTAAAAACTACAATTTATATTAAGCCACTAAATTTGGTATAGTGGTGAGGAGTTTGGGCAGTATGTTATAAGTCTTGAGTTCGATTCCCAGCTTATTGTGAAGAAAAAAAAAAACTACAACTTATATTTATGACTTAAATGATTTTTTTCCCTCTTTTATCTTTTATTTTTAATTTTTAAATTTTAATTCTTGGATATGTGTGCTCCCGGCCCTCATTCAAAATCTAATTCCTCTAATTTCCTCAAAATATGCCCTCATAGGCAGTGGCGGAGCCAAGAAAAAATAATAGGATGAGCCACTCAAAAATTATATTGCAGGCAAAAAAAATTTAAGTTATAATACTTGCAAAAAGTTGATAATAAAAAATTAAATGTTTTATTATATTATATGTATATTAAAAGAAGAATGATTGTTCTTAATTGAAAATAGTTGTAATTATGTACCCAAAAAAAAATAGTTGAGATTTTTTTATAAAAAAAATGGAAATTGTGAATTTTTTTGTTGATAAAAAAGGTGTTTTATTCACACAAAAAGAAGCATTTGAATTTATCTTTACATTATATTTTTAAATTAACAGGTAAATGAGTATTCTTAGATATAAGTTTATATCATTTAAAAAATTACAATAACTAACTATTAATTTAAAAACTATAGAAGATGAATTTGATTTTTTTAAAAGAAATTATAATGTAGTAATTTAAAAGTATATAGATATGAAATACAATGTTTTTTAAAGATATTTATTTGCAATTATGAAAAATAACAAAAGATGTAATTATGTAAATGGAATGTTGAAATTCTTTCTTTTAAGAAAAATAAAACAAAAAACAAATGCATAAAGCTGCAGTAGTCGATGTCGATGTTGAACCTACAACCCTCAACACAACAGCTACAAGGGTCTTGCAACCAACTAGGCTATCTGTTTTAATTTTCATAATCATGCGCAAACTAATATACATATAATATACTTGTAATTTTATTAATTCACTATGGGTATTATAGTCATTTCCTATTTTTCTAGGGTGGGCCAAGGCCCAGCCTAGACACCCCTAGCTCCGCTACTACTCATAGGTAGGTGGGATCCACTTTAACTCATCTCTTAATTGCCTGCATTGAAAAATGACTCTTTAAATTGACCAATACTAGGTGGGAATTAATTCATGGAAACTTCTTTAGTAAAGTCGCAAAAGTGTTTGTCTTTTTCACTGGATACCCTCAAGTGTGCCCATTCATCCATTGATTTAATTTTTTAATAAATAAAATTATAAGTGATGAAAAAATAAAGGGTGGAGATTTCACTTAAAAAAAACCTCACGAGAGAGAATCTTTTCCCCATTTTAATTGATCAATAGCTGAACAGCCGTGCCACATCATCATTAAGTATAAAGTCTACTGTAAATTTCTTTTACATGAAATATTTACTTATTGCATATAAGTCATTCTTCTAGTTAAAATTATTTTAATAAGTATAACTTGTTTTATTTAAAAAATATTTTTTAGATCTTTAAGATATTGACTACGCGTATTTTAAAATACTTTTACTTTGATTTTCTTTAAGTTTCCCGCACTTGTTAATATTTTTCTTAAAAATATTTAAAATTTCGCTAAAAACAAACTTTAAAATATCTAAATATAAAAAAATTAGATTGTAATCAACATCGATGTCAATATTTTGAAGATCTTGTTTATATATATATATATATATATATATATATATATATATATATATATATATATATATATATATTTTATGATTTTTAAGATGAAGGTTCAATTAAATTTTTTACGGATGAATTTGAGTTTTTAAAGTGTATCACGAAAATACTTGTAAATATTTCCCATTTAATTAAGGCAAATGCTAAATAGTGCCCCCGGGGCACTCTTTAAACCCTTAAATAGTAAGCTTTTTATAGAATTTTTATGGGAATGCGTAAAGTCAACGCATTGGAAATTGTAGTATTTAACTTTTTGAATAAAAAGTTTCTTTAAATAGAATGCTTAAAGAGTGCCCCGGGGGCACTCGTTAGCAAGACCCTTTAATTAATAAAAGTTGCACTAGATTTCTTGTACAGGTGTATGCTTCTAAAAAATTTTGCAACCACAACCTATTTAATTAGTTGCATAATAAATTAGTATTAAGCCATATACTCCAGGAGATGTTTTGTTAAAATAATCAATTGGGGTCAGCTGTGATCAGTTCTTAATCATTTAACAATTTATAAAGACATTCTCACACGGTCCCCTACTGTAGGGTCCCTCCAGGAGTAATTCTTTATCACCTACATTTTGCCCGCCGCAATTTTAGTACTCTCCCTCTGTATCACAATATTTGTCATGACAAAAATTTATATCACAGTATATGTCGTTTTATATTACCAACGAAGTATTTAATTCTATTTTTCCTATTATACAATTAACTATTTATTACTCTCTCAATCAACTCAGTGATTTCAACAAAATACTCTCTCAATCCCAAAATATAAGGGAAATTTGGTCAAATAAAGTTGATGTATTTAGTATAAATTTTTAACCAAATAATCAACTTTGTTTGACCAATTTTCTTTATATTTTGAGACGGAGGAGTATAATTTTAGTAAATATCCATCAAAATAAGCATCGATCCTTTAAACTTACTCTCTCCGAACATAAATACAAGCAAAAAAATTGTTTACGAGGTGTTTAAGAAATTTACTTAAGTGTAATTAATTTTCTTAATTTAATACAAAACATGAGTTAAATTTACTATATTTGTGTCCGGAGGGAGTATGGTGCAATTTTTTTTTAAAAATAATACTAAATTGATTGATATTTTTCAATCCAAGAAAACTAAATTGTCATTTCAAAAAAAAAAAGTTGAGACCGACTTTTACGATTTCAAAGATTAAAAATATCTGTTCGATCTCTTATTTTAGTTCAGGTCAATTCAATTGTGTAAAAAATGGATACTCTTTATGTCCAAAAGACTTTGCTCCTTTTGTCCTAGATTTAAAAAATGTCATGCGATTGACAACTTTATTGCACTAACCTCTTTTGGTTCTTTTGTCCTTATATTCTGTGCCCATGCACACGAAGTACTTCTTGTTGTTCGATTGATAATAATAATTAATTAATGAATGAAAACTGGCCAATTTCTCTAACTCGCATAACAGGTCCACATTTTATAGATTTTGGAAGCTCTAATAAATATCGGGTCTTGGTAACGAGTATCTGCAAAGCAGATAAAAAATCGGACGTTTCAGATCAATTACAGTATCCTGCTACATGAAGTCTGTTTTCAAATCTGATGATCCTATTGGTTGTAAATAAGGTTTTCCCTTATATAAATAAATCCAATTGAATAATTTTATCCTTATAATTTTCATATTAATATTTTTAACTCCTTAACTATTTTGTAAAATGTTATTTTGAACCAAGTTAACGTAGACGTATACAATCATTTGACACGAATGTCATATCAATATATCTTGTCACATATATAATTATTTAATTTTTTTTAAAATAATTACATATGTTGCAAATTAATTAGAAGAACACAAGATTTATATATATTAATTAATTTTATATTTTGATATTCTAATAAACTTTGCTATTGCTTGTTTGACTAAACGTATAAACACAACAAATTATAAACCATAATTAATGCAAGATTTTTCAATACAAATGATATGGTTTTGTAGTAAAGATTAAAACAAATTTGAAACAAACGATTAACTAACAATAGAATCTAATTAATGCTTGAAAACTTTCTTCCCATAACTTGTGTTTTCCAATTTCCACTAGCAAGAGATCCTGCAAAAATATCAAATGACGAATGTGTCATGTGTGAATCCAATATTTGAGTCTCAGTCTCTTAACTTTGATTAGGTTACTCAACTTTTAAAATATTATAATGCGATTGATATGAACAATAATTATTTACATTTTTATAAACAAAAAATCAGACTAGACCAATCAAATTTATTTGTGGAAACAAAAATCTTGTAAATCATGCATGTAACTCACTTGATGTTAATTTCAAACCAAAACTTTCTTCCCCTAACACTATCCTAAAAATGGTTAATTTCAAACCAAAACTCTCTTTCCTCAAATAATCTCTACCCAAATATTCATGCACTTTGTATTGATAAAAAGACCCAAAATCTATGAATGTTGTTTTGAATTTTTTCATATAATATCTTGTTACATCTGAGGTTGTTTAGATTTTTTTGTTTTTGTTTTGCAACAACACTTTTTGGTTATTTTCTTCAATGGTGGAAAAGAGAGGGACATGTTTATATCATAAGTAGAGTTAAAACATCAAAATGAAACAAAAAATAGTTGTATAGGATAAAAATGAAATAAAAAAATAAGTTAAGAAAACCATAAAAGAGCGATAAAATCATAATGTCTTGATTAAAATACCTCTCGCACTAGTTAGTGACTAATTTCTTCATGGATAGTTGGAATAGGACATATCTTTTATGTTTGAGATAGGATTTTTCTTAGTAATTTCTGATTTCTTCTTTGGAGAAGGATCTTTTGAGTAGCCCATCTGATTTGTGAGTAGGTTTTTCTTAAATTTTTTGGAATTCTTCTCATCATCCGCGGGACGATCTTTCGAATAGCCCAAACTATCCATTTTTGTATGCCAAAAACCTGCTAGACAATAATATAACTTTTCTTTCTGTAGAGAATATGGTTCAAGGTTAGGTATTTATATTATTTTTGTTGATGCAACTTTGAGTATATATGGTGTGAAAGAAATGAAGCTATGTTTGCTTGTCCCTTATTAACACCCTTGGCAACTTGTCCCTTATTATATTTTCACCTACCATCATTTTGATTGGCGGATATGTGCATGAAGCTCCATGCATGGGAGCATAAAGTTTTGAAGAAGGGGTTATTAGTTATTATGGAAATTAATTTGGTTGTTATTTACTTTGCTTTATTTAAGTTAATTTATTTTGTGAAGGGAAGGCTCATGTAATTTGGTTATTAGTTAATTTATTTTGTGAAGGGAAGGCTCATGTAATATCTGATATGTGGCCGATTAGGTCACACGATATTAAATTACTTTTTTTTGGAGTTAATTAAAAAAAAAAAAGGAACAAAGAAGAATATGATGTGTTAAATGTTTTTCAACGCTGTTATAATGTTTCTATAAATTGGTTTGTGGATAGCCCATTTTTTCCTCTTTGGCTTGATATGAAATGAAAATCTTTTTGATAGAAACAACTTAACATTTGAAAAATATCACACTAAAGACGTTGCAAATTGCGGTGGTTTTTTATTTTAAATTGTGAACATGTGACTAATAAATTGTAATTTGGTACGTAGCCTACGCAGATAACCAATTGATCTCACACTTGTCACCCCAAAGATTGTCTCAATTTTTCTTCTTCTCTATTTTAAATATTTGGATTGAATCTGAACCATAATAATTCAAAGTTAGTGTTAAATTTATTTTCTATTTTCCATTTAGTAGGTGCAAGACATCCATTACTTTCAATTTTTAAAGAAGGCTAAATTGCAGTTTTGGCCCCCCACGTTTCATAATTGTGTGATTTTGGCCCCCCACGTTTCACAGGTGCGATTTTGGCCCCCACGTTTCATAATTGTGTGATTTTGGCCCCCCACGTTTCACATGTGCGATTTTGGCCCCCCACGTTTCATATTTGTGCGATTTTGGCCCCCCACATTTCACATGTGCGATTTTGCCCCCCCACGTTTGCCCCTTTTTGCATTTCTTGGTCCCCGTTGACTATTTTGACCAAAAATTGCTGACGTTAAATATTTTTGACACGTGTCTTAATTGTATTGGCCAACCAAAAATTTATTTATTTATTTTTTAAAAAAATTTAAAAAAGGTCACGTGACTTTTTTTTGGGGGGGTTAATTATTATTTTTTTAACAAAATAGGTGCAAAAAATGGAACCAAAATCTCAAAAAAAGTCATGTGACCTTTCTTAATTTTTTTTTTTTAAAATAATAATAATAAATTTTGGTTGGCCAATACAATTAAGTCACGTGTCAAAAATATTTCATGTTAGCAATTTTTGGTCAAAATAGTCGACAGAGACCAAGAAATGCAAAAGGGGGCAAACGTGGGGGGCCAAAATCGCACATGTGAAACGTGGGGGGCCAAAATCGCACAATTATGAAACATGGGGGCCAAAATCGCACACGTGAAACGTGGGGGGCCAAAATCGCACAATTATGAAACGTGGGGGGCCAAAACTGCAATTTAGCCTTTAAAGAACTATTGAAATCAAATGGTTTCTTAAATGAAATCTCATTAATGAAGTAACTCACGTCATGATATTAACTCTCTTAATCCTTTTTACCTAAGACCGATTATGTATTCGACAAAGCTTTAAGCTACTATGTTTTCCTTTTGTCAATATCGAAATTTTTTTCGAAGTATTATGTTTTTTTTTCGCCACCAGTATTCACTTCATTTGACCGTCTAATCTGGTTCAGAGATCAATTTTAGTATCAAGTGATTCCGACCCCCTCCCGATTACAGTTGCGAAGGATCGAACCATGATCCTTCTTACGAAGTCCAGCGTCAATCGGCACTGACCAACTAACGATAGATATTATATTTTTCTTTTTGGTACATCATTTTTTTTTTGAGACCAAGATCCACCGCCGAACGCAGTGACTATTCCCCTCTCTAGATTGGAAGCACCTAAAAGGATGGGATAGCTGACCCATAGATTTAAATTTTTTACATCGTTGGTCACACTTCCTCTTTATCATATTAAATAATTGATTTTTTTTTGTTCTATATTAATATTTTCTAGGTTTATTCCGCAATTGATAACAAAATGTTGTTTTACCTATGGTATCTACCAATATATGCAAAAGAAATATTTTATTTAAATGTATTAGAATTTGAGAGGACTATACTCAACCACAAAAACTTACTTAGGAGTTGAGGTTTGCACTACACTTATAAAGGTTATCTCTGTCATATCTCTAACCAATGTAAGACTTCTAACAAAATAAAAATTAAAACTAATTGAATTAAAAAAAATTGTTTGTAATTTATATATATTAACATAATAAAAAAAAGCGGATAAAGACTTAAACTTAAGAATTACTACTTGCTTAATAAGAGTATGTGTTGGACCATGGAAAAATTATTCATAAGAGAATGTGCGCTAAGAACTTAAACCATAAATTTATGAGAGGTGATATTCAAACACAATAATGTGGACACATTGTCAACGCAATAGAAGGTACATGCCCTTTTGTGTGAGCACAACCCAAGAAAAGCAAAAATATTACATTCTTAACTACTAAGTAACTCATTCCAAAAAAAAAAAAAAAAACTACGTACTAAGTAACTCACTCATTGAGGCCATTACTCTACTACGATGCCAAGACAAAATAAAATCTTCATATTATTATCTTAATTTACCCAACAAAATTGCATAAACAGTGACACAAAGATACACAAAATCTCAAAAATTAAATCACATGGTTCAAAAATATATCAATACAAATTAGTAAAAATTTGCTGGTCTTAATAAAAAAAATTGCTGCTAAAAAATAAAATTAGTAAGCATATTTTATTTTCATCATGACCACAAAATAATCAAGCTAACAAATCTTTATTATAGCATGTATATTTATTTATTTTTAATGGAAAATATATTATATTTAGGAATGACTCCAACAAAAACACTTTGTTACTGTGAGAAATGAGAACAAATAAAATTAACCGTATGATCTAATTTAATGAAAATAAATGGACTATAAACAAATTAGGTTTTCTTAAATTCGCCATTTAAGCTTGGTCATACCATCATCCCGTTGTGCAAGATCTCCACCACCTACCACTGTTACCATGGACGATGGAAAATTCCTCTACATTATGTGACTTCCAATTGTAATTTTCAAGAATAGAATTTTCTACTTTGCAAATAATTGTGAAAGTAGAAGATAGACATAATAACATCAATAATTTTGTAAAAAAATAATCAATAAACACTCTCAAGTCTCAATTTTTATTCAAATACCAATTGTGCATAAGCCAGTTGCAGGTCAATGATGAAACTTTTCATTGTTAATTTAATTCATACTTCAAAATTTTCAACAATGTGTTTGTAGCGCGATAATTAACCTTCAATTTTTACATATAATTTATTATTTTCAATGTTACTGTATTTTTTTTTTAACGTACATTAGATATGGAGGAGACATATGTAATTACAGGATCTAATTGAGTGGCGCATGCAAATTATTCAGATTCCGAGTGATGGAGAACTAATTCCGCTACAAATGTTCAGCCCGGTTTAGGACAACTGTTCACCGTTGGATCTCACCAATACACAGACGAAAGGTATTTGTTCAATGGCCAATAAAGCGAATGCAAGCTATGCAAAATGGATTTCAATCATTTTCTTAGCCGGTCGAAATGTGCCCTCATAATCAATTGTTCTCATTTCTCATAATAACAAATTGTTCTCACCGGAATCGTCTCACATATATATATATAATGCTTTCGTTATTAGTTCTTCATTTAGAGGGTGAAACAATTTTCATCGACTTTTCTACAGATATTCAAAATTACTTTGGACGGACTATTTATTAATTTGATTTAACGAGTAGATGCTATTTATAGTGGAGTTAAGTTTAAGTAACAAACAAGCTTTCATAGCTCAGTTGGTTAGAGCACCCGTTTAGTAAGCGGGAGGTCTTGAGTTCAACTCTCAATGAAAGCAAAATATATTGTTTTTATAAAATCGCTTTGGTCCAATGTTTGCACACGAAAACTTCATTAACATTAACCATATTTTGCTCTGGTCCTATATGGTGGTATAGTATATTACTAATTGTGGAATTTCAATGCCTACTTGAACTTGAATGATGATACTTTCTCATAAGCATCAACTGCAAACTTCTGCTTGAAAATGATGTTAAGTTTGTTAGTGGCCAACATGGTACTTTTGCGCCACAATATGTAACAATTGAATCTAATCCATATCTTGTATCCTTGCTTGATTTAATTATTGGCACATTTATGCATTAAAGAAACACAAAATGCATGTAAGTTAAAGGAGTAAGAAGAACACATGCATCCTAGAAGGGTCGCCGAAAGGATAAGATGAACTCGTATAATTAAGTGAATGAATGAGAGAGTTGCAAGAGCTTGTTCTAAACATCGACAAGGTCAGATTCATCATTACAAGAGCTTGTAGTCAGTATTTGGGCTGTCCGAATGAAAGTTACCGATTTACATCATTCTTTTATTGTTTTATCATTTCCTGCGGAAACCTGAATATTGTCAGTTCACTCAAGGTTTGATGATTATGTAACCTTCTGTGGAGGTTTGGTCTTTTGCTCCAGATGGAGAAGTTATAGTAGTTGCTTGTGCGACAATTTCATTAACAGGTGCTTCAAATAGATTTTGTATACCTAAAGATGTACGCCCGCCTTGTATTTGTTGGTAAGTATTATGTTCTTGCTGGATTGAAGAACGGAATGCTTCTTCGCTTTGAGTGGCCGGCCATCAGAATCTTTTCATTCATCACCAATAAGTGTCGTCGTTGACTCTGTGACTAAGGCTATTGACAAAAGACACAATCTTCCTTCTGTGCTTCAATTAATTGCCATCCGTTGCATTGGCATTACTCCAGTTAAGTTGGTTCCCTTGCATTGGCATTACTCCACACTCAACCTTAAGAACTACATACAAACTGAATTTACCCTGTCAAAAAACAAAAGCTACAAAACTGAATATATTCTAAATTTGGCAGTGTTTAATGTTTTTCATTATTGGACTTTCTAATATTCTTTGCCTAAAAATATAACAAACATAATAGTTTTTCACTATATCTATTTTATAATAGGTTAGAGTACCAAATATACTAGATGGAGACATGTTGACTCAATTGCTGGACCTGACATGTATGGACCAAGATACCATTTTGCAATCACAGATGGTAGAACAAGTTGTTCAAATTCTTGAAGGAGTTCGTTATGCAGTGAATACGAATACAGTTTTTCTTTGACCTCTATTTTAAACTGTTTCTAATTAAAGTGCGAACTCAGTTCGCTACTTAAATAGCGAACCATGTCTTTCCAGATTTTACACCCTTCAACACTCGGTAATTATCTTGCGAGTTGCGAGAGACGTATTTTGGGAAATCCTAGGTGCACTTGAGAAGCTCAGGAGACGCGAAAAGAAGTTACCATTCCTTTGTTGTAAGTGGGCTTAGGGGGAGTCTTCCTTTGCCAGTTGCTTTCCTAATGTTAATGTGACGATTCATTATAAGTTACAAGATTTATGTCATATAAAGTGGATTCATGTATATTGCATTGTAAAGTACACACTCGAAAGTAATAATAAAATATACTCTCATCTTCTCTATCTCTATTATTTTACTCTTTCACTTTATTTTATATAACACAATATCAGTTGAAAGTTGTAACAATTTGAAGTAATATTGGTCTTTGTTCTTCATACAACTTGTTGTGGTGTATTTTTTGTAACATATAATTTTTGAAAATTAGAACAAAATATAAATCAATATTAGCTAAGATATTGCATTATGTACAGTGTCCAACAACAAATTTGGTGTCAACATAACATTTCTTTTTCTTAAAAGAAATTGGTAATTTGTGAATTATTGTTATTTTTGAATAGGCATGATGGTACTTCCTGAATTAACTTGAAACATATTTGAGACTAATCTTGCAAAGGCATTGATAAACATCATTAAACTATATGAAAATGTTCATGCCATGTTACACATACATAACCTAATCTTGCACAATTTAAAAGCTGGCTTCATCTCTTAGCTGAACTCTCTGAAATCCACATCTATCGAATGAAACTAGTTTAATCAATAACAGCTTTTGATTTAGAACAAAACATCGAAACTACATTGACATGGTCAACTGTAAAAAGATTCTAATATAGTTTTCCTTATAGTTAGTAGGATTTGGCGGCACACCATATCTAAACACCAAGTAACGAGGTAGAAAACCATGCATGCGGCTGCTAAGAAAAGTTAATTTATATATGGGAGCCACACTCAACCTTCTTCGATTCCACGACATGTCTTGCCGTTTCAACGGCTACTTGTCCGTTGACATAGTGCTGCCGACACACTGGCATGTAGACATCAACTCCACCAATCAATTCAACTTGTTTATCTTGTGTCTTCCTCAGGGTAAAGAGAGCATTCTTCCCACATATTTCACATCGAGCAGTTAACTTGGTTATAGAATCAGCAAGGGGAATTATGTCAAGGACAGAACCAAAGCTCTTCCTGCCAAACAATACAGAAACACCATCAATTGATGATGTAAAATTCAACCATAACTTGGTTTCAAGAGCTCAAAATATAGTTATGGCAAGAACAATTTAGCCTGGCCACTTTCATTGCACCAAGTACTTAGCTCAATGTAGTTGATTGCACATCACAGAAAATATTGGTGTTCAAATTTCTGCTATGCTGCAGTGCTATAGCGGCATTTTGACAACACTTTGTACTAAATAGCGTATCGCGGAGTAATAGTGATTTGTTCAAATTTTGCTACGTATAAACCATGACCATTATCAAATTGACAATTTGTATCAATTGTATGGCCTGGAAATTTGGAATAGAAATAATTAGATTAACTTATTGGGTGATTTGGTGCATTGTCTGTTGATTGATGCTGAAAACCAGCTTGCAAGTTTAAAGCTTAAAATAACTCAAAAACAGCCAAACTGACAATAATTTGTCGCACCATGAAAAAAGATTGGGATCAATTATAAGTAATAATACCTCAAATAGTTACCGTCGAGTCCTGCAACTATTACTGTTTTTCCATCATGATCAGCAGCTTCGCGGCAGAAATCATAAAGGTCGTCAAAGAATTGAGCTTCGTCAATGCCAATCACATCCAGCTGTCATAATCTATCAGTTGTGAGAGTCAAACAAAATGCAGGCAGCAAACAAGTAAGGGTTGGATGGGGAAGAAGGAAGAGCAAAATAATCGGGAATCATGTATTACACTAACCAATCATATAGGGTAGTTAAACACGTATTGTAAAACTTCAAAGCATGATACCTTCTCATAAGCATCAATTCCAAACTTCTGCTTGAATGATGACAAGTTTTTTAGAGGCCAACATGGTAATTTTGCACCATCATGTGTAACAATTGAATCTAATCCATATCTTGTATCCTTGCTTGATTTAATTATTGCCACATTTCTGCATCAAGGAAACATGAAATGTCAATCATATACCTCAAAGGTTATTGCCAAACCATATCGTGATTTCCCTGAAAGATAGAACATTAGGGAATTCCTACACATCTACAAAGTAAACACAGCAACAAAGATCCGCATATATATAGGATACATCCACATAGACCATGAAATCATTCTGAGTATTATCATCCAGTATTAAGTTAGCTTGGTTTTGTAAAAGATGTGGCTCAATTTGAAACAGAGATCTGTATGGCTAGACATCACGTAAAGTACAAGGAAATCTACTAGAACATTCAAAATTTTGATAATATTTCATAGTCAAACGGGGAAACTTCCATTGAAAAATTAGTAGTATATTCTAGCAGAAGTTAGGCCTACAATCATATCAATGCCCAACCTTCAACATAATAGCACTGTTCCTGTAAAATAAAACATCTGGGGCTTCAGAACATCAAATCTGAAGTTTATAACAAATAAGGAAAAATTAATAAACAACATGGAATTTCAGCTAGACACTTGCAATCTTATTATAATGTATGGTCATTTGTGGAGCAAATTAGCACAACACAGAAATGTACTATTATTTAAAATGGCAAGTTAGATTTTTGTTTTATCAAGTATGCAAACATTTAATTATGTTTGTCATGGATATATTATGTATGAATAACCTGACTTTTTGTCTTAGATAACCAACGTTTTACTTCAGGGTTTTCTCAAAAATAAATCAGTTTTAGATCTTAAGAAAAGTACAAAAGTAAAGTAATTTATTTCAAATGAACTATAAATTATAATACTCTCAAACACTTAGACAGTAAATGTTAAGTTATTTCCCTTACAAGTGGAGAAGATAACATGAAACACTAGATCATCACAAAGCCAGAAAAGCAAGTAGAACACCGACTAGAAAATCAACAAGCATAGACATGCATGCATATGTGAATATATGAAATTGATTTGTCATTGAATCTACCTATCCTGCAACTTATCACATTAATATTGATTTAAACCTCAAGACTTTCAGGGGGGGGAATCTAAATGAGATCCTCCGAGAGGATGAAGAAATTAATCTAATAGTCTACAAAATGGGTGATAACCAAAAACAGACAGGACTCCCAGGAATTCACTTCAAATTCAAACATGAACAAATTAAGGCAAACAATGAAACTAACTGCCCTGTATACTCACTCTAGATCTTTTTGTAAACTCTCTTCAAAGGTTCCCTGAAGGAAAAGAAAATACTGGTTGGCTATCACCGAATATAGCTTGCCAAATTCAGAGACGTGCAAAGCGTATGGCTAACACAAAAACAAAAAAAAATGTATTCCCAGAGAACTGAAGAATGTCCATACTAGTACAGCACAATGTCCTATGTGTTTCAGTGTTCGGTTTCAAATCTACAACCTACAATTCACCAGCTTTCCACAAACCAGAACATGTTTGAATCCCTAAAGAATCATCTATATAACTCAACAAGGACATTTGCAAATTGTCTCAACCAAATTTTAAGCAGCAGAAATTTATATCCCCTTGTTTTCTGCTGCATAAGGTAAGCATTTATTAGTTTCTACTTGAATCGGGAATATAGCCGGCATCCTTTAATATAGAGGTAATCTCTTTAATTACCTGATAAATCTCATCAGCTTGTCGGTGAGATTTATCGCCTTTAAAGAAGAAACAGACCTCATTTTGCACCTCAATCCTGCTATAACCAGGCTCCTTTGTCATCCCTGATTCCCTCAATGAAGCTCTAACCTCCTCAACATTATCCCACAAACCAGACGAGGCATAAGCATTTGCCAAGACAACATACTTTCCAGCATTTACACGTTCAAATTCAAAATATTTCTTTGATGCAATTTTTAACAAGTCTAAGTCACCGTGAATCTTACAAGCCCCAAGCAAAGCACCCCATATCGCTGAGTGCTCTTTATAAGGTGACTTAAGAACAAATTCATAAGCCTCTTTTAACTTCCCGGAACGCCCTAAAAGGTCAACCATAACTGCATAATGTTTAGCTTGAGGCACCATTCCATACTCTCTTATCATTGATTGAAAATATTTATGCCCTTCATCAATCAAACCCCCATGGCTACAAGCAACCAAAACTGCGAGAAAAGTAACATAATTTGGTCTAAAAGATTCAGATATCATTCTATGAAAAGAATCTAAAACCTCCACAACTCGTCCGTGCTTACCATACCCAGATATCAAAGTAGTCCAAGTTATGGTATTTCTACTCAAACACGTATCGAACAACAGGTGTCCGTCGCAAATACAACTGCATTTAAAATACATGTCTATTAATGCACTGTTGACTACAACATTGTCCCCAATTTGACACTTCAACATTACACCGTGGGCTTGCCTCCCAGGTTCTAACAACGCCAAAGTTGCACAGGCTCTAAAAACTGATGCAAATGTATACTGATCAGGTCTCAAACCAGCCTGTCTCATCGCATAAAAAGTTTCCAAACCATCTTTTTCAAGGCCCTTTTGAACATAACCAGCTATGATTGCATTCCATGCAAACAAGTCCT
This sequence comes from Trifolium pratense, assembly GCF_020283565.1. NCBI lineage: Eukaryota > Viridiplantae > Streptophyta > Magnoliopsida > Fabales > Fabaceae > Trifolium > Trifolium pratense. Next base: position 32,878,250 of record NC_060065.1, read on the forward strand.
TCTCCACTAAATTATTAAACAGAAACAATGCAGTATCTAGACATCCTGATTTTGCATATAATATCAACAATTTGGTCTTCAAATATTCATTGGGAACATATCCAACAACAATCATCTGTGCATGAATTCTTCTTCCCCTTTTATAATTTTTCCAGAATATGCATTCCTGCAGCATTAAAGAATAGGTTCTCTGATGCACCGGCAACCCCGTGCGGTACAAGAGCCTAATTGCCTCTGCTAACCTTCCAGATACACACAAACCTTGCAAAACCTTATCCAAATTCTGAGTATTTTCTGCAAGACTTGACCTGAAAGCTGAGAATATCTCACCAGTGATAATTGCAAGTTTACAACTAACAAAAGCTTTTTTCATTCATAATTAATATTACAAAAAATGACAATGATTTGGTACATGAATGCTTTTAGTTTTAGGACATTTTGAACTTACCTATCAGCATAAACAAATGTTGTTAAAGAGTGACTATAGTGACTGGCGGTGCTATAGTACTATTGCATAGTGGAATTTGAATTAGCGGTGATACTCTATCTTTAGTACAGAATATTTTGAAATGGTGGGCTATAGCACTGTTGCATAGCAAAATTTGAACAAAACGCTATTTTGAGTATTTTCTACAATCCACAATTGACAAGATTGGCATAAACACTTGCAATACATGTCCATAAGATGTCCACTTATTTTCATAAGCTCTTCAACATAGTTTATATGAAAACAACTTATAACTTATATAAGAACAGTTTAACTTCAATTTATCTTTTGTTATAGAAATAGCTTATACAAAAAACACAGATTTACAACACCAATGCTTTTACTTTTAGGGAATGTATGGATTGGCTCATTTGAGCTGATCTACTAGCATAAACACTCGTGAGACAGGTTAGGAATTTGTTTTAACTTATTTCCATTAGTTCTTCAGACGAAAACATATTATACCTTATATGATAACAGGTTGACTTTATTTCATCTTTTGTTATCCAAATAGCCTTACATAGGGCCCTCTTGGATTGACTTATTTTTTAGCTTATGAAAAATAGCTTACTCAAATAAATAAGATTTTATGTTAATTTATAAGTTCACACTAAAAAAAATGTTTTTCATAAGCCGTTTTTTCATAAACTACCTTGAGAGCTGATTTGCATAAGCTCAAAAATAATTCAATCCAAATGGACACATAAGCACTTATATGATAAGCGCTTCTAGCATAAGGGCTTAATTAAGTTGTTTATCCAAACAGGGCCTCTTACACTAGTAAAACAAAAATTCTAATTTGCACGCATTATTTTACTATAACTGTTCAACAATCAATTATAGTATTCAAGCAGAGAAAACTGAACACTTGATAATAAACAAAACAAACAGTGTTTTAAGGAGAGGAGTTGACCTGCCACTATTAGACTCCGACTGAATCCGGCGGATAAGTGAGGAGGTTTTTCCGGCGAACATGGGGCCGACAATGACATGAATATCACCAGAAGTAGAAGTTGAAGCTTGAAAGGTTCGATTTTGAGATTTGGAAATGAAGTTAGTAATAAAGGGTGTTGTTGTTGATGTTGGGTTGAGGCGAAGAGGGTTGGAGAATGAAGATGGGTTGTTGCGGAAAAGAATGGTGAATTGACGAGGGTGTGAAAAGAGAGAGAAAGAAGAGAGTTTGGGGAAATTGGAAGATAAAGATGAAAACTTTGGGTTAAGAATTGATTTCATTGTTGAAATGAGTTGCAGGTAGAGGGAGGAAGAGGGTTTATGTTGAAGAAGAAGAAATGAGGGTTTTGCAACTATATCCACTTTATTTTTAGCACTGTTATAATAAGTTTGATTTTGTTATGAACTATTTCTAGAGAATAGCTAGAATAGAGAAGAAGGAGAGAAAGGGAGAAGAGAAAGGAATAGACTATTGTATTGTTCTATTCAAGGTGTGTCTTTTACATTGTGAGATAGTCATATATATAGGAGATTACATGGGCCAAGAATATGGGCCTAGACTAATGGGCATCCACATCTATATTATTCATAACACTCCCCCTTGGATGTCCATCGATGATATGCCTCATTAAAACCTTACTATTAAAAACCCAGTGGGAAAAATCATAGTGAAGGAAAAAGAGTACAACATCCTTTGTGTGTGAACTGCCTCGTTAAAAACCTTACCAGGAAAACCCAGTGGGACAAAACCACGGTGAAGGAAAAAAAGAGTGCAGAACATATTTATATCTCCCCCTCATAAAGACAATTATTATACATGAGATGAAAAATCAAATAATCTTCTGTACTAGCTGCTCCAAAGTTTTACTAAAAGTTGACTCTGTAGAAAAATTTGTCATATCTTCTTTATTATAGTCTTCTCTAAATTAGCATTGCGTCTGATATTATCTTCATGTTGAGTTGTTGCAGGAACCATCATTTTGTAATAAAACAACGAATTTCTTGTATGTGTTGAATTACAATCCTCAACAAAAACATCTTCTCAGCTTGCTTGATGTAGTGCTTAAAATCTTCACATGATTGGATGATATTGTTGTTTCTTTAAAGTATAAATAATTGTATGTTTTGCTTTACTTCAACATTTGGGTTGGATGAATAGGCAAAAATAAAATACTACGAAATTATAGCAAATATATTAGTGAGCTTAATTGAATTAAGATATGGTACTTCAGGACCAATTCAAATTGTTCATCATTTTCTTGAGGCATGATGCATCAAATGACATTGCAACCATTTTTAGTATACAACAAATTAGATTTGTCAATGTCAAACTGTTTTAACACTTTTGCTATATAATCTTATTTAAATTATAAATTTAAATGAGAATATCTCATAAGCTCTTCGGGAGTTTAGATGATATTTTATCATTAATATAAGTCTCAGATATAAATAATTCATTGTCAAATATAACTAAATCCTTCAGGGATCATCATTATCAAGTGAGCCAGTCAAATACGTTAAAACACATATTTCACATGAATTGAGTATTTCAGATGCTACTCAACTTAATTAATTTTTGAATTCACTTCAGGTGAATATGCTTCTTGAAAATCAATGATTGACATTTATCAATATACTTGAATAACAATTCAAACTCTAAACATTTTGTTTTTATTATTTTTCTCTTGAAAACTTATTCATATCGATTTATCTCCATCTGCAGATGAAATGGACTACTGGTCCAAAAATATTTCGCTTTGCAAAGCTAGTTTAATTTTGTATCAATTGCGTCTATCTTATTTAGTCAATCATTTCATTGTCCATAATCCTTAATAGACTTTGATTTATGATCCTCATTGTCATTTATCACATATATAGCGCTTTATTATGTGCAAAAATATTGTCAACGTTGACTTCATCTCGGTTCCATCGTATTCCATTCATGACATAGTTTGTCGAGATCTCTATATTTTCGTAAATTACAGGTACCTGATAAGTTCTTCTGGAACTGGAAAATTAATTATGTCAAATACTATTTTCATATCCTCACTCGGGTCATCTTTGTTTTTAGCTCCTTTTCTTATTTGAGGATTTTTATCTTTGGAACCGATTTGCTTACCATGCTTCACGCGTGGTTAGGAATCATTTGCAATATTAGATTGTCCAACAGGGACATTCATTTTTATTGGAGCATTAGCAGTTGTTGATTGATTTCATAAACTTTGCAAATGAGTTATCTTTTGAACTTCTGGTTCATATTGATTTCTAAGAGGATCAAAATAACAATTATTAATTTATTTCAAAACATTTCAATTGAACTTCTAGTTCATATTTTTAGCTGCTTATTATCTCCCCCTAATATTGGGAAAACTAATTCACCAATTGATAATCAGCCCATAAAGCTGTAAAAAAATCTCCAATTATTGGCTCACTTTGGAGATTCATATAAAAATTATTTTCCCAATATTCTTTTACTACCCATTTAAATGCATTATATTGGAGCAATTGAGACGTACCCAACACATCCAAAAATGTTTATATGGGAAAATAGGTTTATAAACTAAAATTCAAATAAATTAGGGGAGAGCTTATGTATATAATAATTTGTTGGCATGATGCTATTCAATATCTCAACATACATGTTTGAGTGTTCCCAACTATAACTTAGAATGAATCTTCAGGTCCATTATTTTTTTGTTTGTATGAACATATTTCACAAGATGTTTGGTATAAATTTCAATTAACATATGATATTTATCAAATACTTTCTAGAATAATATATATAAAATGATCTCTTAAAAATAATCTCACAAACTTCTGGTTGTGAGTTTATAACAAACATACATGTGACCATTAGGTTGATGCATCAATTCAAATTTTAGAAATCTAATCGGTCCACATGATCGGTGTATTGATTTACAAATATCACCTTATATATATTCTAAAAAAATAAAAGATGTTCATTTACTTAATTTATCAACTTCCTTTGGGAACTAGTAACACATAAAAATTATTAGATTAAATGAACTTCTGGCCATTCAATACATATCCATAGAAATTTTTCGCATCATAATAGACCAGAAATGACCCAACTGATCTTGCCAATGACAAAATTAATATGATTTATTTGTAAACTTCTGGTTTACTTGAACGTGTGCTTAAGTTGCACTAATATCATAAGTACACCACAAACTAGAGATAAAAGTTGATAATATGTCTCGTAATATAGAGATAAAATATCTCCGTCGTTTCTTGTTTCAATATGATATTCATTTATGTGAATATCCTTCGGTAACAAATTTCTTTAAGACTTAAAATATAAAATATATTAGCAAAGTGCAACTTTGTTTCTCGATATAACAATGCATTGACTCTTCTGGAGTCTTCAATAATTTTCGTACTACCAAATCTAAAATTTAATTTTTCATGAATAGTAGTATCGATGAATATTTTCAAGCTAAACAAATATGTTTCTACAAAAAAAATCTTTTCGGTGGAACACAATAAAAAAATAGTAATAATTTATTTGTATGAGAATTAAAAGAGTAAAAATAAAGTATAACAAATTTTTTTTTTATGTGGATTTAAGTAGAATTAGAAAATAAAATATAGTAACAATTAAAAGATTTTAAAATTAAAATCAATCAATTGATTTAAATATGTAACCGAATAATTAAAATCAATTTATGTTTGCAAGGAATAATTTGTTGTTTTTTTTTTTTTTAAGAGCAAAGAATAATCATTATTATGAGAGGAAGAAAAAAAACGTTTGAACCATGCATTCAATCACGAGTTTAATATATCAATAATATCCATCCAATGTATGTACAACAATGGATATACAAAATATTCTTGAACTTTTTTTCTTTTCAAAGTTGCTACTTCAAGAGCATATTCAAGAGACATAAATAATTCTTCTATTGATTTCCTTTTAATTTTGGTTCACCTTATACCAAGATCAAATATATCATATAGATTGTAATCATGTTGTAAAATTTTGTAAGTTCTTCAGGAACTTAACAATATATCTCTATCAACAATGGCTATGGAAAATTACAATTTTCCAATCCTTCTGGAATACTTGATATTAAACTTTTGCTTATTCAAGAACTATATCTTTAGGGAAATTAAAATATTAGTTCTTCAAGAATTATACCACCAATATTTATAAACATTGATTATGAAAAATTGTTCTTGAGCGATACTACAAGAAATGCTTTAATATTGAATTTTAAGTTCTTCAAGAACTATACAAATAATTTTTCATTAACAATGGTTCGGGAAATTCATATTCTTTGAGTAATCCATCGGAGATCATTATTATTAAAGCATTAGTTCTTCAAGAACTATATCACAAGTGATCTTCATAATGATTAAGAATAATTTATTCCTTGTGCATTCAATTGGATTTTCCCTTTTTCTTCTTTAGTTCTTCAGGAACTAATTTGCCCACTTTTTACTCTTTTTTTTTTCATTATTTTTTTCACTTCTAGTGAGAAGCCGAAATTTTAAAATTAACACAGTCATGACTATTACCACGACCATGACCACAAATTTTTTTTTTCATGGTAATCGTATGTTACTACATTCACTTCTGGGAATGGAGTAACATCAGTGGGTTAGATTTCATTCACTTCTGGGAATGATTTTTCATTCATTTATCATTGATATATACTATCATCAAATAATAAAATTAAGCAAATAATTAGATAAACATAGTAAACACAGTCTAATAAAAGATAATTCCAATTATTTTTATTAATACTAATATAATGTAACGTACTAAAATTTTATAATGCAAATTAAATAGTAACATAATGAAATTAATAATAATTATAATGTAACATATGCTATGAATGAGATTAATTAGTATCTTATTGAAAATAAATTGGAATATTTTTATGCTTTAGCTTTACAATATGATGATACATATTAAATTATTATTATTATTTATTTTTAATCAGCATGATATGCATAGATTATATATACACTATTATTATTATTATTTTTATTATTATTATTATTATAACAATAAAAAAATAAATTCAATAAAAATTATAAATAGCCAAAACTCTAAAAAAAATTGATAAAGCTATCCTTCAGGGATGCATGTATATGTATTTTGAATTCTTCTGGAATTCATAAGAAATAATTTATAAGAAGTTCTTCAAGAACTATATAACATCATTATAATGTAAAATTAATCATTTATGCAATTCTTCAGGAATGCATACAACATCGAGTTCTTCAGGAACTGTATAACATATATTATAATGTAATAGGAATACATATATTGGTACAATCCTTCAGGGATGTGTCCCAATTGAATTCATCAAGATTTCATGGAGAATAAAATTTGGATTTTTAAGTTCTTTAAGAACTATATAATAGATCAAATCAGTTTTTTTTTTTTTTTTTTCAATCCTTCAGGGATTGATATTTTAGAAGCGTAGGTTTATGAATCTTCAGGATTCATATTTTAAAATTTCATCATACTATGAATCTTCAGGATTCATATTTTAAAAATTTCACTACGATACTTCTGGATCGTAGGCTGTGAATCAATATGAAAAAAAAACGAAAAAAATAGAACAAAAAATACAAGAAATAAAATTATCACCTCTCATGGTTGCTATACCTTTCTAGAGAAGGGAGAGAGACTATCGTGCTGATAACGTGTTATGAACTATTTCTAGAGAATAGCTAGAATAGAGAAGAAGGAGAGAAAGGGAGAAGAGAAAGGAATAGACTATTGTATTGTTCTATTCAAGGTGTGTCTTTTACATTGTGAGATAGTCATATATATAGGAGATTACATGGGCCAAGAATATGGGCCTAGACTAATGGGCATCCACATCTATATTATTCATAACAGATTTGATTTTTTTACTTTCTTTTATTGTTATTATTATTATTATTAATTTTAAAAAAAAAATAGAACATTCATTAGTCTACGAGTCCTAGTTCAACCGTAAAAAAATACTTATATTGTTAGGTCAGATATTATGACCAGAGTTCAAATTCCGACTTTTTCACTTATGTGTGTGAGTTTATGATTATTTATTATTTTATCTATGTAAAAAAAATATTTATTTATTTAAATTGATAAAGTATACTATATTAGAGACAAACATTAGCATTGCACTTTGGGTGAGTTTGATATATTGTAAAATAAAAATTGAACATTAGGTTTGGTTTAGTGGTGAGTGTTTGGGTATGTTAGAGGTTCTGAACTCGATCCTCAACTCTATTGTAAACCAAAACAAAAAACCGAACGAGAAAAATTTTAATTGTATTACTCTCTCCGCTCTAATATATAAGACCTTTTTGCAAAATTTTGTTGTCCCATTTTATAAAACTATTTTCAAAGTTCAAAATGTATTAATTAAATTTTCACAAAAAATGTAACCAAAAAAAAAATTCACAAAAATATCCCTAATTAAATGAAGACAAGTAAAAGATCATTATTTCTCTCTTAATAATTGATGGATAATTTTGGAAAGAGAAGATATATTACTGCCAAATTAAATGAAAAAACAACTTTTCTTAATTCTTATGCATACATGAAAGATATCATATATATTGGGACAGAGAGAGTATGTTTGATTTTAAAATTATTTTTGGGATTGAAGAAATTGAAGAAACAAAATGGGATGAATTTGCGAGCAAACTCATAACATTTAAGTTAACATCAAAAAATATACCCATTCCCTCAAATGACGTGACAAAATTAAAGTAATCAAAAGACTCATGTTTTCGAATTTACATCGTTGATGAAGCCTAGTCATTTGTTGAATAAGTCGTTGATCAAAGTTAATTTATCAATATGAACTAAACGAATATTGTACAACAAAGAAAATATAAACAATAAAATAACAAGTCACAACAACAAAAATACAAAAGAAAAAATCTAATCTATATAAAAACCACTTATTTAGATTAAAAGACACACAAAACAATGCACATGGATTATTCCACGGGTTAAAAATACTCAAAACCATACCTTTACAATTCGAGATTGAGTGTTAGTGTCAAGTGGCGTCTTTATGAGTCGAATTGATGTATTCTTTGGTAGTTTGGAAACTGTGGAGTGTCTTTCTAAGAATTGATTAGAAGTAAACTTTTATTATGTGGTGTCTGTTTTGATATTTTCATTGATATTCTGCTTATATACGACGAATTTGTTTTTGTAATCCCTCTTTTATTGGTCTATACTCATCTCGTACATAAACCTAATTTTTATTAATATTATATTTTGTGTTCAATTTTTTTTATTCCTCCTTCCAAGTCTTTGATTACTTACTCATTAACAATAAGCTTCCAACCGATGATAATTTGAGGTACAGAGGCTACAAGAACGTTTCTATTTGTAATATTTATGATTCACATGTTGAAACTTCTTTCATCTTTTTTTGTGAATGTCACTTTGCTACTATGTGATGGTTGGAAATTATCATTGAGTGTATATTGATAGGCTTAGTCACTAATATTCTTTACACTTGTGATAATGTTTGGTCCTGTGCAATGTATGGTGCGTTATATAAAGTACTATTATTAATATTTTTGTTGTTATTTGGTATTGTAGAAATACTTGCAAGTTTAGGATAAATTTATTTTTTTGGAAAACTTCCATTAACAATATCATCTCTAATATTTACTTGAGTGCTAATTCTACTACTTTCTATGTTGAGGTTCTAAAGCTAATTATCAAATACTTGCAATTTCATGATTGAAAATAGTGATTTATTTTTACATACCAAAAAAGGTGATTTACTAAGAGAAAAAGATACTAAATTGCAACAACAAAATATTGACACAAACAAATTTGCAAATAAAATAATTAAAACGGATCATGCTTGTTTTTTTGTTTAAACATCATTGATCATTTAGCTATGCACAATGTTAATTATCTCCAACTTTTGCATAAGAGATAATGGGAGCATTGTCATCATAGTTGGCTTATGGCTGTTTCCAATCATTTATCCTATATTATATAACTACATCTCTAACTACAACTTTAGTCATACTATTAAATTTGGCTAAAATTCATATGCCTAGACTAAGGACCAATGTTATCACAAAGTTGGCATCAATATGAGACAATTGACCCCATCCACATTATTACATGGCACGTGAGAATTTCAATTATACAAAAATCTCTAATAAACTAAAAAAAAAAAAACTAATTTATATACACTATAAGTGGGATGTGGATTGGGTGCCATAAACACCACTGAATACATGCATGCATTCGGAGCAATTACAGTCGCTCGATCTTAATCGGATGATTCAGATTTTAAAGTTGAGATTTTTATATTTGTTTACAATTTTTTTATATGTTTTATAAGACTAAACTGCATTAAAATTTAAGCCATATGAATTTGATCAAACTGTTGAGAGCCACTGATTGCAACTTGACTGCACAAAATGTGACTAAGCAGAATTTGTTTCCCTAGAATTGTCAAATTATTTTACACATGCATCTAATAATATATTAATGCATAATATTTCGTGTTTAAAAATACATAACATGTTATATTTATTGGTTGTACGTGTAAAAAAAATTTACACTAACGGTATATAGAAATTAAATTAAAAAAGAAACCAATTTAAAAAAAAAAATCCAAACCGTTTTTTTTTTGTTGAAATAAAGGGGCCAAGCCCCAAAATAATCCAAACCTTACTCACATAAACATATACACGAGCCTTGAAAGGAACCTCTTTGTCCCTTTATGTGATGAAGGGTGTAGATTAAGATTATAGCTACTTCATTTTTGCTGAATTAAGATTTTAACAACTATGAGAAAGTATATACATTGCATCTTTCACCGGTCATCAATCACCAATCACCATATAGAACCAACCTTACTCACCCTCCTCAACCAAAACACGTTAGGCAAAAGGATTACTTGTCTTTCATGCCACTAGTACACTATCCTTTATTTCATCCATGTTTTTGTGGAAGCAAAAATTATACCAAATAGCATAGTACTTTTCTATTTGGAAATAACCGAATGGCTACAACATTAAAAAGGGATAAAAATAATATAAGATAGAAATAATTTTTTCTATTACCTTACCAACTATTGGTGCACTATATGATAACATTATTAATATGGAGAGTTTCTATTGGATAAGCATCTCTTATAGGTTCCGGATTGCATGCAGTCAAAACTGCATAAAATCATGTAGTCATGGAAGATCTGGCCATCCAGTTAAGATCAGACGGTCCAGATATAGAGAAGATATAATCAGACTGTATGACTACTTTACATCGGGACCGTCTGATCTTAATCGGACGGCAAAATCTTCATTGACTGCATGACTACAGTCCAAATTCCTTGTCTTCGAGTGATATGGTTGGAAAACGTGTTTATAAGTGGAGATAGTTCTCATTTTAAAATCTGATTTAATAAAGTCCGGATTATATGGGAATTTATCCATATTTTCTCTCTTACAGATTTGGTCTTACCAACATAATTATTTTTCAAATTTATAAACATATAAATTGAATGAATAATGAAACTTTTTTAAAAATAATAGTTGAAAATGAAAAAAAAATTATTTAATTAAAGTGACATTAAAAGATGTATGTGCAAATTTTTATGAATTATTGTATAACCATACCAACAGATAAAATGAGATTGGCTGCTATGTGCAATGTATTTTGGTTATCACAGTATAAATTTGGTAATGACAACATTGCATTTTAAGGTTTTCTAGAAGATATATAAATATAATGCAACCATTGTCTTCTTCATGCTTTATCCCTACTTTTTCATGGAATCTTAAACAACAGGATAATGCTTCTTAATGGAGCATGGATTTAAAAAGTGCTCAGTTGAGTATGGTGTCTATGGAGAAGTCAAGAAATGAGCAAACACATAAAGATTCAAGAAAGAGCTCTTGTAGTCCGATATTCCTTACTATATGTCTGGACCTGATAAGTTTTTCTGTGTTGAGTCAAATTAAGCTGCACGCTCCATTCCAGGTGGTGCCCTTCCGTCAATCCTTTACAATTTCATCCGTGCGACCATACTTTCCGCAGAACCTGAACACATGAAGATTCAGTTCGATTTCATCAAATAACATGTGAATAAGGGAAGCTGGCAGTGTTAGACTGCTATACTACAAATCAAATTGTTGACATATATACTGACAAGTCAGCTCAGTTTGTCAAAGCTCATAAGAGAATTTGGAGTTATGTGATTTTGAGAGTTTGAAGTAAGGAGTATTTGTTGCATTAATTAATTCAAACTATGAGATATAAATGTTAGGTGTTATAACTAATTGTTAGTTAGAATGGATTCAATTAGTTAGTTAACTAAGTCAATTATAACAAATTTTAAGTGTTAAGCCAATACTATAAATACCAAGACCATGTAATCATTTATAGAGTGAATAAAATTTCAGTTTTTCATCTATTCATATTTTCTTAGAAATTCAAAATTTACCTTTAACCATTCTCATGATCACTTGCACCAATAGTTGAGATTAGTGCTAGTTTTTTTAATGCAAAATTATACAAATGTTAATTTAATGCATATAACTAGAAATGAAAATAAACAAATACCGTACAAAGGTGAGTAGAAAACTTGTCGATTGTCATCAAATCAAGATATTCAACTCAAATAGATAATGAGCTCATTCTATGACGAATTGTTCAGAAGAATTCCAGTTCGATTCTTATGAAAATAAATAATTATTGGTTAAACTTTACTTACATCGCGGTCGAACTTAACCTAAAGGATAACACAAAAAAAAAAAAAACTTGCCGTCAATTTGCAAAGCAAAAAATTTTAAGTACAAATATTTAATCTAACAATATTGACATTATCAGTTGAGTTACAACAAAGACCGATTCAAAGGCCAAGCGACCAAATCAATGACTTTAGGCCTTAATATTTATAACTAAAAAAATGTCTCCAAAAAAGTTATTTTAAGATTAAAATATATAATATGAAAAAATATTAATAGATATTTAGATAACACATTTGGTTAGGATAAGAGTCTCATCTTCTATGACCTAGATTCAAATTTCATACTTAACAAAATTTAATTTATTTTTTTAAGCTTAGTATAATTTTTACAAAAGGCTCACTATAAAATTTATTTTAAACCTCTAAATTTATCTACCGCTTTTGGCTTCAACTTATGAACACAAATTTTCTTCATTTTATGGGGAATAAAGCAATAAGATTATGCACATGCATTATACATAAAATGTATTTATTTTCCTCTTATACCTGTTTATTCTTTGGATGAGTGGGTACACAAGCAATCCCTTCTGTCATTCGCACATAACCTTACTTTTTTTAAATTTAATTTTTAATTTTATAATTGAAAGTTGATAGAAAGATGTTGTTGTACAGCAACCACTCATATTTTATATTAATATTTTTTGCCCATTCCAACTTGTTGCTTGATTTTGCCGGTTCACCTCAAAATTCTATGGCCATTTCTCAAAATCAAAATAGTCCAATTTACCATATGATCTACTTGTTGTTCATCATATTACATTTTTTTTTTAACAAACATATTACATCATATTATATCATCACCATACCTTTTTTTCCACACATTAATTATTCGGTCTACTGAACTGTCTTGAGATTAGTTTTGATATCAAGTGGCTTCAGCCTCTTCAATCGTAATTACAGAAGATCGAACTATGGTATTCTCTATCTAATCTGGTTTGGAAGTCAATTCTGACATCAAAATGGTTTCAACTCATCGCAGTTGTAAGGAATCGTACTTTCTCTCTACTAAATTCAGCGTCAATTACCAATTAACCAAGTAACATTGCTTATCATCACCATATTCTATTTCATCTGATTTTGGGTTTCTTTGAACTCAAGCAATGGTAGTAGAATTAATCTCTACTTTATTTTCAATCAAATACTACCTAATTAGCAGCATTTTGAGACATGAATAAAGTGGACTATAAACGCTGACTTTTTATGGAATAATATTTGCATAAGCAATAACATTGTGCTATAATTTGGAAGACTTAAGCTTTTAGATTTTGACCCAAAATTTTGATTGTTTTAAAAAATTAGGATTATTATTAATTTTCACCATACATTTGAAATGCTTCATACATTGACTATATTTGATTTTTATATTGGAGATTTTTTTAATGGCCAATATTAATAATTAATTGTGTTATTACTATTTTTTTTCTCTTTTGTTCAAGCTTAATTTTTAGCTCCAATCTACACCCTTTATGTTGGAGAGCTAAAACTAGAATTTGTGTTAAAAAGTATAAAAAAAAATGAATTTGTATTTAAAAGTGAACCTCCATGAAAATTACACTAATGATCAAAGAGATGGACAACAATAATTAAGATTAAATAATAATAAAGACTTGTTACCAAAATAATAATAATAATAATAATAATAATAATAATAATAATAATAAAGACTACAAAAAATTATATTATAGTTATTATTGATAAAAACTAAAAAGTATACATTAAAGGTATTCCGCATAAATTTATCCATGTGTAAAAAAAAGTTTAAATTTGTTTATGCGAGCATAACTCAGTTGATAGAAACACTGCATGTAAAATGCAAGAATCAAGGTTCGAACCATGGTACTCAAACTATTTCACCTTAAAAAATAAAATTTTAACCTCTAAATTACTTGACCTTGCATGTAAAATGCAAGAATCAGGGTTCGAACCATAATACTCCAACTATTTCACCTTAAAAAATAAAATTCCAACCTCTAAATTACTTGACCAAAAATCAATGTGTTTTAGTACCAAAAAAATCAATGTGTCAAAATCTTCTATATATATATATATATATATATATATATATATATATATAACACCGATTGATTGACACGAGTGAGAAATTCTCTCACAATGTCCAAATATTAGTATTTTAAAATAAATTAATATAATAAATGAATATTAGTATATCGTGAAATTAACATCAAACGCATGACGTAAATACTTTATATTGAATATAGCATGAAGTAAATACTTTATATTGAACTTATTATTATTCGGACACGAGTGAGAAATTCTCTCACAATGTCCAAATATTAGTTTTTTAAAATAAATTATTATTTTCACAAAATCACAAAACAATAGGTTGAGCAAGATTATCAATCTTTTTCTTAAAAATTTAAAAACAAATTTATTTTTTTAAAAAAAAAGTAAAACATTTTTCTTTATTTTTTCTTTCAACAAATTCAAACTTGGGCAAATGGCTAATGGGTAGTCACCATCTTCCTACCCTTTGGTATTTCTTGCATAAGAGGATAGATAGATAGATGTTGATGACAAACCTCTCTCTCTATAAATATATATTAAAAATAAAAATTTATTAAAAAAATTAAAAAAATTATATATAAGGTGATACAAATTCCCTTTTTCTCATTCATATATCTCTTGCTGTGTGTGATACACAAAACTTTCATTCACTCATTCATTCATTTCATCCATTATATATATATTTATCTGATTCAATCAACGGTAATTGTTGTTTGTAAGAGAAAACAAAGAAACTAAGAGGAAATTTTTTTGAGGGCCTATTGCCCTCTCTCTCCTTGTTATGCTTTCTCTCAGATCTTAGATTTCTTCAATTTTCTCATCTGGGTTTGTCTTCATTTGGTAAACTTTCTCTCTTAATCCAATGACTCATGTCAAGTTTGATTCTTTTTTTGATTTTGAATTCTGGGTTGATCCAATAAGGATCCATCAAACAAACCCAATGAATAAAGTTTTTATTTTTTTGTGAATTGTTTTAACGTAAGACAAACATCATCGTTTTTTGTAAAGTTGTCTGAAAAAACATAGATTTAGTTGGGTTGCATGTTTTGATTTTATTTTTTTGTTGTTTAATCAGCATTACCATGTTTTATGTTTGATGATTGTTGTTTTGATGAATTTAAGGTTGTTTTAATGAGTTTAAGGTTGTTTTGATGAATTTAAGGTTGTTTTTTAGCTAGATAGAGCATGGATACGAGGTTTTGTGTTTGTTTGGAGATTGTTGTATGAATATGAATATGAGTGACTGATTGGAATTTGGATCCGATGTGTTTCTACTTTTGTTATTGATTTGTTGGAAAAGAATTATGCAATTTTTTAAGATTTTATTTCGTGGATGTAAATTATTATGGTTAGAGATTGAATTTTGATTGGATTGTGTGGAAGTGCAGAGTGGAAATGGACCCTGGGAAGCTATTCATTGGAGGGATTTCCTGGGACACAAATGAAGATCGACTCAGATCGTATTTCCAGAACTTTGGAGATGTAGTTGAAGCTGTGATTATGAAGGATCGTACAACCGGACGTGCCCGTGGTTTTGGATTTGTTGTTTTTTCTGATCCTTCTGTTGCCGAACGAGTTGTTATGGAAAAACATGTCATAGATGGTAGAACTGTGAGTTTTCTCGTCTCCGTGCTCAATTTGTCTTTGTTGTTGTGTGTATCACTTTCTTTATGCGACAAAAGTGAATTACAATTTACCGTCTTTCAATATTGTGAAAATTGCACATACGATATTGGTGTGCAAAGAAATCTGATTAGTTTTTGAAGTTTTGATTTTCTTTCAAGATACAATTGAGCATTAAATATGTGAATGAGATTTATCATAACATGTTCATGACAATGTTAGTTTAAAGGTCTTGAATCATTGAAGCAATTGTAAAGGGTAGTTGGCATGAATCGCATAATTGCACTGGCTATAGAAAAAATATGTATGAGACAGATAATTTTGATGCCTGAAATATTAATGCAATATGCAACACCTGATGAATATCATTGTCATGTAAAAAAATCTGATCTGCTACATTATTTTTGTGTGTCTCTATCATGGATTTCTATAGTGACTTGCTTATTTATAATTCCGTCTATGATATTGTTAAATTGAATTATATTGTCATCGATATGACATGCAGGTTGAAGCAAAAAAAGCTGTTCCTAGAGATGATCAGAATGTGTTTAGCAGAAGCAACAGCAGCAGTCATGGATCGCCTGGTCCTACTCCTATACGCACAAAGAAGATATTTGTCGGAGGTTTAGCATCGACAGTTACTGAGAGTGATTTTAAGAGTTACTTTGATCAATTTGGAACAATTACTGATGTTGTTGTGATGTATGACCATAACACTCAACGGCCTAGAGGTTTTGGATTCATCACATATGATTCTGAGGAAGCAGTCGAGAAAGTGTTGCACAAAACTTTTCACGAACTTAACGGTAAAATGGTTGAGGTTAAGAGGGCTGTGCCGAAGGAATTATCTCCAGGTCCAAGTAGAGGCCAGCTAGGTGGATTTAGTTACGGTACTATGAGTAGAGTTGGTAGTTTTTCTAATGGTTTCACTCAGGGATATAGTCCAAGCCTCATTGGAGGACATGGACTTAGATTAGACGGTAGATTGAGTCCTGCTAATGTTGGTCGTAGTGGATATACTCTTTTTAGTCCAAGTTACGGGACAGGACTCAACTTTGAGACACCATTGAGCCAAAATGATAATGAAAACTTTATGTCTAACTTTGTCACGGGACGTGTATTGAACTCTCCATACGGTGCAAGTCCGAGCAGGTACAATAATGCCATAGGGTATGTTGGTTCCAATGCTGGCAACAATTCAGCCATAAGTTCAACAAATCAGAGTTTGTGGAGTAATGGTAATCTTAACTATGCTAATAACCCTGCAAGCTCTGATGCTTTTGTGGGTTACGGAAGTGAAAATTCAAGTTTGGGTTCTTTCGGTAATATCGGATCACTTTGGAGTACTTCTGTTGGGGGTACTACTAATCAAGCTGGAACTATCGGCTCTGGATATGGTAAGAGCAGTCTTAATTATAGGCTTGGAGATGTGATTTTAGGGTCAAAAGCAGTAGGTTATGGAAAAAGCAATGAAAGCATTGTTGAATCAGATTCATCATACGCTTTCTCAAATGGTAATTATGGTGAGGCATACAAAAATACTTATGAAGCTGGACCATTTTATCAAGACCATACTTGGAGATCAACAACTTCAGAACTAGAGGATTCCGGTTCTCTTAGTTTTGGCCTTGAAAATGCTGTTTCGGATTTAATGCGCAAAAGCTCTAGTGGCAATCACATTGGAGCTTATGCTGTTGCTAATAGACAATCAAACAGAGGTAGAACACATTTCTTTTTTATTATCATTTGAAAATTTAAAAAGCTTTTCATTGTTTAGGTTTTCATGTGTACCTTGGCTATAGCCAAGTTGATTCATGTTTAGATTTATACTTGATTAAGGTTCAAAACTTGATGTCAATATTGTAATAAAAGTTCCAGATTTTTGTTTTATATTCATATGCTGATTACTGTTGTGTCCCTTAGAGTCTAGCCAAGAATAGTAGTGTGTGTGAAGTGCGGATACACAAGTTACTCGCGAATTAACTAGCCATGTTATAATTATAATTTGAGTTGTAGTTGATTGTGTATGTGAGCATGTGCTTCATATTGAAAATCCATAAAAGTTAAGTTCACGATCTTGAACTTTTCAAGTGCAACGTATAAGCTAAGATATAGAACTTGCCATGTTATCATTTTCCATATGATTATTTTGTATGCTTAAGTATATGTATGATGATACAAAGCTAGCTTGTATTAATGTATTTTTGAACATATTTTACTTCAGGAATTGCTGCTTAGGAAGGTTATGCGATGGATGATGCTAGTTCGTGTTTCGATGAGGTGAATGAATGTGAAAAGCATAAATCTTCTTCGTTCGAGATACTTTGATGCTTCTAAAATTTCGTTAGAGCCAATTGGTTTGGCTATGTTGAATAACTTTGCAAATACACAAACTTACAAGGGATTTTACTATAAGGGTTGAGTGTGAAATATTATAGGTTTTCTTTCGGATTTTGAGACTTTTAATCAGGTTGGTTATATAATGGAGTTTGTCACAAAATGATGCACACCATTCATGAAAAAGTAATACACAAAAGAAGAAGACCTTCTCCCTTTTATTTTCTTTTGTTATTTTTTTTCTTTTTCAAACTGTTCTTCATTAATTCCTCTTTCGACGAGTAGAGTTGTCGGACAATATTTCTAGTCTTTGCTGGTATCTTTTCATTATTTCCTCTTCTGTGTTTTGATTTCTTTGAATCTGTAAAAGATACATGATATTATCATTGGAATGTTGATTTAGGTTCCATAAAATGTTAGCTGATTCATCTTCTACACAATACAATGTTTTCTTCTTTTGCTATAGTATATGCTTCATTTATTTATGAATTATATGATATGATTCATCTAGTGCTGATGTTTCAACAATTTGTGTTCATCATATCATTCTAAATTCTAAAGTTAAAACAATAAAAATAAAGTTGATGTTATCGATGAATTGTGAGTGAAAAATGTAAACTCATCGATGAATCTTTTAGTACACACACATAAATATAATATATGAAGATATTCTTGTAATATTCCCGAGGATGGGGGACATCATCCCTACCCTCGTCCCTGAACTATCTTCAGGGAAGATTTTATTTTCTGCCTCTGGTTGTAAATTGACATCTCTATTCTCTCTTTGTTTTTCTATTTGTATGATTATATCAACACTTTGAGAGGTTATTGACTTTCACACTAATACAAACAAAAAGATTGTTTTAAGAAATTATACACAACTTTAGAACTTCAATAAGTAGTATTTTCAAATAAAAAGGCTAATAGTAATTACTAATATTAGTGTAATTATATTCCTATCCGTTTAGAGTGTCTTTGAAATTGATTAAAGATGCCATTTCTATAGGAACAAAATTTTGAATTTGTTATATATTTTAGAAAATGAAATGATTCCATCATTGTTGAAAAGGAAATTACTAATTATAGCGAAAGTACTAATTATAGCGAAAGCCAACCTCGCGAAATGTCATCAACGTCTATTTACTTACTCTCATTATCTCCCATACTCATGAGCAATGATCTCCCACATTTTCCGGCCAAGAAGTTTGATTGGTTAAAAGCTTTTCTTGATCCAATTGAGATAACTTCTTTCGGGATTTATAGCAATGCTCTATTGAAAATTATATTTAGTTTTAGATAGGAAATTCCTATCTCACTTTCTTTTTCCCTCTATATTTAAGAAATGAAAGCTTCTTTAAATCAAATAATAAACCTTACATTACATTTTTAATGGCCATTACTATTTAATTTTATTTTGTACCTTAAGCATAAGTTCTAAGTTATAACACCAATGTACCCATCATGTGTTTTTCCCTTTTATATTTAATTAAAAACAGTTGTACGGTTTATTAAAAAAGAGTAGACATGTAATGGAGCAAGTGATTGAGTGCAATGTGATGTTTGAAGAATGTTTGAGGGGGGTCACACATACAATACAACAGAGGTAGGCCCATCAAACTCTTCTTTGTTCCATCTCAAATAAAAGTATTTGTTGACCAAAAAAAAGAAGAGTTTTAAAATAAAATTTAACAAGCTTTAGTTTTTTTAAATTGGTTTCTTTTAACTCAAAGTTTTTTTTTTAAATGATAAGAGGAAAGCATTCAAAATAAAATTTCTCTTTAAAACATATGAATACATAATTTTATATATATTAATTCATTTAACAACTTTTTTTTTAAATAATTGATTTAACAACTTAGGGGTGTTCAAATCTAAACCAATCTAAGTTAAAACCACAAGCAGATTCAAAAAATTGAAAACCGCCCAAAATAAAAAATTATTGTATGCATTTTGATGACCTTTTTAAAAATCGCTCGGATCAGATTTCAGATTAAGTTTTCAAAACCAAACCAAACCGCACATACAATGGCCCCAAATTTCTCGTTGTGGAATTGTATGCAATGTTTCTGAGAAGAATGTGCTTTTTGTGCCAATAGCAAGAATGAAGTAAGTTTTACTATATTCCTCTATGTATCATATTTTTTCAAGAGAAAAGAGATTACAATACTAGCAATCGAGGAGTAGAAACTCCAAGGAAATCAGCTTGAAAACAATTTTTAACTATAAAAGGACAACTATCATAAGCTATAAACTCGCTACTATTATCACATGCCACGTTATCCAACGCGTCTGCAACACAGTTAGCTTCACGATACATGTGCCTTATAACAACTTCTCAATCAAAAGTCAAAAGCTTTTGAATATGTTGAACTAGACTCCTTCCATCTAGCGATCCGCCAGATGATGTCAAAAGCGTTGTTACGTATCACTTGTGAATCAACATGCAACTCTAATTTAGAGAAGGGAGCTTCTACGGTGCATTCCTGTTTTAGACTATTTTTTGGTGCAGTCCCTTTAATTGACCAATAGGAATATCAACTTACTGTCACATCAGCGCAAGTCCATGGTAAACTCTATAAATTTTTTATTTATTGCACATTAATCCCTCATTAAGTGAAATATATATATATAAACATAAAAAGAATAGGAATCGTTATTAAAGTTAACCAACGAAATCTGAAATCTCAAGCAATCATCACAGATCTTCAATTAACTAGTGATCGAAATAATAGTACTCACCCCTCCACTTTGGAGTATCCAATTATTGGTATACAACCATAGCTAGGTTTATTGTTAGACATCTCATGAAAACAAATATTAGGCAGATCTCGTTTATTGTTAGACATCTAATGAAAACAAAGTTGTTGCATTTGATTTGTTGATGAAGTGGTATGTTCGTTCTTAATTTGCAACTTCAAATTCAGATCTATTAAGTCATAACGAACTCATATCTATTATTTTTTGTAACTTTATTTTACGTTTGTTTTTTTCATCAATTAGTTGGAATATTAGATCTACATCACGAACTTTCTTTAATAAATCAAATTCAATCATTAGAATGAGGATGACGAAATATTCTTTTGATTTATTTGTAAAGAAATGGAAGAAGCCATTTGTTATGATGGAAGAAGAAGAGTTTTTTTTTTATTAGGAATGGAAGAAGCCATTTGTTTGAATAGAACAATAATGTTGTTTTAATTGATTTTCACAATAACAATTGGGGTAATTTTTTAACTTTTATTATAGTAGAGATTTAGTTGCAATATTAATAGATATAAAGATACATGGTAAATACCATATAAGTGGTATGTACCATATGAGTTGAGATCAGCTCCATTAGTATATCCTCCTTTTCCTCCATTAGTTGCCTAGATCTGTGACATGTGGCAATAAAACAAATCAACGGTTCAGGTTAAAAAAGAAAAAAATTGAAAGAAACATGTAAACTCTTTGCTAATCATTCACCACTATCATCTCCTTGCAACTCGCATTCCTTGTTAATGCAGATTTTTGTTTATGCTATATCGACTTTTGATTGAACATATGCAAATAATAGATAAAAGAGAACCAAATTGGAACCAAAATGAACTTAGCATATGGTTCACAATATAGAATCTATCTTCTGCATTTTTTATGCAGAAATTGGCAATTCAAATGAAACTTAGCAGTGTTAGCAGATACTTCTCTTTGTAATAACAATTGTGCATGAGATATGAGGAATTTTCGTTATTATAACAACAAGCCAAAGAAAACAATTGTTTTCTGCATAAAAAATTGCAGAATCTTCAAAGGAGTAACACAGGTTGACGGCAACACAGTTTGAAGGCCTAACCACAGTTTTCCATAGATTACCCATCAAACTGCAAATTGAATTTATATGATTTGAACCTGCAACCTGCAAATTGAAATGAAAACTACCTAACAAAACTTATCTAATTAAAGGGATGACATATAAATAATAGATAAAAATCTCATCGATCCAGGGAAAAACAGTAATAATAAAAAAGAATCACGCTCTTTATTATAACACAGATACAAGATTTTTGTTTTCTGCACAAAAAAAATGCAGAACATTCAACATAACCAAAGGGGAAGATTACATAAAATGATAAAATTGAAACCTAAAATTACAATCTAAAATTACAAAGGAGAGGTTGTTTATCTGTGACTTTCAAAACTTGGTGTTGTTAATCTCATGCGTTGAAAAATTCAACTGCCACGTGTCATTCATCCATCAAAAAACTGGAGGAAAAGAAGGATAAAGTAATTGAGTGGATCTGAACTCGTACCATATAGTTCAAAGTGTCATTGATTGAGTCAACACTGTTTTCTCATTGGCCAGATTATAAAATGTATCAATGAAGTCCAAATTTGAAATGCACCATAGAATTTTCCTTTAAGGAATCCTCTAACTCTTGCTAACTTTAAGCTTTCAAATACTCCCCACAATTCGCTACATTCGCACTACATGTTCCCAAATATTTAGAAAAACCACATATACACTCGTCATGATTTCCCCTCAAAACACCACCACAACCTGCTATTAAATTTTCTCTTGATGCTCCATCCATATTAATTCGAATCCAACCCTCATCAGGGGCTATCAATCTTATATGTTCCACTCGTTGCATTATCTTAAAATAAACAGTGTAAATTGAAATTAAATTATGAATTGTAACACTAATCATTATTTCTATTTACGATAATATCGCTCTACCATAAAAAAATCGCGGCACCAATCGTTAGTTGATTTTGTGATGATTAATACTGAACTTGGTTGGGAGGAGCACAGTTCATCCCCACAACTGCGAGGCTGAAACCAATTGACGTCAGAACTGACTCCGAATCAAAACAGGTATTATACTAGTTCGAAAATTAACCAAACCATTCTTTGAAGAACTTGCGTATAAAAGCAAGCAAAATAAAAATTACTTTAGATTGTAAATCAATTATTTATTCCCCTGGGACCAGATAATTATAAACCAAAAAATAAATCAATTGTTTATTTACTAGACACAAATTGATGTCATATAAAAACCAAGAATTATTCAACTTTGCAATCTGAATGAATTAATATAATATATTGCAAAAAAGAACAGTAAACATTTTTATATTATATGTATCACATTAAACAAAATGCTTCCCATAAGTAAAATACATAAAAAGATCATTATTAAAAATGCTTCAATTGAACTATATAGTTTTGGACAAAAACACCATCACATGAAGGTTTTGGAACAACCACTAGGAAGAAAGACATGAAAGCCTTTGGTTGCACCAATTCTGTGAGTCTGTGTTCCCCTCCAAACCCATACTTACCAAAGATATATCATCTTATATGCAACTCTCGCATGGAAGAATTATAAGTTACTATCTTATTATTCCAAGCAAATTGATCATCTTTTTTGTCGAAACTACCAAGGTCTTTAATCATTTGGGTATTTAAATCGAGCAAAAATAATCCTCCGTCTTTATCTTGGAAGAACATATCACCCTTCTTTCCCACTCCAATGAAAGCCCCAGGGCGAATTAAGGGCCCTATGATGAAGATTTTAGTCCATGATTCTTTTACACCAAGTTCACCCAAAATTGAAATGTGTATTGTAGCCATCTTTATGTGATTTGAGATCAAAGCAATAGACCCATTTAATAGTTGCAAATCAATATTGTGATTCATCATGTATGACGGTATAGGAGTTGTAAGGAAAATCTCATTGCTCCAGTCAAATGACAACATATATTCTTCATTAGATATTTCACTTTCAGACTACCAGTGAGAAACTCCATCCATGTTCACTTGATTCCTGTATCGAAAATGATGATTATGATGCATATAAACATCAAGTTTTCTCCAAGAGTTATTTCTTAGACTATATATCTCCCATATTAAACAGTTGGTCGATAATTTCCCATGGCGTAACACTTTATAGTCATCTTTGACAGGGTCATAACCAAATCTAAGAAAATCAACATCAAAATTCTTATAAGGGTCGTAGTAATACAAAGGGTTATGAGGAATGACCTTAAATTCTTTGGTATATGGATTCCACAATATAGCATCCATTCTTAATTCATGCACCAAACAAAAAATTCCATGAATACTACTAGGCCCTAAAATATCAAAATCTATTTCATTCATAGAAAACGGATTAGGCCAATCTAGTTTGACTTTATTCTCCAACCTCTCACCAGAAACAACATACAACTCATATTTATTTTTTTGACATAATACAACTCATATTTATAATTCCAAGCTAATTTGAAAGTTTGATGTAGTAAGAAAGATGTATTGTCATAAGAACGATCCTTTGTTAAGAAATAATTACTCTATAATCTATATAATGAAACAAGAGTTATTAATACCATGACTTACATACACATTCAAATCGCTTTATAGATTTAACAGACAAATGAAATGCTTATAAAAAATAAAAAAATAGACAAATGAAATTAATAATAATCAAAGTTTACCAAAACTGTTAGAATTCTTCACTTAACAAAGAGCAATTAGAATGTACCAAAAAAAAAAAGCAATTAGAGCGATGATATTTGAATCTCAAAAAATTAATTGATATGCACCGACGGTGCAAAATAATTTTATTTGAACAAATATTTTGACACCCTTTTTTCAATAAGAGTTTAATTGTTGTGAACCGTCGGTGTAATTTTTTTTACACATACATCCAATTACGCGTTGCCACATCATTTAATGAATGTGACACATCATGTGTTTTTAATTACGATACATGATGTGTCGGTATATTATTGGACGCATGTGCAAAATAACTTTACACCGACGGTGTAAAATAATTTTACACTGTCGACTAATACCAACCATGTTTTCCGCCACATCACCCCACTTTCTTGACATGACATGGCAAAATGATGGTTATTTATTGGACGATCGTGTAAAACTATTATTAATGAGATATAAAGTTATTAGTGAGACACATTAAGAACTTTTTAAGAGGTGCTGGGTTGTTGGAGGGATTGAGTATTTATTAAGTACAATTATTAAAAAATAATAAATGAGTGATGTGTACATAAGACACAATTAAATACTCAAATTTGAGAAGCTTCATTGTTGATGCTCTAAGTACTCATACATGTACTTGTTACCCGAACTTTTGCTAAAAATAAATCACTCAATTCTAAAGTATCATATTATTTTATAAAATTTAAAAAACTCCAAAGTTTTTAATGTTTATAATTGAAAATTATAAATAAAATTATGACTAATTTCGTGCTAAAATTCATATTTTTGTTGAGATATTCACATTACATTTAAATAATCATTTTTATTAAAAATGTGTAATAAGGTACTATGGTAATAAGGTATCAATACCCATACCCATTCATTTTTGTGGGTACCCATTGGATATAAGTCAAATTATCATCCCTACATCTAGAGCTGCCAAAATAGGCGGGTCGGCCCAGTTGGGTTCGGACTTTGTCGGACTGGGCTAAAAAGCCCGGATAAAAACGGACTACAATATTTAGTGCCCGAGCTCGGCCCGATACGAGTTGTCGGGCTTTTCGGCTGCGTGGTTTTTTATTTTTTTAAAGCTTAAACTCAACATTATAAATAACTAAAGAAATTTCTAAAAAAAAAAAAACTAAAGAACTATTTGTTTTTTTTTTTTGTATTAAATTTTGTTGTCTAGAAAACTTTATGGCAAAAAAATGTACCTAAAAACCATATATTTATATTATACATTAATATAGGATCAATCATTCTCACGCACTCTATTTTTACTCATCTGCTACCAACAAGTTTCTTGCGCCCCCCATTTTTACTCATCTATTACATATGAGTTTCTCGCGCCTCATTTTTACTCATCCGCTACTTACGAGTTTCTTGTGCTACTTATTTTTACTCATCCGCTACATACGAGTATCTCGCGCGCCCTATTTTTACTCATTGGCTACTTACGAGTTTCTCGTGCGACATATTTTTACTCATCCGTTACCTACGAGTTTCTCGTGCGACGCGCGAGAAACTCGTCAGTAGCAGATGAATAAAAATAGAGCGCGAGAAACTCATAGGCAGCAGATGAGTAAAAATAGGGCGCGCGAAAAACTAAAGAACTATTTGTTTTTTTTTGTATTAAATTTTGTTGTCTAGAAAACTTTATGGCAAAAAAATGTACCTAAAAACCATATATTTATATTATACATTAATATAGGATCAATCATTCTCACGCGCTCTATTTTTACTCATCTGCTACCAACAAGTTTCTTGCGCCCCCCATTTTTACTCATCTATTACATATGAGTTTCTCGCGCCTCATTTTTACTCATCCGCTACTTACGAGTTTCTTGTGCTACTTATTTTTACTCATCCGCTACATACGAGTATCTCGCGCGTCCTATTTTTACTCATTGGCTACTTACGAGTTTCTCGTGCGACATATTTTTACTCATCCGTTACCTACGAGTTTCTCGTGCGACGCGCGAGAAACTCGTCAGTAGCAGATGAATAAAAATAGAGCGCGAGAAACTCATAGGCAGCAGATGAGTAAAAATAGGGCGCGCGAAAAACTAAAGAACTATTTGTTTTTTTTTGTATTAAATTTTGTTGTCTAGAAAACTTTATGGCAAAAAAATGTACCTAAAAACCATATATTTATATTATACATTAATATAGGATCAATCATTCTCACGCGCTCTATTTTTACTCATCTGCTACCAACAAGTTTCTTGCGCCCCCCATTTTTACTCATCTATTACATATGAGTTTCTCGCGCCTCATTTTTACTCATCCGCTACTTACGAGTTTCTTGTGCTACTTATTTTTACTCATCCGCTACCTACGAGTATCTCGCTCGCCCTATTTTTACTCATTGGCTAATGGCTACTTACGAGTTTCTCGTGCGACATATTTTTACTCATCCGTTACCTACGAGTTTCTCGTGCGACGCGCGAGAAACTCGTAAGTAGCAGATGAATAAAAATAGAGCGTGAGAAACTCATACGCAGCAGATGAGTAAAAATAGGGCGCGTGAAAAACTTGTAAATATTGGATGAGTAAAAATACGGCGCACGAAAATTATTTTATATATATATATATATATATATATATATATATATATATATATATATATATATATATATATATATATATATAATATAATATAAATGTGTAATATATAACATATATGTATAATATAAGTAACGGATGACTAAAAACAGAGCGCGCGAGAATTATTGATCTTATTTATAATGTTGAGTTTGAACACTAAAAGTAAAATAAAAAATAAATCGGGCCGGCCCGAAAGCCCGACAACCCGTACCGGGCCGGACTCGGGCACTAATTTTGGTGGCCCATTTTTATCCGGGCTTTTTAGCCCGGTCCGATGAAGCCCGACCGAGCCGGCCCGAAATGGGACGGGCCGCCCGTTTTGATAGCTCTAGATGAATGGAAGTTTTGACAAAACTTATATGCATTGCTTTAGGTGCAGTTTTTCCTGTTCATCTTACAAAAATGTAGTTTTTTGTATTTTTTTTTAATTAAAAATAAAACTGTTTTTAAATAATAATAACCACCTCCATGTATCTAGCACAGTAAGAACTGTGTATAAGATATTGTACATAAGTGTGGTCATGGAAGTTTTTGAAGGGTAAAATTTGTTGGCGCAGCAGAAGCAAAGATTGGCTTGGTTCACCTACACAAGCTGCAGGCTCAGCAGGCTTGGTATTGCAGGCACAGGCGCGCACAAGTTGCAGGCAAGCTCATAGGCACACTGTCTTGAGCTTGAGCACACACAGTTTTGCAAAACTGTGTTATACAAGATGAAAAACATTTCTTGATGAAATTGATTAAGAACTGAATATGAAACTTAGGGAAATAGAGAATTTTATTCTTCCTTATGAAGGTGTGAAAACACAAGAAGGGGGGGGGGGGGTTGAATTGTGTTTTAGCTAAGTTAAAACTTTTTCAAGTTCTTAACTCAACTACGTTAGCAGCGGATAAATAACACAAATAAAAACAAGAGAGAGAGAGAGAAATCACACAAGCAGTTTATACTGGTTCCTCTCACAAAACGAGAGTAGTCCAGTCCCCTTGCACTTCCAAGGGAGTTCACTATAATCACACAAGATTACACCTGCTCAAGCACACAAGCAAGAGACTTCTCAACAATGCTCAAGCACACAAGCTTAAGACTTCACACTTAAGCACACAAGCTTAAGTTTCCTCAAGTAATAGAAAAGTATATAACAATATACAAATGCTCTTAGATGAACCTAAAGAGAGCAAATACAAAGAGTACAGAGTATTTGACTAAAGTGCAAAAACACTTGATAAGAGGTTCAGAGCTTGTATACACAGAATTCAGAGTTTGTTCAGCGCACGTTCAATTCTTGATAATTGTATATGTGTTGTAGCTGAATCTTCTAGTATATATACCACTAGAAAAGAGTCGTTGCAAAAGGAGCCGTTGGAGTTGATAATCTTTTGTCTTCAAGCAGTCTGTCTTGATGCAGTTTGGTTGTATCCAAAACTAAGAAAGAGTTTCAGTTACTTTGACTACTGCAGAGTGGACTTTCCTTATTCAGCTAACAAAACTGAAAACCCACGTTCTCAAGTAAGGACAGACAAAACGAGAGTAGCTGAACTGATCAGGCTTGAAAGGTCCTTTTCTTCATTGGTAGAAGAGTTGACTAGCAAAAGGAATCTTCACAGCTTTCAAAGAGATCTTCAGACTTTGATGAAGCTAGTAGTCAGTCAAGAAGTTCTGAAGACTTCATCCTCTGAACGTTGTAACTTCTGAAGTCTAACATCTTCTGAGCGCTTGTGAACTTCTGAATTCACATCCTCTGAGGTTCACTCAGAGCTTACCTGATGCTTATATCTGCGCACTTAAAATAAATTTTTAGTCCTTCCAATTGTTTATTAATACTTTGTTATCATCAAAACCTTTATAGATTTAGGGGCAAACATTTTTAAATCAATTTTGTTCCAACACCTTATTGAGCCACAAAAAAGTAATTACAAATGAATGCACTAATTGCATTTATAGGGAAACTTGTATAACAAGCAAGCTTATCCCTAGGCCTAACCAATTCCCTAACTAACCTAGTTAGTTACTAACAAACTTTTAACTAACAAGTTGG
Source organism: Trifolium pratense (assembly GCF_020283565.1). Classification (NCBI taxonomy): domain Eukaryota; kingdom Viridiplantae; phylum Streptophyta; class Magnoliopsida; order Fabales; family Fabaceae; genus Trifolium; species Trifolium pratense. The sequence continues at coordinate 32,907,548 of NC_060065.1, forward strand.
TTGTAACTAACTCTTATTCAAACATCTAACAAACTAAATTCAAGATGAATTATCAATTCTTAACACTCCTCCTTAATTCATGCTTGAATTGCAAACAACCAGACCTAAGCTCCTCCTTAAAAACTCAAACCTGTCAAGTTTCACAGCCTTTGTAAAACCATCTGCAAGTTGTACCTCAGTTGGACAGTACTGCACTTCAATCATTCCATTTGTCACTTGTTCTCTAATGAAATGAAACCTGGTAGCAATATGCTTACTCCTGCCATGTGAGATTGGATTTTTAGCAAGGCTTATAGCAGACTTGTTATCAATCCTTAGGATTAGAGGCTTCACTGGTTCACACTTGATTTCTATCATCACTGAATTCAACCAAATTGCTTGACATGCTGCAAATGTGCCTGCTATATACTCAACTTCACAAGATGAGAGAGCAGTCACAGCTTGTTTCTTTGTACACCAAGATATTGCAGCATTATTAAACTTGAAAACATACCCTGATGTGATCCTCCTATCAGTTATGTCTCCACACCAATCACTATCAGAATACCCTATCAAAGTACTTCCTGCACTGTTTGTACCAATAGGGAATAGCAAACCAACTTCCAAAGTACCTTTAAGATATCTGAGGATTCTCTTAGCAGCTATCATGTGTGACTTCCTTGGATCATGCATAAACCTGCTGATAACACTCACAGCATAGCATATATCAGGCCTACTGTTGCACACATACCTCAATGAGCCAACTATTTGCCTAAACACAGTTGGATCAACCTTCTCTTCATCTGAGCACTCATCAATTTTTGTGTTTGTCTCTGATGGATTTGACAATGGATTGCAGCTTTCCATTTCAAATTTTTCAAGTAATTCACCAATGTACTTCTGCTGGTGCATTACTATACCATCTTCTCTTCTCATAAATTCCATTCCCAGAAAGAATGAAAGTTCACCAAGATCAGACATTTCAAATTCACTTTTGAGCTTATCTTTCACTTTTGCAATTTCTGCAATTCTACTTCCAGTTATGAGCAAATCATCAACATACAAGCAGATTATGACAATATCTTCATCTTTAGGACAATGTACATATACACCAAACTCAGCAGCACATTTTTTAAACCCTATCTGAATCAGAAAGTCATCAATCCTTTTGTTCATTGCTCTAGGAGCCTGTTTCAAGCCATATAGTGCCTTATACAGCTTATACACCATTGATTCCTTCCCTTTTATTTCAAAACCTGGAGGCTGTGACACATACACCTCCTCATCAAGTGGACCATTCAGAAATGCTGATTTCACATCCAGATGGTACAGGCTCCATTTGTTCTTACAGGCCAATGCTACAACCAACCTCACAGTTTCAATTCTAGCAACTGGTGCAAACACTTCATTGTAGTCAATTCCATGTTTCTGTAAGAATCCTCTAGCAACTAACCTTGCTTTATGCTTTGAAATTGTGCCATCAGGGTTCAATTTCACTTTGAACACCCACTTCACATCGATTTTCTTTTTCTTGTCTGGCAAGTTAACTAGCTTCCAAGTCTGATTTTTTCTCAATTGACTTAAGCTCTTCTTCCATTGCCTTCTTCCATACATTACTTTTCAAAGCATCTTTGTAGTTCAATGGTTCAGAATTAGCTAGTAATGCAAAGTGAATGAGATCATCCTCATCATTCACTGCATTGTCTTGAGTAACTTCACAGTCATTCAATCTAGCTGGTACATGTTTGGTTCTCTGAGTTCTTGCAATCATATGAATTCTATCATCATCATCACTTGATAAATTCATATTACCATCACTTTCTGTACCTTGATTCTGAATACTTTCAGCAGCTGGCTCTCCTTCATCACCTCCATCAGATTCATCACTTGAACTTGGATAGATGAAGGTTGACTGTAATTCACTGCTATACACTGGTTCTTTCTCCCATTTCCATTTCTCTTCTTCATTAACAATTACATCCCTGCTAATGTGAACCTTCTGAGTAACTGGATTGTATAGCTTGTAGGCACTAGTTGGATGATACCCTATAAGTATCATTATTTCACTTTTATCTTCAAGTTTGGTTCTTATAGCATCTGGTACATGCTTATAGCATAATGAACCAAAAATCTTGAGGTGTTTCACACTTGGCTTCCTCCCACACCAAGCTTCCTCTAGCACAACTTTCAGCTTCTTTGTAGGACATTTGTTCAGAATGTAGGCTGCAGTAAGTACTGCTTCACCCCAGAACTTGTGTGGCAAATTCTTCTGCTTAATCATGCTTCTTGCCATATCTAACAATGTTCTGTTTCTTCTTTCAGCTAGTCCATTGTGTTGTGGTGTGTATGGAGCGGTAACTTCATGTGTAATGCCTTGATTAGTACAGAAGTTCTCAAATTCTCTTGAGGTATACTCTCCACCACCATCTGTTCTTAAGATCTTAATTGATTTCTCACTTTCTTTTTCAATTAAGACTTTAAACTTCTTGAACACTTCTAAAGCTTCACTCTTTAACTTCAAAGTGTATAACCAGATCATTATGCTATATTCATCAACAAATGTAATGAAATACTTGCTTCCCCCTAATGAAGCAACTTCAAATGGACCACAGATGTCACTATGAATAACTTGCAATACAGAACTAGCTCTCTTAGGCATTTCAGCTACAAAGGGTTTTCTACTATGCTTACTCTTCACACATATTTCACATATGGACTTCTTTGTCTTGAACTTAGGCAAACCATATACCAATTCCTTAGAATTTAAATCACTGAGACTTCTATAGTTCAAGTGTCCATACCTCTTGTGCCAAAGTGCTTCAATCTCATCAATCACTGTGGTAGACATGCACATCATATCTACACTTGAGATTTTACACCTGTAGGTTCTGTTGTTTGACAAGCTGCACATCAAAACCAAGTTCTTCATTTTGTCAAATAGCATCAGTGCATTGTCCTCCATGCTCACATAGAACCCTCTTTGCACCAATTGACCTAAACTGAGTAGATTGCAATTCATACCAGGGACATATAACACTTCAGAGATGATCACTTTGCCTCCCTTCTTGCTATTGATCACTATGTTACCAATACCTTCAGCAGCAAGTTTTCTACCATCTGCTAACTTTATACTAGATCTTTTGCTTGCATCAAAATTGGTTAACCATTCTCTATGTGGTGTCATATGGTTTGAGCACCCTTAATCAAGAAACCACTCTTCATTTTTCTCACATTCATCTCCTATGGTAGCCATCATCAAGACTGACTTAACATCACTTTCTTCTGCTACATTGGCCTCTTGTTGATCTTTCTTGTACCAACATTCATCTGCAAAATGGCCAGGCTTCTCACAATTGTAGCATTTCACCTTGCTTTTGTCAAAGTTCTTCTTCTTGTTTTTACTTTTGACAAAATCTCCTCCTTTAGAAGATTCAGCTTTGTCATCAGTTTTTGAACTCTGATCTTTAAGCCACTTTGGTTTATCTTTGCCTTTCTTTTTGTAATTCTTGCCATTATCTTCTTTCTTGTTGGTCTGAGCTTGCAAGGCTTGTTGATCTTTCTTTTCTGAACCTCTACTGAGTACTTTAATCTCATGTGCTTCTAAAGCACTTTGTAATTCCTCAATTTTCATAGTAGCTGTATCTTTCACATACTCTATAGCTATTACTACATTATCAAAGTTTGGAGTTAAGGATCTGAGCACTTTCTCTACTACCATTTCATCAGTGACAGTCTCTCCACAATTTTGCATTTGATGAACAAGTGCAAGAAGTTTTGAGAAGAAATCACTTACTTTTTGATCTTCTTCCATCACCATAGACTCGTATTGCCTCCTAAAGGCCTGCAATTTCACCTTCTTGACCTTGGTTCCACCATCATGGTAACCTTCAAGTATATCCCAAGCTTTTTTGGACTTAGTTGATTTTGAAATCTTTTCAAAATGTTGTGCATCACAATTCTGTTGGATATAGAACAAAGCTTTGCTGTCTTTTTTCTTGTTTTCTTTGTATGTGTTTCTCTGATCATTAGTTGGATTTGCTCCCAACTCATCGTATTCATTCACTACAACCTCAAGACACTCTTGTGCTCCAAATAAGGACTTCATCACTGCACTCCATTTATCCCAATTCTTTCCATCAAGAATCAGAATGTTTGTACCAAAACCTTGGGTATTCATCTTGAATCTTCAAGAAATCAATCTACACAACTCACTTTGTGTTTCTCCACTTGATTCCTTCACAATTCACTCTTGTTCCTGTGATTGAACCAGACTCTTGATGCCAATTGTTGGCGCAGCAGAAGCAAAGATTGGCTTGGTTCACCTACACAAGCTGCAGGCTCAGCAGGCTCAGCAGGCTTGGTATTGCAGGCACAGGCGCGCACAAGTTGCAGGCAAACTCATAGGCACACTGTCTTGAGCTTGAGCACACACAGTTTTGCAAAACAGTGTTATACAAGATGAAAAACCTTTCTTGATGAAATTGATTAAGAACTGAATATGAAACTTAGGGAAATAGAGAATTTTATTCTTCCTTATTGGGCCACAAAAAAGTAATTACAAATGAATGCACTAATTGCATTTGAGTTTAATTGTTGTGCACCGTCGGTGTAATTTTTTTTTACACATACATCCAATGACGCATTGCCACATCATTTAATGAATGTGACACATCATGTGTTTTTAATTACCATACATGATGTGTCGGTATATTATTGGACGCATGTGCAAAATAACTTTACACCGACGGTGCATATAAATTAAATTCATTGCATTTATAGGGAAACTTGTATAACAAGCAAGCTTATCCCTAGGCCTAACCAATTCTCTAACTAACCTAGTTAGTTACTAACAAACTTTTAACTAACAAGTTGGTTGTAACTAACTCTTATTCAAACATTTAACAAACTAAATTCAAGATGAATTATCAATTCTTAACAAAATTGACAATATTAAAAGTTCACTCCAATGGTAACTGTATAACCAACCAAGTAAGTGAGGGTAAAATAGGTATTAAGAAAAAGTCAGTCCAAACTCATGTATCATTTTTATGTTGTTATAGATATAGATACAAAAATTGACTATCCATATTTTATTTTTGACGGTAAAAAGAAATCCATATTTTTTACGGTAAAAAACGATCCATATTTTTGTTATACACTATTTGGGTAAGATTTTCTGCTACAAAAATTAAAATTGTATCCATATTTTTCGTCCGCTATATATATTTGTGGCAGAAATTTTTGTGTTCCAAGTTATTCATATATACATCATTAAGAAAAATAAAGTTAATCAAGTATTTAGGACATTTGATAACAAAAAACTTTAAATTATTTTTTTTTAAGACAAAAAAAAACTTTAAATTATGTTTGTCCACTATTGATTCAAATGTATTAGAACAACTGAAAAATATAAATTACTTAAACCAGACATTTTTTGGATCATACTTAAATTTGTTGTTGGTGAGATCAATTGGATCATTTCGAGTCTATTATAATGTAAAGAGTAATTAAAAAAATTATGTCATTATATACTGAAGAGCCACAATATTCTCCGATCAAATATGATTGTATGTTATTAGTGATATAGTTAATTGTCAAAGTTATGTAATTTTACATCTGACAAGTATTAACTTGTTTTGCAAGTAATCTAAAAGAATTCTCAAATTTATTGTTGTAAATGTTTAGCAATTGAACTTTTGAGTGTCAAAGATGCTTGGATTGGCAATGAACAAAGAATTTGAACTCTAATAAATTTGCTAAGTGATCAGATAGTAGTGAGCAAAAACATAAAGTCAAGGATTCTGTGTAGAGGATAATTCACTAAAGTGAGCTGAAAGATTGATGAATCGAGACAAGGTCAATCGCTAGAGTAGATTCGTAAGCTAGCATTAATTTGCTTAGTGAATTATGACAAATTTTGGTGACATGAATGATGATTTATCAATTTTCTCTAAAGAACTTATCTATTACTCCCTCCGTCTCAAAACTTTATTCCTTTTAGAGTTTTGCACGGAGATTAAGAAATGATAAAAAATGATAAGTAAAGTTATTTTTATTTTTACTTTATTAAAAAAGAGAAAATATATTTAATTAATAATTTAACTTTAGTAAGGGTACAAATGATAAAATATCATTAAATGTGAATTGATTTCTTAAAAGAACTAAAGTTTTGGGTAAAAACTAAAAAGGTAAAAAGACTAAAGATTTGAGACAGAGGGAGTATTTAAAAATTTAAATGTTTTATTTATTACAAACTTAAAATTTAAATTTAAAGACTACCATTCAAATAATGACCACTAAATTAGTAATGGAGCAAGGTTCCAGAAATTGGAGAGGCAGAATATATGCATATTGTTATTATTTTTTTTGACATGAATATGTGCCTATTGTTGATTTCTTTAATTAAGAAAACAAGAGTTAAAAGGGAACATTTACAAGTAACACACTTTTGTGCAAAATTCTCATTTTCCAATGGTTTTAAGATGCCATTTAAATTTAATGCCAGCCATTTAAAGTTTATCCAAACTCCAAAGGTCCTAAAGAAAGATGCCCTACCGTGAAGTGATCGCTGCCTAACGTCACATTTTAACTAGAAAAAATGGTGTAATGCTAATGGGTTAACCAGTGATTCAGGAATACATAAGAAAATATTTCATACTAAAGAATTTTTTTTTCCTCAAATGGGAAAAATTCATTTTTAAGAATGTTTTTTCTTTACTCTCATAAAATTAAGGCTTAATTAATATTTTGGTCCGTTAAAAAAAATTTAGGTTTTATAATGATCCCTTAAAAAAATAAGGTCTGGATCGATCCCTTATTGATATCTCCGTTAGTCAAGTTAATCCCTGCTATTAACTTTTAACCTTAAAAGTTATTATTTTATTTTTTTATAAGAAAAGTTATTTTTGTTTAAATGCGAACCATTGGATATTTTTGTCTAAATGAGAACCGTTGGATCTTATAGGTCTATTGTTCTAATGATAAATCATCAACACTTAATTTTTTTTTCCATTTCTTCATCATCTTCATTCACTTGTTCTTGATGTTCTTCTTCAATATCTCATAAACTTCAACAAAAAAAATTCAGATCTTCAAACAAATCCAAGAAACACAACTCAATCCATAAAATTTAAATTAAAAAACACATAAATTATTTCCGCCCATCAAACTGGAGAATTGAAATCCAACAAAAATTCCTCTTGTTTAGATCCGTTGCAAGATCTGGAAACTTTTCATCCTCTCAAAATCATTCTTTTAGCTTTCAAGATCCGAAATTTAACGTAAATCAATGTTTATCCAGAAGAAAAAATCATGTAAAGAAGAAGAGATAACAATTAACAAGTAAAAATTATATCAATACTTACCCAACAAAATTTGGATTCAAATTTGAAGCAAATCAATGGTTACCCATAAGAAAAATGCTTACCCATAACAAGTGCAAAAGAAGAAACATGTTCTGTATAGCTCTCAAACCATTCATGTGTTTTTATTGTTTTTTTATTGATCTCAGAGACAAAATAACAAGGTTCAAACATTGACCCATACTTTTACTATCTTTAAATTGATATGCAATTTCTCTTTTATTGTGTTTTTTTATCAATTGAAACATTGTTCAAGGTTCCGGAGAAATTGAAGAGGGATTGACTGGGGTTTTCCAATTTTGGGGGTTGAACCGTCAATTGATGGATTTCCGGTTCTAGTAAGATCTTGAAAGCTTAATGAATGGTTTTGAGAGGATAAATAACTTTCTGCCCATTAATTTTTTTATTTTTTTTTCTTCTTCGATTTGTCTCATGAATATGATGAAGAACATCAAGAACAATTGAATGAAGAAGATGAAGAAAAGGAAAACAAATTGAATACAACAGGCCTACAAGATTCAATCGTTTTCAATTAGACAAAAATATCAAACAGTTAAAATTAAAAAAATTAATGAGGTCTATGGTGGACTACTATAATGTTGGTCTATCTTATAATTTTTGGGTTAAAAATTAACGGAAAAGACTAATGTGGCAAACAGAGATATCAATAAGGGGTCAATCCGGACCGTTTTTTTTTTAAGGGACCATTGTGAAATCAAAAATATCTTTAAGGGACCATTTAACTAATTAAGCCTAAAATTAAATGCAAATTACATTTAATTTTTTCTCTCTCATTTTCTCAGTAAACAACCACCAATAAAATTTGTATGGGTTATGCTAATATGGACCTTAAGAGCACATGTTAATAATACTTTAAAGATAATGATTTCTATTGAAGGTCGCTCCTTGTAAAACTCATAACCAAATAATCAAATTACAGTATTTATTTATTTGTATAAATCGTCAATAATTTTCACGAGACCTCAAAGCTTGGTTTGGTTATTAGTGTTATCAAACATGTCTCATTTTTATTAAACATTTTTATAAATTAGTTCAATAAATTATATTCCCTTCGTTCCAAAATATAAGAACTAGTTTGACTACTGCACGTATGTCAATGCACAATTTTGATCATTAATATGTTTAAATTGTCTATTAGTAAAAATTATAAAAACTTGATATTTTGAAATACTCATCAAAACAAATCAAACAAGATCTTATATGTTAATATTTATATCTATATATTTTTAAAAGAAAATATGGTCAAAGCAAGATAAGTGAATAGTGTCATTTAGTCAAAATAGCTCTTATATTTTGGGACAAAGAAGTAGTAAACTAGCTCATTAAATTCATCAAACAGACATATAATATTTATATCATGTTTGTTTGTGTACCGTACAGTATAATTTTGTATTGAAAATTATATATTTTATATCTTTAAAAATAAAAAATATTATAATCAAAATATAATTACAGTAATATTTAAAATAGGGTCATGCTAAACAGTGTTCCGAACAACTTGATGTCATAACTCGCACTGAACTCTGGACTACTATGGCCCCCTTCCCCTATGAATCAGAGGGTGAAAAAAAAAGGTAATGCTAAACGTGTCACGGGGCACTTGTTAAGCATATCAAAATATGAAATAAAAGATAAAATTAATGTTGGTAAGACAACTTTTTACACTTTTAAGGTATCTACCTATATTAGAAAAGAATATACATAAGAAATTCCCAATTTGCCCCTTTTTTATTTTTTGCCACATCATTCAATTAAGGTTATTTTGTGTCTTTATTCAAAAGTTAGTAGAAAATACCTATATTAGAAAAGAATATACATAAGAAATTCCCAATTTGCCCCTTTTTTATTTTTTGCCACGTCATTCAATTAAGGTTATTTTGTGTCTTTATTCAAAAGTTAGTAGAAAATTAAAATGCTAAAAAATTTCTCAACAAGATTCGAACCCCCGACCTTTTAATTAGACTTCTTATTACATTTACAACTAAGTCATATCAATTAATTTGATATATTTTTGTAACCAACATATAACCAATATGAGTTAAATGCCCAATTGCAACCACAAAACCTTACTTTATTTGTTACTTCTCCCGGTTTTTTTTTTTTATCTAAAAACTCCCACGATTTTTTTTTATCTACAAATCCAATTTTTTGTATGTAACCCAAATTGAAATTACCACACATTATTTTTATTTATTTATTTTTTAATCTAAATTACCTCAATTTATGGACTTCAAACCAATATTCAATTAAGTTAATTTTTAATTCAACTAAATATATTTAAGAATAAAACTTAGAAACAATTCCATAGAAACTATTTATTTATTTTGGTACAACCATAGAAACGATTTTTACAATGACAAATTAAAACATGACACATGGATTAATTTAGTCTATATATCACAAATTTCAATTTTAATAAAATTCACGTTGTCAATTTGAATTTCGTCGAGTAAGTGGAAGAGAAGAGTAAAGCGATGGAGATCACCACTACTCTTTCCTTCAATTCATCCCTTCCTTTTTCACCATCCCAACTTATGGCTTAATTAACAACACACACACACACACACACACACACACACACATATATATATATATATATATATATATATATATATATATATATATATATATATATATATATATATATATATCTTCATCAAAGGGATGACTCAAACGATTTCAGTTCGTTGGCCTTTCATCAAAGTCTCTCCGTGTTATTTGGCTGGAAGATTCTCCATGGTTGGGGGTTATTGCTGTAAGAAAATATAACGGTTTTCACATTATTATGAGTAAAAACCCATTAAGTGGTCCATTGGTTTTTTTTATGAGTCATGATAAGGAGGGTCTCAATTTTTAATGGTCATTATCAATTTTTAATGGTCATTATTTGGGTGGTAATGGCTCATGATTTCTTGATGGTAGAATCAAGCATATAAAGTGGCCTTTGGTCCCTAAGCTCTCTCAATTCACTATTCAGAAAATATACACCATCTATATTGTTGAAAGTAAGAGCTTGGAAGACTAAAAGAGCAATTCACTCACAACTCTATTGTAACAATGGCTGGAGGTAATTGCTAATCTCTATTTTTCCGCATTTGGTTTATTGATCTTGTTCTTTATTTGTTATCAGGAACATAGGATCAATTGTATTAATCTATCATTTGGTATCAGAGCATGTCTACTGCCTCTGCCTTGTTACGTATTGGTTCTTCCAAATTTGGTATTTTGTGGTTTGTTTTTTTTGAGTTTTGAGTTTGAAGCATTATATTTCCAAACATCATTAAAAATTCGTAATTTATTAGTTTTCTAAGTTATCTGTGATTTAGAATGCTTAAAACGATGTATAAAACTCATAGAACGAACCGGGTTTAAGTTGGGTCGTAACTGGGTCAAGCTGACCCGCTCAAGGTTGAAGATGAACAGTAACAGTATTAAAAAAAAAAAGAAAAAAAAAGGGGGATTGTAGGATACGGGAATTGAACCCGCGTCCCCCGTGTGTCTATCAGCAATTGTTACCGTTTGGCCATGCGCTACTTTTCTTTATAATACTGAATTCAAATTATATATATACGTTAAACTGTTATTTTGAAGGAAAAAAAAAAAAAATTTATACAGAATTTAGATTCAGGGATTCCGAACACAGTTCCTTATCTGTAAAAGGTTTGCCTTCTTGACGACAGGGACGGGTAACAACTTCTGTTATGATTTTATCTTATTATATATTTGTACTCTGAATATGCTGTTTTCTGATTAAGTTGATTGATTATGCCTTACAATTTTGGAAAAAGTTTAATCAGGTACATAATATTATTTTTAGTTATGTAATCATATATGAGAATTTTTATTCATTTTTATATCTTATTTTGATATGTATAATTTAATTTCTCATATAATTGAGTTGTTATGTCTAGTGATCTTCATAATTTTAATTAGTTTTGGTTTAGCCGCAGCACCCTCAATTAGTTAAAATTATTTCTAAAGTTTTTAAGGTCACATAAGAAATTAGACATAACATTGTAATTAATTATATGTGGTATAGTGAATCTTATCCTACAGGAATTTTTACTATATTTGTATGATTAATTAGGATAGAATGTCAAATTATTTTCATAACTTACCCGCAGGAATTATGAATTGGTACATAATTTGATAGTTTTATCATAAAGTATAATTTTGGATAGAAAAACAAATTATTTTATGCACGTAAAGTATGTTGTTGTGTATGTAATTTGAAAATTCTATCATAAAGTTTAAATAAATCTTATTACATCAAAATTTAGCCCGCAGGTAGTTTTTATGTTATAAGATTTATTTGTGGTATGTTTACTTTGTTAATCGGTAATACATACAATTTAGATAACATATATGCCTCAATTTTTGACATGAACTTTTGGTTTTTCAGCTTCTCAACCTGCTAATTTTTCTGATATTCGATGTGACATTCCCGAGCTCAGAGGAGATAACTATAAGGTGTGGAAGGAAAGGATTCTCCTCCATTTAGGGTGGATGGACATAGACTATGCTATTAGGAAAGACGAACCACCTGCAATTACTGAAACAAGTACTCCAGCTGCAATTGCACTATATGAGCGGTGGGAGAGATCTAACCGGCTCAGTGTAATGTTCATTAAGACTAAGGTTACCGCTGGAATTCGTGGTTCTGTCGATCAGCATGAGAATGTCCGTGATTTGCTGAAAGCCATTGACGATCAGTTCGTCACTTCAGAAAAGGCTTTAGCAAGTACCTTGATTATGAAGTTTTCTTCCTACCGACTCACCAGTGTGAAAGGTGTGCGCGAACATATAATGAAAATGCGCGACATTTCAGCTCAACTTAAGAAACTTGAGGTTGATATGTCTGAGTCCTTCCTGGTGCACTACATTCTGAACTCTCTTCCAGCTGAGTACGGGCCTTTTAAAATTTCATATAATACACATAAAGACAAATGGTCAATCAATGAATTGATGACTATGTGTGTTCAAGAAGAAGAAAGGCTTGTGATGGAACAGGGTGAGAGTGCATTGCTGACAACCACTCGCGGGAAGAACAAAGCTATCAAAACTGACAAGGCTCAAGCAAATCAAAAAGGTAAATTCAAAATACCACCTCAAGGTGATATTAAGAAGGAGGACAAGTGTTTTTTCTGTAAAAAGGGAGGACACATGAAGAAGCAATGCCCTAGATTTAAGGAATGGCTTGAGAAGAAAGGTAATTTATTTTCATTTGTTTGTTATGAATCTAATATGACTAACGTTAATATTAATACTTGGTGGATTGATTCTGGATCTACAATACATATAACCAATTCCTTACAGGGTATGCAAAGCCTAAGGAAGCCAGTGGGAAGTGAGCAAACTGTCCTATCAGGAAGCAGGATGGGCTCACATGTGGAAGCTATTGGAACTTGCATTTTAATTTTGAATAATGGTTTTATTTTGAAATTAGAAAGGACCTTTTATGTACCAAGTTTCTCACGAAACTTGATTTCAGTTTCAAGACTTGTACCTTTTGGATATTCCTTTAATTTTAAAGACACGTCATTTGAATTATTTTATAATTCGGAATGTGTTGGGAATGGTATATTGTCTGATGGTCTTTATCGTATTAATTTACAAAACGAATCCATTTATAGTTCAATGCATGTTCAAACTGGCATTAAGCGGTGTAATATTAACGAAAATTCTTCTATATTATGGCATCGGAGATTAGGACATATCTCCATAGAGAGAATTAAAAGGCTAGTAAAAGATGGGGTACTTAATACTCTAGATTTTACTGACTTTAAAACTTGTGTTGACTGCATTAAGGGAAAGCAGACCAACATTTCTAAGAAAGGTGCCAACAGAAGTTCAAGCATATTAGAAATAATTCATACAGACATATGTTGTCCAGATATGGATGCATATGGTCAGAAATATTTTATCACCTTCATAGATGATTATTCACGATATATGAATATTTATTTGCTTCATAATAAAAACGAAGCATTGGATGCCTTTAAAGCCTTTAAGGCTGAAGTTGAGAACCAATGTGGAAAGCAAATAAAAATTGTGAGATCTGATCGGGGTGGTGAATATTATGATAGATACACTGAAAATGGACAAGCACCTGGTCCATTTGCTAAGTTTCTTCAAGAACATGGGATTGTTGCCCAATATACCATGCCCGGTTCTCCGAACCAAAATGGTGTTGCAGAAAGAAGAAATCGAACTTTATTGGACATGGTGCGGAGTATGCTTAGCAACTCTAATCTTCCTAAATCCTTGTGGAATGAAGCACTAAAGACGGCTGTGTATATTCTCAACCGGGTTCCTTCCAAGGCTGTCCCAAAGACACCTTTTGAATTATTTAAAGGCTGGAAACCGAGTTTGCGACATATGCGCATTTGGGGATGTCCGTCTGAGGTGAGGATTTATAACCCACAAGAGAAGAAACTTGACCCGAGGACCATTAGTGGGTATTTCATTGGATATGCCGAAAGGTCTAAAGGCTATAAATTTTATTGTCCATCTCACACAACTAGGATTGTGGAGTCAAGAAATGCAAAGTTTCTTGAAGATCACTTGACTAGTGGGAGTGATCACATCAGGAACATAGTTTTTGTGCATGATCATATAGAGACCCAACCTTCAGTTTCAGGTGATAGATTGGTTGTTGTTCACAATACCCCTCAAGTTCAAATGGATGTTGATCAACCACCAATCATTGAGATTCCACAAAATAATGATGTTCCAGTAGATCAAATTGATCATCAAATGCCTGAAAATGATGAACAATTAGTTGAACAACATGATCCACAAGAAAATGTTGGTCCAACATTAAGGAGGTCTACTAGGACAAAGAAATCAGCTATTCCTAGTGATTATATTGCGTATCTACAAGAATCTGACTATAATGTTGGAGCTGAAAATGATCCTGAAAACTTTTCACAAGCCATGAGTTGCAAAGAGTCAAATTTGTGGTATGATGCCATGAAAGATGAAATGAATTCCATGAAAAACAACAATGTCTGGGATCTTGTAGAGTTACCTAATGGGATGAAGGCCATTGGTTGTAAATGGGTATTTAAAACCAAAAGGGATTCATTAGGTAACATTGAGAGATACAAGGCTAGACTCGTTGCTAAGGGATTTACTCAAAAGGAGGGAATTGATTACACAGAGACTTTTTCTCCTGTATCAAAGAAAGATTCTCTCCGTGTCATCTTGGCATTAGTTGCACATTTTGACCTTGAGTTGCACCAAATGGATGTGAAAACAGCCTTTCTTAATGGTGATTTAGAGGAGGAGGTTTATATGAAACAACCTGAAGGTTTCTTCTCTAATGATGGTGAGCACTTGGTTTGCAAGCTTAAGAAATCCATATATGGTTTGAAACAAGCATCCCGTCAATGGTATCTTAAATTTCATGGGATAATTTCTTCATTTGGATTTGTTGAAAATCCTATGGATCAATGCATATACCAGAAGGTTAGTGGGAGTAAAACTTGTTTTCTTATTTTGTATGTGGATGATATTTTACTTGCTTCTAATGACAATGGTTTGCTACATGAGGTGAAACAGTTCCTCTCTAAAAATTTTGATATGAAGGACATGGGTGAGGCATCTTATGTTATTGGCATCAAGATCCATAGAGATAGACCTTGAGGAGTTCTAGGTCTATCACAAGAAACCTATATCAACAAAGTTTTAGAGAGATTTCGGATGCAAAACTGTTCACCTAGTGTTGCTCCCATTGTGAAGGGTGATAAGTTTAATTTGAACCAATGCCCTAAGAATGATTTTGAGCGGGAACAAATGAAGAACATTCCTTATGCTTCTGTTGTTGGAAGTCTAATGTATGCTCAAGTATGCACAAGACCCGACATTGCATTTGCTGTTGGAATCTTAGGAAGATATCAGAGTAATCCAGGTATGGACCACTGGAAAGCTGCAAAGAAGGTTTTGAGATACCTTCAAGGAACAAAAGACAACATGCTTATGTATAGGCAGACGGACAATCTAGATGTGATCGGCTATTCAGATTCTGACCTTGCAGGTTGTGTTGATTCTCGAAAATCAACATCAGGATACATTTTTATGATGGCCGGTGGAGCTATTTCATGGAGAAGTGCTAAACAAACTTTGATTGCTACTTCTACTATGGAGGCTGAGTTTGTCTCCTGTTTTGAGGCAACTTCTCACGGTGTATGGCTTAAGAGTTTTATTTCTGGGCTTAGAATCATGGATTCTATCTCTAGACCTTTGAAATTTTTCTGCGATAATTCAGCTGCTGTTTTTATGGCTAAGAACAACAAAAGTGGAAGTCAAAGTAAATACATCGACATTAAGTACTTAGCCATTAGAGAAAGAGTTAAAGATAAAGTAGTGGTCATTGAGCACATTAGCACTGATTTAATGATCGCTGATCCCTTGACTAAGGGCATGCCACCACTAAAATTCAAGGATCATGTAGAAAATATGAGACTTGGTTCCTCTTTATGATTGTATACATTCAGTTTATAAATAAATAAATAAAAAACTCTTATGTTGTGATGTTTTTCTCATATTCATGCGCACTATAGTTTTTGAGAAAATATATTTCATTTGGACCAAGAATAAATATATAATTTATTCATTAAGTTTGATTACCACATTAAGTATATACTTGAGAAACTAAACATGTTGTAATACATAGATGAAAATACTCGCTTTTAGAGGAACTATCGCTATGATTCGTGTGTTTATTTCTTAAGGAAGATATATGATGACTCAATTTAGGTCAACAATTAAAATCCTATGGACCAAGTGGGAGAATGTAAGAAAATATAACGGTTTTCACATTATTATGAGTAAAAACCCATTAAGTGGTCCATTGGTTTTTTTTATGAGTCATGATAAGGAGGGTCTCAATTTTTAATGGTCATTATCAATTTTTAATGGTCATTATTTGGGTGGTAATGGCTCATGATTTCTTGATGGTAGAATCAAGCATATAAAGTGGCCTTTGGTCCCTAAGCTCTCTCAATTCACTATTCAGAAAATATACACCATCTATATTGTTGAAAGTAAGAGCTTGGAAGACTAAAAGAGCAATTCACTCACAACTCTATTGTAACAATGGCTGGAGGTAATTGCTAATCTCTATTTTTCCGCATTTGGTTTATTGATCTTGTTCTTTATTTGTTATCAGGAACATAGGATCAATTGTATTAATCTATCAATTGCCATGTTTATATTGTTGTTGTTGATTTCACTTTCAATGATACAATCGATGTTGATAACAATGGTGGAAATTAAAAACCCAATTTCACTTTTAGATTTTTAGATAACGGTGAACTGACGGAGTTTAATATTTATTAATGACGAATAAATTAATTCAAGTGTCGCGTTTTAATTGGTGAATAGTATGAATAGTACCTATGGAACAATTTCTAAGTTTTGTCCTATATTTAATTAATTTAATATGAGAATATGGTGGGAGAAAAACGGAATTATTTCTAAGTTTTGTCCTATATTTAATTAATTTAATATGAGAATATGGTGAGAGAAAAACTGAAAAACTCCCGAAAAAATGATGAGACTAAAACAATAATAATTCTCCAGGGGATTGGTGTGTAGGGTTACGCGGATGATACTTTATTTTTTAAAAAAATAAGAATTAAATACAAAGTTGAAAATAGTTGAAAAATAAATGACATTTTTTTAGAAGATTTTTTTTTTGGAAGATATTTTGTTGTTGATATTAGGACTAATTAATTTTTTGAGAAATAAATTCCCTTTTATTTTACCGTAACAAAAAATTCACTTGTCATCAATACATTGGTCATTCTTTTGAAATAGATTGACCATCAATACATTATGCAGAATATATATTTAGTTTCGCGGAACTTGTGTTTTACTAATATATTGTGTTGTTTATTTATTTTAATAATTTACGGGTTATATTCATATTAATATGAGAACCTAATTTTTTTGGTTATATCTACGGGTCTTATATCTTTACTCATATATTAATAAAGTTGTATATATTTTTATTAATTTTGCGAGTTATACTCGTATATTAATACATGGACATAATCTTTTGTGTGAATTCTGAGGGACCTATGGTTTTCTTCTTATTAATAAGGTTTCCTATTCTTTAATAATTTATGTAGGACCTATATTTATACTCATATATTAATACGAGAATCTTTTCTTTTAATTTCTACAAGATTTATATTTTTAATCATATTTTAATAAAGTTGTTTAATTTTTTATAATTTTACGGGTTATAGTAGATCATATATAAATACAGGGACCTAATTATTTTGTCGATTTTTACGAGACCTGTGTTTATTATTAATATATTAATAAGGTTACCGATTCTTTCATAATATCTAGTGACATATATTTATACTCATATATTAATACAAGATCTAATCTTTTGTGTGATTTCTACATGGCTATATGTTTTTACTCTTATTAATAAAGTTTCAAGTTTTTTGCTATTTTTTGTGAGACCTATATTTATACTTATATGTTAATACAATGACCTAATGTTTTGTGTAATTTCTGTGGGACCTATGTTTTTACTCATATTAATAAGCTTGCACGTTCTTTTATAATATATGCGGAACCTATATTTATACTCATATATTAACATGAAAACCTATTTTTTATGTTGTCTATTTTTTTTTGGAAAATGCTTATTATAGCGAACGATATTTCACGAAAGATTCACGAAGAAAGCGGCAATTGAAATAACCTGATCGCTACATGCTTCTGAATCACCGCTGCAACTCATAAAGCACAATAACTTGATTAATTATCAAAGAGGGTTTTTATCATGAAAGTATTAATATTATACTGTATTTAAAGGTAACATGGGAATACATATATCTCTTATTCCCTCCTCTAATAAAATGTCTTATTTGTATAGTTAAAATATTTCTTTGAGTTATTTTTTTATTTATCATGGTTAGCAATAACTAATCATCATCGGAGAATCTGTAGGGCACATATGGTGCGTTCTCCCCTTTCAATCGATTTTTTTCTCCATACATGAGTCGGAAATCGAATCCCTGACCACAAGCTTAAGGGGACCAAGACAAACACTTAACAATAATAGGATAAAAATGAGTAACATTAAAATTGATAGACAACATCATGCACAATAATGTGTTTTTACGAATTTGAAAAATAAATAGTCTCACATCAGAGTGTATACTATGTTGTCAAAGCGGAAAATTGACGCGACGCGGACAACCCAAAATTGACGCGACGCAGTAATGCAACAGAGAAGCATTAAATATAAATTCAAGCGTCATTAAAATGAAACAGAGAAGCAGAGAAAGAAGAACGATGAAATTTTATGCATCTTTGTTTGTCTCCAAACACAAAACGGTGATGGGGAATGTAGAGAAAGAGGCGTAACAACAAGATAAAGAATTAGGGTTTAACGAAATTTCACAATTATTCTCTAAAACTTTAAAAATTAAGGGCAAAATCGTCGTTTTGTTGTTCAATTAAAAGCGGTGCTATGAAACTGCTACTCTCGCGACGCGTTATAGCGCCCGCTTCACTTAAATATCGGCTGCTACACCCTGGATGGTCGTAGCCTTGGGCTGACTCGGTGACCTCCATTTTGTCGCGTCGTGCTGCTATAACGATTGTAACGGCCGCTATTGACAACATAGAGTGTATAAGAAATAGATAATAAATAGAAAAAAATCATGTCGAACTCTTAAGTTGAGTTTCAAGTTGAAAACGAACTGATTCTAACGAGCCGAGCCAAACTGTCCGTGAACTCTAAATAAGCCGAATTCGAGCTAAAAAAATAGCTCGTGTTGAACTCGAGTTGAGTTTCGAGTGAGACAATTTTTATAAAGTCAAGTCGAGCTCAAATAAATTCGACTCGACTCATTTCCAATGCTAATGAAAATATTTATTTTGATTTATTTAGTGAGGCAGCCAGGCAGGTGAATGGGACACGTTTAATAGGCCATTCAAGTGGTGTGGGGACAATTGGCAAAGTACCTTTAATTTTAAAATAAAAAACTAAAATTATATAACTAAATAGCTAAATAGTAGACTACTTGGATCGAAATTGAACACATTACACATAGTAAAAGCGCTCGTGATATATTTGTGAATTCAATTTCGCGATATATAGCATTGCTGTTTTTTTTTTTTTATAATTTTATGGGTTATACTCATATTTAATATTTAATACGGTGACTTAATTATTTTGATGATTTTTATGAGACCTATATTTTCATTAACATATTAATAAGGTTGCCTATTTTCTAATAATTTTTACGACTATATTTATACTCATATATTGAATATATGGACATAAGTTTTTGGTGATTTTAACAGACCTATGTGTTTTACTAATATATTAATAAGGTAGCCTATTTTTTCATAATTTCTACGTTATCTATATTTATTTATTTTTTTAACAAAATTTATATAATTAATACGGATACCTAAGATTTTTTCGTGATGGTTTTACCATTGTTCTTTTTCTATTTTTTTTAACCAAATATTATATCCTTTCTGATTTTTTTTATCTTTTGATTTACTTTCTAATAAATTATTATTTCATGTTACCAAGTGACGAGCGGCAACGCCGCGACTCCCGTGCGGACGCACGGGTGTCCTGCTAGTTAAATGCATAAATTCTGAGACAAATTTTCCTTTTTGGATTTGGATTCTTAACATATCTTTAACCATTGCCTCGAGACATTAATTAGCATTTTTCTTTAAAATATTCTTTTTTATTTTGGTTGCAATCCTTTAAAATATTTTTAATATGTACTCCCTCCGATTCTTAATATAAGAGAAGATTTAATTTTTTAGGTTCATTGACTTTCTAATATATTTAGTCTATATTATAGGCTGAATACATTAAAAACTCAATAAATCTAAAAAACAAATTTTCTCTTATATTAAGGATCGGAGGCAATTAAGACAAATGTTTTTTTTTTTACTAAATACTTAAGACAAATGTTAATGACCGATATTTATAACACCACCGACTAACATCAACATACAGATATTTAGCAATTTATTGATCATCGAAGTGTTTACATAAAAATAATTGAAACAAGAAAATTAAAAACAAAAGAGAGAGCTTAGTTGGAGAAAAGAAAATATGAGCAATTAGAAAAAAAATATTAATAAAGTGCACAATACATGTTTTTTGATAACTCATTTTTTTCCTTTCCTTATTTATAGAGATTTAGTTTTAATTATTTATCTACTAATTATATGTAATTATTTAATATAATAATGAGTTGTAATTATGTAATTGGTTGTGCCTAATCATTAATGCTTAGGTGATAACTCACCTAAGAATTTCTCGGTACTATATATGGTTAAACCAAATCAATATATCCACTACAAGTCTACATCTCTCCTAACGAGTTCAGGTTCCCTCTATTTGTTAATATCTCCATTTAGTCCGTTGAATACATGGATGGGTGCCATGTGTAAAAGAAATATCTAATGGCTGACATAATGTCCCAAAATATGAAAAGAAAATACTGTAGCACCTCACTCTTCTTTCTTCTTATGCATAAAAATTGAACAAAGCTGTTACAACTATAAATCTCCTTCTTCCTCTCATCATCGCTCGACCTCAATCACCATTTCCGTCAGTTCCGGTGCCGTTGGCCGCCATCGTCAAAGTGTCATAGTCACTCCTCTATATCTGTTCTGTCGCCAATCGTGGCCAATTTCTCCGCCGCCGCCATGACAAACCAACTCAGTTTCGATAAAACAAATACAGAGGAAATTCGGTACCTCAGTAACAAGAAGAACAAGCTAACTGGTTCTTCAAATTGTAGAAGCTTAGAATGGCAGAACCTTAAAAGTTCAAAACATTTTTTTTAATTATAGTCTCAAATTGAATCCTAAAATTGATTGAATCCTAAAATTTATTATAGATTTACAGTACCACCAAAAGATCTTCACTTTCGGTCAAACAATCTTGAGTTTGAATCAAACTGAAAAAGAAAAATATGGCAACGGCAAACGGTGCTGTAACGGAAGAAGAGGGGTGACGGTGCCAAGTCGAGCAGAGACTACGGTGAGGAAAGCAAACTGAATCATACTTTTTAATATTTATTCTCAACCCTTGGATAATTGTTTGCCACGTGTCATACATCCACGAGTTAAATGGAGTAAATGGAGGATACCTGGACTCTCAGCTAACATCATAAAATTCAACAGATACAAAAAATACAATCAAGCATTAAATAAATATTTTTTGGAAGAAAAATAAAAGAGGTTTGACTATGACCAATATTTAATTACTTGTTCATTTTCAACCAAAGTTTGACCAAGTTGGCAACTTTATCTTCTTTTTTTTATGACGTTTCACCAAGTTTACCAAATGTCAAAATTCACAACAAATAATTTATTTATTTTGACTCAACAAATAAAATAAAAAACAAAAAAAAAGTTTAAATATAGCTAATTCATCTAAATGCCATCCATAATGTGATAAGAACAATGCACTTGGTGCGGAGTCATCACGATATATCAGTAACTAATTTGTCACTGTTAAAAAATAATTGTTACTATGTGGGGTCACAATATTAACTCTCTTTTTTGTTTTTTTCTTTGCATTCAATTCAATAACCTTATATTATCCCCGAAAAATACACATAGACAACACTTTTGTTCTCTGCATGAACAAAAAAAAAAACGCATCATTTCAATCTGATTCAGACAAGCTTTAAGATTTATCATCAAATTATCAAATTTGTGTTGTATTTGATTTTGAAGGTAGAAAAAGATGGCTGAAGGGGGTCATCAATTAGCTGATAAAACAGAGTTTACAGAATGTTGGCGAAGAACAACTGAATCACCTTATATTATGCGTCTTGCTTTGTCTGCTGGTATTGGTGGTCTTCTTTTTGGTTATGATACAGGTTAGTACTTAGTAAAACCATTTCACAACGTTAATTTCTTCGATGCTGAAAGGATTAACGGTGCAGTTTGTTTGTCCGTTTTACTTTTAACCTATGTTTGATAGCACGGTGGATAGATATATCAGAATCACTGTGATTCACAGTGATTTTGCAGAAACTAAGGTGGATCAACATACCCACCGTAATATCAAACATACACGGTTAATCACAGTTGTACTTTCAACCTTCGTTTGGTATTAGGGTATGTCAAATTACAGTCATCCACCGTGATTTTGTAGAAGCTATGGTGGATTATTACCGTAATTCTGGCATACTCGCTGTAATGCCTGTTGGGGAGTCCGGGGGAGCTCAGGAGAAACAATGGATCAATGCTCCAGGACCACACAAGAGAGGGAGACGCCACATCCCAACCCAAAAACGTTAAGGTGTTAGGTTAATGGGTCATCTCTCTTATAAATCCAACATTTTTCCCACACATAGTCGATGTGGGACTTAAACACTCACAATTGAAACTCAACAATGCCAAACATAAGCTTGTTACCATGTAATTATCGTGAATATATATATTCGATTAATATATTTTGAGAGACACAAATTTTGTTGGTGTTGTTGCATGTCATAATAATTGAATTCTTTGATGTGTAGGTGTGATTTCTGGTGCTTTGTTATATATCCGTGATGACTTTGAACAAGTTGATAAGAAAACATGGCTTCAGGTGATTTTTTTGTACTATAGTACTTTGTTTTTTGTTTCTTAGTTTTGGATTGGAACTGGTTTGGGTGGGACCCATTTGGGGGTCACTGCAAAAGTCAAGTGGGTGAGATCAGAAAGTTTATGTTTTGAAACTTTACCAATGGAATTTTACTAATGTGATTGTGGAGAATCCATGTGTATTTTTGTTTTTAACTGTTGACTTTTGATGGAGACAAATGTGATTTTGACAAGAAATTGTTCTCAGATAAAATTGGTTTAATTTGCCTTTAAAATTGTTCTTATTGGGAGCTAAAATTTGGAATTTTTGTATTGAGTATTGATTTTTATTATCAAATTTATTGTTGAACCCCTTATACTGAACATAGTCAAAATCGATAATAGTTGAACTGAACAAACCCCAAGTTGTGATTCATATGCATTTCGAGGGAAATGAATTCTATGTGTATTTGGTTCTGAGATGGCAATAAGTATTTTGAATGAATTGATTCTGTAAAATTGACTATGGTTAAAGCATTGTTTGTTTTCACATTTGTGTCATGCATCTGCCCAACTCTCCGATTTCTTGCTTTGCATAAAAGAAAACGATTGAGGGGCATAGGGAAATAAGAACTATTAGTGCATCAGGTTACGAAACATATGCTATAAGTGTGTTGAACAAAATCGATTGTAGAGACAAAAGCTACAAGTTCTAGCTTCATGTTGGAATCAATTTTGGAGGCAATTTTGCATAAACACAATCGCACATGTTATTAATTAGACGAACATAGTGAAGTCATACTCTAGATCTTCATCCGACATCTCTGGACTTTGTGACTCGGATTCTCCTTGATGCAGGCGCATCTGAGTTCAATTTCAAGATGGTTGAGTGGTTGACATGACTGTTTTGTTATGCAGGAAACCATTGTTAGTATGGCTGTTGCCGGAGCTATATTTGGTGCTGCATTTGGAGGATACATGAATGACAAAATGGGAAGAAAGAAAACTATTATGATGGCTGATGTGGTGTTCACATTAGGTGCATTAGTTATGGCTGCTGCTCCTTTTCCTTGGGTTATCATTATTGGAAGAGTTTTAGTTGGTTTAGGAGTTGGTGTTGCATCCATGACTGCTCCTCTATATATCTCCGAAGTTTCGCCTGCTAAGATTAGAGGAGCATTAGTAAGTACCAATGGTTTACTTATTACCGGTGGTCAATTCCTCTCTTACCTCGTCAATTTGGCATTTACCAAGGTATGTTCTATGTTACCAAGGTTATTGAAGTTCATAACATAACACTTGAATGAGATTTTTGTTTATGTATGTCATCAATTTGATTTGTTTTAGGCACCTGGAACCTGGCGTTGGATGCTTGGAGTTGCAGCGATTCCCGCTATAGTGCAGTTCATATTAATGTTGTCCCTCCCCGAGTCACCTAGATGGCTCTACAGACAGGTAATCCAAAGTGTCGCCGTGTCATGTATATACAGTTTTGTCAACTTGTGCTGCTACATAGCCCCATAGCGGTGCTATAGCATAGCGGAATTTGAACAAATCAGTATTATTCAGTGATATGTTTTTTAGTACAAAATGTTGTTAAATAGCAGCGGTACAGCATTGTTGCATAGAGGAATTCCGCTATTTTCCACAATCGCAATTCACAAAACTGTTATCAACCATGCCAATGAAAAATTGCTTCAATGTAACAAGATCATTGTTTCAATATGATTGTTGTTTAACTAAGTCGGCTATGATTTGATGTCAATCTTATGTTTCATACAATCTCTTGAAGGATTTTAGTTAACGCTTCTTGTATTGCTCATCTGTAAATAATATTTGTGTATATATTGCGACTAAATTCTTAGCTATTTACAAGAGTCTTTATATTACATTGAGCTTAACTTCGTGTCTAAATTGTGAAGGATCAATACAAATATAATAGAAATTGTTTTCTTTTCCCTCAGAGCAAGCAAGAGGAAGCAAAGGTTATTCTGTCAAAAATTTATCGCCCTGAGGAAGTTGACGACGAGATGAAAGCCATGCATGAATCCGTCGAAGCCGAGAAGGCAGAAGAAGGCTTAATCGGCCAAACTCTCGGACAAAAGCTAAAGGGTGCCTGGTCTAATGATGTAGTTCGAAGAGGGCTCTACGCAGGTATCACTGTCCAAGTTGTTCAACAATTTGTCGGTATTAATACAGTCATGTATTACAGCCCAACCATAGTTCAGTTTGCTGGAATCGCCTCCAACTCCACAGCACTTGCACTTTCCTTGGTTACTTCTGGTCTAAATGCTTTTGGAACTATATTGAGCATGATTTTGATTGATAGATTCGGAAGGAGAAAGTTGATGCTCGTTTCCTTGGTCGGCATCTTTGTTTCGCTTGTAATATTAAGTGTTACATTCAACCAAGCAGCTCACCATGCCCCTCCACTCAGTTATAAAGATTCCCTTAGCTTTGGTGGGAATTCTACATGCAAGGCTTATACATCTGCACCAAATTTCTCGTCGTGGAATTGTATGCAATGTTTGCATGAAGAATGTGCCTTTTGTGCCAGTAGCGAGAATGAAGTAAGTTCTACTACATTATATTCTTCTACTCTTTTTTTTTTTTTTTTTTTTTTTCTTTCAATAAGTTTTGGTGAGTTCGGTCCAGAAGGCTTTCCAGGGTCACGACAGAACTCAAGAGTCACAGAACGTTGACTAGCTCTTGTAGTCTCGTCATATAGTTTTTAATGCCATTCTCTCTTTTCTGTCATACAGTTTCTTCCGGGAGCGTGCTTGGCAGCAGAAAAGAATGTCAGAGGCATGTGTCGTGCAGATAATCGTGTATGGTTTTCCCAAGGTTGTCCAAGCAGAATTGGAATCCTTGCAGTTATAATCCTTGGATTCTACATCATAGCATATGCTCCTGGAATTGGAACCGTACCTTGGGTTCTAAACTCCGAGATTTATCCATTAAGGTTCCGAGGACTAGGTGGAGGTATAGCAGCAGTTTTCAACTGGTGTGCTAATCTAATCGTGAGTGAGTCATTCTTAAGCATGATAAAGGCTCTAGGAACTTCTGGAACATTCCTCCTATTCGCAGGATTCTCTTTGATTGGCCTTGTAGCCATTTATTTGTTAGTGCCGGAAACCAAAGGTCTTCAATTCGAAGAGGTTGAGAAATTGCTTCAGAAAGGATTTAGACCTTTCCCGTTCAACAGTAAAAAGGATGTCAGCAAAGGGAAGGAAGTAATGGAAGATGTAGCGTGATCGTTATGTGTTTCTGTTTAAGACAAAACATGTTGTGTTTGGATTAACGACAGAAATATGTTGCAATAAATACCAACTATGTATCAATAATGATTTCAATTTTCAAAAAATGGACATTATTATGAATACAATGAGGTTATTTTGTATACAAGTGTAAGAATATTTTACACATGTTGGTATCAATTGAAAGGAGGAGGTTTGTGGACGTTGTTTTAAACATCCAAGATGAAGTTGTAGTAGAACCTATTGGTTGATGATTGTCTGGTTAATTTGTTCCATGCTTATCTAATTATTCTTTGTCTGCTCTCTACATTTCCTCTTGGGTTTTTATTTGATTTCTTTTTCACAAACTTGCATACTAGTGATGATGTTATTAAGTCATAATCTCATTTGCTTTTACTCAATTTGTTAATCTTTCTTTTAATCTTGATAAAGCAACATTTAGACTCAAAACTTTGCTGACTATTTTTCTTTACAGAATCATGACTAACATTATTACATGGTACTGGTGCATAGAATCATGTCGTTGTTGTGATTCTGATATTAGTGTAAAGTGTCGGTTAAAGTTTCGCATTGAATGGTTAACAAAAGAAAATTTTCTCAGTTTGATGAAAAATTTGATGTTGAGCAATGTATAAAAGAAAAGATCCATAAACGCAATGGTATCTATGAATCAGGAAATGGTGTTTCAATCTCATCATTTTGAGCTAAAAATGGTATCTATGGATTTTGAGCTAAAAAATGGTATCTATGAATCAGGAAATGGTGTTACTTGTTCTTCAATTTCTTCAAGAAGAGAATAAGAAGGAAATATTTCACCATATTCTCCCCGTTAAGAAATCGAAGAACGAGTAACATCATTTCTTGGTTTATAGATTCCATTTTTCTAGCTCAAAGTGATGAGATCAAAAGACTCTCAAGAGTGAAAAAATGATATTTTTTCGATCACTCAACTGAAAAAGTTGATAAATCTTGCTTGCTCAGTATTTTTTTTTTGTGGCTTATAGGAAATAAAATCGGAGAGGAAAAAGAAGATGATGAAGAACACGGTAAAATTGCATATAAAAATTTCAACAGTTCCTCGGTAAACATGAAGAACATAATAAATGTTGCACATAGAAATTTCAACATCCTTTATTATGTTCTTCATGATCTTAGCATGTTCGAGTACGTGGTATTCAATTCACCTGGGAACTCTTGCTCTAAACCTAATGTATTGATCCAACTCCGGTAAGAATCTCCCAAGTGCCAAGTCCTAACTGTTGCTATGTTCATCAAGAAGGACTCGTCTTGTTTTCAATTGTTATGTAGCAATTTTCCCTTAAAGTAATCTGTTGTGTAACCAATGCATGTAATCATTCAAGAATTAGTTGATCATTATTGGTATTTGGCTGCAAGATTTTTGTCATTGCAAATTGCTAGTTGCGCTTAATTACATGAAAGTATGTAATATTTTTTTAAAAAAGTGATTCCTATTGGATACAATAACTCCACATGAAGTAGGTCATAAGAACCTCGCACATCTTGTATCCTATACTAAACTCATGATTAATTGATGTACAATTATGCACCGCGGAAAATGGCAGGACGAGGTGGTGGTGATAAGGGGAGATACCTACGATTGATAGGGAGGTGGGCCTAGAGACGAGGGTGCTAATAATGGTAACCCTATCGCACCGCAATATCGGTGTAATTTTTAATCACTGTGTATGGCCGTATTTTAACAACATCAGACAATTTCAACTATGTTTGTTCAAAACTTTTCACCAAAATTTGAAATGTATGAATCTCAAATTCCAATTTGTGCCAAATCCAATGAATTTTTTTAACCTTATAACTATTTATTTCACATCGCAACAGCCGTAATGCACGTTGCAACTACCTCAACGACCACATCCGCAATGACTGTAACTGCTACCGCTTCCGTAACCACAGTCCACAATTTAAAACCATGGTGACCATCATGTTCACTGGAAAGGTTTGGTTTGGAGAAGAGCAACATGGTGAATCGAAGGTTGTGAATGCTCAAAGAAGTGTAGCCAATGAAAACTTTTTCAACCACATAGGTTGAATTCATTGTTGCAACTTGAATCATAAATTACCAAAGAAGTTAAAGGAGATTCTAAAACTAGAGAATTCAAAATTGAAGGCTCAATTGTGCGAATAGAGAACCAAAACAATAATGGTTTTGTTTGTATAGTAGAAACAAATATTTGCATGTATTAAATTACCAAAAGAGATATTAACCTAAATGAAAAAGTTATTTAATTGGGATAAAAGCATAGTATATCTCAAATGATAATTTTTTCTTATTACTCAAATAGTAATTTGAAAGCAACATTGAGTAGATCTTCTGCATAATTACTTGATAGGAAATAGCGTAATGAATAAGACGTGAGAATTCAACATCTTTCTTAAGTTATTGCATGTCCCAAGATGATTCATACTTTGCTTTAAGAAAGGTCACTACTATTTCACCAAACATATTGGCCTTTTGATGATCACAAGCAATCAACCTAATAATAGTGTATGTAATAAATAATAAAAAACCATATGCTATAAAAAAGCAAAATAGGAGACCACCGACACCTGATTATGGTTTTAATTCAAAACTTAGGATATGAAAATGCAATGAAACCATCCAAACAAACGGCAGGACAAGACACACCTGCTCTGCCAGCTAACTGATGATTATTATAAGCGACAAGAAGATTTGAAAGGGAAAAAGAAAATACTATAGTTCACCAATATGCTATGTAAGATACAAAATAATGATAAAATGTGTAGTGGAATTAAACTCAAGGACAAGGTGGGGCTTTGATTAGCCATTACAGATGTAACTTATACCCTCATTTGGTAGCATGCAGCGGGTTAAATGGTTCTGAAGAAAGAACATGCATCTCAAGGGACCCACATTATGATAATCCAATTTATATTACTAATAATTCATTAATATATCATCAACATGTCCTAATCTCCCCTTAATGATAATTTTACATACATTCTTACTAAAACCAAACATATCTCTTCATTTGATTTAAGATCTTCTACTAAGATACATGCAATATCTGATCTTTCAGTAGCATGACAAACTCTAAATTTCAAGGACAGTCTTAACTTAGAATATTAATATTCGAAAAGTTTTCTAAAGATTCTTGTCTATTTTAGAATTCTGACAATTTTCAGTTGTGTAGGAAAAGTTTAGATATCACAATCAGCATCGTCCCTACTACACAGAACTCTCATGCCATACAAGTTGCTGGTTTACCTGCTTTTTCAAGAACACAAGAGTATATTCCATATTAAGACTGAAATTTCGTGACAAAGCATCAGTTATGGAATTCTCGTCATGAAAATATGGGATTTGGATTGCACGCAGGGCCGAGATATAAGTTTGATTAAATCTTCTTTATATTTGAACCGTCCCTGACTGCATGCATTCCGGGTCCGAAAATATGTGTCTGTTTGCTGAGAAACAGTTAAATTGTCAAAAACAGCACACTTCAGTTGAGAGTTACATACTTTCAGTTCAAAACAGATGAAGCTGACTAACTGGCTTACAGTTATGCTTGCATTCATCAGTATAAAATACACAAAACTCAAGCTCCAATTTAACTAAAAGGAACTATGGAGTATGGAGAAAGAAATAATCCAAATAGGCCACTAGCTCCGCACTTTCACAACAAGTGGGAAGATAAAACATACAATGATGAAATCAGAAACCCTTTTCCCAAAACTAGGGTTGTCTATACGAAAGAAATTTAAAAACCTAATCAGCCCAAAACTCGAAGACAACCATGCTTGTGTTTGGTACTGCGTTGGGCAAACATGCACCGTGCATGCAGTTGAAGTAATACATAGCTTCGAAGCTAACGTACAGTGAGGCCGAGGATTCGGTGAAAGCCAAACCCATGCCATGGAACTCGAGGAAACACAACAAATTGATACAAGGGAAAGCAGAATACCAAACCTAGCTATATTCATGCATCTAAAGGTCAGTCTATAGTCTTTTAGATTGCTAACTTCTTCTAACTTCAATAAACATTCTTCCAAGAATGTTTGCCACACTGTACAAACCAGGCAAACCATTATATATACAATAATCAATTACATTGTATAATTACCTTCCTAACTAATAACCCAAATTCGCAATTACTTCATTAAGAAGTCGAAGTTGATGCTTCTTGTCTTGATTCTCTCAAGTATCGAAGAAGCGTCTCAGCCTGCAAGACAAAACAGAGGAGTTAATGAATTAATTGAAAACCAAAAGTCAGAAATGCAGATCCTTGTTTTCCACAAAAATCCCCAAATACAACGATAGATAAGAAATCAACAACACCCATCATCGAAAACTAATTTAATCACAAGCATAACAATGCCTAAAGAAAGAATCAAAGATTAATGACTCCAACTTCTAATTCAGTGACTCAAAACAAACCAACATTGGCTAATAATGTAATAAGAAATACCCTTTTCTTGCCAATGTAAATTACAGCTATTCAATGTGTGTAATATATATACATGAAAGGAAAAACAGAACATAGTCAAAAGATTTCAACATATATCCATAAGAGGAAAAACAGAACAAGTCAATACATTTTTCAACATTAGAATAAAGAATCAAATACTCAAAGTCAAGATATCTGAAGTAACAAAGTTGTCATAATATTAATAAACAAATATCCATATGAAGAAATCTTTGGATTCCTACAGTATGAAGCAAAGTACAGAGATTGAAATTTCAAATTTGTAGTGAGTGAAGTTTCTACCTTATGCTTAGCTCGAGGAGTTCCATTCTGGGAAAGAGCTACAAGTGGAGGAATTCCACCTTCTCTAACAAGTAACCCTCTATTTGTAACACTCTCAGCACAAAGCTGAAGAAGTGTTAAAACCGCAAATTCCTTTCCTTTCACAGACCCATCTTCAATGGCTTCAACAAGAGCAGCTATTCCACCTTCTTCAACAATAGCTTCCTTTCCTTCTTCAATTCCTGCCAAGCTATTCAACACCACCATTGCTTTCTCCATCATACCATTCCCTTGCTCAGCAACAAGCTCAACCAACGGCTTCACCACACCGGCAGTAACGGCTCTCTCCTTATTCTGCTTAACAGAACAAAGCTTGTACAGTGTCGTTAAAGCATCCTTTTTCCCTCTGTTTGAACCGTTTAGCAGAAGCGAAACAAGAGGCGGAATCGCGCCAGAAGCTCCAATTGAGCTCTTGTTTTCTTCCACTAAAGCTAAGCTCAAAAGTGCACAAGCTGCGTTCTGTTTCGAAGTCTCTGTCCCTGTTTTCAACACATAAATCAACGATTTCACTGCTCCGGCATTGAATATCAGTTTCTTGTTATCTTCGTGAAGTGAAAGATTCAAAAGTGCTGTTACTGCATGTTCTTGCGTCCATGGATCACTGCATCGAAGCAGAGGAACAAGAAAAGGTACAGCTCCGGATTCACAAATCAGAACTCTATTATCAGCACGATTCTTAGCTAACAACCTCAGTTTCGCCGCCGCGGAACGCTTCACGGCAACTGAAGAAGATTGTAGACCGTCGATGCAAAGCTTCACCGTCGGTTGAAGATCCTCCGGCGAAATACTCTCAATAATCTCAGTTGAGAAATTCTCTCTCTGCAAAAACCCCATGCAAGGCTCCGGCTCAACTTCAACCATACCATCACATCCACCGTCATTCTTCAGATTACATTCCGGCGACGGTAACGTCGCCAACCGCTGAAGCTCACCGGAGATATCACTACTACAAGCAGAATATTCACTGAAAACTTGAGATAAATCAAGAAGCTCCTGCTCAGTTGCAGAGGATTTCCCGGATTTGTTATTCCGGGAAGCAAGTTCACCGAGACGGAGGTCGACGACGGAATCGGTTAAATTTTCCGATACACACGTGGATCTCTCAGTAAACGTGCAACTACTATTATCTTCATCGAAGATACTGGATCTTCTTGTTCGCATGGATCTTCCGATGTTACGCTCCGATTTGGAGGAATGATACTGATAGGTTCGTGGCAACGGAAAACGATTCGAATTCGAACGTGATTCTTCAAGAGAAACCATTCTTGAAGCTTCAAATTTCACAAATTTGGGAATTAGGGTTTGTAATTTGATTCCGATTTTAAGAAAGTTTGAAAAGTTTCATTTCAGTGAGTGAAGAAGAAAGAAGAAGAAGATGAAGAATAATAGTAACTGTTTTTTTTTTTTTTTTTTTAAATTTTAATTATTTTAATTTATGTGATTTATGTGAATTGAAATTTAAAGGCTGGTTTTTGCTGTGAGTGTTGTAGTGGCTTTGGTATCATGGGGGATGATAGAGTGACTTGGGGGTGACATTTGTAGAAATGACAGGCGGTGGTGATAAGGTGGGACCGGTTTTTGTAGACAGAATCGACGGTCAGAGATTTGTTGGTAGGTGAATGGATTGAGGTGATGGTAGTAGTAATAGGATTTTTTTTATGTGGGGTTGTCGTCGACGTATGTATAAACCGTCGTCGTTTTGTTCGACTTTATTGAAGTTGAATATGTGTGGTGGAAATGACTGAAGTGTCCTTGTAAGTTTTTGTGTGTGGGGACGTAGTAATAGTATGGGAAGGAGCTGTAGGAAATGGTTCAATTACAGTTGTCACAAAGAGTGTACAAATGGATGGATAAATGACACGTGTTGCACTCATTGGGTAAATAATGTCTGCGCTATTTCATGTGTGTGCTAACCGTGTTTGTTTTTAACCAGTCGGAAAAGTGTGTATATAGGAGAGTTTTTTTCGGTGTGGGTTGTTCGATTTTGAATATAAAAGTCATCCAAACTGTGAGATAGAAATGCATGCGACTCTATTTGATTAGGTTTGAAGTAAATGCAATTTTTTCGATTTTCAATTTAGATTGGTTCGATTTACACTTTTACTTTTATATTGGTTCGGATATGAACATTTTTTGTGTAAGAGATTTGTTAAGAGTGTTTAGAGTAACAATATACTCCCACCGGCATTAATTATAAGCAAATGTCATTTTTTAGATACATTGAATAACTAATGTATCTAGTCTACTTTTTAGATTAAATACATTAGTTATTCAATATATCTAAAAAGTGAAATTTATTTATAATTAAGGTCGGAAGAAGTAATAATATAATCTTACGTTGTCTTAAAAGTGTGTCAAGTTGATGCAACAAACAATAATGATGCAAGGGTTTTTAGATGAAAAAAGCTGAATGAAAAATTGTTGTGAGTTGAAAGTTTTACGTTAGATGAGAAATGAATGTTAAACAATATATAACTAAGAGAATCCATAAATTTAATTTCTTAATATTTTGATTAGAGATGTAGTTTTTATCCACTTGTGGGGTTACTTTTGATCTAATATGAATCTTCTTTTAACTCTCCTCATAACATAACATGTATTTATATGCCCATAAAGAGGTATTTACATTGGCGAGAATTAAATCCGAACATTTATGATGTATAAATTAACTCATTATCAACTAACCAAAATTCATGAACATTTTTACTAACTACTACTACTCTGTCCCAAAATATAAGGGAAAATTGGTCAAAGAAAGTTGATGTATTTGGTTAAAAATTTGGACTAGATACATTAATTTTAGTTGACCAATTTTCCCTTATATTTTGGGACGGAGGGAGTACAGTGTACTACTAGAGGGCATTTAATACGTTGAAAAATTAGGGATTTGACAACTTTTTTTTGCACCCGGTTTGATTTTAAAATTGGTCATTGAAATACAAGACAAAACACGTAGCAAGAGAATGAAAAATAAAATAAGAGTTTGTGTGTCTCATTGACATTAACTCTCGTGTTTTCAAAATAAGGGAGTCCCGATAACTTAAAATTCGACCACGAAGTAAATAAAATATAGTCAATAATTATTCTCATCTTGAATCAAACTTGAATTCCCCTACACAATTTATTCTAAGAAAAACTTAGCTCAATGTTAATTCATTTATGTCTTATATTGTACTATAGTTATGTTGAGTAATGAGTACTCATTGTTGTGTTTTGTGAATCATTATTGAATTATTTGATCTAACCTTCAAATTACATCTGTCCATATAATCTCCACACGTGCGTAGTGTGCTCTCTTTTCTGGTGGTCCATATAGTAAGCCAATGTATGTATGGCCAAAAACACAAGACAATATTACAAGGACAAATGATAATAGTGGTGGATACTAGTCAAAAAAATTCTCAAAAAAAATAATGTAGCGGTCAAATAAAAGTGATTAATGCAGGACTACTTAACTATAGTAAATGAAAATCACCAAACACGTGTAAAATATTAGTACTAATACTTCTATTAAGTCAGTGTCAAATTTCAATATGCACTAAGCCATGCACTAATATTCAACTACAAATGCAATTTTTCATCCCAAATTTGGTGGAAGCTCTTGTAAGTCGTTGGTTTTGTGGTGATAAAACCTAATTATAATACAATTGAATTTATAAAATTGAAGTTATAAAAAAAAAAGTATACATAGTGTTTTGGATTGGGTCTAATGTTCAATATGCGGGGATCTTGCTCGTCCAAGTGCCAAGCTCGGCCCAACACGACGAAGGCCCAAGGTCGTGCCTCTCAACTCAACGGCCACAGAAGCTAACCTTCCGTAATATCCGACATCAAAATAATTGATATTTACTACTAATCATATCAATATTGTCAATTAAGTTAAGATTTATCGATAGACTTGACCTTTTTTATTTACATCAAAAGAGAAGATAAATGAAGATTGAGAGGATCCAAGTCCTAATCGGTATGAAAAACGGGGAGGTGATAATAGTTTAATATACAGCTTGGTTTACACAATTTTATAGACATGCAAATTATTTTAATTTTATACACCATCACTAAAACATATTAAATATTATTGAGTCTATCTTTTATGGATACAAATCTAGTAAATAATACAAATCATTTCCATATTCACTAATTAAAGCAATATTTTATTTCTAATGTCATGTTCGGACGTAGCATTCTAAGTTGTTTACAAATAATAATAGTCTGACATAGATTGATCTAGAATATAGAATTCGTTCATATTTTGCCGCAGTTTTGTTTTTAGGCACAGTTTGATTGTTTTCACAACAAATTACAACTATTAGATTATATGAGATATGAGATTATACTCAAAATAAGAAATGAGAATGCAAATTAATTCATTGCCTACGGTCGACAAACGTAAATTAGATACTCTATACACATAACTGTAAAAATTTCTCGAGTCTTGTAAAACTTAATTATAGATGATAAATTTTTCTTACGACTTTTAACCCTCCTACATGTCTAAACCAAAAATCAAATATAAGATTTTAATTAAGTTAGAAGAAACTCGTACCCAATAATCTTGAAAAATTAATTTAAATTTAAAACGCGATACAAACTCAATGTTCACAAGACAACTCCTTGCTGATATAAAAGATGATTTTTAATGTCATCAACAGTGCAACTTAGCACTTCACATTGATAATTTTATGTACATTATATATACTATACTATGTGTTTTTTTTTTGTAAGAGCACTACAAGAAAAAACGTGATTTGCTACCATTAATTTGCTACAAATAGTGTTTCTAGTTAATTTCAAGTATATTAACAACCATTTGACTGAAATTAATCTTATATTACTTTTTTAACAAATCACAGTATTATTATTATTATTTTATTTATTTTTTACTATTCTTTTTTATTGCTACTATTAATTTGTTGACTGTCAAAAAAACAAAATCTCAGAACACGTATCGTGAAACCCCTCTCTCCTTCGATCTTGCTCCGCCGCGATCTTGCTCCGATCTAACTCTCCCTCTGATTTTGCTCCGATCTCACTTTCCGTCCGATCTTGCTCTTGATCCTCGAACATATATCACTCCAACATAGACTCGATCCTCTCGCGATTGTTATTCTTAGTTGAAATTTGATGTTGTGCTCGTTTCAGATTACTTCTGCGTAAGTTAAATTTCAAAACTCTAATTCAGATTATTTCTTTAGCATTGTTTATGCTTCTTTTCTCCGATTTAGTTTGTGTTCACTAATTGAGCTCCTGATTTGATTTGAATGCTGTGAATTTGTGTTTATTTTGCATATTAGGCTTAAATTCATTAGGTTTTGCACAAATTGAATTCATTAGGTTTTGCACAAATTGAATTCAAGTTATTGAATTTGTTCACCAAATTTACTTTACTGTATGAAATTGAATTTCAAAACTCTAATTCAGATTATTTCTTTGGCATTTTTTATGCTTCTTTTCTCTGATTTAGTTTGTGTTCACTAATTGAACTCTGGATTTGATTTGAATGCTGTGAATTTGTGTTTATTTTGCATATTAGGCTTAAATATATTAGGTTTTGCACAAATTGAATTCAGGTTATTCAATTTGTTCACCAAATTTACTTTACTGTATGATATAGAATTAGATGATACTTATTTGATTGATTCTATAAGTCACATTTCAAATGACATGTATTTAGATGATACACGATTCTTATTCTTACTGACAAAATTTGTTGTGAGACAATAATTTCCTCTGTATATTGCTTGCTGACTTCTGATTGGGCAGAGCAATGAGTCGTTGTCCCCTTTATATGTTATCGTCCTTTTTCTAGTGTAGGTGATTTGTAAGTTAACCAATTAAACTTAATTTATAGATTATTCATATCAACCTTAGCAGCTTTGTCTTTTAATAAAAAATGAATTGATAGTTAGACTAAAGTCTTACATAGCTTAGAGGAATGTATGTCTTAGTATAAATATATTTGTGCAGTTATGACAGTATATATATAGCTATCCAATGTATAACTTTCAGCGTTCCAAATAACACTTCTTCTATCAAGTCTTCATTGCAATTGCAAACTACTTCATAGCTTTACTTATTTTGAAGGGATTATTTATCTTTGATGGATTGTATGGATAGTTTAAACATCAAATTATTAGACATGGTGAATTAGCATGAATTTATACATTGATGTTTCTCATTCTCTCTCTTTTCCATTTGCATATTTGTGGAACTTTTCCTAACTTGAGGTGGATAAAACAAACTTATTTAACCCTGATTAATATGCGGCCTATGTGTTTTCGTATTGTAGCTCTTAGGATGGAGTAGTGGATTCCAAGGTAGCATCTACACTTCGACCCTGTACTAAAGGTCTTTGGTTGTGGAGCTCACCTATTAAGAGGACTGCTCTTGATGGAATATTGTACAGTCTTCTGCTATTAGACATTGAAGGTATAAATGCTTATGTTCAAATGGTTAGCTTTTTCAGTTTTCTAAGTGTTTACGTATGCTTATTATCTTGAGTAGATGTAGGTTGTCTCTTTCTAAGAATTACTATATTGTCTTACTCTGCATTTTATTTTTACTACGCAGGGGACAAACAACACCCAGATATTTTAGGTATTAATAATACTAAATTAATTGCTCAAAAATCAAAATGAATGCCTCTAATCACAAATCACCATTCCTCTGACCAAACTTGACCTCAGTGGTCAAGTCCATGAATGGACTATCCAGATGCCGGTAAGTCCATGAACGGACTATCTGTTTTCACTCTCTTTCATCTTATATAGTCACGTTATTTGATCTGAAATTCTTTCTCCTTATATTGCAGGTTTGCTGAAACCATTATTTTGTATTATACACTTGGTCTATATGAACAGATTATACTAGTTTCTGCCCCATGTTTTGCTTTCAGTATCATCATTTTTATGTCATGTTCAACAGGCTGAACTTGCACGAATGAATGAAGACTTGGAACTCTTCAATAATGACACAAATCCACATTATTTCTTTATGAAGGTTGTTAGAATAAACATTTTTTACCCGATTTTTATTGTGATATCTGTTGAACTTATGAGTTATAGATTTTCTTTTTATGCATTCCAGAAAGAAGTCATTAAATCAAGAAACAAGGATCTCGTTCAACTTTTTGAATTTGGTGGTGTGAGACACTGTGACTTATGTGAAAGTGTGAAGTCCACAATATCACACAGCATTAGATTAACAACATTGGTGGAAATAAATTGTGTTTTACATCATTTGCATCATATCACATTGAAGCTGTTTTACTACTCACTTTGAAATGGAATTTTGCTAATTGTGATCTTGAATTGCTATTAGTATAAGTTCTTCATTTCACATTGAAGCTTTTTCTCTCACTGGTGATGTTATTTTCTTATATTTCATTTGTTGCCATTTTTCGTTTACAGGTGAAACATCCTGAGGTTGCAGAATTTCTTGGTTCGCGGATGTATGATTGTTTAATCAAATACAATGAAGTTCAGAGCTTATAGTTGAGACTGATTCTTTTAAAAAGGAGGAATTTTCATTCAAGAGTTTGTCCTCTAATACCATTTGATCATATACATATTAGTTTTTAATTGAATTGATAATTTCATAGCAGTTGAGAATTAACAATTTGAGATACACTGTCTTAGAAATAAGAGGATTCTTGAATAAGTATGTGTTTGATAGAACCAACTGCTATAGTGCTATATAACAAAAAAACCTATTAGAATTGAATGTTTTTCTTCATTCTTATGATTGAATTAATTGGTTACCTGTGATTTTTTTTCTATTAGCAGGTTGGATAATATGAGCCGATGCTTATGGAAGTTCATTTGCACCGTGTGATGTAAGAAACAAACAGGTAAGGTGCAAGTAACAAGAACATTGAGAACTTTGGTTCAGAAAATAAACAGTAGATGATTCAATGCATCTTTCTCATTAGTTTCCTTGCTAGCACAGGAGTAAATATTCTGTTGTATTAACTGCTTTTGTAATGTAATATTAATATTAATTGACCAAATGTAAAAAAATGAAGGAATGGTTATCTTATCGGAAGTTGAATAATTTATCTTTTCTTTAATCTGATAGCAAATGTTGAGATTTAAATTTAAAATTTATTCTGCTTGAATGTAGGTGAAGGTTGCTTTTGGTGCAGATGTTTATCCTGGTCTCCCGTATCTAGTGAGTGATCAGATAGCCTAAATTAAAATGTTCTACTGGGAACCATTAGGAGAAACCAACAGAAAAGAACTTGCTCTAATTGGTTTTACTAGAAAAGCCTTTTATTTTCCCTTTGTATCTTAGAAGGTCACTATTTTTATTGTGTTATACTGTCCTGTGAGGTTTACCTCCCTTTCAATCTTCAATATAATTCTTATGTGTTTAAATGCAAGGAAGCTGCTAACTTTGGGACTCCACAATGGCTTTGGCATAGCTAAAGAAACTGCAGTGCATAGAGCTACAATGAATCATCTTCCTATGCTTTCCCATCATCAACTACTTTACTGGCTACCATGTCTTTTATTTCAAGGTGAGAAAATCTTCTAGAACAGCCTCTATACAATACATAGATACTACTCTATGGATGGTATATTATCGTACTCCCATGAAATATGAATGGTTGCCTGAATCTTCCTTTCAACTATTTGGTAGCCTCCCTTCACAATGCAGTCTCAAGTAATGCCTTTATACTTTGCCATATAATCTGTTTTTTAATTGTATTTTCACTTGTAGGTTTTTATTTATGCATATGCATATTGAGATTGCACTATGAAGGTACTTTGCCATATAATCTGTTTTTTAATTGTATTTTTACTTGTAGGTTTTTATTTATACATGCATATTGCATTTTGTAGTGAAATTGAACTTGTTAGCTGCTACAGTACATCAGAGTTAGATAAGTAGTGGTTTCTTGAGTTACTGATCTTGTTGCCGAAATTCTAAAATTCTAAGTTCCTAGGTTTCTATAATATTAATATTATAAAGGAAATAAATTGTGTTTTGCATCATATCTGCTTGAATAGTTAATTACAATTTAGCCTAATCAGTTTTGATTAGAAATCCATTTTATAATTATAAAAAAAATCTAAATAGCTTGGATATAGCTGCGAAATCGCTAGGAATATGTAGCTAGAGATTTATTGCCAAATTGTTATGACAATATCCTAGCGATTTAATTAGGAAACACAAACTTTTGAACGTTATTTAACTAGGTATTAATTGGGAACTAGCTAGGATTTACTGTATATTAGTTGCAAATTAGCTAGGAAATTTTTTGATAGGTGATTTGCCACCCAATCCATGCTACGCCCTATACGACAGCTAATTCACAACAAATCTGTAGCTAACTCTGTTTTACTAGAGATTAGCTACGGATTACCTAAAAAAGTGATCGTAGCTAATCCCGTATTTTCTTGTAGTGGAGTACTAAACATGATCCTTAGTTAATAATTATAACATTTCTTTATGATTTTCTATAATTGGGCTTACACTTTTTTTAAAATAAATGTCATGCTTATGCTGATGCGTAGCAAAAGTGACGTTATTAAAATACTATTGCAAAACATTTATACATATATTATTGTTATGAAAGGTATGGTAGTAGTTGTTAAATTTTTGTTCTTAATCAAAAGATTTAGAGCATACAAATTATACGTAGTTATGGTTAATGCCTCCAAAAAAACTAATATATTTTAATATGTTTATACTTTTAAATAATTTTTTAGATTAATTGGATGAACTATAACGCGTATTTGACCCATAAAATATGAATTTGCCACCTACTAAAGCAATTAGACTAGAAAGTGGTACAAAGTACTATTGGTTAGGAAACTAAGGACTTGATACACGCAAGTAAGTGAGATCACAAAGAGAAAGATTTATAGGAAGATCATTAATTATTAACTAAGAAAGAAAGATTATCTTGAATCCATTATAAAGTTACTTTTGAACTTTAATTTGTTAATGAGCCTAATGATGGATGCACACTTTAGATTATTTGTGGATGCACTTTAGATAATAGTATTATGGTACATTGCTACATGAGGCAAAGTGAAAAAAGGAACCTATGAATAGGATTCTTTTGTTGGAATGGTCTAGATAACTATATTTATGGATGGCCCCAATCATCAAGATTTTGCAGCTAATGTTACATTTTTATATAAAATTTGAATGTGAATTATTTGCATACAGCTATGGGGTTAGGATATTTATACAAAATATCCCTTAAGAAACTTTGAACAAACAAAGAACTACAAAAAATCCATGAGAAAGAAGAAGAAGAAAAAAACAACTCTCCTCCTCTTCACAATATTGGTTTAATATTGGTGTAAATTAAATGAACTGATAAGACTTCTAAATTTATAATTAAACTAATATAACCCTTTTTTTTTACAATTAATATAATTATTGTTGAACCGTATGTTTGATAAAGAAAATATCTTATTTAAAAAAAAAATGAAAGCTAAATGATTGGATTAATTAATCATTTTGAAGCAAAAAATGAGTCCAATGAGGATTTGTTCAACATAGATACTGCAGAGCTATCAGACTTAGAATGAGTGCTTCAAGACATTAAATCAAAAATAAACAAAGAAGATATGCGCAAATGGATTGCGGACTCCTCGGATAATTTCTCAGTCAGTCTTGTTACGATCTTTTAGCCACAATATTCAATCAAATCGATATGGTGGATCACAACGTTTTGAGGGCGCTAAACGAACTCTGGCTGAATAATATACCATTTAAGATTGACGTGTTTGGTTGGCGCTTGCTGCATAATAAATTGGCAACGATGGAGGATTTCTTTAGCAAGGGGGATCATTACAGACATCATAAACATGTCCTGTGTGTTTTGCTGCTGCATCTCAGAGAGTCATAATCATCTTTTCTTCGAATGCTCGTTGGCGCGCCATTTATTGACTGATATTTATGATTGGCTCAGCTACAGACCTACTATGCATGAAGTTGGTTGGGCTCACTTTCTGGCTTTTTGTGAACCACTCAAATCTATCAAGTTTAAGGTGAGACATTTTGTTTAGTGTGCGACAACTTAGTGTATTTGGTCTCTTAGAAGTAATGTTATTTTTAAGGGAGAATCAATCATTTTATGTTACATGCCAGAAATGATTAAATACTTCTTTTGGATTTGATTTATTAGTAGGAGTGAAAGAAATTATGTTATTTCTTCCAATATTTAGTGTACTAATCTTTTAAATTACCTTCAAAACATCTAAAATTTTTCATGTAATGGTTGAAGTACCATGATACTTTCTTTTATATAATCTCTCATTGCTTATAAAAATTACATTTAATATAAATGAGTTACATATAGTTCTGGAAGAGTGACAAAACTAATGTCAAACACTTAGATGGACTTTTGGAAATTGAATAAAAGTGTGAACACGATATCATTGAATTTCAAAATGATGGATAAGATAAATCAGCCACTTGAAATGGAAAATGAAGAAGTTGACCAAACATAAGATCCATTTTAAAATGAGTAATCTATTTGTTCATTTCACACATTAAAAAAATGAAAAAGAATATTGTTTTTATTAAAGCAATTTTATTAAGTATTGGATCATCGTATTGAAAATTAGAAAAATCAATTATTTTCAATTTTTTAATAAAAAATGACACTCATTTTATCTCAATACACATAGTTAATAATTATTGACCCCACAATATTATTCCAAAATCCTTGTTAACAATCCACGTGGGAGCAGCTTATCCATGACATATA
The DNA here is from genome assembly GCF_020283565.1 of Trifolium pratense. Lineage (NCBI taxonomy): Eukaryota > Viridiplantae > Streptophyta > Magnoliopsida > Fabales > Fabaceae > Trifolium > Trifolium pratense. Next base: position 32,950,293 of record NC_060065.1, read on the forward strand.
GTTTTAGATGGTGTGAAAGGAAATGGTAAAATACTTTCTACAGTACTTAATTTCCACATTGTTGAAATCTCTAGTTACAACTTATATAGGGAAAAAAACATATCCTATTGTTTTTATTTTCCTTAACTCTCACAAAAAATTGAGGCTGCAAACTCAAACTTAGGTAAAGACATTCAACCTAATAATATTAATTTTTGTAGACTGATTTACCATTCATATATTGGGATCTAGATTTAAATGTTCCACATATGTTGTGTTAGTAAAATCTAAGGTTAGGTGAATCTTGAAACAAAAGTTGGAGCAAATTCCATTCAAAAAATTTGCCAATCATCCAGAGCAACTTTATAGTAGCAGGTTATCCATTTTTTTTATAACTTTAGCATATGGTAATTCTCCGGCTTAATTAGTAAAATGGTCCCTTAATGATATTTTTGGTTTTAGATTGGTCCCTTAAAGAAAAAAAGGTCCAAATAGGTCCCTTAAAGAAAAAAAAGTCCGAATAGGTCCCTTAAAGACATATCCGTTAATCAGTTTGGTCCCTAAAAAGAGGTCTAAATAGGACCAAACTGATTAACGGAGATGTCTTTAAGGGACCTATTCAGACTTTTTTTTTCTTTAAGGGACCTATTTGGACCTTTTTTTTTAAGGGACCAATCTGAAACCAAAAATATCTTTAAGGGATCATTTTACTAATTAAGCCTAATTCTCCACATTGTTTTTAGTCAAAAAAAAAAATACAAAAATCATATGCTTATTTTTACTTTTTGAGAAGAAAAAAATCATATGAGTGTGCATGAGATCTTCTATTGAGTTTTAATGGAAGTGACTATTCTAAGTGTTTCTTTTGCAGTTCGTAGTTGAACTTGCAACAAAAATGGTCAAGGACAAGAAGAAACCTTGATAATACACAAACATCGATAAAACCTTGTATAAGATTTAATACGTTCGAGTTTTAAAATTCAAACGTGTAAAATAGACTTTTAACATATTGTAATTTTAAATTTTAGATGTGCAAAATGTTTTAAATTTGGATGTGCATAAAAACATGTGTAAAAGTTTTAACTTAGTTGTTAAGGACATTGCATTATTTATGTAAGGCCTGAAGTTCGAACTTCAGACATCCCACTTATTCATCTTAAAGGTGAAATTTTCGGCCACTAAACTACTTGACAAAAAAAAGTCTTAAAAATGTATTTTACATATTCAAATTTTAAAATCTGAATGTATAAAAAATTCTAAAAAAACACCTTGGCTACGGTTCAACTAGACTTTTACGTATTAGAATTTTTTTTCTTTTTTAATGGAGGATTTCTCATAGAATTTATAATAGTAAAAAAAAAATCCTAATTTTAAATATTAACGCGTTGTAAAGTATTTTCGAACTTTTGTGGATGGCTCGAGAAATATGGAGGGGGTAAAAAGAAATACACTAATAATTATAACTGAAATTTCCTATTAGGGCTGGTGCTACCCATTCGGGCCAACCTGCAACAACGTGATATGATTTTGGGCTGGTTAGTTATACTTAGAAACATTCTACCCCCGCACCCTACCTTGTTTTTCCTCCCCCACGAAATTTTATTTTTATCCTAGTTGAATTTAAATGTTTATTATAGATAATAGATTAAGATCTATTACATATATTCTTGTATTAAAATACTCATCATTAGATTAAAAATTTATATTATATTGATCATCCAATAAAGAAAAACTCTCTTTCAACATATTTTCCTACGGCATCTCGTAATTTTTTTTCTCCTATATGTCACTTCCAACTGCTACCATGCACCCTCTAACTAAGGCTACACATCTCTAATACCGACACAAAACGACTCGAAAAGTCTTCTAAATCTAATCTTAAGGGGATCACGTTTTTCAACCACGGGTCAATCCAAAAGAAAGAATTAGCCTAGCCCCATTTCCCACAACCCTCACCAAATTTTCCTCGGATAAATTTTGTAACCGGACTAATTTCGTAGTATATATCTTAATATTATCTCAATAGAAAAAATGTAAACTAAAATTAAATTTTATAGTGTAACATTAATTATTATTTATACTAATTAAAGACATTAAACTTTTTTTTTTTAACAACAAAATATATTATATATTATTGATAATAATCGTTCTCCGTACAAGACGAACAAAGACCGGGAGAAACGAAACTACAAAAACACGGTCGCCGTATATAAGCGGAACACCAATGAAGAAGATCAAAACCGACACCACCTAATATAGATCAACTTCTAATCTCATATTTAAAAAGACACTCCTCAACTTTCAAACCAACAAAACACAAACCAACTCGACCATTAAAGACATTAAACTGATTGGGCAATAGTTCAAAAACAAAACCATGTGATGCAATCCACTAATCACTATAAAAACTAGTTTTAAAAATGTTCATATGTTGTCCTTGCCTTTCATATGACCTTATTTTGTCATCACAAATACGCCAAAGACACAACCAAAGCTAAATACAAATTGAGCATCCTCACTGATTAATCCACCAACCTAACCATTAAGAACCATTTAATTTTGATTAAGTGCTTGTAGGGACAAAAGAGGTCTCAGAGCACATGAGAAAAATTAAGATATTTTTGAGTTTAGTCCCTAAAAAGATTCTCCACTTTTTGTTCCTATATATAATTTATAGGGATTATTTTGAAGACTAAACATATATATTTTTTGTAATTTTTGTTTATTTTAAAAATAGAGACTATTCTTATAAAAACTTAATAGGAACTAAATTTGAAAGATTGTCGTTATATAGGTACTAAAATTATATTTAACTCTAAAAAATAAAATATAAGTAAAAAATTACATGCATTTGATGCTTACTCAAAATGTACATTTTTTATTTATTTATTTATTTATTTATATTTTGCTTAGGAGGAGGAGTATATTGGCAATTCTTATATTTACCCTTCTTCTACAATCTATGTTGCAACAACCTTCTCCATTATTGAATCTTAAGAAAGAAATTAAAACAAAACAAAATGGTCTCAAACATGTTGAAGCTTATGTTGTGCTTGTTGGTTTTAAAGTCCTTGCATCTAACATCCTCAGGTCAAAGATGCAAGGAAAAACTCTTCCCTGCCCATAAGGTTTATGACAATTGTAAAGATCTTCCTCATTCGTCCTCTTTCCTCCATTGGACTTATTCAGAAGCGATAGGAGATTTGGACATAGCATTTAGACACACTGAAATCGCGTCTAATAGATGGGTTGCGTGGGCTATAAATCCAAAAAATAACATCAACAATGCAATGATTGGAGCACAAGCTTTAGTTGCTATCCCTCAATCCAATGGTAATGCAAAGGTATATACTTCTTCAATTACTAGCTATAGCATCAATTTGGAAAATAGAAGCAATATTATTTATCCTTATATTGGTTTGATATCTACCTATCAAAAGAGTGAGGTGGTGATTTATGCAACTCTTACTCTTCCTATTGGCACTAAATCTTTGGTTCACCTTTGGCAAGATGGTCCTCTTGTGGATTCTGTCCCTCAAATGCATGAACTAGATTATCCTCATCTCCATTCTAAGGAGGTCTTGCATTTGGTTTAATTCTCTTATAGTAGGTGACTTCCATTTTCTTGTAATTTTAATAAAAATATTATAGCATTTTGAGTTTATTTGTATTTGCTATGAATGCATAAATCAATAATATGAAAACTTTTTTTTTTAAGTGAATATGGATCTTGGTCAAAAAAGAAAGTGGATATGGATCAAAAGCAATTCTTATTTTATTTATTATTTAGCTTCTTTTCTTTAAGATAAAAAATTTATTAAGTCATAAATCTTCTTTAGATATTACGAGAGTATTTTACATGTGTGTGAATAGTATTAGTAGATATGTTTAGAGACTATCTTTTTAGTTTTTAGTGTATTTTTATTCTACTTTTATTTTGAGGGTTGAATATCCTCGTATTTAATCTCAAATTGTGAGTATATAGTACTATTTAAACTTAAATTTCACTTAAATATATTTGGTTTTCTTAAAAAAAAAACTTCATATACTATATTTTAGAGTATTTTAGATATTGTAAATTATGGTAAACAATAAAAAATTTAAACCTTTCGAGTGTGATGTCACTAATATAATGTCACTGTCAAAAATTTGTTAGGATTCTTTTCATTTCATGCCTTTATAAAAGAAATATTTTTTTTGGGTATAAAAGAGGGCCGATGCCATATATATATATATATATATATATATATATATATATATATATATATATATATATATATATATATATATATATATATATATATATATATATATATATATATTAGTATTATCAGCAAACATTATACCAAAATATTTTAAGTTGCAAATGAATTTCGGGCTTTAGGTTATTTACATTCAAGTATAGTCTTCTGGAGCACTATCTGTCTGTTGGGAAGTCCGGGGGAGCTCAGGAGAAACAATGGGTCAATGCTCCAGGACCACACAAGAAAGAGACGCCACATCACAAAACTCAAAACCTTAAGGTGTTAGGTTAATGGGTCACCCCTCTTATAAATCCAACATTCTTCCCACACATAGTCAATGTGGGACTTAAACACTCACACTTGAAACCCAACATTCTCCCCAAGTGTGAGTTCGCCCACATACTATAGTTGATCCAAGCCAGGATCCTCTCTTGCTCCCCCACAAAGCCGAACCTAGGCTCTGATACCACTGTTGGGGAGCTCGGGAGAAACAACGGGTCAATGCTCCAGGACCACACAAAAGAGAGAGACGCCACATCGCAACCCAGAACCTTAAGGTGTTAGGTTAATGGGTCACCTCTCTTATAAATCCAACATTCTTCTCACACATAGTCGATATGAGACTTAAACACTCAACTTGAAACTCAACACTGTATACTCTAACCTAACTCAAAATAAAAAATTGTACTAGTACAGTAATATTTATTTGTAGGTTAATTTTAGGTGGAAATATTAATTTGTGGTGCTTACTTGTTTTTATATCGTTTTCAAAAGTCAGATCTCATTTATTTTCTTTCAAAGCTTTTTTGTATTTTATATATTTTTGCTTTGTTTATCTCAAATTGCAAAACCAGAACTTAGGTAATTAAAGAGAAATAAATAACCGCAAAAAGATTAAAATCCAAAATAGTACATGCATTGGTAGGGTGTATCAAATATCAATACATAGTGGGAAGTTCTCCCCATGCCCACACACCTCTCATGCATTGTTCGTATTTTATAATTTGAATGTGTGCATAATTTGATTCCCTCTTTTAACAAAAGGAAATTTCAAGATTTTTACACATACAAATTTTTGAATTTGAACGCTCATTAGATATTATTTGAACTACTCTTATGACAAAATAAAATTTTAGGAGTTTATTATACATTTGAATTTTAGAATCCGAACTTATAAAAAGTTCATTCTACACATCCAAATTTTAATTTAATTTAAAATTCAAACGAACACTCTTGTGGCAAAATAAAATATTTTAAAATATTTATACTTTCAATTTTTATAATTTGAATGTGTAAAACTTTACCAAAAACTAGTTAAAAGATATGTGTATTGACTTTTATTCAATATTTAACTTTGTCATTATATTATGATATAAAATTTGTTATATAATATTGTTAAAATATAAGTGAAACTATTGTGCTATTTTTTGTAAAACCTGTTAAATGAATAAATTTGATTATAATTATCAATGATAAATTATTCATTTTTTTATGTATCTGTCACAAATAATAGTTCCGTGTATATTTTTTTAATAAAAAATTAGAAATTTGATTAGAAATATTTAGGATAATTTAGTAAATTTGATAGTATTAAACTTTATTGTATTATTATTATATTATTATTAATAGTTAATAGTATTTTTTTATGAAAAATATTGTTTATATTTCTATTTGTATTATTATTATTATATATTAGTACAAAAATATATATTAGTATATTCAATGAACATCAAAAGTTTTTCCTCTAAAAATAAGTTCAATTTTTTTTCCATGTTCAAATTTTTATTACTTTTAACTTGAATTATACACTACAATATTACAACTATCATATGAACTAGACATGGACAAATTGACTTTATAATTTATACCCATTTCATTGATGTTGTTTTGTGTGTCGATAATCCATTCACAGCTGAGGAAGAACTACCATTTAAGTCATTTCATCAAAATTGTACTTCTAGATTAATTTTTTGTCATCGTGTTTCACTTGCCAAACAAATGCCTTTACTAGCTATGAAGGGTAATGCTAGTGTTCTGAACTGAATTTAGGCTCAACTCAAAGTCAAACTTTGCTTATTTAGGCGTTGAGCCCGGCCCAATAAGCCAGTGGCTCAAAGCCACATGTTCCTGTCCAATAACCATACAACTTTTACCTTTTTGTGTAATCTCTTTAATTAGACAAAAAAAATTATTTTTTTATCTTTAAGTAGATAAAATCTATTTTTGAAGAATTATTAATTATTTGATTATTTAAATGTAATTGTAGTATGTAATTAATGAAATTTCTTTTGGGAGTTGGTGGTTTGACCAATTTTTTTTATATTTGGTAAAGTAATAATAGAATAATAATAAATCAATTAAACCCACCAATTCCTATATTAACCCCTCTTCTATATTCAACCAAACCATTAGTTAAATCTTAAACCCAAAAACTAAAAATAAAATGGTCTCAAACATATTGAGTCTTGTATTATGCTTATTTGTTTTAAGCACTTTGCATCTAACATCCTCAGCTCAAAAATGCAAAGAATACAAATTCCCTAACAACAAAGTTTATGGTAATTGTAGTGATCTTCCTCATTTGTCCTCATTTTTACATTGGAATTATTCAAATGGGGTTTTGGAAGTAGCATATAGACGCACAGAAATCACATCAAATAGGTGGGTTTCATGGGCTTTAAACCCTAATAATAAAATCGACAAAGCCATGATTGGAGCACAAGCTTTTGTAGCTATTCTTCAATCCAATGGTTCCATAAAGGCATATACTACAGTCATTGAAGGTGGCTATAACACACATTTGGAAGAGGGGGACGTTTTCTATCCAGGGGGTGACAATAACATTAAAGTTAACTATCAAAATAATGAAGTGGTAATTTATACAGAAGTTAGAATTATTCCTGTTGGTTCAAAATTTGTGGTTCACACTTGGCAAGATGGTCCTCTTTTGGATTCTATACCTCAAAAGCATGACCTAGCTTATGCTAATCTCAATTCTAAGGGGATCTTGAATTTGGGTTGATTCTCCTTTGGGTGACTTTCATTTTGTTGTAATTTCTTTAATAAAAATCTAGACATATTTGTAGCTAAGTGTTTTAAAAATTAAGGCATGAGTTTTTATTTTTATTTGCTATGAATGCATTGATATTATGAAGACAATAATGTGTTGTTCACATGCTAAAATTAATTCCAATCAATATTCAAACCATAAATTGGATATGGGTCAAAATCAATTATTAATTTTATTCTTTTTTTAAATATTTTTCTAAAAAGAAAAAATGTACTAACTCATATTGTACCCAAAACAAAATGTATTAACTCATTTGTACCAAAAAAAAAAAAGTATTAACTCATAACTCTTCTTTACATAATACTCCTTTTATTACTACCTTCATTCATTATTATAAGAGATAAACTACTTTTTAGATTCATTTAATTTCTTATGTCTTTTTTTGTCTATGGACAGGCTGATAAATATTATCGAAATGGATGTGCGTTCAATTTTTGTTTCTAGTGTAGTAAATTCCAACGTTCAATGCGACACGCAAGATAATAGTGGAACTCAAATTATTGTCACAGTACCTAACAGTTCAACTCAATTTATCATTAGGGGTGTTCAAAAATACAGTTCATTGGACCAAATTGTAATTCGAACTACATTGACCCATATTTTAAACTGAACCATTTGATATGGTTTCGAACCGAATCACTTTTAAAAACCAATTATAGTTCAGTTTAAAACCAGTTCATAACTAGTTCAAATTTATGATCCACTTTTTAAATTTTTTTATTTTTTTATTTCTTAATAGCATATTTATTTATTTATTAATTATTTAAATGGATTTTTGCTTAATTTATAAATATTTTTTTTGTTCAATGAAATGGTGTAAAAAGTAAAAACAACTCAAATTTTGGTAGGCCCAAATGATCCCTAAGCCCAAATATTTTGTTTTCACTCAAATGTGTTTTTTTTTCTTTTATTGTAATAAAAAAAATGTTTTTTTTTTATTAAGATTTTATTTTTTTAATAATAAATTAAGGTGGTGGTACTGCCGGTCAACGCCCGGCACCGGCACGGCAGTCCATGGTGGTGGGATCCAAATTTTCCGGCGACCGACGACGGTTGGCGGTGGCGGTCTGATGGAGCTCTGGCGGCCTATGGTGGTGCTCTAGCGTTGACCGGTGGTTCTGACGTTGACCACCACCCTTTATTTTAATATATTTTTATAAAATTCTCAAATATTAGAATCGGGTGATATACCACCACTAGATTATTAGATATCATTCAAATGGCTCACAATATATCACCCGATTCTAATATTTGAGATTTTTGGAAGGTATGTGATATATGAAGGGGGGGGGGGGTCTAAAGAGTAATGATGGTATCATTATCGTTACAAACATTTTCTTCACCGCGGCCCATTCCTATTTTGTTTTCAAAAAATGAGCGGTGTGTGGTCTTAGAATTGAACATGTAATGATTTAGAAGCAACTGAAAAGTAATTTTCAACATATAAAGTACTTTAATAAAAGAAGTGGCATGATATGATTTCGATAGTTGAAGCTTGAACTAGAAGTTATGAACTTGAAAAATTGGTGGAATTGGAAAACAGGTGGATTTCTCGATCAAAAGACAAGTGTTAAAGTTAATCTGCACATTGTTTATTTTCTTCTTTTTCCTTTTTACTATATAAGAGGAAAGATAAAATAACATTAAAGCACACCTACAGAGAAACAAATTCTTCTATAAGTATTTTTTTTTCTAAAAAATAAGAGAGCAAAGTCCAAAAGAAAAAAAATCGGACTGTTACACAAATATTCCTTAAGTATATAAGACCCAAATATATGGTCGAAAAGCAAACTTTGAAGTTTATTAGGAGGAGTCTCCAAAATATGAGTATCAAAGTGGACTGACTACCCACATATTTTATTTCGTTTTAAATTGGGATGGTTTTAGTTAAAAAATCGAGTTCACCTTATTTATTGACGAGCGGGCTGGTACAAATTATTTGTCTGATAAATTAACGTGGCAATATAGATAATGTTTCCTTTCTACACAAAATTACTTTCTCTCACTAAAATCGTTTTTCTCTGCCTTCTCTCTAGATTTCAACCGCTGTCTACCTCCCTAATATTCAAAGCTACATCCCTCTCTCAAGATGTAACTTCCGTGGCTGGTGGTGTGTGGTGTTCTTCACTTCACACCATCACGTTACCCATCTTTCCGACGAGCTCTCTCACTCCTGTGTACTAAACCTCCTTCTCTTTCGTTTTCTAGCGAGCTACCATTGTCTGCTGGCCATCTCCGCGCCAGAGTTGTTGTTGTGGATCTGAGCTTGGTAGGTTCGGATCTTGGTGTTGGTGTCCGCTGGTCTGTTTTTTGGTGGCTGTTTTTTGGCAACTGTTTTCCGGCGGGTGTGGTGGTTCGACGCGGATCCGAAAGTTTTGTGTGGTCTTAGGTTGTGGTGGTGGCCTTGCTGTTCTTGCGATCCGGTGGTGGTTTTTGATTTTGGTGGTGGAGGTGGTTGTTTACCCGGAGGTCACTTCGCTGCTCCGGTTGGGTGATGGTTGTTGAAGTCTTTTGTGGTGGTGGTGACGGGTATGCTGTTGTTTTTCGTGGTGGTGGCTTGGTGGTTTTGTTTTGGTGTGGTGGTATTTGGAGTAGGTTGTGACGAGCGGCTCTCTTCCGTTGCTCTTGGTTCGCCGGCGTTTTTCTGTTCGCCGGCGTTTATGGTGATCCAACTTTTGCCGACGGTTTTGAAGGTGCTCGCGACGGATCTGAGAGTGTGGTGGTTGTGACGGTTCTAAGTTGGGATGGTGGTAGCTGCGTCAGATCAGTGAATGGGTGGTGTGGTGACGGCTGCGACGGTCCTGAGTTGAAGGTGTTGCGAAGGTGTGGTGGTGAGGGGTTAAAGTAGAGGTGTTGGTTTTGGCGCCGCCAGTGGGAGGTTGATGTTTTGTGTGACTGGTTTTCCTCGATACGGGAATATCTGACCGCTTTCAAATCTGTTGAGATTTGCAGGACTTGTTTTTGAGATTTGCAGGTTTCTTTGTATCTGGTCGACCTTTTTCGCATCGGTGTTGACTGCGAGTTGGGGACTTAACAGCCTAGGTTTCATTCTGTCGTTGCCCCATTAATTTTTGCCTCACAAAGCTGCTTTTTGTATTCTTATGGGCCGATCACTTTTGATTCGAGATCGGAAGTTAGAGTCTTAGGGCATCTTTTTGGGTCGGGTTGATGGTCCTCTTTGGTGGTCTGGTGTTTGTGGTGTGTGCTCTAGGTGGTTTGGTGATTGTGGAGTGTGTACTAGGTGGTGTCCGTCTTTTAGCTTTCTCATTGGTGTTCCGCTTATATACGGCGCCTCTGTTTTTGTAATTCCATTTATCCCGACCTCTGTTCGTCTTGTGTAGAGATCGGTTATTATTAATAATATTTTGCTGTTTCAAGAAAAAATGTTTCCTTTATTAAATTAAGAAGTAAGACACATGGGTTTGAGTATAATATTGGTTTAAGAAGACAATGCTTCATTTATACATTATTAGATAGTGTGGTAATATTTAAATCGTAAATTGAGTTGCGTTATTAGCTACTGTGGTAATATTTAAATAATAATTTAAGTGACACTATTAGCTATGATAATTTCAAACTCATGTGCCTTGCTTCTTAATTTAATAAAGGAAAGGTTTCAGACAAATAATTTGTACCCATCAACTCACCAATAAATGAAAGGAACTTGATTTTTTAACTAGGACCCCTAAATTGAACTGTTCCTCTTTAAAACAGGGTTAAACGGGTGAGTAGTCCGCTTTGCCACCCCTAACCATTAGAAGTAACATTATCTTTGTTGGTTGCTTGATCAAATTTAACCACATAGAATCAATTATCATTATTAATGATATCGAATTCACCTCTTATAGATTCCAAATTTTCTGCAAATGATCCTTCTTCGTTTCGTTGTATTGTATCCAAGATTTTTCCCAAAATTTTAGGCATTTTTTCCTAGAGTGAACATATCTTGAAAAACTTTGATGTTAAGAGAAAACTTTTGGTAGGAGCCTGTTGTTGTTTTTATGTTCTATTCGAATCAATTTTTTGGCAATCATGCCTTCCTTTTCACGGGCTTGTAGGACTCGCGCGCATTATTATAGATAAGTGTATTAGTAGGTAGTTATGTTTGTTAGTCATTCAAAAACCCTTATTCAATTGCAATTGCAATTGCAAGTCTACCTTTTGTTAAGTCGAAAAAATAAATAAAAACTCTCTAGCTTTGCTTGACTTTAAGCACAAACTATTTCAAATGGAATTTGTAATACAAAGACTCTTTCTTCTTCTAATACTTTTCTTCAAATCTGTACGATCAGGCTACACGGCTTTGAAATTTTTAATTCAAAACCGTACAATTATGTTCTCTATTATCTATTATGATGTCATGTGTATACAAAAGTTTATCAGAGTTTTAAGGAAAAATTCAATTTTTTTTTAATAAGTACGGAAGATTCAAATATCAACAGAATGTATAATTTTGATAAGTCATGTTGCCTATATTTTCTTTCCATGACATAATAACAACATTAATAGGAATAGGAATTGCTAAGTTCTATCACATATCTACTAAACACGAGTTAATAAACTAAATGCATGAATATTCTCTTAAAATTGTGTATTCAATTTCTCAACATTTTAAAATGGTTATTTTTAACACAATTCCTATATCATTTTTGTTAAGAAGTCTGACATTGGATGTGAGATGGCCTGAACAAGTATGAAGAGACAATTTTCACCTTACAACCCGATTTTATAAGGATGAATTAGACAAAACTCTCAATTTTAAATAATTTAAAATTTGTCCTTAGCATATGAAATTTCGCTATTTGGCGTAAAACAGGACAAAATAAAAATGAATGAGAAATAAGCTAAATGAAATTCAATGATAAAATTTATCTAGAATTTGTTTTGAAATGAAAAAATATATATATATTAATATTTAGACCAAGTTTTTTCTCGCTTCTTTTTTTCTATAATCATACGTACATTTAGGTTTTTTTTTTCCATAAGCTAAATGAATACACATATTACTTTTCTTCTTCTTTTCATTTTTAGGCTTTTATATATATAAAAAAAATAAAGTGTTGAACCAGTCAAATCTTCCGGTCCAGTTAACAAGTCAAGAAACAGATTCAAATGATAAAGAGGCAAAAGATCAAGAGTTTGGTGATTCCCATTTAGCATAAAGTTTCCCCATAAACATAAACCTCATGAAGCATTCGATGAAGTTGTTTTGAGAAATATTTGTTAGAATGTTTTGCAATATTTACTGCCGCAATGATTTGTGTGTTTTGGTTTTAATAAAAACATGTTGGTGTTGATGTGATCTATTTGACGATACTTAGGCTCAATAATTAGGATCAGTAATAATGAGCTTTTGACACTAATTTTGATTCGTGTATAAACAAAGTGTAGTCCAACCTCTAGGATACATGATGGATAGTACTAACTATAGTTGTTATCTTATAAATAGATAGGATATGTCTCATTTGTCGTCACGTCAAAATACGCTTGTTTTTTAGGTTTGCCCCATTGAGAACATCAAATCCCGAAGCATGTGATCAGACAAAGGGAGACTTGGTCTAACATATCGATCTTTTCGATATTAGCGTTTTTGGTAACAATATTAAATTTTTCGGTCCCATTTTCCTAGAAACACAAACCTGGTGAAGCTTTCGACGAGGTTGTTTAGAGAAATATTGCCATAATTAAGCACGATTAGGCAAACTAAGTAGAGGACAACATAGACAAAGAGTCTCTTCTACTCATTATATTCTTTTGGTAGACGAATTATATTCTTTTGTCTTGCTGTAAGTTTTTTATCACCAAAACATCACTCGTTGATAATATTAAACCGAGGTGGTTCTCGTTAAAGAACTCTCACATCACGGTTGTGAGATCGTCTGAATATATGTTTATAAAGTAGAGACAATCCTCATCTTATAAGTAATTTTAAGTTTATTTTATAGAAATGAGTTAGGCCCGACACACATTTATAAGATAACACTTTGGTAGCAACATGGTTGAAATTAAAGAATCTTGTTTGATGCTTTGCAAATCAATTTGTTTAGAAAACAAAATTATTTTATAACAATTATACCTCACTTTACATTTTATACACTATCCAAATTCATGTCATATGAGATTTGTTGCAAAGACTATTTTTGTTACCAAGACTTGAACAAACACACCATATATCTATCTCCTCAAACGTGGAAACAACCTAATTTAGACCATATCCTTGTTCTATGTGGTAGTGGGAATTGGCTTGTTGGTTGGTAGGGTAATGCTAATGCAAATGTTCTGTGAACCGGTATAGTCCTTGCATGGGTGTGTGGTTTCATTGGCTTAATTTAATCTTGTATTTTTTTTTTTTCTAAACCAAAGTATTCTCGTAACCGTAAAGACAAATCTTCAAAGTAATTGAAATTCATTTAAAAAATTATTTAATATACATTTTTCTTAATACATCTTTAAAATAACCGAAATTCATTTAAAAAATTATTTAATATACATTTTTCTTTAAGCATCATAAAAAATCGAATCATAAATAAAGTAAAATGATGACACAAGTATATGTCATATCATATTAGAAAATTTACTCTCATTTCTTTACGTTTTTTTAGTATTAACCTTCTTATTTTGAAAAGAAAGAGATTCTAATAATTTAAAATTTAACTATAAAATAAGTAAAATATTTATTTCTACTCAAAATTAATTTTGAATTCTTTTGAACCTAAATATCAAGTTCAATTCAAGGTTAATGCTACGGTGGACCACCTTTACAAGTGGTCCACCGTGGACAAGTAATTTACCGAATATGAATTTTACGAAATTCACTGTTGGATTGAAAGTTTATATCGTATAGATCATCCATAAATTTTTTAAAATTTTTTGAAAATCATTTGATATGTTATTGAGACCCATCAAGATTTACGTTATTTAATAAACCGTTAATTTTGATGTGTCTCAATAACATATCAAATGATTTTCAATTTTTCTAAATTTTTCTATGGATGATCTATATGATATAAACTTTCAACCCAACATTTTATAAAATTCATATTCATTATAATGTTATTCATGACTGGTCCACCATGGACTACTTGATCATATTAGAATTTACCTCAATTCAATGTGTTGATTTCTTGTTTCTATACTTGATAGCCGCGTATTCCTACTTGTATGTGCGTGCTATTAAAGTACAAGTTTGTTGACTGACTCAAATGGAGCACCCACAATTATTATTAATTAATTTATTATACTAATTAAGTACACTCGTTCATGTTGTACACAAATTCTCAAAGTTGACTCCGACCAAGCTTCCTTAATTAACGTGGTAAATATTTTTGTAATTGTAGTGCAGTAGATAAAGAATCACTCAAAATATAAATAAAACAAAAAATTGGAATCCACACATTGACGAAGTATGTAATGGTGTTGGTCATGTGTACATTTTCAATTAATCCATAAGTATGTTTGGTAACTCAGTCTTCTTAGATTTAGATGCAATGCAAAACTCACAAGTTACTCCATCATCGATATTGAAATTTTATTTCTAGTCATGGTAACAAGTAACAACGATATATAACAAACAAAAACTATCTTCTTAAATGTGATCCCATTTAATCCTTGTTGGAATGTAAAGTAGAATTGAGATAAGATAATTGAGAGCCAAGTTAGTTTTGGATTGCTTTTAGGAGTAATTTTCAAGTTATTTTCTCAAACTAAATATTAATTGTATATAATTAAAGAAATATCATTTTTATAAAAAAAAATGGAAAATAGTATCTTTTATAGAGTTTTTCTTATTTTGAAAAATTTCCAATTTTTCTTTTTTGGCATTATAAAATTTCAAATTTTCTAATTATAGTACTATATATTTTACATTATTACATTTATAACAAATATGGCATTAATATATTATTTGTAAATTATTATACTCGTACGACACGTGTCGGATTGCTTACATAGTCAATTTTTCTTTTACTTTAACACTTCTTTGATCAGTGTCTGACACTTGTAAGACACTCGTACGACAAGTGTCAAACAAGTGTCCAAAAAAATTGTTTTTTCTTTGCTTATACTCTCCTTATGGGAAATGCTTAACAGTGTCCCCAGGTCACTAATTAAGCACATAAATAAGGAAATTTTATCTTATAACTTGTGCATTCAATACTTTAAAAGTGCAAAATATTTTCTTACCAACATCAATTTTATTTTTTGTTTCTTTTTTGGGTATACTTAAAAAGTGACAAGTGTCTAGGACACTCAGGGGCGGACCCATACATGAATTATCAGTGGGGCTAAATTTTTTTAGCATTACCGAAAAAATTCAGCATCCCAATAATTTAGTTAAACAACAAACAATATATGAAATTACTCCTAATACAACATGTATATTCAAAAGAAGAAGAACAAGAGAGCAACAATCCAAAAAAATTCTATTCAAAAAAAGAAAACAACAAATTATATACAAAAAATTACAAAATTCTCGAAAAAAAGGCTATAACTTATTGAATATATGTTAAATCATACATATTAATATTACTATTGTTTGATACTTCACAAGATTCTACCTTGGACTAAAATATATAAAACCCAAAATTATACTAGCTTATAGATTATTTTGATAAACTAATTCAATTAGCTTATAACTTATGGAGTAATTTTTATTCCAATTTTACTCATATCATCTTACTTAAAAAAATTAAACCTATTGTTTTATGTTAGTTCAATAGTTAATTCTACAAATTCAATTAGTAATCCACCATTTTTTGACAAACAAAATCAAAGTTGGTTATTATAAAAATAAAGTATATAACTTAAAATCATACATTACGTATAACTAAGGATTTGAAATCAACAATAATAGACTATAAACTAATATTTACATTAATATTTAAACTAATGTGTACCAAAAAACTTACAGTCATTAATAATAAACTCTAAACTAATATTTGCATTAATATTTATATGAATATGTATAAAGAATAACTTAAAATTATTTATAAAATTTTTATTATTATTTTTCGAAAAAATTTGGGTCGGACTGGTGTGACTATACCTACGCCGTGCCTCATACAGGACCGCGTCTGAGACACCATTTTATTGTTTTGGTGTACATTTGAATTATTATTATTAAATAAATACGACTACCGTACCGTATGGCAAGACGAAAAATATAAAAAAACGCAGTCAACCATTTGGTATAGTACTGACGCCATTATTACGCAAAATTTAAAAACGGCCAAAACGAAGTATATATAATTATTTTTTAAAATAATTATTGACTAAATTTCACTTCTTAAGTTGAAAATTTTAAATATAAACTTTAATTTTTATATATTATAATGTATTTATCAATCGTCACATATATAGTCAGAAAAGTATATATATCATCACAGATGGCATGAGTTTGGTTAAACAGTTGAACAAATAAATATTTTATGCTTCACTTAGGATTCATTCATTCACCCATAAAATTCACGTTGACAACTTTTGAACACACCATTTCAATAGTGTAAATAAAATAAAATAAAATAAAAAATGTGTATGTAAAGAGATGTTAGATTCGACGTAAGGAGAGGAGAGGACAGACAGGTGTGAAAACAAAGTATGGTCGTTTGAGAAAGATGGAAAAACTCTGTCAACTGAAGTAATAAGTCGGAATATATACCAACTTTGTTTTGTTTTTTTTGTAGAACAAATCAAATTGTCTTAACTTAACACACGTAATGGAAGCTTCCACTCATAGACTGGGTGGACCATGCCTTCACACACAACACAGATAGTAATTAATTTCATTTTACAATACAATTAGATGACTAAAGGGCTTTTTTTTTCTTTTTTTTTTTGTGATCGATGATTAAGGCTTTTAAATTAGATATTCATGGTATTTTTTTCTTTCTTTTTTAGCGTAAATTGGATATCTCTATACGCAACTGCATAGATTAATCCTGCATCGAGTCTTGTGAGATTTAAATGGATGACAAATTCTTCCTAAAAGTTTTAACACTACTATATATATATATATATTCAAATCAGAGATCGAACTCAATACATTGATTAAGCTATATGAGACTTGCGTCTTATCTAAGTATTCTTGGATGATTCATGAGATATCTTAGCTAGTGCATATATAGTGAAATATTTATTGGAAAAGATCAACCTATTAAATAGATTTGAGTTGTTTGCGAAAGATTTTTTAGTTTAAGAAATTAGTAGAAATGTTTGCGGTTTAATTTGAATCGAAATTTGAGATAAAATACCATGTGATTAAAAATTAAAATAAAATTCAGTTTTTTTTATTACATTGAGGCCCTAATTAGCGCAGAAAATAGAGACTAAAAAGAAATAAATTTTGGAATCTTAATCCATATATCACTTGTTAACAAATGACTAACTTCCTCAGGATAAGTATCATAAAAAATGTCTCCATATAATGAACATCCAATATTAACAACAAACGTATTCTTTGAATCAACAATTTTTCACCGAACTCAGCACTCTCATTCAAATAATTAACTGGTGAATCCACATTTGCCTATATTGCTGGGAACCCTAACCTCCTCCTAGCATAAGTCTGGTCCTAAAAAACATCCCCAAAGCTCCGCCAGAGCAAAGGTAAGTAGTAGTTGGTTATATTTGGTATCACATTCCACAAGCTATCTTTAAAAGCTTTATTGTTGATAAACTTGGTAGAGCTGACTATAGATTTTGTAACCCGTAAGGAGGTTTTGGTATAGCCCCATCATTCTTTTGTACGTTTCTTACCTTTTATTGAATATTTTGAGGTAGTAGTAGTTTACTACTCCTTTTTTGCTTTAAAAAAAAACAACTTTAAACAAAAAAAATACATTTATTGGACTTAAATATAAATAAATATCACTAAACACAATTCTTGATCATTAAATGTATTTCCTCTAGACATAAAATCAAGAAACTTAATACATTTAATTATATTTTTAGAAGATAAATGTAAATATTTTTAATTTTTATAAGTGTTCTTTCAACTCTATAATATTGTTTAACCATTAAGCCACTAGGTTTGGTCTAGTAGTGAGGGGTTTGGGTAGTACGTTATAGATCCTGAGTTCGATCCCCAACTCATTAATTGTAAACAAAAAAAAATTCTTTAACCATTGGTTTCCTTTTTTTTTTTCTTTCTAAGAGTTAGGAACTGGCGTTCTTCCTGTTTTGCTTGTTCCTTTAGCGACTTGAACTAGTACATCATCTATTCGCTCTAAATTTTTATTAGAAAACAAAAACAAACTATTCCCTTCGATTTCAACAAAAAACTATCTTTCAGATTAACTATTCAATGAATTAAAAAACGATTAATTTTTTGCTTGTATGGTTAGAAGTTCCGCCCTAAAGGTGGTTAAGTGGATGACCAGGGTTCGAATCTCGGACCCCTACATATAATGCAATGTCTCTGCCAACTAAGCTAAATTCACGGGACAAAATTACCATCTTTATTAATAGTGAAAATAAGTATTTTTTTTCATTTATAATTGAGTCTAAGGTTATGTTTGACCCTACTTATTTTCTTCTTATCGACTTCTTTTATTGAGAAGTGAGCCAAACACAATTTTGATAAAGTTCTTAAAATAAGAAGTGTCTATTTTGTAATGATGAAGAAAACACAATATAAGTAATTTAAAAAAAAAAAGAATTTATGATAAATTGTGTAAAAAAAAAAAGAATTTATGGTAATTATCTTTTTAAAGTTGTTATTATTAGTTGTTATTATCTTTTTTCCATATTTATCCAAATATTATTTACATAAGTTTATTATTATTAAGATAATATCTTTTAAAAGTCACTTCTCAACATAGTATAATCTTTTCTTATTAAAAAAAACATGAGTTCATAACCTTATTATTTATGATAAACTTATACGAAAATATCAAAACTTTTATAAAAAATATTTTACCAAACAGATTTTAACTTAAAAATGATAATTAAGTTGAAAAAAAAAAAACTAAACAACCTCAACTTTAACTTTAAATTTTTAATTTTCAACTTTATTAAAGTAGTTTTAAATCTTCGAAAAGTAGGATCAAACACAATCTAAATAATACTTATGGTAAATAACTTCAGCTTATACAAGGTACTGTATAATATACTCAATATTAAGTACAAAATAATAAATATGTATGAATTATGTTTGGCAAATAGTATTATAAAATTTAATATTAACTACTTATAAAGAGATAACAAATTTTAATATTGCTTTTCTTTTTATAATTTTACCATTCATTTAAATTTATTTATTTATTTTATAGATAGCCAAAATAGCAAGCTATTGGAGACTCACACCGTCACACACACAAATTGAAAAGACCGAAGTTCAAAATCAGATCACAACGTCTGATCTAGCAATTTCGACCCACATATTTAATGAGAGGATAAATGACAGAATTTTCACATTACATATAATAATCGACAAAAAATATATTACAGGAGATCAACCAAAACTTACCACATGACAGAGGATAAACACATATTAACCCTTTTATTATCTTATATGATCTGTTTTTTTTTTTTTTTTTTTTTGTATTTTTGTATTTTTGATTTTGCAGAATTTGGTGGGATATATTTTATGTTTATACGGAGAAGAAAATAAATTGTTACACGAAAAATACTCTTTTTATTTTTTTTAAAGGATGGAAAATACGTACTCTTATGTTTTTATTTTTCTTTCTCTTATATTATTCATAACTATATGACTTTATATACAAATTACATAAAAACAAATCATATATTTCAAATAACAAACTAATCCTGTAAATTCTAAACAAATCCTAAATATTCTAAACTGAAATATAAATCTTAAATTATAATATAATCATATTTTAAATATAAATTTAAAATATTTTTAAATCTATTTTTTTTTTTAAATAAAATATTTAAACATTATTCTCAACACTATATTATACAATAATTTTAAGCCATAATATCAATCTAATTATCTCATCTAGAGCCGCGTAAAAAAAAAAAAAATATCTCATCAGAGTTTTGCGGTGTTTATTTTAACATATAATCTCTTTTATTTTTTATTGATTATTTCAACAATCAATTATATCAAAAGACTTTTAGTCATCGTTGGACATCAACCACTCAACTACCTAAACCCACCACCATCTCTATATTAACCCCTTTCCTCCCAATCTCTCTCCACAAACTCATCTTCACTTCAATAATCTCCTCAAAAACCAAACAATTCACAAAGTAACACAATCAACACTAACAACAAGAACATGGTTCGTAATTTAAGGTTTATGTTCCTTGTCTCAATCTTAATAACAACTTTATTCACAAAAACAACCTTATCACAAACACAAACATGTTCATCACAAACCTTCAACAACAATGAAAAATTCAGTACTTGTCGTGATCTACCACAACTCACCTCATATCTTCACTGGACATTCGATCAATCCACCGGAAAACTCGACATAGCATTCAGAAGAACAGGAATAACATCAACAGACAGATGGGTCGCTTGGGCTATCAACAAAAACAATGATCTAACATCTGCCATGACAGGAGCACAAGCTTTAGTTGCTGTTCCACAATCTAGTGGTTCACCAAAAGCTTATACTTCAAATATTGCTAATGCTGGTACTCAATTAGCAGAGAGTAATATTAGTTATCCTCATTCAAAATTGAGTGCTACACATACTAATGGTGAAGTTACGATTTATGCGAGTCTTAATCTTCCTATTGGTACTACTTCTTTGGTTCATCTTTGGCAAGATGGTGCTATGTCTGGTACTGCACCTCAAGCACATGATATGAGTTCTGCTAATCAACAATCTAAGGAAAGTTTGGATCTTACATCTGGTGTTACTCAACAAGGATCAGGTGGTGGTTCACTTAGTAGAAGAAGAAATGTGAGTAATTTTTTTTTTCTTAAAAATTGTGTTTTTTAATATAAAAATTTGTTCTTTGTTTGTTTAACATCAACTTAGATCAAAGGGTCTGAATTTTTATTTATTTTTTATAAAATTGCAAATATTAAAATTCAATGTCATGATCAAAGGTTTTAAAATTGGGAGAGGTCAACTGCTTAAATGGATCTGAGTTATTTTGAGGGATTAGTCTCTGCGGTTGTGTTTACCAGAAGAATTTTGAGGTTATGATTGTATTGAGATCCATAATATTAGGGAAAATTGCGATCCGATGTTACCAGTAGTAGTCTTAGTGTTGTTTATTTTGTTGTGACAACAATTGACTTTGAATGAATTGAGTATGTTAAATTGATTTTAGGTTAAAGGTGGGTTAAAATGGATGAATGATTATGTATAATGGATTTTTGTTTTTATTTATTTGTTATTTAACCCTCTGGTTCTCGAGGGAAGTGGATCTCGAGTTCGGCTGAGAGGCGAGTTAAGTAAAGTCTGGCCAACTCACGATGAAAAGACGGTTACCAAACAGACCTTTTAACTTATAAGTTATAAGCTAGCGTACCAGCTTTGCCAAACAGATCCTTAGTTATAATTATACACGACAAGAAGGTTTTGTTATATTTTTTTTTGCTTAATTGGAAATTGATTAAGGATGTTAATTTGTTTTCAGACCCATGGAATACTAAATGCAGTGAGCTGGGGGGTCTTGATGCCGTTGGGAGCTGTAATTGCAAGGTACTTGAAGGTGTTCAAGTCCGCAGACCCTGCTTGGTTTTACCTTCATGTTACCTGCCAAACAGCTGCTTATATAGTTGGTGTTGCTGGATGGGGTACCGGTCTCAAACTTGGGAGTGACTCAGTTGGCGTTACCTATTCAACTCATAGAGCACTCGGAATCACCCTCTTCTGCCTTGGAACCCTTCAGGTACGAATTACATGTTCATGATTTGTTTCTTAAACCACTTGTATACAAGGTTGTGTCACTGTCATCGATATGAATGTTATGCATATGCTACTAATAATTGTAATGAAATTGATCGAAACTTCTGCTATTAACTTGAATTCAGGTTTTCGCTCTACTATTGAGGCCTAACAAAGATCACAAAATCAGAATCTACTGGAATTTTTACCATTGGGCTATCGGATACGCAACTATAATCATCAGCATCATCAACATCTTTAAAGGCTTTAATGCATTGGAGGTATCCGCAGGGGATCGTTATGATAACTGGAAGCATGCATACACCGGCATTATTGCAGCTTTAGGAGGCATTGCAGTACTTTTAGAAGCTTACACATGGATCATTGTGATCAAGAGGAAAAAGTCAGAAAACAAGTTTTCACAAGGAATGAATGGAACAAATGGTGCTAATGGATATGGTTCTAGGCCACAGCAGGTGTAGGCTGAGATAGATATTGATACTGGCGAGTTTTATATATATATGAGTTTTGGTGTTAGAACCTTTTTTTGTATATTTTGTTGCATGAGTGTATGTAGTATACTCTTGGATTATGATTTTTAGATTATTCTTTCATAGTATAGTAAAATCCTGGAGTATGGTTATCTCCATGCTATTTCAGTGGATACTTTGTATCATTTACATACATATTTTGTATTTTTTTTATTTTTATTTACATTTTTATATTGCAGTTTCTCTCTTACTAATATTCTCTCGTGGCGAGAGCAAGGTTTTAAATATCAATCATGCATTGCAGTCGCGATGATTGATGTTCCAAAAAATCAGTCAAATATGATTGATGTAGTTACGGTGGTGATTGCATAGACATAAAAAATGCTGCGAAAACGTATTTCCACTTACATTATAGATTATAGTATAAAAATTTACTAATATTCTCTCGTGGCAAGAGCAAGGTGTTGGAACATGATGAAGGAATAAGAGGAAACTTGATATTGAAGTAAACACATTTGTTAGAACCATGTGTAGTGTGAATTGAAAAAAGGCTCTTTGAGTCCCACATTGGAAAAATCACACCACTTGGTAGTGTTTATATACCACAAGGTGGCAATCCAAGGGTGTGCCCTTGGGGTACCCACTTTTGTAAGAAAGGGAGACCACACACAATGTCGAATATCACACGCGCGCCGCCGTCCGACCGGCTCGGCTCGGTTCGGGCCGGGCTTGGGTGATATATTAATTTTTTAATACTAAGAAAAAAGAAATTTTTGAATTTAAATTTCTTTTAAGTGTGTCCCTTAATTCGCACATGTTAAATGTGCTAAGACCAAGTCTGAACAAATTTCTATCTGTTAAACGGTCAAATAATACGTGTGCCTGCGTGTCCTATTTTTATGCCACGTTTTGAAATTTGACTGAGCACTAACGGTCAAAATCGTGTGCCTTCAACTCCTGAAAACTCTCTGATTCCAGCTCCCTACTTGCCTATAAATACACTTCACTTCTTCAGTTTGAAACTCACTTTTCTTTTCTCTGCATTCTGAGAAACTGCTTTCTTTCTTCTCTATTTTTTCCTTCTTCGTTAAATTATTGTTGTTTCAATATTTATTCGAGTAGTTCCGCGAAACGTCTTAAAGAAAGCGACCTAGTACGCGACTCAGCCAATAATAGTTTCGTTGCCAATTTTTTAAAAATCGTTTTCCTGTTTTTTATTAAACTCAGTAAACCGTTTTACAACAATTTTAAGACGTTTCGAAAATATCATGGCAAACGAAGAGATTATTGGTAATTCATCTGTCGGTGCTACCGAAAGGCCGTTTAAATTTGAGGGCAATCATTTCAAACGTTGGCAACAAAAAATGTTTTTCTTCCTGACTCTTAAAAAGTGTGCCTACGTTTTGAAACAGCCCATTCCTGTGGTTCCTGTTGAAGCTTCTGCTTCTGGAACTAATGAACAGACCGTTAACACCAACGGTGATGCTGTATCTGCCGAAAAAGACAAAGGCAAGGCCACGGCAGAACAGCTTAAAGAGAAAGCGCTGCAACTAGAAATAGATAGGCAGCTCTGGATTGATAATGATTATGTTTGCAAAAACTATATCATTAATGGATTGGAGGATGATCTGTATGATTATTACAGAACCTATAATACAGCCAGTGAGGTGTGGGAGGCTCTGAGTAAGAAGTATGATACTGAGGAAGCTGGAGTGAAGAAGTATGCTGTGAGTAGGTATTTGAAATACCAGATGGTTGATGAAAGGTCAGTGGAAGTGCAGTCACATGAACTGCAGAAAATTGCTCATGAGATAATAACCGAAGGTATGCCTTTACATGAGCAGTTTCAGATTTCTGTTATTATTGATAAGCTGCCCCCTAGTTGGAAAGACTTTAAGAATCAGCTCCGTCATAAGACAAAGGAATTTTCCATTGAGGGTTTGATTACCCGTCTTCGTATAGAAGAAGAATCCCGGAAACAGGATATGAAAGAGGAAGAAAAGATATTGGTTGTTTCTAACACCAATAAAAAGAAATTCGGTGCAGCTCTGAAGCCTACGGGCAAACCTTTGAAAAATCAGAATCAGAGCCGCGTTCAAAACCGAGTTAAGAATGGTAACCCAGTTAGGGGCCATATTGCTAAACAACATCAGCAACAACCACCTCCTAGAAATGACGCTGTTGAGCCATTTTACTGCTTCAATTGCTGGAAAACAGGTCATATATCAAAGAAGTGCAGAAATCCAAAGAGGCCTAAACCGGCTAATCTTGCACATATTAATGTGAATGTGGCTGATGAGCCATATGCTGCTATGATCACCGAAATTAATATGGTCGGTGGTACTGATGGATGGTGGATAGATACTGGCGCTACCCGCCATGTCTGTTATGATCGTGCTATGTTTAAAACATACACGAATGCTGAAAATAAGAAGGTGCAGATGGGTAATGCTCACACCTCTGATGTTGCTGGTATTGGAGATGTGGTTCTGAAGTTCACATCTGGAAAAACTCTTATCTTGAAGGAAGTCCTTCATGTTACTGAAATGAAGAAGAATCTTGTTTCTGGTTTCCTCTTAAATAAGGCTGGGTTTAATCAAACTATTGGGGCTGATATGTACACCATCACTAAGAATGGTATTTTTATTGGGAAAGGGTACGCCTCTGATGGCATGTTTAAGCTTAATGTTGATGAAATGATTATTAATAAAATTTCTCCTTCTGTTTACTCTTTGTGTGATTTTAATATTTGGCATTCTAGACTTTGTCATGTTAATAAACGATCTATTTTGAATATTAGTAACTTAGGATTAATTCCTAAACTTAGTTTTAATGACATAGAAAAATGTGAATTTTGTAGTCAAGCTAAAATAACAAAGAGCAAACATAAATCAGTAATACGAGAATCTGAACCAATGGACCTTATACATTCTGATATATGTGAACTAGATGGAACCATGACTAGGAATAACAAACGTTATTTTATCACTTTTATTGATGATTGTTCAGATTATACTTTTGTTTATTTAATGAAAAATAAAAGTGATGCTTTTGACATGTTCAAAATTTTTGTGAAAGAAATAGAAAATCAATTTAATACGAAAATCAAAAGACTTCGTAGTGATAGGGGAACCGAATATAATTCTAGTTTATTTAATGATTTTTATAAACAACACGGAATTATACATGAAACGACTGCACCATATTCCCCTGAAATGAATGGTAAAGCAGAAAGAAAGAATAGAACTCTTACTGAATTAGTAGTTGCTATTATGTTAAATTCTGGTGCCGCTAAACATTGGTGGGGGGAAATAATTTTGACTGTCTGCTTTGTTTTGAATAGAATTCCCAAATCTAAAAGAAGCGAATCCGCTTATGAAATATTAAAGAAAAGACAACCAAACTTGTCTTATTTAAGAACTTGGGGATGTCTAGCCTATGTCCGTAAACCGGACCCGAAGCGAGTTAAACTCGCTAGTAGAGCCTATGAATGTGTATTCATTGGTTACGCAGCAAACAGTAAAGCATATAGGTTCTTCGACCTAAATGAAAAAGTGATCATAGAATCTAATGATGCAGATTTCTATGAAAATAAATTTCCCTTTAAATCAAGAAATAGTGGGGGCACTGAACAGGATAATATTCCTGAGTCGAGTCACTTACCAGTGATACCAAATGCGGATAGCAATGACGAAGTAGAAAATGAACTTCGTAGAAGCAAACGTGTAAGAGTTGCTAAAGATTATGGTCCAGACTATGCGACCTTTACATTGAATGAAGATCCAGCAAATCTTCAAGAAGCCTTGTCATCGATGGATGCAGATCTTTGGCAAGAAGCTATTAATGATGAGATGGATTCTCTAGAATCTAACAAAACATGGCACTTAGTAGACTTACCTCCCGGTTGCAAACCAATTGGTTGCAAATGGATTTTGAAAAAGAAACTAAAACCCGACGGCACGGTTGAAAAATACAAGGCTCGCCTTGTAGCCAAAGGTTTTAGACAAAGAGAAAATATAGATTTCTTCGACACATTTTCACCTGTCACTAGAATAACGTCCATTCGAGTACTCATTTCTATAGCAGCTATTTATAACTTAATTGTACACCAAATGGACGTTAAAACTGCTTTTTTAAATGGTGACTTAGAAGAAGAAATCTATATGGAACAACCCGAAGGGTTTGTTATACATGGACAAGAAACTAAGGTCTGCAAGTTAGATAAATCTCTGTATGGTCTTAAACAAGCTCCGAAACAATGGCATGAAAAGTTTGATAACTTAATGATATTGAATGGGTTCAGACTCAATGAGAGTGACAAATGCATTTACTATAAAAGTGATGGCAACATTTGCACTATAATATGTCTCTATGTAGATGACATGTTGATATTTAGCTCAAACCTTTCTGCCATAAATAATGTGAAATCACTGTTGAGTAACAACTTTGATATGAAAGACCTCGGAGAAGCAAGTGTGATTCTTGGAATAAAAATCACTAGGTCTGAGAAGGGGATATCCCTAGATCAATCACATTATGTGGAAAAGATCCTAAAGAAATACGGTTACTTTAACTGTAAACCTGCCTGCACACCTTATGATCCCAGTGTAAAACTGTTTAAGAACACTGGTGATAGCGTAAGACAAACAGAATACGCGAGCATCATTGGTAGTCTTAGGTATGCCACTGATTGTACTAGACCCGACATCGCCTATGTCGTGGGACTCTTGTGTAGGTTTACCAGCAGACCCAGTGATGAGCATTGGCACGCTATTGAGAGAGTCATGAGATACCTGAAAAGGACCATGAATCTCGGATTACACTATCAGAGATTTCCAGCTGTACTTGAAGGGTACAGTGATGCTGATTGGAACACCTTGTCAGATGATTCCAAAGCTACTAGTGGCTTTATATTTAGTATAGCCGGTGGAGCTGTATCATGGAAGTCTAAGAAACAGACCATTTTGGCACAGTCCACTATGGAATCTGAGATGATAGCACTAGCAACTGCTAGTGAAGAAGCAAGCTGGTTGAGATGCTTGTTATCTGAGATTCCCTTATGGGAAAAACCTATGCCTGCTGTCTTGATCCATTGTGATAGTACTGCAGCTATCGCTAAAATTGAGAATCGTTTTTATAACGGTAAAAGACGTCAAATTAGAAGAAAGCACAGCACAGTGAGAGAGCTCATCACTACAGGTGCTGTGAGAGTGGATCATGTACGCACTAATGATAACCTAGCAGATCCTTTGACGAAAGGACTAGCTAGAGAGAAAGTCCAAAATACATCTGTCAAGATGGGACTAATGCCTATGAAGTGAATTACTTATGATGGTAACCCAACCTAAAAGACTGGAGATCCCAAGAATTAGGTTCCAATGGGTAAACAACAAGTTGTGAGTAATATGAGATGAACATGCAAATTAAGAGGCATGAATCCTGTAATGAGAAAGGTTGAGTTAGCAAAACTCTTAATGAAATCTATACTCTATAGGAGTGGAGTACATCAGGAGTACTCTTGATAGAATCACCTATATGAATGTGGAACTGAGGCCGGTTCCTCTGGAATTTCGGGGCGAATTCCTAGAGCATTCATGAAACTGGGATAGACGTGCAGGGCCATTAATGCACGGGCCTTAGAAAACACCTTAAGAAAGGTTGTGTGCTGGTTTGAGGAAAATCTGAGATAGAGTTCCAAGACTAAACGTCACTCTTGCTTAATCAGGCTCTTACTGGCTACGTGAAGGTTCCAAGACTTAGCTCACCTTCGCTTATGCACAATCTTACTGAAACGTTTAACGTTATGACTGAAACAACTTTTTTAAATTCAAGTGGGGGATTGTTGGAACATGATGAAGGAATAAGAGGAAACTTGGTATTGAAGTAAACACATTTGTTAGAACCATGTGTAGTGTGAATTGAAAAAAGGCTCTTTGAGTCCCACATTGGAAAAATCACACCACTTGGTAGTGTTTATATACCACAAGGTGGCAATCCAAGGGTGTGCCCTTGGGGTACCCACTTTTGTAAGAAAGGGAGACCACACACAATGTCGAATATCACACACGCGCGCGCCGCCGCCGCCGTCCGTCCGTCCGACCGGCCGGGCTTGGGCTTGGGCTTGGGCTTGGGCTTGGGCTTGGGTGATATATTAATTTTTTAATACTAAGAAAAAAGAAATTTTTGAATTTAAATTTCTGTTAAACGGTCAAATAATACGTGTGCCTGCGTGTCCTATTTTTATGCCACGTTTTGAAATTTGACTGAGCACTAACGGTCAAAATCGTGTGCCTTCAACTCCTGAAAACTCTCTGATTCCAGCTCCCTACTTGCCTATAAATACACTTCACTTCTTCAGTTTGAAACTCACTTTTCTTTTCTCTGCATTCTGAGAAACTGCTTTCTTTCTTCTCTATTTTTTCCTTCTTCGTTAAATTATTGTTGTTTCAATATTTGAACGGTTGTAAACCGTAGAATTGATATTCGCATATCAATTAGAGTGGTTCGAAATTTTCGACCATACTTGGTGTTATTCTGGCCGATACTACAGTGCAGTAGTTTATCGGTATTTTCTTTGAAAACAGCTGTTTTATCCTGGGGACTTCGCGGTTGATATACTACAGTGCACTATTTCGAGTAGTTCCGCGAAACGTCTTAAAGAAAGCGACCTAGTACGCGACTCAGCCAATAATAGTTTCGTTGCCAATTTTTTAAAAATCGTTTTCCTGTTTTTTATTAAACTCAGTAAACCGTTTTACAACACAAGGTTTTAAATATCAATCATCCATTGTAGTCGTGATGATTGATGTTACAAAAAATCACAGTAAAATACAACTGATGTAGTTACGGTGGTGGTTGCATAGACATAAAAAACCCTGAGAAAACGTATTTCCACTTGCATTATAGATTATGCTAAAAAAAATTGTTAATTCATCTTAGATACTAAACTTGTTTTGATCCACTATTAAAGGCACATGCAATTTGGTATTGTTTTTCCATAAACAACTAACAAGTTGTACTATCAAATTAAATTTCTTTGTAGACTTTTAGAATACAATTGAGAGAGAACTTTTTAATGAGATAAAAAAAATGTAGAGTTTGGATTCGTTGTGCATTGACCAAGCCTCTATTGGAATCTTTTGAATTGATTCTTCCAAAGGGATTGATGCATTGTGCTCTCTTTTTTCTCATATTGAAATATGGTATCTCATTGTTGAATACTTATACCTTAGCAATAAATTTCAATCTTCATTTTTCAATAAAAGACATTCAATCTACGTTTGAGAATGAGAAATATAATACTTTTCTTTCTCACATATCTTTTATAAATAAATAAAAAAATTAAATTAATTTCGATCCAATCATTTAAATTTTCAAATAAAAAAAAATGTGAATTTTAAAAAATTGTAACTATCTCTTTATCATTATTAGACTAACAAATTGTTTATAAATTGTATTAAAACCTTTCTACCAAAAAATATAATTGTATTAAAAACTTGTTTCACACCTTTCTGTGATATTTATATTTTGGGTTGTTGGCTTTCTCACTTTTAAGGTTAACAAGTGGGAGTACCAGGTTCGAACTTTGGTCTTTGCACATTACATACAATGTCTTTACCAATTGAATCTCATATTTTTTTTTGTCAATTAGCCGATAACTATAAATTTCACACTTAAAGTAGATAACTGAGATGATCAGGGTTCGAAGTCCGCCCTCTGCATATTCATGTGCCACCTGAGCTTAACTCACATGACCATTTTTCTATAATTTTATTATTGGGGTTTTCTCTATAATTTTATTATTAATAAAACAACCTTTGACCAATTAAATATTAAATATTTAATTATAATCATTCTATGTATGTAGTACGACTTTTTTTTTATGGACATATGTATGTAGTACGAGTTTTTATTTACACTTTTGTACTATGCTTTATACTGTTGGTCTATCATTTTCTGTATTTAATATCTCATGTTCCCTACTTTTCAAGTGTTTGAAAACCAAAACTCACGCAAATAAGAATGCATTAGTAACGAAGGAAATGTATAAGCCTCGTTGTATATGTTGACTTAGTTAGATTTCACCAACAATTTGGACTAATATATTTTTTCAAGACAGACAAATTTGACTAACTTATAACTTATGACAAACTCATAGTGTAGTTGTTCAACTTCAAAGTTGTTTTGTTTGTCCCTTACTAACTTTTAAGGTCAAATTTTAAATTCAAACTCTGCTCTAAATTCAAGCAAAGTAAACACGATTATATGCGGGTCCATATATGATATTTATGATCGAGTCTCGAAGGTTTTTTTCACAAGACTTGAACTTGAAACTTTATTTAAGGGATTCAAATTTAGTTCTACATAGACCAATATAATATTGGTGATAGATAAATATATATGATTAATATAATTTTAATACTGAAATTATTATAACAATTTAGAAAGGTGGCTCGACACTTATAACTTTTTAATACGACAATTATTATAACAAAAGTATGGGATAATTCAAAAAATTGAAAGACATAATAAAAAGGAATTCAAACTTTATAACTTTTTTCAGAAAAAGGAGTTCAAACTTTAAAAAAGTACATTAAAACAAAATAAAAACGATAACCAAATAAAATGAAATAGTACTATATGATAAGATTATATGTGTATATAGGACAAATCTGATTATCTAAAAGCAAACTTAACATTTTTTAATATCAAACGGTTAACCTAACCTATCCCCACCTCAATCTTGAACCGCAAAATATGATCTTACTAATTCATATTATTTATGAGACGGATTAAATATATTGGTCACAAACTTGTCAAGTATCAACTAATTTATCAAGCTATCCACACTTATAGTAAAAATTATGCTAATAAGTCTTCTACTAATTTTTGGTTTGATAGAATTTAATTGAGTAATGACTTGGTATTTCCAAATGTGCCAAATTCTTCTAACTTTAAGATTGTGCCAAAATGATTCCAAAAAAAAGATTGTGCCAAAATACTAGGCCACTAGACATACATAAAGTACTATAAAAAGGGTCACGAGACAAGAACAAAAGAATCATAGCATTATTAAAGATGGAAGCTTTCGTGAAACTTCACATATGAATAAACTTTATTCAAAATTAGTTGCATCATTCACCACGTAATGCTGATGCACCAATCAAAATTAGAGCAAGAATTTTGAAGCAAAGTTACATCATTCACTCCGTTTTTGTAGAAGCTTTAAAAGCAATTTATCATTGAATACTTTAAATAATTCACACAAAAAGTAGAACGTATAAAACTACTCCAATAATTTTATTGGATAATTTAATATCCAAAATTGAGAGTTTTGATTATTTGAGAAAAAGTAAATGAGATAACAAAGACTAACTTAACTTGTACTATCACAATTTCTCTTAATCATTGATTAATAATAAATGTGTGCACAATTTTCAGTTCACTCCGTTTGGCGCAGAACATCAACAAGTGCATCCTTTAAGGAAGGGTTTGAAGCAGCAATACGCTGAGCTGTTATGTCAAAATCTGCACCAGATCTGAAAGAAAACAAAGACATCAGATGTTAACGTTAGTATAAGATCTTTCCCAACATATATTAGTATATATGAAGCACGACAAAGACAAAGACACCAGACGCGACACGTATACCGACACGTCAACACTGATAGTCATTTAAAAAATGATATAATTGATAAATGTAATCGGTGTCATGTCAGTGTTGGACACCGACGCGTATCCGATATCGGGACACGTCTAATCTAAAAAGTGTTCGTTCTTTATATATATATATATATGAAGCTTCATGTTTTATAGTTTTCTGTACTTATAGTAAATCCAACTATGATTTCATTATGTATCTATAAAATGGAGACACATGTATGTAAAGTAAATAGACTATGTACCTAACTTGACTATGTGTAAAAACTATCTAGAAACTGGTACATGTTTCACTTCGTTAAGAATAGGGTTTATGTCTAAGCAAAGTTACTTACGGATCAAATACAACACCTCCAGCTTCTCTAACAATGACAGCACCACCTGCCACATCCCTGGAAAGAGACCATGTAATTATGTTAATCACTTAACATAAAATCCAAATACAGTTTACACTTTAACCTTACAATGTAAAATAAGAAGAAAAACGTTAAAAAGAATATGAAGCCTATCTTTAATTAAAATTAGGGGCCTTAGCAATTAGGCCTCTACATGTTTATTTGGGAAAAAAATTCTCACCCCCCAAAATCACTTCAAATGTACACAAAAAAACACAGTTTTTGCACTGTCGGGATTACGGATGTCAATTTGATCCCCCATCCCCAAACACTATTAAAATAGTCTTTATATGTATATATTTAGGTACTTTATATGTTATATATTTTCACACAATATTTGCATAAATTTGTTTTTATGTGATGTTTTATTATTGTCACAACTCACAATAATTTCTTAATTTTTTATTTGTTTCATGGTTAAACTTTTTTTACAACTAGTTTGATTGAAAATAACAGAAAATTGATAATATTTTAAATGGTGGGGAAGTGTGTGGTAAAGTATTCTTCGCCCATTCCCCGCCCCGTTGACATCCCTAGTCGGGATGTGTACTTCGAGACAAAAATATAATTTGTGTACTATCCAGAAATACACTTCCAGAGGCTTTTAAAAAATGTGGGGGAGGAAAAAGTTATTTTCATACACTTTTGGCTTCATAGCATCAAACTTTATGGATCTTCTGCAAAATATTCAAAGGGTCATGCATATAATGTTGTGTCTCTTAGGTCTATGGATGTTGTTTTTAAGAGAATTTGTTTTGCCATCTAGAAAGAGTTAGCGGCTCAACTTGTTGTCTGCTTGCCTTTCATTCATGTGCAATTATCTTACATGTATAAAATCAATATAAAAGTGATCTATATACTAAGCTAAAATATTTATGGACCTATAAAGCCCTTGCTTTTACTTGCCCAATGGTTGGGCTGGCCCAGTAACATAATGATAATGCTAAAAAATTTATGCAGGAGAAACTCATACCATGGACCACCAAATCCAGCTTCATAGAATACATCCAGCCTTCCACAAGCAATTCCACAAAGATTCAGAGCACAGGAGCCACTCATTCTAATAGATCTCACCTGAAATATAGAAAGAGGGTAGTTATTATGACAGAACAGTTTATATATCTTTAGTTCAAAAGATTCTATGGCAAGTCATGGTTTTACCTTGTAAAGCAAGCTATTAATCCTATCGGTGGTAGCATCCAGTGTTTTCTTGTCACGTTTTGTTCCAGCCTGCTCTTTCAGAAGGGGAAAACCCAATGAATTTCAAATTTGCATTATTTCAAAATGCATCACATAGCAATCAAGCCAGAAATAAGGCTCTAATCTAATATGTCATATTTTGATAATGTCATAAGGATCATCTGCTTAATAGAATGAGAAACTTATGTACAAGTCAAATTAGGTATTAGACCAAATACAGGACATTAACAAAGTTGATTATAGTTCATGTGCTTGTCTAACTAAAAGTATTATCCTCACATAGATGGTCATTCCACAAATTCACACAGATACATGACATAGGCGGGGAGAGGAATACACTTCATTGATGTGAATGAAAAATAAAATTGAATAGACTTCACATAATCAATTATAACAGGTTTGACGTACCTCAGTTGCAAGAAGAGAGTTCAACAATTCAGTTTGCGATGATACTGTGGAATTCAAGGTATAAGTATGACATCTATATTAATAACAAATGATTAAAAGACGACAAAACAGATTACACACCTTTTATAGGGTTCCCGTTCAAAAAAGCACCTTTTCCACGAACTGCAGTGAAAAGCTACAATACAACAATCCCAAATTTCAATTTGCATACTTAGCAAGACAGGAAACTTAATTTCATATACCACATAATTCCATGCTTATAATCCTTATTGAATCATATTCCTAAATTAATTACTTCAATGTCAAGTCCTCAAAGACGAGCTTTGGAGTAATGTTTAGAGCTATTGCTGTATGACTAGAAGGCTCTCAGAAAAACTTATTGGTTGCGTGGTCAACCACTTATAAAGCATATTCAAGAGAGAAGATTTCACACCTCATTCATTATAGGATTGTACACAACACCAACTGTTGGAACTTTTCCAATTGTAAGACCAATAGAGACACAAACAAAAGGGAACCTACAAAATATAGATAGTCAAATTATAGCTAATCAATATGTAAATATGAGTATGTTTCACCAATCACTGTCAACTTAAGTATCAGAATTGATGATTACCCATGCACAAAGTTAGTAGTTCCATCTAGGGGATCAACAATCCATGTGGGATCATCAGTAAGTTCTGTAGTGCCAAAAGCAGCTGTGGTTTCTTCCCCGATGAACTAATAAAATCACAAATACAAATGAATGTCAGGAAATAAATACCGGCAAGTGGCCATAATAGGCACCCATTTAAAACATGACCATATCATTGGAGGAAGATCCAGGCGAACCTTATGAGTGGGATAAAGCTCCTTGAGATGATTAAATATTAGGTCTTCACATGCTTTATCAGTTTCAGTCACCAAATCAACCTGTACACCACAGCGAAGGGATAACATTGTAAGAAAAGAGCAATAATAGTTTATTCTTTATAAGCTGTGATAATGCCCAGATTTTAGTCAATTGTATGACTACCTGAACTTCTTTAAAAGAAGTTATAGTAGTACAATTAAGAACCTCGGACTTCTCACTTTTCTACGAAGTGCAGACACTTAAAATTGAAAGTGTGTCTGATGTCTGACATGACATTGTCACAACCCTGACACATGTGGTTATATTCAACTACTACTTTTATTTGCTCAAATTATTAATGGTCTATTATCTATAGACATGTCAGTGTCGTGTCCACTGACAGAACTGTCCATGTCTATAGACAATGATATTCATACAAGCTTATTAAGTGTATGTTTGGTATCACGGTGGGTATGCCATAATTACAGTGATCCACCTTGATTGCTCAAAAGCTACAAAGTGTAGTTTTTGCAAAATCATTGTGGATCACCATGATTCTAATACATCCATCGTGATACCAAACATAGGCTAAGTACTATCACTAGATTTATTTTTTTTAACTATGTTTTAATGTGAACTATCTACCAATTTTGTCGATGAATACTGAGAACTTGGCTGACCACCGACTTTGCCGATGACTAGACTGGTCACCAAGTTAGCTTATTTAGTGTATCGAAAGCAAATTTGAAAAATGTGATAAAAATCAAAGGCTAAGAAATCAGTCACAATAAGTAAAATCAACACCAATTGCAATAATATGAATAAAATTGAACATGAAATGAAAGTAGGATTTAAAATAAATTATAAAAAAAAAAGAGAATGGGAAAGTACAAACCGATCCTTTGTGTTCGACATGTTTGGTCTGGTAGAATCCTTTTCGAATAACCTGAAAAGAAAAAATTGACAGTGAATCAATAGAGAGAGAGAGAGAGAGAGAGAGAGAGAGAGAGAGTAGAAATGAGAAAGAACTAACGTCGCCAGCTTTTTGAG
Organism: Trifolium pratense; assembly: GCF_020283565.1. Taxonomy (NCBI): domain Eukaryota; kingdom Viridiplantae; phylum Streptophyta; class Magnoliopsida; order Fabales; family Fabaceae; genus Trifolium; species Trifolium pratense. Next base: position 32,986,435 of record NC_060065.1, read on the forward strand.
CAGCGTCGACAGCAGATGCAAGGAATTGATCAGAGAGTGAATCTACAGAATAGAACAGTTCAGTGGATCAGTGAGTAACACAAATTATTAAGATCTCAGAGAGAGAGAGAGAGAGAGAGAGAGAGGTACCATTGTTGTCAACCATTTTGTGTAGAATTGTAGAGAGAGAGAGGGTACGGAGGCGATGATATGGGAGAGGCTGTGCTTTGTTCTTGATGCTTCCTTTCGCGCACTAACCAGTCAGTCACAACAACCGAACTAGCTATTTGGAATGGAATATATAGGCACCAGTGGTATATTCCACCTTTAGGTCCGTTTGGTGCACAGAATAAGAGACAAGATAAAATAATTGTATCCTGTCTCAATTCAGTGTTTGGTGACACAGCAGGATATGATAAGTTAATCTTGAAGCTTATCTTATCCTATCCTTATCCTATCCAGGATATGATAAGAATTTTTTTATTTATTCTATAAAATATATTTTAAAATAAAAAACTGAAAATTAATAAAATATAAATAATAAAATAATTTGATAGTAAATATATATATATATATATATATATATATATATATATATATATATATATATATATATATATATATGTGTGTGATTTTCTCATAAGGGTAATTTAGTAATTTATATAATCTAAAAAATTAAAATTTTCCTAAAATTACAATATTTTAAAGTAAAATAATTATTAAAAAATTTCAAAATAGGAATATTAATTTAAATTTAATAACAACTTAAATATAATTCTTTTGCAATGGTAGTTTTATTATTTACATATGAGATATATCATATATTTATTTAGCTTATCTACCATGTATAAATGAGTTATTTATTTGATCATGATTCATATAAAAAACTTAATTTATTTATTTTCTCATGATTTGTATTTAAAATTTAAAGATATTTGATTACTTATTTATATTTTTATTTATAAAATTCAAAGTATTACAATATAATTTTTAAAAAATAACAATTGTTTTACAATGGTAATTTTGCCATTTAAATATGTTATGTATCTTATCATATTGGTATGAACAAGTATGTATTAAAAATATGATATAATAGTTATCATGTTTGTTATCTTGTGTGCACCAAACACAAGATAGGATAACCGAGGATAACTGTTATCCTGCTGATATTTTATCCTATCACTATCCTGTTGTATATCATATCCTGTCACTATCCTATCCTGCGCACCAAACGGGCCCTTACTGTTTTTTTTCTTTTTACTTGTTCAAGTAACATAATAAAAACAAAAGTTGTTCCATTGAAGTTATCTTCTCAAATCTCAATAAACTAGTTTATAGCTTTTAACTCATATAAGTTAAAAGCTTTGTTTCGTAACAGTTTTTAAAAACGAGTTTATAGCTTATTTTATTAACGAATAACCACTGAACTATATCAATAATAGATATTAAAAATCTCTAAAAAGTAGGAAATGTCATTAGCTCAAGTATATGGTGAAGGACTTACATGGATGGGCAACAATATTCAAATTGTAATGTAAGCTACTCTCACACTGAATGAACATAATAACAAGGAATATCATTTGAAAAATTATGTAAAATATTTCCTTTCATATTATTTTTAAAGTTCACTTGTGAATTTTTACCATCATGCAATTTTTTCTTTCGAAAATGCAGTTTAGATTGTCCCTCTATTTTTTAAAATGATGTTTTAATCTACTATTTTAAAAACTAGTTTGCTGGCCTCTAATTTTGTTTTTTCTTAATTTTCTACCTCCATTTCATTTCGAAGTATTTTTGCTAATGTGGCATGCTTATTATTGGTGTGGTAACACTTATGTGACCTTTTTTGCTGAAATGAATATTCAATGCTTGTGAGACAACTTGGTAATACAAGTTCATATATGGCTGAGCTATGGAGGCTTCACCAATGGCTATGCTTAGCAAGGTTGGGTAGAGAAGGAAGTGCAGTGGCTGTCATGTGTACCAAGAAATCGATCGTTGAGCTGATGTGCGCAAATATGGGTTGTAACGACAGCATCAAAGAGGTGATTTTTTATCATCCACCTAGTGAGGTGGTGCAAGTGTTTGCTAATGATCTTGGGAGAGTTTCTTTCTCCATAGTACGTAGTGTCTATGTAAGTTTTCTTTTCTTGGATTCACGCCCCTTTGTTTACCAAAAGAAAACACTTCAAAAGCACATTGAAAATGCTTTAAAATGATTTAAAAGGTAATATAAAATCCAAAATAATTCCAGATGGAAGGAATGATGAATTATTTCAAACAGTATAATGGAATTATTGTTTCCAATTGTGATAAAAGTGACTGGCATATGGGATATGCCAAAACTATCCTGATGCATATTTTGGCCGATCCCATATTCCCGTGCCCCACACTTTTTCCAAATGTTACGTTTCCCTCGACAAGACTAAGATTATACCAGAGAAAAGGGTAGAGATCTTGTGGTCCTCTTTTGTTCCAGTGAAGTCTCCAACACTGTTGGGAAATAAGGTAGGTAACTTCTCAAATCTGTCAAAATTTCACTACCGGACGCATGCTTACTTCCAGTAATATGCGGAGGCAGATTGAGAAATTATCGATTGAAATCGACCAACATAAGAGAAACCAGTCATGTACGCAACAGTCATCGAAATACTGACTTGGTAGGGGACTGAAGCAGATTCCCCAACTAGTGCAAGGTTACAAAAGCAGTAGAAGACCATCATACACATAAGTATAAAAGGATGAGTCAAATAAATTTGCGGGGGTCAGATTATAGCACGACCTCAAACATTTATAATTACATGCGGCTAGGAATATGTTTATTACTTTCTAAAACATGGAAAGTATAAACCGATGTAGCTCGTTTAAACAATTTATTTATCTAATATTTTACAGGGAGGCGAGGCGATAGAATTACAGAAAAAGATTTAAATCTGAATAAAATGATAGTTGCATCTAACATAGCTATTATAATACACAATTCTTAAGGTAAAATACCACATTGCAACTTGTCATTTAACTGTGTCTGCAACTCAAGCACATTATTCGTTAACCTTCAAGAGCAGCAATTTCCTCCATCACTTGGGCTTTGTCAGCTTCAAACTGTTCATCCTCTGTACAATTCCAACAAACATGTTATCATCGGAAAATATTTTATACGATAAAAGAAACAACTAACTATTCAATAGACGGTATCACTTACCTTTCTCAATTTTGAATTCATCCAATAGTCTCAGCATCTTACTTTTGTTTGCAACAAATATGCTGATAATATCAGCTGGTTTATTTTGGTTTGCAGCAAATAGCTGTTTTGACAAGGAAACGTCAATAACTTGCACAGATCAAAATGTATGATATAACTTAATTGTAATACCTTGAAAACATGAAATGCTTCTATCTGTATGCTCTTGCTTGACTCCTGCATAGTTAATCAGCAATGACCCATTAAACAATCACTTTGCACATACATATAAATTCTTAATTTTCTTTTCTCCGTTGATCATATTAACATCCAAAACTAAATAGAAATGTGTTCGGTATTCAGATATCGATGCTTAGAGTCTTGGACAAACTGTACCTATAACAAGAATGGTGATGGGCTATATATTTTGGTGAAACTAAAAACAGCAAAAGATAGAGGAAAGGAATAAACATTACAATCAAAAGAGGGAGTAGGGGAGAAGCACACAATCAAGGCAAGAAGATAAGTGAGAGGCATGTAATTAAGTTTTATGTAAAAGGACCATACTCTTAGAAGATTCATCAAAATCCTCAGGTTTTCTCTTGAGCTTACATATCGCGTCATTACAGCAGAATTTGAACGATCAAGTAACATATCTCCCAGCAACTGTGAAAGAGAAAGAAATCAATCTCAGCAATTTTCTATGCATCACCCGAAACATGAAAAAATGTAATAAAGACCTCAGTAACAACACATATTAATTATAACATCAGATTACATGGACTAATGTTCCAAATTTTATGAGGGAAAAACAAAGAATATCATTGCACCGATTATGTTATTGTTGACTAGCTGTGATGGTTTTTTAACATTTCAGTAACATTCATAGGTCATATGTACTGCAAATGTAATAATTAATAAACAAACAAGCAATGAAATCAAATGTTCTACGATTTGAAGTTAAATTTTCAGCTAGGAGATCTGCATTCTTGCTTCCTTAAATAGTCATACAATTTAGTAAGTTACAATTAAGATCAAATACAAATTCATATAGCACCTTAACAGCTAGGCGCCTTGTAATATAATTGGAAGATTCCAACAGCTTAGAGTTATAATCTGCAAAAAACTGAAAACAGTAACAATAAAGATGGTCAGTAACAGTTAATAAGTAACTGATGATACATAATCATTTCAATAAAACAGATACATATATTAAACATGTTAAGTAAAATAAAACAAGTGAAAGTGATAACTAGATGATTGTATGCAAGCAGAAAGTTTTAAAACATAACTCAAAAAAGAATTAGCTTAAAACTTTATTCCTAGATAAGCCAAAATAAACATGAAGATTCATTGTAACAGTGATTAGTGGCCACAATATGCCTAATGATTAGAAAATGTTTTCACCCTCGGTTCAAGAAGATTCATTTACCAAAAAGGATATTGTTATATGTAACAGAAATCTATTTAAAAGCAACAAAACAATTTTTTTAAAAGAAAAATGAGTATGCTATATATATTGAAAGAATAGAGTTTAAACTAATAATCAGAATAGTATCTGTCATATTATAATTATAAAATCATGATCTAACTTATGCTAACATTACCAGCAAATAACAAACTCATGAGGCAATCAAGCATACCACCCATGCATGTTATCTAGCTAAACAATGCCAGAAGAAATACATGGTGGCATGTCGATATACAAGTGTGTATATAGATTAAAATTATAACATTGATTCTAAGGTTGAAGGGGAACCTACCCATTCATAATTCTTAGAAAGGAAGTCAGCTACAGTTGATTTATGTCGGGTCATGAGTTCCTGAAAGTGGAAAACAAATTATAACATTGGTTCAGTTTCAAAAATGTGCATGTCACAAACGAAGAAACAGCGAGCATAAAAGTACTTTCAGATGATACCCACTTTAAAAGTTGCCGCAGCATCTGCAGCAATGTCGAAATTTGGAAGTTGGATATAATCAAAGAAATTCTTCATATGAGGGGAGTTCAGAACATATCTGATACAAAACCATGAAGCATTAGAGCATCACAAGAGATGGGGAAAAGTTTATCAGACCTAGACTGTTTTTTCTTTTCTAATTCTCAATTTCAGTTTCTTTATATGACCTTCCTGCACATTACCCCTCTTATTTGGCATAAATCTACAAGTGGTGCAGTTACATGGATCTATAGGAACCAAAAGATCCTGTTTATTACTAGAAGGATTGTGTTTCTAGCAGTCATCATTAAAAGCTTAGAGCTTGATACACATAACAAAAAATAACACAAAATGAATTATCTGCTCTTTTATGCTTACTTTGCAACAATCTGGTGTCTTATACACTCCCTCAGCATTGCCCCATAGTGCAAAGCCATATCCGTGTTTTCATAACTATAAAGAGACAACTGTCAGTAACTGCATGATGGAAACAACACTGAGCAAAGTATAATCTAGTAAAAAGGTCTATAAGAAACAAAGGAAATCAAACACATAGCAAGACAGACATGTGACAAAACTATATTTTACTTAAAATTCAGAAATGGTGACCAACGACGTAGATTATCTTGTTTAATTCAGCGAAATTATTCCAATGGTTGGTGAGAAAATAAATGTATATTTCCATCCACGGTAGTCAAAATCCCAATTTGAATTGTAAAATCCTATGATTTTATGGTAATGCTTGCCCTAACGATTAAGAGTATAAGCATAATGCTATTTTGGTGGAATTGTCCCCTGTTAATCATTGAACCGAATGATCTACGATCTTTGAAACGTTTGTGTAATTATGCTTATGAATGAATTTAATGCATATCAAGTGAGAGGAGTATCTTATTATGAGAGAGATAAGAGAAATAGATAATGAACATTAAATAAATAATATGGTGCACATTAAAAGTTCCACATAAAATTAATTGCACGTGATTTTTTTCTACAACCTTCTCCTTCCTTGTTCTCTCACGGAAACACGTAAGTTCCTTCAGTTTCTTGATTCTCCCTACTAATTTCTTTCAACAAACTAGGCTAATAAAAATACACTATTATCATGAAAAATCATTGCAATGGTTTTGGTGATCTTAGTCTATGTCAGTTTAAGACCCCTTGTGTTTTTAACTCCATATCTAGCTAAAAATAACTCAGGAAATGGAAACTAAAATTCTCTGCTAATGAATCGAATTGACCTCTATGCTTCTTTCTTCCATTTTTCTAGTAAAACTCCCTGTTGAGTGTTAATAATATCCAAAACAATCAAAGAGAGCAGCAAGAGAACGGGTAAAAATTATTTCGAACAAAATTAGGGATTTTGCAATTGTGGCACACAACGATAAAAGGGGTAAAAAAATATACTGAATCAGAGACAAAAGATGAATGTTTTTTATTAGTGCGGATTTAAACTAAATGTTGTTGTCCATAGAAAGGCATCAGGAAACAGAGAAGTTACAGAACGAACATGAAGGCACGGTAAATTAATAGCGAGCAGAAATGTATAATATGTGGTTTGATTTTTAATTAGTAAATTGATCACAGCCGTTTAATTTAATCTAAGGGTTGTTATCCAATCCTCTCATTATAAACACTTCTCTCACTTGATATTCCCTATCATTTTGTATAATCTTGGGATTAGTGATACGATTCCACAATTTTACTTCCCCTTCCCTATATTGCATAGGATAGAATCTCGATTCTGACTGCCTTTTTTCCATGCATGGTCAAGGAGAAAAGTACACCCTATTGATTTCAAAGCTTAGTAGGACAAAAATGATTAAGCAACAAAAATATTAATATTTCTTACCCAACTATCAAAATATCCATAAGATCCATATTTTTCTCCAGGTAATCAGATGCGATCAACTTAGACTGAACCGGTTGCCTTTGTAAATTTGCAACAACTTGGGTGGCGTCTTTTCTGGCCTGCAAAAGCCCATAGTTTTGACTCTCAATTTTTACAAATAATAAACAGTTGCAATACAGTATAAAGATAAAACATCCGTGTGCGACTCAAACCATCACCCGACGGTGCAACAATGCTAACATCTTAACAAGCATACACGTAAATCTAACGGCAGTTACGATATCAAATAAGTAATAAAAAAAATATGCTTATTGAACTGCAAATATATTGGTCTCAAAATTCCTTAATACCTCCAAATTCAATTTAGGAATACAATTGATAAGCAGTCGCAACGTGTCCTCCTTAAAGAACTCCTGAGTTAACTGCGCACAAGCTTCCGTCACTGGTTCAGATTCACTATTTCCATAAAGAATTGACTTTAGCTCCCTGATGTTTTTACATAGCTCATTCATTTGCTGTAAGATGCATCATAAACATAGTAAACATCAAATAAGAATGAGTGGTTTTGCTAGCATATGCAGTCAGCTGTTCCTTACACAAATTTTACTCTCTTACAAGTATAACTTACAAGCACAGTTACATTTAACATTGACATACAAGTATAAGTTCCTACCGGGAAAAACTAGCCCTACATGGATAAACAACTCATTTGTAGCATATAGCACAAGCGCTTATCATGATAAATGCTTACGTATAAACTTACATAAGATATTTCTATAGCAAAAGATAAAATAAAGTCAAGTTGTTTTTGTATATGCTATAAGTTGTTTTCACAAGTTATATTGAAGAACTTATGAAAATATACTGAAAAAAACTTATGAAAATTGTCACAAGTTGTTTTCATAAGTTCTCCCAATCAGTCTCGCAAACACAAAACTTACACTAGTACATAAGCTAAAATAAGCTAATCGAAACAAGTCCTAAATACCGTAACAAAATTTCCACTAAACAATTCCAAATAACATCTACAAGAAAATTGCAATGATAAAATATGATCATCATTCATCAATCACCAACAATTGAAGTAATCATTTGAAACAAATCACTGCCAAATACAGCTGCGAATTACATCTAACATATGCTCATTGCAAATTGCTGATTATAGCATGAATACAAAATATGGAAGAAAAAAATAATCATATCCTAATTCCTAATAAGAAACAACAGCACGATATCAAAATTAAATATATAAAAACATCATAAACACAAATTTTAAAAATCGGAAGCTGAAAATGCACATAGCTAATAGAAATTGAAGATTTCATCAACGATTAACAATTGCAATGAGTTCATTCATAATTCAAACATAACGGGAAAAAAAATCTGAAAAATAAATTGCGATCTAAAGATAATAGAAACAAACTTTTTCTTCCTTCTTGCTATCGCGTGATTCGGTGCTGCTATCGAAGTAGATAAGAAGATCTCTGGTTTGGCGCACAATATCAATAGGAGTGCGTGGCTTTGGCTTGAAGAGACCCTTCATCTTCTCAGGTTAGGGTTTCTGATTCAGCGAGGAAGATGAAGATGAATGGTGAAGAGAGAGTTAGAGAGAGAGAGAGAGAGAGAGAGATTTTTTATTTTGCCATATTAATATTAGTTAGTTCAATTATTATTACTATTTATGATTCAGATTTTTATCAGAAAAAAAATGAAATTATTATGTGTGGATAATCCAGAATGAAGATGCATTAGGATACGATCTGTTATGAGATTAGATTCAAGTTTTGATACTAATACCAGAAAAAACAAACTTTTGTTTCATCTTTTTTCCCCCTTTTACGTCGATTTTAATTCAACCACTCTAAGTTCGGTAAAAAAATGAAAATGAAAATACTCCATAATTTATAATATCGGATTATGATAGGATGATTTTTGTCCATAAAATAGTTATGATTAATACGGATCGGGATCGAGTGACTTTATGGCGCGAAAGACATACTGTCTTTGGTTCTTTATTAGCCGTTTGAGTAATCTGAGGCATCATCCAATGCCACACGTCCTTATATTAATTAAAAGGCAAAAAATATTTTGCTCTAATATTTTTTATTATAAGGAAGGTTAGTTGTTAGTATTATAATATTATGTTTGTTTTTTTTTTCTCTTTTGTCAGGGCTTTAACCTTGAATCTCAGGCTCTTTAATCCTTAGCTCAATTAGTTTGACCAGCTGAGCTATCCATCTCACCTCATATTTTGCGCTAATTTCTTTTTCTCTCCTTCTAAACCATCATGATCTAACTTAGATTGTCACCACTGTTATTAAATCCAACCATCGGCACTGCATACCGCACTGACTTTACCTTTGTATACTGCGTACCCTAAAGAAAAGAAAATAAACAACCACTAAGAAAGAAAATACAATAAGGTGACCACTGAGACCCAACTACACACGACAACAAATTTTAACAACTCTGGCACAAAATATGATACATCCTCCACTCATGTAAGGAATGGATTTACCCTGATGTGATGTCATTGTTCTAAACGACTGGATGTGATAAATATTATGGTGATAAATGAGTAATGGTGTTTTACTAGTCACAATCGAGTACATGAAAACTATGATGAAGTAAGTAACACAAGATCATAACTAACAGTTCTAACAACTTAAGAGGTAGTTATAATTGCTCGTAGAGGCTTACGAGCTTTGATAGCTTGCAACTCAAGTTACTAATGACAGTTTGTTCCTTTTCCACATGATGTTGTCTTCCATTTCATAATCTTCATTCTGCTTATCTTTCAACAAATGTCATGATTTCAAAAAAGTTTCTAAAATTTCCATTTTAATAATTTGTGTTACTTAAGTAACTAAAGAGCTAAATAGAAAACTAACATGGCGCGAGAAGTACGAGAGGCGTAAAAAAAAAACTCAGAAATTAATTTGCCATAGCATACCAAACATCTTTCTCACATATTCCCTAAAACTAGGGGTGTGCAAAAAATTTGGTTATCCTTAACCAAATTACTAACCAATTCATATCCAATCATAGTTTGCAAAATCCATTTAAAAAAAAAAACCACACCACTCCAATAAAAGAACACCAATTATAAACCATAACCACATTTTGTAATTTGGTTTGGAATTGGTTTGAAAATTCAGGCCCAATAGCTAATTCAGGCCCAATTTTCAATTTTTTAAAATTCTTTAAATTGTTTATTATATAATAAAATAATTAATTAAAAGAGGTGGTGGAGGACCGGTGGTCAACACAGCGATCAACGCGACCAACGGTGGCCGGCGTGGCGGCGCTCCGACCGTATGATGTTGTCTTCTATTTCATAATCTTCATTCTGCTTATCTTTCAACAAATGTCATGATTTCAAAAAAGTTTCTAAAATTTCCATTTTAATAATTTCTGCTACTTAAGTAACTAAAGAGCTAAATAAAAAACTAACATGGCGCGAGAAGTACGAGAGGCATAAAAAAAATCTTAGAAATTAATTTGCCATAGCATACCAAACATTTTATCTTGTGCCCCCAAACTTTCTCACGCATTCCCTAAAACAATCAAAATACCCCCTCGATATCTAGGTAGCAAATTCAGTTCGCATTCTATGTAACGGGTGACAATTTTTTTTACTCAACATATGAACCCTTCACACCTCCATGAATAAAACTATTATGGTAAAACACAATTCACAACTTAGTGGGAACACAAACGCAGTTCGCTGTGTAGAGTATGAACTCAAACATAGTTTGCTATGTAGAGTGCAAACTCAATTTACACCTTAACTAATAAACCTTATAAATATCTGGCCGCAGTCAAAAACACCAACAAAAATTAATGAAATGTCATTAAAGGGGTCGAGATTTATTTTCTTAAGCGAGGAGATTCCCTGAGTTTAATGCTGATGCTGTTGTTAATGAGAATGATATATGGAGGAAGGAAATAATGAGAATTTAAATGAGGGACCAATTTTACGTCAATAAAGGAAATCATGGTAACTTCATGCTAAGTTTAAGCAAGGAAATCATGGGAAACAAATCAAAGATGGAAGAGTAATTTTAAAAGGGCTCCAAATCAGGAAAAATCAATCAAGGAGTAATTTTAATGGAGTCGGAGGAGGAATTCCGATGAAGCGTCCTACACATCTTGAACTTCACAAAACTTGCGTCATTTATAACATCGATGCTCCTCAACATGTATCTATTATCTTCCCCTTTTTATTATTATCGTTCTTTTAAATTGCACCTGCTTCACCAAAGTTATTAAGGTCCTGTTTGAATTAGCTTATTTTGAGCTTACGCAAACAGGTTATGTAATTTTTATGTATTATTATAAGTTTGTTAAGGTAGTTTGTGATAAAATAGCTTATAAAAATACAATTTTCATTAGTGTGAACTTATAAAATAGCATAAAATCTAATTTATATTGCATAAGCTGTTTGTGTAAGCTCAAAAATAAGCTAATCCAAACAGGGTCTAACTTCACAATTCAGTATTTTGTTGCATAAAAGCGCTTATAAGTGTTTGTAAATTTATAATGGCAAAACTATATATTAATTGTACCGTACATATTTGATTAACATAACCCTTTAGATAAACAACTTAAGTAACCACTTATATCTATAAGTAATTATTCTCTCCGGCTTTAATTATAAAATATATTCACCTTTCAAATTCATTGAATAAGTATTTGGTTTATATTAAAGATTCAATGAATCAAGGAGAGAAGATACTCAGTGGTTAATTTGTGAGAAAAATAGTATTGGAGCTAGATGCTGACTTCTGATGTAGAGTTGTATTCTGATACAGAGTTGTTCATCGCATGATCGGTTTAAAAACGGACTCTTCATATATTCCATAATCAAATATAGGAGAATCCTAAAAAAAATGTTAAAGGGTGAAACTTTTTGTTAGTAAATTCACTAAAATCATTTGTAAGTTACTAATTTAATAATAAAAATCAAATAAAAAATTTAGTGGCATTGTTATTTAATCTAATAATAATAATAACTGGGAACATATATGCCAACAACTCATGAATGTCGAAAACCACGTCATCATGCATTTCATAATCTTTAATAATAAAACATTGGAGTATTATGTGAACTGATATATTTCTTTAATAATAAAACATTGGAGTCAAACTGTTTTCATATATGATATAACCCACCTATAAGCTATTTTCTTAAGCTTTCCCAGGATGTTGTTTGGATAAACAGCTTACAGAACAAACACTTATCATGATAAACGCTTATTTATAAGCTTACATAAGCTTTTTTTTTATAGAAAAAGATAAAATAAAAATATATTGTTTTTATATATGCTACAAGCTATTTTTTTCATAAGTTATATTGGAGAGCTTATGAAAATAGGTTGAAACAAACTTAAAAAAATTGTCATAAGATGTTCTCTGAAACAATCTCACAAAACTAATACCAGTAGATAAGTTCAGATAAGGCGATCCAAATAAACCCTAAATGACTTATTAGATATAAGCCGAAAACAACTTTTGGCATTTTCATAAATTTTCTCAAACAGTCTCACAAGTGGCGCTTAAACCAATACATTCAAATAAGTTAATCCAAATAGTCTCCGATTGGGTTTCTCCACTTGTATTCCCCTTCTTTTCTCTGTATCTGACTGTTTTTTTTAACTATTTTCAATTATCTACAAGTTCATGTTTTGGTGTATGCAGACAGATCCCAAAAATTATTCTAGGGCTTATGCAGCCTTGGGAGTTGATAACAGTGTAAGATTGGATATTTTTTGTCAAAACTTTAAGGTTGATGTGATACGGTTCACGAATGATGACATTGAGTTTGACATGATTGGTATTGATCCTGCAATTGCCAATGCTTTTCAAAGACTTCTCATAGCAGAGGTGACATGTTTCTATTTTATTTCAATCTTCATCTTGTATTGAATATTACTAAGATTCATTAGAATAGAGGTGACATGTATCTTAGTTTGTGTTTTTTTAACAACTAAGCGCCTGTTTGGTTCCGCGTTTGTAACCCCTAGACGTGTGTTTTAATGCCATCACCATGATTTTTCAGTTTTTCAACATGTTTGACTCTTCTTTGTAAAATCGATTCAGTCTTCCAAAAGCAATTCTAGGAGAAGCTCCAAATCCTAGCTTCTGCGTTGAGTCTCAAATCAATTCTTCTTTACTGTTGGTTTGACAGTTAATAAACTCATTTTCTTCCTTTTTTTGCCCTCACCTACATATCTATCTATTTACCCTTGGATCTATCTCGCTTTTTCTCTCCAAATTTCTGCAAACAACTTTCTAATTCACATCACTCAGATTCACTCCTTCAACTAGTTGCATGTTTCCGTTTCCATTAGAAACACAATCATACGATCTGTTTTTTCCCTTGTAAGCTTGAGTTGAGGCCATTACACAAGTATTGAGTGATGGAGAAATCATAGAATGGTAGAGAAATATTGAAATTTTAGGGGAAGGAGAAATGGTAGAAGAGTATTATGAGGTGGACAAATATCAAAAGGGTAGAAAGCCATTGAAGGCTGTTAAGAAGTCCCACATCGGTTGCGATATGGCCTGACTAAGTGTTTATATACTAGAGACAATCCTCACCTTACAAGCCGGTTTTGTAATGATGAGTTAGGCCCAATACTCATTTCTAAGATGGTATCAGAGCCTATCCACGATTCGCTGGGCCACTTCGTCGGGCCGCCTGCAATCAGGTTTCTGATCGGGCCCTCCACCATTCATATCCGCGCCTCAAGCCCATAGCGCTTGGCGCGAGCGGGGGTGTTAAGAAGTCTCACATCGGTTGCGATATGGCCTGACTAAGTGTTTATATACTAGAGGCAATCCTCACCTTACAAGCCGGTTTTGTAATGATGAGTTAGGCCCAATACTCATTTCTAAGAAAGGCTATGAAGAAATGGGATAGAGAGACACGAGAGTCGAGAAATGGAAGAAGGTTCTGGGATAATGATTTAATTGGATTTTTTTAACTAATGGGTTGGGCTTAAGACTTTATTTTCGGTGATAATTTTTAAGTGTGTTGTTTAAAATTTATTTATTAGTTATAATATAATTAAAGACCCTTTTGGTAATTGCACATTCAAAAGTAATTTTGATTCAAATCATCCAAACAACATCAAATGTTGATAATCACTTTTAAATTGATATATACAAACATAAATCAATTCTAATCAACTCATTTTTAACCAAAATCAATTCTATCAAACTCAATTCTACCAAACTCAATTCTAATTACCGCTAAACCAAACACACACTAAGCTAAGTTTATAGGAACTTTTTTTTTAACAAACCGTAGTTCTATTTTTATTTTATTTTTATAAATAATTGTTTATTCTCTTAATTTAGACATATATATCAACTTTCTTACCTATGGTTTACATTTTTAATCATAAAACAATCCAATATAATTTAAATAAAGGGTACCAATAATTTTGGTTATAGCATACTTCCTTTCTGTTTCATCTATTTAAGCATACTAGATTATGCTGTACACATCGATCCCTCCACAACAAGATGATGAGTTGTACATGTGTGCTACACGAGAACACGAGAGAAACAGATTTACCGCAGTAATTATGTGATGTAGTTACTGCTTTCATCCATTTGATCATAATTAACTGCTGAGATTGTTCAAGGTTGATTTTTTTTATTGTGATTTGGGTCGTTTGATGTTAAATCAACTACGTCATTTTTCTGCAGCAGGAAATCTTGATCCGAACACGAGTTGTGTTCCATCACAAACATGAATTGAAAGAAAAAGACTGATATGCATGACTTAAGGCCAGTAGGGCCAGCCACTGTTGAACCGATAAGGTTCTTTCTTGCCTTCCCCCATTCACATGTTTGTGTAGCTAGTACATCTATTTACCTAATTAATGTGCAACCCATACTGATGGCACACAAAATAATAAAATATCATGCAATCAGATAAATTTAGTTTAAAATTACTTAAAACTAGTTACCAATTATGTTTCAATCAAGCTACTTTATAACACCTGAGTTTATAATGAATAATTTATAAACTAAGTTATCTGATTGAATTTGTAGTGTTTGATAAAATTAACAGTTGAAATAGTTTATAAATATGTAGGTACGACATAAAAAATATACTTTAAAAAACTGATAAACTATAATTTGGTTAGCTTTGGATATAAATATAAAATATTAACCAAGTTTTTAAGTTCCTCACTTAAATAGAGCGTATGCAATGGGTAGTATGATGAAAATATAATTTTATTTTTTTTGGGTACACTCCTTTGATATGTGTCTGTCTCCATACTACAAACTATGTATAATTCATTTGATACGTAGGTATCGGTTTAGGACTTTAGGCCTTGCAAACATTCTGAAAAGACATGCACTGAAAACAATTAGAGTAGAAAATACTACTTTGAGTCTTTAAGGAGGAGAATTAACTTGTCCACCAATTGCTTAAAAAATAAGCAACAAAATCTTGTCATAAAAAATAAGTTTTTTATGAGACTTTCAAATAGACCACACAATTAAATGATAAACAAAAGTTAAATTTAATATCTAGTCCTAATTATATTCGCCGGTTTGCTCTATTTATCTATGATTCATTTGTTGTCTATTTATAAAAGAAATTGGATACAAGTAGAAAATTAGTTGAACTCATTTTAATAAATGGATCTTTACTAATATCTCATTTGTGTCTATGACTTTCATAAATAATTAAACCTAAACTCCTCCCCTAGCACCCCCAGAAACTTCAATATAAATTATTCACCAATTCCACCACTTCTTCCCATGAACAAAAAGACAGTAAAATAAAACAAAAAGTATGAAAAAATCTATCAACCAAAAATATAAACTAAGAAAAAATTCAAATATTATTGTCTCTATATGCCACATTCTTTGAACAATGACTACTTCTATATAGTGATATTTTATGAAAGAAGACTTTTAAATAGTGACTAAAAGTCTAAAACCTTAAGAGTCCATTTGGTGTAGCTTTGGTTTTAACTTTTCAAAATCGCATAATTAAAATTATGAAGTTAAATTGCACTATTAAAAAATTTGGAAAAATAAAATTGCATTTAAATTGAAAAATTTCAATGTATATTTTATTGTTGGTTGATAAATTTGATTTATTAAAGTAATTTAGCGAATTTGAGCACCTAAAATCTAAGAATTTTGAATTTCTTTTACCTATTAAATGTGAATCTCAACCAATAGAGATTGAGTTTAGCGAAAGGGAGTACACTTCATTTTTTTACTGTATAAACCTTTCAGCAAAGAAGAGAAAGAGTATTGAATTTTGGAACATACTGAAATGAAAAAAGAGAGGAAATGTTTGATTTAGGAAACGAAAAACGTTAGTAGTAAACGAGAAAAGTAAAAGTGTTGTGAATAGAATTCAATTTTAATCCGATGAGATAAAAAGAGAGTAGAGAATTTATAGTGATGGACTGGTAGAAGGATGCTTCGATCCGAAGGTCGGAATCCGAGTGTCGGAGATGATCAGCAATGACAAAAAGGGGTAATATTAATATCCGTAGAAAACAATCAAACGTCCAAGTCGATATAAGTTTGAGATATAGGTCGAGGTTAGAATATTCCATGCCTTGTGAGATGATGAAAAATTGCATATATATATATATATATATATATATATATATAGGCTAATGAATATAACATGAAGCTTGACTCAACCCAAAAGTTAAATCTAAAACAAAAAAACACGGGAGTGACATCAAATTCCACCTAATAAGTCTGCATTCTTGAAATAAGTTATGAGAGTATTGTGCTTTAGGACTCTTCAAAAATAACCATGAACTGAATTGAACCGTCGAACCGAACTAAAAATAACCAAACCAAATGAAGAGTTTGTGAACTGAACCTATATTTAAAGTACAGTTCACTAACCAGAACTGAACCGCAAATAACTGAACCAAACCATTTCGAACTGAACTGCATGCGCTAGTAATTTATTTCAGTTTTTTTTGTTCTTTTTTCAAAATCAAATCACTTTTCGCTGCTTCATAGGATACATTAAATAAATTAAATAAACAATGGAGCTATCTAGTAGTAGAATCCATAGAATATCCAAAGTAACGTTAGAAGCAGTAAAATGAGGAAATTGGAAAACAGTAGCATTAGAAACAGCAAAATGGGTAAATTGGAAAACAGTTACAGACCTTATTCTTCAGTTTGCAATTCCTAAATCATGGGACAGAGTATGCAGTTCATAGAAAATGAGGATCAAGTCATTAGGATTCCACTTGATGGTTCGGTTAGAAACCAAGAACTGTTTCACCGAACCTTTAATTTGGTTCGGTTCAGTTCGGGAGATAACAGTAACAGTTCAGTTCGGTTCTTTCAAACTGTTGTTATGGTTTGGTTCAGTTCAGTTTTCTGTCTGAACTAAACCATGAACAATCTTAGTGCCACTCATCAAGTTTATCGATTTGCACCTTTGAGATAATAAAGTATCCATTTTGCTGGAAAGGATTGCTTAAAGTCATGGGGGTTTAAGTTAGAAAAGCACATATTCCCTATATATTATGAGTGAGGAAGGAGGTGACACGCTAAACGGTGTCTCCGAAGATAAAATTAATGTTGGTAAAATATGTAACTTTTTACACTATTTAGATATTGAATGTCGAAATTCTAAGACAATTTTTTGTATTAATATGCTTATGGGAACATTGTTTAACATTTTTTCATATTTTATATCAATTTATTGCTAAAAAATTTTGTAGCTTCATCCCTTGCATAAGGGATGTACCAGCAAAAACAAAAGATAAGCAAGGGTCACATTTATAAGATACATCACTCTCAGACTCTCCAATGGCAATGTTAAAAATAAATAAGAGATGACATATTTATAATATTCTCCCTCCGTCACAAAATATAATAGCTAGTTTGGCTAATACACGTATGCCAACACACAATTTTGATCACTAATATCTTTAATTCTCTATAGTAAAAATTATAAAAACTTATATATTTTAAAAATACTGATCAAAATAAAATCTTATATACTAATATTTATATACTATTTAGATATTGAATGTCGAAATTCTAAGACAATTTTTTGTATTAATATGCTTATGGGAACATTGTTTAACATTTTTTCATATTTTATGGCAATGTTAAAAATAAATAAGAGATGACATATTTATAATATTCTCCCTCCGTCACAAAATATAATAGCTAGTTTGGCTAATACACGTATGCCAACACACAATTTTGATCACTAATATCTTTAATTCTCTATAGTAAAAATTATAAAAACTTATATATTTTAAAAATACTGATCAAAATAAAATCTTATATACTAATCTTATATACTATTTAGATATTGAATGTCGAAATTCTAAGACAATTTTTTGTATTAATATGCTTATGGGAACATTGTTTAACATTTTTTCATATTTTATATCAATTTATTGCTAAAAAATTTTGTAGCTTCATCCCTTGCATAAGGGATGTACCAGCAAAAACAAAAGATAAGCAAGGGTCACATTTATAAGATACATCACTCTCAGACTCTCCAATGGCAATGTTAAAAATAAATAAGAGATGACATATTTATAATATTCTCCCTCCGTCACAAAATATAATAGCTAGTTTGGCTAATACACGTATGCCAACACACAATTTTGATCACTAATATCTTTAATTCTCTATAGTAAAAATTATAAAAACTTATATATTTTAAAAATACTGATCAAAATAAAATCTTATATACTAATATTTATATTTATAAAATGGGACGGAGGAAGTACATTAATTAAGAAACCTGCAACTTGACATCACGATTAACAACACAGTGAAGAAAACCCCAAATGCCCAGAAAAGAAGAACTAAACACACACAAATATACTATATACATCATCGGTCATAGATTTAGCTTCATCTAGCTAAATCAAAACCTTATTATAATAATCCTTAATCCAAAATACACATAAACACAAATTATAATAATACTTTTACAATGATAACATTAACATAACAAAATCAATTAAAGAGGTTTAAACGAAGTAAGATTCCTGAAATGAAGCCATGGTTTTTCCCAAACAATAGCTTCATAATTCTTAGTAACAGATTTATCTTTAGCAGCCAAAACAAGACGATAATTTGTACCAGAAACAACTTGTGTCTCACCTTTAATCACTTTAACAAGAATCAGTTTCGTACCAGATTGTTTACCGTACTCTGTTACCGCGAATTGCGCGATCTCTGCCACGTGTGGGTCTTTTATGTCTTTGATTGGAGTATACCCACCGACAAGAACATCTTTCTTCACAGCATCGGAAATTACTGAGACGGATAGAATGAGAAGAACAAAGATTGCAACGTTGTTAAGAAGTTTCATCGCTCTGAGAATGTTTTTTTTTTGGGGAAATTTAGGAATTTGTTTATTCGATTCAAGATTGGTTATACATTTATAATGTGTTTGGTGGCGCTATTTATAACCGGTAGGTTACGCTAGATTCGCGTGTCTGCTTTTACGGATTTACCCCTCGATATTATTTCTCAATAACCACGCGTTTTTTCGTCCTAATCTTTACTTTATTTATTTATTTTTTAACCAAATAAGCTTAATAATTTTTTTTTAACATATGGCTTAATAAATTTTATTAATTACCAAAAATTTAATATATGAAGAAATAATCTCAAATTTATGAAAATTAGTTAAAGAATTGGTCGTCCTAACTAAAACATGAACAAATTTACTTGTTTTTTAATAAACTTAATTTCAAAATTTATACATGATAACATAATAAGAATAATATCATTAACGATTGGAAGAAACTCTTAATTGTCTCACAGCTTCATACGAATTGTTTCAACCAGCACATGAGAGTCACTCTCAAATTGAGCTCGTTCAAAGCCTCTATACTTAGCTTCATTCATGACTTACAATAATGTCTATATGTTTCACTCTCCTTTGTTGATAGAACAATCTACTCCCACTGTGTGAATCCAGCAGTAAACACATCATATCGAAGCTATAGCGAAAACAAGCACTAATCGATGTCCTTTCTGATCGACAAAAAACGATGCATCTAAATTGCATTTTAACCATTCCATACTAGACTTTTTCCACCGATCTGTGTGCTTAAAAATAGGACATAATGATCATCAGTACTTCACATCTTATGAACATCAAACCTCTCATCCAATGATCAAATGCAGCTCGTCCAACTTGACTTGGCATTCTAGCATTATCATTCCATATTTTTATCATCACGATTGTGTTATATACTCCAAAATAGCGTAACCACCCTACCAATAATAGCATAATCTTAATTCCGACACAAAACAAATACTCTATCAGCCGCACTACTTTATTGACACACTGCAGAAACTATGACAGATGATAAATGAGGATATAGTCTTACATAGACACAAACATTTACTTACAAAATTTAGACGCAAACACATAAATAAAAATACTAAAAGAAAAAAAAATAAAATAATCAAATCAATAAATATTACTTTAACCAATTTCTTTTCAACTTTTTTTAATTTTATACTCCCTCTGGTCCTTATTAAAAGATAAGTTTGACTTTTTAAATTCATTGTAAAACTAATATATCTAGACTATAATATTGTTCAGATACATTAGTTTTACAATGAATCTAAAAAGGAAAATTTCTCAACTAACAAAGACCGGAAAGAGTACCATACTATTTAGTGTTATGTTGTGCCTAACTAAATATAGTACTTCTCACAAATGAGAATCCATTTTTCCGTGAAACAAACGCCCAAGAAAACCATTAACTAGTGCAATTTACAAATCCTTGACTGGGATATACTTAACTAATTGGATCATTGGATGGCTTTATGTTAAAGCAAAGAAAAAGTAGTATATGGGTGGCGTTAATTATACACAAATTATTAAGACACCTTTTTCTTTCATAAAAGGACAAATAAGGAAACCTGATTTATTAGGTCATATAAGGACACACCATAAATTATTTAAAAATTAGAAATTTTTATATTTAATAATATAGAAGAATTTAATATGTAAGAATATAATGCACAAATTTTAATAAAATATTATTACATTTATATTTTTAACATGCATCCTTATATTCTTAACATTTACTCTTAGACCACGTGTTAACATTTTTATTATTAAAATTATTCTCTCATTTTTGTCCTAAATGTTAGCTTTTAATTTTATAAACACCGTTTTTGAGTATTTGTTGTGGCAATTGTTTTGAATTATTTGTCACTTTTTATTACAATATTTATTAAAATGTTTAATTCTGTAAAAAATATTTAATAATATTCTCATTTAATTTAATAATTTACCCAATTACTTATTTCAATTTTTAACCACTCAAATTAATATAATAATTTTAATACATATTTTTGTCTATTTTTGAATACATTGTTTTATTATATAAATTAACACTTTTTCATATCTTAAACAATATTTTCATTAAAAAAAAATCATAATAAGATTGATAGAATGTTTGAGATGTTGTTTATGAGGTAGTAGTATTAGTTTAGTAGTAAGAAAATGTCATCCTCCAACTCCTTGGTCATTGGTCATAAACGAGCTTAAAAAATTGCCGTTGGATTTGAAGAGCTTGTTGTAACAAATGAAATAAATTGGGTAGCTGGATATAATAATAGATAGCAGAGACATATCAACACGCAAAATCATGCGTGTTAAGGAAATGGTAGTAAATAATTGCTTAAAAAATTCAAAGGAAATAGGAGTAGTAATAGTAAATATGTGAACATCTTAAAAAAATGTATAGTGCAAATTTGGAATTTGATGTACCCTCACCCACAAGTGAACATGAAGACACATCCAATTCCACATCCCGTGATAAAGACGTTTTAGGACTCAAGCCTCCCCGTCGCGTCAACATATTTCAACATTTTTGACAATAAGACTAGTTCTTAATTCAAGATTTAGTATGGTATTTGTCAAACTAATTTGATAATTGTCAAACTAATTTGATGTGTTAGCAGATTTGCTATTTAATCAACTGATTAAACATTTGGTCAAATGATTGGATGATAAATAAAAATACTTACACTAATAACAATTTGCTTCTTTCTTTTTTTTTTACTTTTTTTTAAAGTATTGTGATATAAGTACGAAGTTTCCGTCATTGTTAGTGATAACTAATATTTGTCAGGGAAACAACATGTGGAATACATAAAATGGCTTATCCTCTTTCAACCAAACTCTTTTTATACGCAAAAGTTATGAATCAAACTCTTAACCACCTATTTAAAAGGCTCAATACTTTTACTACTTAAACCAATTCATTGTTGGTTGAACAAAAAAAACAACGTTTCATCTTTTTTATCAAGCAACTATCGTGAGAAAAAGATGATGTATTTGCTGTTGATTTTTAGACTATTTTTTTTATTACTATGTTTTATGTACGTAATTTTCGTCAATATTTTGTAATGACTAATATCTATCAAGAATTTGTGGTGCACAAATTTTATAGTTATTTTTTAATAGAATGGAATAGGGTATTTCACACTTATTAGAGTCAAAATGAGAGGAGGCCTTGAGTATTTTGGACAATAGAAAATTTTAATAGGGGCGTGGATAGCGAAAATGAGGAGGGGGTGTCGATAGAAGGGGCCAAAGATGGCAATTGGCAAATGTTAACCTTGTATCATTTTGTTCCACAACAGTCGATACTAACTGGGCTTAGTGGTTTAGCCTATATTAATAGAGAATTTATTTTTGCATCCACCATCATTTCTCACGCGCCTCTTAAAATGACAAGAAGTGACACCGGTCTGGGAGTGTCGAAGCAAAGGAAAAAAACAAATTTTTTAGGACACTTTCTAACACGTGTCATACGAGTGTCATACAAGTATCGGATATCGGCACGTGTCCGACACCGCGACACACTTAATCCTAGAGATGTCCGTAACAGCAATGAATTTTCATCAATCCTTTAATCTGATTCCTTGTTTATTCAAAACATTTTCTTTGTTTTCTGTTTCATGCTTTGTTTCTTTTCCTGTTTTTTTCTTTTCTTTTTGAGAAAGTGTTAACAAATGATTTGTAACAGTTGATATTAATATATTCATGATTTGTTAATTTTTTTTTAATATATTCATGATTTGTGATGAATGTGTGTGTTCTTCTCCCATCAATTTTTCATACCTTTTACACTCTAAAAACAATCATATACTCAAAATTATAAACCAAAGTATAATTTAGAAAAGAAATCTAAGTGGTAACCAATGTGAGTTTGCTTCTTCCACCTATTGAGTACCATCATTTGTTCCATAAACAATAGATCCTGCAAAAGCAAACCTTAAACATCAGAATTTTGTTCCAACCAAATTGGTCTTCTCAAAGCAAATGTCTAGCTATATGAACCTATGAAGACATAGACACAAACACCACACATTCAAACTAGTAATTATTTGAAAAAATTAATTAATTGAAAATTGATCATAATCAAATGTGTCAGTGCCGTGTTAGTATAAATTATCAGACACACATTCGATCAGAAGTATCTATCATTGCTACACAAATCAAAACAAGTACAATAACAATTAACAACTCACCAAGTGTTGGCATGAGAAGAGACAGAACAAAAATTCCAACAACCTTAAGTGGCACACCAACTTTAAGCATGTCTTTAATCTCAATATGTCCAGTTGCAAATCCAACAACATTTGAAGGTGTTGAGGTTGGAAGCCAAAATGCAAATTCAGTAGCTATACCACCAGGGATCATAAGAAGAAGTGGATGCAAATGCATAGTTTTAGCTATGTGATACAAAAGTGGAACAAGAAGAGTAGTTGTGGCAGCATTGGAACTGGAAGTAACAATTTCAGTGATAATGCTACATAGTAAAGTAACAGCAGGAACAATTGCTAAATATGGAACATCTTTTAAGAATTCTAAGGCTTTGGATAATACATCTGCTAGACCACTAGATTGTACTCCATCAGCTAAGGCAAATCCAGCTCCTAGAAGTAAAATTAGGTTCCATGGTAATTTTTTGCATTCATTCCAATTCATTAGTTTTTCTCCATTTTGCTTCATATTTGGGATTATGAACAATAAAACAGCAGCCAAAACCTACAGTAATTGCATGACATTTTTTTATGAGAAACTATGTTTGGAGATCAAAATTTTGTTGTCAAATACGAAATTGGATTATGTGTAGTCACAGTGTATACAGTCAGGACATTTGGACCATCCGATCAATATCAAACGGTCTGGATTTTAAGATCTAAGTTTTACTGTTTTTAAATATAAAATTCAAGCTGAAAATTTGGACCATCTGATCTTAATCAAACGGTCACAATATGACCGACTGAAGTGCATTCACCTCTCTCTGACCGCACAGAATCCGGTGGTTTCAAGAGTTTTGTTATTTAACTTCTTAATTAGTTCATATAACCCTTAGCTCAAATTGAGCTACTAAATTCCCTATTTTAAATTTTTAATGATCAATATTTTTCATTTTTCATGACCAAACATATTTTTTTGTGGAATTTATTAATGAAATTTTTGTATAGAGATACTTACACTTATGCTTCCATCTCCAACAAGGCCATGGAACAAAACTCCCCATCCAGGTAAGTCATCTGAGATTCTTCTTGTCATCCATAGCATTATCAATAACTGTATTTTAACCACATTGCTTCATTAAGTCATTGGAAAACAAAATAAATTAATTACCCCATTTTGTCAAAAAAAAAAAAATGAAATACTCATGATCATGATTAATGATAATTTTTTTTTTAACAGCAAATATTATTAATAATAATTAGGTCTCTGCACAAGACGAGCATGACCCGTAAAAGAGGGGATACAAACAATCTAACTAGAATTTTTTTTTTTTTTGCAAAGGCAAAGAAAGATGAAATAATCATGGCATAATCTAGCTAGATATACGGCATACCCCAAACACACATAACACCATCCTTTCAGCAAAAGCCATTGGACCTGCAAAAATCCGTAACAGAGTTACAACTGCATAAACTTGTTTAGGAGCAAATGTTAGAAATATTTTTGTCATTTTATATCATATAAAATGGTTTAGATGGGTTGGGTCTCGAAAACCACATAGGTTTCAAGACTCAGAGAGCATTGGCGGGTGTACTTACGGATCATACCAACCGTAAGTGGAAATTCAAACTACATCCTTGTAAGATATGAGTCAACTTCTTATTAACTGAATCAACTTTCGTTTATCACTTCTACATCAAAAGTAAAATATGAGTAAAAAAATTTTAAATTCTTAAAACAATTACAATCTTTCGATTTATTTTTTTTAATTTTTTGGTAAAGATTACGATATTTCAATTTTAGTCTCTACAAAAAATTGTTGAATTTTACTTCATATTTTGCTTATATGACTCAAGTACATATTTTTGTTGCACAAATAGAATAAAATTTGGAAGTACAATTAAACTTTTTTTTTTGGATATGTGTGTGCTAAACTTAAATAGTCCTCATTTTATAAGTACTAAAAATATAGTTAAACTTAAAAACTATATAAAAGAAATTATTGTGTGTATTTCTAGGATGCCGTTGTGAACAAGCTCCACAACAGTAAGTGATCCAAATTCAAGAAAGTGAGATCTACTAGTATATTTTAATTGTCATATATTGTCTCAAGTCTCAATAATTCTCTCTAGGTACAACTTGCTTAATAAATAAAAGAGGGACTTTGCAAAGTTTGAGGATTCATAATTAAAGAATAATGTTTAATTTTAGAGACATCTATTCAACATGAAAAACGTGATAAAAAAATTAGAAAGTAATCAATCAATAGTTACTATTTGTATAAAATACAGATAGGTCAAAATCATCTTATGTATACACTCTTGTGCAAAATAATTTCTCAACCTTTAGCACTTCTCCATTTTTAATTCCTTATTCTTCATTTTCTTCTATCAATTGTAGGGTTGTGTGTTTGTTTCAATGAAAAATAGGTTAAAGTACAGATAGGGCACAAATTGTAATATTTTTTCCTAGCTAGTTGTGGTGGAGAGAAAAAATTGTTTTGCCAATTAGAAGGGTGTATTGAAGAAACACCTCTCTTCACTTTCTTTTTTTCTCAACTTAATAAAGTACAATGAGAAGCGTAACACTTCTACGATATTCAATGGTGCCGACGCTCGACATTGATGGACGACATCTTGTAACGGCCACTCACCAATGCCTCAACAACTCCATTGTCCCTCGTATATAAGGCGTTCTCGTCCAACACTTCAAGGCACACAATTCTTATGCTAAAAACATTTCATTTCACATTCTACATGAATGTCAAAGTGTTTGCAGATATCTCAGCCAACTACAACATTGACAGTTCGCTGTTCGACGATGGTCACTTCTTCTGATCACTCCAGATTAGCAACATCATAAAAAATATCACCAAATGTATTGATGAAGATAATGTAAGATATTTTAAAAATTCAAGAACCAAATATTTTAAAAATGAAAACACAAAATGGAGAACTAAAACTATATTTAAGACAAGAATAAAATGTTAGAAGAGAAAATTTACCAAGAGCTTCAAGATCCCTCTTCAAGTGTGCTCTATCCAAATAATTAGACAAATCCCTACTCAAGTGCTTTCTAACATAAAGCAAACAAAGTATACACCAAAAGCATAGAAGCAACAAAACAGCCACAGGGAACCCAAAACAAAACCAAGTGTTGAAACTTATTGGCTTTGCTTCTGGTTCAAGATTTTTCCACATTCCAACTATTATCAAGTTCACACCTGTTCCTGTTATAGTGCTTATCCCTCCAATTTGTGTAGCATACACCACTGTTAAAATCACTGCTCTATTGAACTTGTTCATTAATTCTGATTGCTCATTTGCCGGTGGTAGCCGATGTAGGATTCCGGTTGCTACTGGCATCATCATTACCGCTGCTATCACATTGTGTACCCACATGCTCACAAAAAATGTGGTTGCGCATAGACCTAATAGTAGCATTGCTGGATTCAATGGATCGCCACAAAACACCAAGGTTATCTGTATATGCGTATCATGTTAGCAAGTCATTTATAGATGATCTATTTTTGCAACCATATGTTCTGGTTGCAAAATATTCACTGAATTTGTCAATAACTAATATCTATCGAAAAATTTGACCGGACACATTTAGCAAGGTCTCATCCACCCATGTCAGAAAAGTCCAAGCTTCAATTTTTATTTTATTCTTTAAACGGTTAAAATTAATAATTATTTGTTAATTTTATTATTCAGACTAAAACTCTAGTCTTTTTAACTATTTAATTTCTTTAACTTTTGACTCTCTTTAATTATTTTCTTTAACTTTTAACCCAAACTATTTAAGAGCTTCAAATATGTTTTACAACCAATAATTGAGCATATCCACAAAGATCACATGACAAACATAAAGGAAATCCCATCAATTAATATTAAATCAAGATTAATTAAAACTTAGAAACATAAACAACAAAAAACATAAACAACTGCAAAATTAATGTTTGAAAAAACATATATTGTCTACAATCTGTCAAAAAAAAAAATATTGTCTACAATTTAGCTATTTAAATGGTTCAATTGTAGTTTTGTCCAAATTTAAGCTATTTATGCATATAAAATAATCTTTTTTTAGTATTAAGTATTAACCATTTGGTTTTCGAGGAAGGGGCCCCTCAGATTCTCTCAAACAATTCGCTCTAGAGAAAACTCATTAATCACCCGAACACAATGTCTTGATTAAAAAAAAAAATCAATTCAAAGCGGTTACTTGGAGGTATCATCCGGTTTAATTAATATCCGTTTCGATGTTAAAATTATAGTACAAAATTTAAACTTTGGAATAATGTACTCACATTCAAAGCCAATCTTTTGTGCACGTTGTAGCGTTCTACAGCAAGAGCAAGTATGAAACTTCCCAAAACAAGTGCAATAACATCATCCATATAAGAATGAGCAACAGTATCAGCTGAAGCAATTCCAAACAGAGGAAACAAAAACAGAGGACACATGGAAGTAACAGGAAGTGGAACAGCCTCAGTTATCCACCATGTGAAAACCCAAACAATCACACCAACCATTTTTGTGCTTGTTGTAGGAGCATCTAGTTTCACTAGGAGACATATAATAATTGATAACAAAGGTCCTAAAATGACATAAAAGTTTTTAAGGTTTAAAATTGATGATGTTATTGTAAAGGAATTGATGTTGGGTGTTTGTTGGATCGGTTCGTCGTGAAGGGGTAGAAGTGGTGCCTCAAGAATGGGTGATGGAGTGTCTTCTCCGGCCATGTTGGAAAAATGAGAGGAGAAATGGTGGCTATGATTGGAAAACATGTTTGGGAGATATAAATAAAAGTGTGGGGATTTTATTCATGAATATTTTATCATGGGACACGAAAGTAGCCAAAATATTTTCATCAATAAAATAAAAATAGTAGTTGATCTAAGTGATAGAAGAACTAGTCGGATGTCGAATAGTGAACCGTCAAGGTTGAAGTTGGTGGAGGCTTCTGCAAACACTTTAACGTTCAAGTTAGTATAATAAGTCAAATGAGAGGTTTTACGTTATATAAGCGTCGTTTGGAGCCATTGATGAGTGGAGTTGTAACAATCGATGTTCACCAATGTCGAGGTGATTAATGGTTGTTGGCAGGCGTTACATTTCGTTTTAGTTTTGATTGCCTAAGGATTACTGCATTGATCGGAAGGGTTTTCTTACCACAGTCTTTTATTTGTAGAAGATGCATTCCATTTAATTGTTCATGAATAGCTAAACTTTCTAAATTTTATGAACAAAGTTCAAATTTCATGCGTACCGGCTGTTAGATATATATAACACTAATAACACTGTTATTAGTAATTTTTTTTGCTTAATTACACTTATTTAGTTTAAATTAAGTAAATTTTAGATTTTTTAAATTAATTAGAACTAAAAATTAACCGTAACTTTGAGTTAGGTTTAGCATTTACACTAATGTTTTGTCAAAAAAGAAGAATGAATATATTTATCTAAAATTTGCTTTGAATTAGACTAGAGTTGCTATTTTATCTTAATTTTCGTACAACACTCTTTTTTTTTTTTTTTTTTTTTTAATTTTGCTGGTTTATAAAGTCAATTTGAACCATGTGACTGTGAGGGGTTGGACATACAATTATTTATTGGGCGTAAAAAGTCTCGTGTTAGACAATTTGGAATAAGAGATAATATGTATTTTAACAGCACTTATAATTGTTTATTACCCAAAAAAAGAACACTCGTTATCATTCTGTTTTATTTAACCTTTTTTCTTATATATGTATTTGATATAGTAAAGATTATACTATATTAAAATGATAATCATAGCCTTGAACTTTTTTTTGTCAAAAGAAACAAAAAATGCATGGAACATCAACTACACATACAACCAATCGACTATAATAAACATAAACATAAGAAATATATATGTTAGCAAAAATGCCCTTCTCTAAATGCTTGAGAGATAATTATTGAGGGTTATTTTTGTACAACAAAAGTTATACAGTTATGTTTTATACTTTTTTGTCAAGATCGATTTGTTTCATCGGGTCAAACTCGTGAGTCGACTTACGAGATTAGATGGCCAAAATTAATAAGTTATCTCACTCCAAACTATTTTTTGGGTAGACTCGATTATATCCGGATAGACTCATACAAACTCAGATTCACGAGTCTAAATAGAGTTTACGAGTTCAATGTGACTTTAGAAAATGAAAGCTAAAATCATGTTGGACCACATTGTTTCACACAAAAAAAAAAAACTGAAATATTCTGTTATTTAATAAATATTTTCCAAACACTTAAATCAAAAAGTCATTTTCAGAGTTTTAAGTCAGAAAAACATTAAGAACAATAATAAATTATCGATATAATGAAAACAGATTACATATAATCAGTCAGATCAAGAGTTTATAATATACTACACATAATCTTGTAAAAAATAAAAAAACTAACTACAC
Organism: Trifolium pratense; assembly: GCF_020283565.1. Classification (NCBI taxonomy): domain Eukaryota; kingdom Viridiplantae; phylum Streptophyta; class Magnoliopsida; order Fabales; family Fabaceae; genus Trifolium; species Trifolium pratense. Next base: position 33,016,333 of record NC_060065.1, read on the forward strand.
ATAATATTCCTAATATTTATAAATATGTATATGATACTAACATTCACTCTTATTTACTAATACTTATTTTTGTGTCAACTCTTCATTTCTCAAAGAAAGGAGGTTCTAGTAATCCAAAATTCAACCACAAAGGAAGTAAAATCTGATAAAAAAATTATTTCTCCCTATTAATAAAATCAAATTTCATAAATTATAATCAAGATAACTCTGTTTAATACAAATGCGTTCAAATGAAAAACCCAAAATTACCGATATGCAGACCTTTTTTAAACCTTCAAAGCTGCTTTATGGACCATGGTTCCCTTGTGTATTTGATGACAGCTCTTCTCAACAAGATCGAGCAGCTTCTCTAAGTTTGCTGCCCATGAATTAAGAATATCGTTGCTGTACTTCGATGTTTGGAAACAAACTATTCCCATAGGTCTATCAATCATGGCCACCAGAGCCTTTATCACAACCATATCAGACAGATGCTTCTCAGCTTCCTGAATTATGCAAGAATAATTGATTAGGAAAATCCCTTTGAAAAACAAATTAATTAAGATTAACAGAACAAAACCATTACTAGCATTACACACCTCTAGGCTGAGACACAAAAGCTGGGAAAGTCTCGTCAAAGTAATTCTTGCGTAGTATTTTGACACAACAAGAATATTCTGAAAGATTACCAAAATTACTCCATGTTAATACTCACATAAATCGCTGTTAAACATAAAGAAGAAGAAGTGCAAGGGCATAAGTTAATCACATGTTCAATAATTCTCTGTTTTAGATCTTCTGCGGCTTTTTCACTTAAAAACTTTCCAGATACAATCTCGTTCTCAAACTCGGTCTTATATGTCTCCCAAAGAGCAGTCCATTGGATGACTTCCATGGTGACCAGTTGCTTTAAGAGAAGCCTAGACACAAACATATAACAGTTACATCCAATGACAAGGAATCCTAAACAAAATATTTGAACATGACCACCAGATAGCATGCGAGATAAAAAAATAGATAACATACTTGAAGTTTGGAATCTCAAATAGATTCTTATCCTCTAAGGTTGAATTCAGAAGACTTGATTGCAGTGGATCATGAGGAGCAAGAACCAAGCACCAAGATATTTTCTTCAGGATCTACATGTAAAGATAGTATTTGGAAATTAGTCGTATCATAATATCGTTTAGTAATAGAATCAAACAGTAACAGAGATAGCAAATAGAGGAAGAGAATCGAAAGCCTACAGGAATAAACTCAGCAGGGTTTTCTTTAACATATGGAATCTCATATATCGCTTTATAGCAACGGCAAATTTCAAGATAATCATTGTTGTGGGAATAATACCTAAAATCACGGACAGAAAAACAGCATAAGAAAAAAAAAAAGATTTCAGGATCAGCGGCAAGAAATATTATGAACCTGGTACTTGAAAAATATGTAGCATGAAGATAAATCAACTATATCAATTCGACATAAGGTATAGAAGCATAGCACCAAATTTAGAAAGCTATGTGGAATTTACTGCCACATATACTGCACTGTGACCAATTCCCTACACTTCATTATTGTCGCAACTCACGTGTAACAAATCAATTACCAAACACAAAATAATTTTGAAACATGATTCAAATGGACTGAATTATACGCATTTGAAAATTATTTAAACTATGGGAAGAAAAAAAAACATCTTGCAATGGTGAAAGGCTGCCTACCGTAGACCCAAAACAATGGTTCAACAACCAGGCAGCATAAACATAGATATAAATGAAAATCGATAGGAATTGCATTATTTAAAATTTACAATGAAAATAAAAGAATTGACTTTCTGAAGATCAAATTTACACAATGTGACAGATTCACTATATTTTTGAACAGTAACAACGGTAAAAGACAACGAATCCGCATGTTAGGAAGGATAACTATAACCAGCATGTTTATCAACTTTAAAATCCAAACTCATTTTATATATCTAGTTTACGTCTTTTTAATAATCCTCTTTCATAAAATTTTAAATGGCAGATAAACTTTGCATTATGTCAAAATGTCTAACTTAAAACAGGTCAATGACAGGCATCATGCTTTATTTCAAAATGGTTAAGAACTGGGATGTGGCAAACAAGAATAGAAAGCAGGGATGAAAAACAAAAAATTTGGATTTGTAAAGGAAATAAGTGATTAAAATTTAGAAATGTCTGTAAAGGAATTGGAAATATGATCCAAACCAAAAGGTTCCTGTTGTGGCCATTTAAATGTATACACGGTGACGGTACAGAATGTTAGAGTTTGCAAATGGCAAGAACTATAAATGGCCTTCATAGCATCTCTGTAACTCTGAAGTCTCAACAATATAAGATTTTTTATTTATAATATAAATTTTAGATGGTTCATGAATCATGACAATATGTGAAAGTGAGTGAATTTGTATTCTGAGAATTTAAAATAACGGAGAGTTCAATTTGTAAAATGTGCGAATTGTATTTAAATTATCAGTTCAGTTTATGAACGGTACAAAATGGGGTTCAGTTTTTTATGGTGGAGTTCATTTCAACTTTATGAATTTTTACCTAATCATGAGTTCGTAATAAATCCTTTTCAACTCCAGTAGAGACGGAATATCAGCAGGAGCCTCTTCAACCATGTTATCGCCTTCTTTGGGCTTTTTCTTTTCCTTAGATGCATCTATGTCGAATACTCTTGGACTTATCTTTCTTGAGAGTATTTGTGCACGGACATAATCCTGACGGTCTAAGCACAACCGAACCTACAATTTAACACGGGAGATGACCAAATTAGTAATTTATTAGCAACATAAAAATTTATCAGCCTGCTACTTTTATCATCACTGAAACAAACAAAAAATGAGACTCGTACTTGTTCCAGAATGAATGCAATCTTCTCAGTTTTAGCCATGGCACCAAAAGTTTCCACCTGTTAAGATTACCCATTAAATAAGTGAACCAACCAATAATTTCTACTAATCAGTATCATCCAAAAACAAAGATACACAAAAGCCATGAAAACATAACAAGTTCACACTGACCGCAATTTCTTGCATCAGATCAGCAGCCTCAGCAATAAGCCCCTGTTCTTCCTTAATCTTGGCAAGTTTCTTGACCAATCGTGCTCTCTCAATTTCAACGTATATCTAAGAAGAACACGGTACAACATACAAATAGCCAAAACATATCTCTTATAAGATGGATAACTATGTGAAAAGATAATAAAACACAATGGAGAATTCAAACATAACTAACTAACCTTCCCTGCAGATACACTGATCAGTGTTTTGATAAGTTCAATACGAGTTTCAATATCCGGTGTCTTATCAATATATTCCATAGCCTGCTGGACCATAGCGGTTACAGCCTGCTGGACCATAGCGGTTACAGCCTGCTGGACCATAGCGGTTACAGCCTGCATCCATATATAATAGGCTCATCATTAATACCATAAAACATCACTAATTATACAACAACTACAAGGTGTCTAAACTGAACCCTAGCAGTGAAATTATACATAATCTGGAACAATAGTGAATTGATATAAGTTCCTTAAATACCGACGATAGTGAAATCGGAAACATCAAAGACTAAAAAAACAAAAACCCTAAACTCTTTCTAACTTAAGCACACAATGCCTCGTTGCTTATCTAAACAAATTTTCCATCAATAATCTCATCTAACATTACTGATCAATCTGAAATTGTAAACAACAATGAACAATTTACATTCTAAAAAACCAAAACCCTAAACCTCAGCGCATTGCATCAAATACCTGCTTAAGCTGACCGCGTCGTTTAGATAAAACGACAATCTGATCGTTTAGAGTTTTCCAAGCTTCGGCTTCAAAGCAGAGTTGCAAAATGTCAATTGCAGCTTTTCTGGTGCCGGCGATTTCACCGGCGAGCCACATCTGCTTCTCTACGTTCAGCAATTGCTCTATCTTTGCATCTAAATTCTCTGACGCCTACAAAACAAATTGAAAAGCGATTATAGCATTAGAATAACATCAAAGTGAAAATCAAAAAAGAAGAAAACAGTAGCGGAAACCGAAATAGAGGAATCTGGATGGATGAATACCATGTTTGAGTGAGCTTTTGATGTAGGAGGGTTTTCTTAGTAATTTATTATTTTAGATAGATTTAGTTTTATTATATTTTAGGTAGATTTCTTATTTTTATATTTCACCTAGATTAGTTATTTTTATATTTTAGGTAGATTTGTTATTTTTATTTAGTTAGGTTTGTTATTTTCTTTTACAATATTTTAGGAGATTTGTTATTTTTATTTTTCACTCCTATTTAAGGTAAACTATTGTAGCCTTGAAGACAACCTTTTGATTTAATAAAATTCAGAGATTTTTCTCAAATTTGGTGGATTCCAAATTACTCTTTCGGTGGACTCCGAAACCCTATTTTGACAAGTTTGTGTTTGCGGCTTGTCTTTATCCATTAGGTTTAGCGTTTTGCTAACCTAGCGCTTCCGTACTGCGTCAGTTGGTATCAGAGCAGGTTTCTCCTGTTCTTTTCCTAACGTGATCAGCCATGGGAGAATCAATTCCGGTTATTAGGGTTCGCAATAACAACCATGTTGTTACGTACATAAAATCAGAACATACTCATGGTGAATCTGATTTGGAATACTATGAGCGTCGATATTACAAAAGGTTGAAGAATGATTACTACGAGTTTAAAATCTCTGATTCGACATATCGTTGTCCGTTTTGTTACAACAAAGATTACTCGTTGTCCGACCTTTTGAGGCATGCTTACAGAATGACAGGTAACTCGCGTAAAACGATTAAAGATATTGCTAAACATTCTGTTTTGATAACGTATGTTAATTGGTATGTTAATGTTAAATTCGAGGAAGCATGTAGCATCTTCAATAATGCCAATACCAACAATCATGCCAATAATTTTCATCTACATCACATGGCTACTGAAACCCTATATGATAACCAACTATCTCTTCCCGAGAAACTTGACGATCCTGCTTATAAATCTAAACCGAAAGAAACCGAAGTAGTTGTTGAACAAGATGCTTCGGTTGAAGTTGATGAATCGAAAGATGAGAAGGAAGAGATCGTTGAACATGATGATTCAGAGAAAGAGGATCAAACGGATGTGGAGTCTAAAATGGTAGAAACTACAATCGATGAGGAAGGAGTGCTCAATCTAGAATTGAAGGGTAGTTTCAACGAGAACATCAATGGCATGGATTGCAACATCCAAATAGAGGCGACGCCAGAAATTGATGAAGAAACAAAGGAGAAAGAATGTCGTGTAACAAATTTATCGTCATTGGCAGCGCAATATGATGCGACCTTAAGGACAACACAAACAAAGAAACTTATGAACATTTATGGGTACTCTCATGTTATGCATATAAGCTCTACCGCCGTTGTGGAGTTATTAAACGGATTAACAAGCTATTATCTCAAGTTAGAGGAGAAAAATCAAGCTTTTAAAGAAGAAAAGAGTCGGTATGAGGCAGGACTAAAGGGAGAGCAAAAAGTAGCAATCAAGCAAACGAGAAAGAATTTGATAATTAAAGCAGAACCAATACTAAGTTTCTATTATGATAAACGCATGAGTCAATATCAAGATGAGAACTCGGGGTCGAGTTCTTTTGAGGCAGAGGAGACTGATGTAGGAGGGTTTCCTTAGTAATTTATTATTTTAGATAGATTTAGTTTTATTATATTTTAGGTAGATTTCTTATTTTTATATTTCACCTAGATTAGTTATTTTTATATTTTAGGTAGATTTGTTATTTTTATTTAGTTAGGTTTGTTATTTTCTTTTACAATATTTTAGGAGATTTGTTATTTTTATTTTTCACTCCTATTTAAGGTAAACTATTGTAGCCTTGAAGACAACCTTTTGATTTAATAAAATTCAGAGATTTTTCTCAAATTTGGTGGATTCCAAATTACTCTTTCGGTGGACTCCGAAACCCTATTTTGACAAGTTTGTGTTTGCGGCTTGTCTTTATCCATTAGGTTTAGCGTTTTGCTAACCTAGCGCTTCCGTACTGCGTCAGGAATAAACGATTATCCCAAAAGCTTAAGCTGTTAGGAATAAAGTCATATCAATGGTTTTATATTATTTCTAACATGTCCCCTCACGCAAGAGCCCACTTGGGCTTGAAGCGTGGATAATGCATAGGCTCACCTACCATATGCTTAAATTCCACTTTTTAATTAGAAAGTGAGGGGGGCGGGGATCGAACTCTAGACCACTTAGTCATAGAGGCTCTGATACCAACTGACGCAGTACGGAAGCGCTAGGTTAGCAAAACGCTAAACCTAATGGATAAAGACAAGCCGCAAACACAAACTTGTCAAAATAGGGTTTCGGAGTCCACCGAAAGAGTAATTTGGAATCCACCAAATTTGAGAAAAATCTCTGAATTTTATTAAATCAAAAGGTTGTCTTCAAGGCTACAATAGTTTACCTTAAATAGGAGTGAAAAATAAAAATAACAAATCTCCTAAAATATTGTAAAAGAAAATAACAAACCTAACTAAATAAAAATAACAAATCTACCTAAAATATAAAAATAACTAATCTAGGTGAAATATAAAAATAAGAAATCTACCTAAAATATAATAAAACTAAATCTATCTAAAATAATAAATTACTAAGGAAACCCTCCTACATCAGGTTTGCGCGAGATGAGAATTGAAATCGAAAAGCTAAGAAAAAGTGTGAGAACTAGGGGTGGCAAAACGGGCCAGACCCGCCAGGCCGACCCGTTTGACCCGCCATTTTTGGCAGGCCGGGCTGAGATTTTCGGCTCGCTACTTTAAGGTGGCCCGCCCCCATCTAACCCGCCTAAAAACGAGATGGGTGGGGCGGGGCGTGTTAGCCCGCGACTTTTTAATTTTTTTATAATTTTTTACTTTTATTGAAAATTTGGCTTGGAATGAAAACCCAAATCTCAATCCAATTTTCTCTCAAATAAAAGTTCACTTCACCGTCTGCTCCCTTCTTCCAAAATTAGGGTTTCATTCATTTCATCCGCCGTTTGCTCCCTTCTTCCACTTCGCCCCCGTGATACTCATCCACTCAAAAGATTGATTAATTGCTGCTAGTTTTTTGATGTTTTGTGTCCCTGAATTTCATTAACTATGTTGTGATCTTTGGCTTTTTGGTATTGACATAGTTGTAATTTTTCGAGCCATGTTTTGGTGGAACTGGATGCATCACAGGCTGTTTGCTTTTTTCAAATGGGAATTATCACTTGCTAGTATTTATCTTTTTATCTTATATTGTAATGAATTATTTATTAACTTAGTTGATGTTTCTATTAGTTTAATTAAGGGTAATTGTAAGTGTTAGTTTAATTAAGGGTAATTGTAAGAAATTACTTATTAACTTAATTAATGTTTCTTGTAGTATTTTTTTTTAACATTAACTAAGAGGCAAGAATTGTGAAGTTATAATTCAAATAGTTAAAAAAAAAAAAAAAATTTGTCTACAATTTAGCTATTTAAATGGTTCAATTGTAGTTTTGTCCAAATTTAAGCTATTTATGCATATAAAATAATCTTTTTTTAGTATTAAGTATTAACCATTTGGTTTTCGAGGAAGGGGCCCCTCAGATTCTCTCAAACAATTCGCTCTAGAGAAAACTCATTAATCACCCGAACACAATGTCTTGATTAAAAAAAAATCAATTCAAAGCGGTTACTTGGAGGTATCATCCGGTTTAATTAATATCCGTTTCGATGTTAAAATTATAGTACAAAATTTAAACTTTGGAATAATGTACTCACATTCAAAGCCAATCTTTTGTGCACGTTGTAGCGTTCTACAGCAAGAGCAAGTATGAAACTTCCCAAAACAAGTGCAATAACATCATCCATATAAGAATGAGCAACAGTATCAGCTGAAGCAATTCCAAACAGAGGAAACAAAAACAGAGGACACATGGAAGTAACAGGAAGTGGAACAGCCTCAGTTATCCACCATGTGAAAACCCAAACAATCACACCAACCATTTTTGTGCTTGTTGTAGGAGCATCTAGTTTCACTAGGAGACATATAATAATTGATAACAAAGGTCCTAAAATGACATAAAAGTTTTTAAGGTTTAAAATTGATGATGTTATTGTAAAGGAATTGATGTTGGGTGTTTGTTGGATCGGTTCGTCGTGAAGGGGTAGAAGTGGTGCCTCAAGAATGGGTGATGGAGTGTCTTCTCCGGCCATGTTGGAAAAATGAGAGGAGAAATGGTGGCTATGATTGGAAAACATGTTTGGGAGATATAAATAAAAGTGTGGGGATTTTATTCATGAATATTTTATCATGGGACACGAAAGTAGCCAAAATATTTTCATCAATAAAATAAAAATAGTAGTTGATCTAAGTGATAGAAGAACTAGTCGGATGTCGAATAGTGAACCGTCAAGGTTGAAGTTGGTGGAGGCTTCTGCAAACACTTTAACGTTCAAGTTAGTATAATAAGTCAAATGAGAGGTTTTACGTTATATAAGCGTCGTTTGGAGCCATTGATGAGTGGAGTTGTAACAATCGATGTTCACCAATGTCGAGGTGATTAATGGTTGTTGGCAGGCGTTACATTTCGTTTTAGTTTTGATTGCCTAAGGATTACTGCATTGATCGGAAGGGTTTTCTTACCACAGTCTTTTATTTGTAGAAGATGCATTCCATTTAATTGTTCATGAATAGCTAAACTTTCTAAATTTTATGAACAAAGTTCAAATTTCATGCGTACCGGCTGTTAGATATATATAACACTAATAACACTGTTATTAGTAATTTTTTTTGCTTAATTACACTTATTTAGTTTAAATTAAGTAAATTTTAGATTTTTTAAATTAATTAGAACTAAAAATTAACCGTAACTTTGAGTTAGGTTTAGCATTTACACTAATGTTTTGTCAAAAAAGAAGAATGAATATATTTATCTAAAATTTGCTTTGAATTAGACTAGAGTTGCTATTTTATCTTAATTTTCGTACAACACTCTTTTTTTTTTTTTTTTTTTTAATTTTGCTGGTTTATAAAGTCAATTTGAACCATGTGACTGTGAGGGGTTGGACATACAATTATTTATTGGGCGTAAAAAGTCTCGTGTTAGACAATTTGGAATAAGAGATAATATGTATTTTAACAGCACTTATAATTGTTTATTACCCAAAAAAAGAACACTCGTTATCATTCTGTTTTATTTAACCTTTTTTCTTATATATGTATTTGATATAGTAAAGATTATACTATATTAAAATGATAATCATAGCCTTGAACTTTTTTTTGTCAAAAGAAACAAAAAATGCATGGAACATCAACTACACATACAACCAATCGACTATAATAAACATAAACATAAGAAATATATATGTTAGCAAAAATGCCCTTCTCTAAATGCTTGAGAGATAATTATTGAGGGTTATTTTTGTACAACAAAAGTTATACAGTTATGTTTTATACTTTTTTGTCAAGATCGATTTGTTTCATCGGGTCAAACTCGTGAGTCGACTTACGAGATTAGATGGCCAAAATTAATAAGTTATCTCACTCCAAACTATTTTTTGGGTAGACTCGATTATATCCGGATAGACTCATACAAACTCAGATTCACGAGTCTAAATAGAGTTTACGAGTTCAATGTGACTTTAGAAAATGAAAGCTAAAATCATGTTGGACCACATTGTTTCACACAAAAAAAAAAACTGAAATATTCTGTTATTTAATAAATATTTTCCAAACACTTAAATCAAAAAGTCATTTTCAGAGTTTTAAGTCAGAAAAACATTAAGAACAATAATAAATTATCGATATAATGAAAACAGATTACATATAATCAGTCAGATCAAGAGTTTATAATATACTACACATAATCTTGTAAAAAATAAAAAAACTAACTACACGTAATATTCCTAATATTTATAAATATGTATATGATACTAACATTCACTCTTATTTACTAATACTTATTTTTGTGTCAACTCTTCATTTCTCAAAGAAAGGAGGTTCTAGTAATCCAAAATTCAACCACAAAGGAAGTAAAATCTGATAAAAAAATTATTTCTCCCTATTAATAAAATCAAATTTCATAAATTATAATCAAGATAACTCTGTTTAATACAAATGCGTTCAAATGAAAAACCCAAAATTACCGATATGCAGACCTTTTTTAAACCTTCAAAGCTGCTTTATGGACCATGGTTCCCTTGTGTATTTGATGACAGCTCTTCTCAACAAGATCGAGCAGCTTCTCTAAGTTTGCTGCCCATGAATTAAGAATATCGTTGCTGTACTTCGATGTTTGGAAACAAACTATTCCCATAGGTCTATCAATCATGGCCACCAGAGCCTTTATCACAACCATATCAGACAGATGCTTCTCAGCTTCCTGAATTATGCAAGAATAATTGATTAGGAAAATCCCGTTGAAAAACAAATTAATTAAGATTAACAGAACAAAACCATTACTAGCATTACACACCTCTAGGCTGAGACACAAAAGCTGGGAAAGTCTCGTCAAAGTAATTCTTGCGTAGTATTTTGACACAACAAGAATATTCTGAAAGATTACCAAAATTACTCCATGTTAATACTCACATAAATAGCTGTTAAACATAAAGAAGAAGAAGTGCAAGGGCATAAGTTAATCACATGTTCAATAATTCTCTGTTTTAGATCTTCTGCGACTTTTTCACTTAAAAACTTTCCAGATACAATCTCGTTCTCAAACTCGGTCTTATATGTCTCCCAAAGAGCAGTCCATTGGATGACTTCCATGGTGACCAGTTGCTTTAAGAGAAGCCTAGACACAAACATATAACAGTTACATCCAATGACAAGGAATCCTAAACAAAATATTTGAACATGACCACCAGATAGCATGCGAGATAAAAAAATAGATAACATACTTGAAGTTTGGAATCTCAAATAGATTCTTATCCTCTAAGGTTGAATTCAGAAGACTTGATTGCAGTGGATCATGAGGAGCAAGAACCAAGCACCAAGATATTTTCTTCAGGATCTACATGTAAAGATAGTATTTGGAAATTAGTCGTATCATAATATCGTTTAGCAATAGAATCAAACAGTAACAGAGATAGCAAATAGAGGAAGAGAATCGAAAGCCTACAGGAATAAACTCAGCAGGGTTTTCTTTAACATATGGAATCTCATATATCGCTTTATAGCAACGGCAAATTTCAAGATAATCATTGTTGTGGGAATAATACCTAAAATCACGGACAGAAAAACAGCATAAGAAAAAAAAAAAGATTTCAGGATCAGCGGCAAGAAATATTATGAACCTGGTACTTGAAAAATATGTAGCATGAAGATAAATCAACTATATCAATTCGACATAAGGTATAGAAGCATAGCACCAAATTTAGAAAGCTATGTGGAATTTACTGCCACATATACTGCACTGCGACCAATTCCCTACACTTCATTATTGTCACAACTCACGTGTAACAAATCAATTACCAAACACAAAATAATTTTGAAACATGATTCAAATGGACTGAATTATACGCATTTGAAAATTATTTAAACTATGGGAAGAAAAAAAAACATCTTGCAATGGTGAAAGGCTGCCTACCGTAGACCCAAAACAATGGTTCAACAACCAGACAGCATAAACATAGATATAAACGAAAATCGATAGGAATTGCATTATTTAAAATTTACAATGAAAATAAAAGAATTGACTTTCTGAAGATCAAATTTACACAATGTGACAGATTCACTATATTTTTGAACAGTAACAACGGTAAAAGACAACGAATCCGCATGTTAGGAAGGATAACTATAACCAGCATGTTTATCAACTTTAAAATCCAAACTCATTTTATATATCTAGTTTACGTCTTTTTAATAATCCTCTTTCATAAAATTTTAAATGGCAGATAAACTTTGCATTATGTCAAAATGTCTAACTTAAAACAGGTCAATGACAGGCATCATGCTTTATTTCAAAATGGTTAAGAACTGGGATGTGGCAAACAAGAATAGAAAGCAGGGATGAAAAACAAAAAATTTGGATTTGTAAAGGAAATAAGTGATTAAAATTTAGAAATGTCTGTAAAGGAATTGGAAATATGATCCAAACCAAAAGGTTCCTGTTGTGGCCATTTAAATGTATACACGGTGACGGTACAGAATGTTAGAGTTTGCAAATGGCAAGAACTATAAATGGCCTTCATAGCATCTCTGTAACTCTGAAGTCTCAACAATATAAGATTTTTTATTTATAATATAAATTTTAGATGGTTCATGAATCATGACAATATGTGAAAGTGAGTGAATTTGTATTCTGAGAATTTAAAATAACGGAGAGTTCAATTTGTAAAATGTGTGAATTGTATTTAAATTATCAGTTCAGTTTATGAACGGTACAAAATGGGGTTCAGTTTTTTATGGTGGAGTTCATTTCAACTTTATGAATTTTTACCTAATCATGAGTTCGTAATAAATCCTTTTCAACTCCAGTAGAGACGGAATATCAGCAGGAGCCTCTTCAACCATGTTATCGCCTTCTTTGGGCTTTTTCTTTTCCTTAGATGCATCTATGTCGAATACTCTTGGACTTATCTTTCTTGAGAGTATTTGTGCACGGACATAATCCTGACGGTCTAAGCACAACCGAACCTACAATTTAACATGGGAGATGACCAAATTAGTAATTTATTAGCAACATAAAAATTTATCAGCCTGCTACTTTTATCATCACTGAAACAAACAAAAAATGAGACTCGTACTTGTTCCAGAATGAATGCAATCTTCTCAGTTTTAGCCATGGCACCAAAAGTTTCCACCTGTTAAGATTACCCATTAAATAAGTGAACCAACCAATAATTTCTACTAATCAGTATCATCCAAAAACAAAGATACACAAAAGCCATGAAAACATAACAAGTTCACACTGACCGCAATTTCTTGCATCAGATCAGCAGCCTCAGCAATAAGCCCCTGTTCTTCCTTAATCTTGGCAAGTTTCTTGACCAATCGTGCTCTCTCAATCTCAACGTATATCTAAGAAGAACACGGTACAACATACAAATAGCCAAAACATATCTCTTATAAGATGGATAACTCTATGTGAAAAGATAATAAAACACAATGGAGAATTCAAACATAACTAACTAACCTTCCCTGCAGATACACTGATCAGTGTTTTGATAAGTTCAATACGAGTTTCAATATCCGGTGTCTTATCAATATATTCCATAGCCTGCTGGACCATAGCGGTTACAGCCTGCTGGACCATAGCGGTTACAGCCTGCTGGACCATAGCGGTTACAGCCTGCATCCATATATAATAGGCTCATCATTAGTACCATAAAACATCACTAATTATACAACAACTACAAGGTGTCTAAACTGAACCCTAGCAGTGAAATTATACATAATCTGGAACAATAGTGAATTGATATAAGTTCCTTAAATACCGACGATAGTGAAATCGGAAACATCAAAGACTAAAAAAACAAAAACCCTAAACTCTTTCTAACTTAAGCACACAATGCCTCGTTGCTTATCTAAACAAATTTTCCATCAATAATCTCATCTAACATTACTGATCAATCTGAAATTGTAAACAACAATGAACAATTTACATTCTAAAAAACCAAAACCCTAAACCTCAGCGCATTGCATCAAATACCTGCTTAAGCTGACCGCGTCGTTTAGATAAAACGACAATCTGATCGTTTAGAGTTTTCCAAGCTTCGGCTTCAAAGCAGAGTTGCAAAATGTCAATTGCAGCTTTTCTGGTGCCGGCGATTTCACCGGCGAGCCACATCTGCTTCTCTACGTTCAGCAATTGCTCTATCTTTGCATCTAAATTCTCTGACGCCTACAAAACAAATTGAAAAGCGATTATAGCATTAGAATAACATCAAAGTGAAAATCAAAAAAGAAGAAAACAGTAGCGGAAACCGAAATAGAGGAATCTGGATGGATGAATACCATGTTTGAGTGAGGTTTGCGCGAGATGAGAATTGAAATCGAAAAGCTAAGAAAAAGTGTGAGAACTAGGGGTGGCAAAACGGGCCAGACCCGCCAGGCCGACCCGTTTGACCCGCCATTTTTGGCAGGCCGGGCTGAGATTTTCGGCTCGCTACTTTAAGGTGGCCCGCCCCCATCTAACCCGCCTAAAAACGAGACGGGTGGGGCGGGGCGTGTTAGCCCGCGACTTTTTAATTTTTTTATAATTTTTTACTTTTATTGAAAATTTAGCTTGGAATGAAAACCCAAATCTCAATCCAATTTTCTCTCATATAAAAGTTCACTTCACCGTCTGCTCCCTTCTTCCAAAATTAGGGTTTCATTCATTTCATCCGCCGTTTGCTCCCTTCTTCCACTTCGCCCCCGTGATACTCATCCACTCAAAAGATTGATTAATTGCTGCTAGTTTTTTGATGTTTTGTGTCCCTGAATTCATTAACTATGTTGTGGTCTTTGGCTTTTTGGTATTGACATAGTTGTAATTTTTTGAGCCATGTTTTGGTGGAACTGGATGCATCACAGGCTGTTTGCTTTTTTCAAATGGGAATTATCACTTGCTAGTATTTATCTTTTTATCTTATATTGTAATGAATTATTTATTAACTTAGTTGATGTTTCTATTAGTTTAATTAAGGGTAATTGTAAGTGTTAGTTTAATTAAGGGTAATTGTAAGAAATTACTTATTAACTTAATTAATGTTTCTTGTAGTATTTTTTTTTAACATTAACTAAGAGGCAAGAATTGTGAAGTTATAATTCAAATAGTTAAAAAAAAATAAAAATAAAGTATTTGGCGGGCCGGCCCGCCAACTCGCCAATAAACGGGCGGGCTTGAGTTGTTGAGCCCAGACAACTAAGTTGCCCCGCCCCGCCCCGCTTCGCTTTTGGGCGGGCCTAAACGGACCTAAATAAGAAAAATTTAAGTAAAAGAAAAAACATTGATAAAAAAATAAAATTAAGTGCAGCACTTTGAAATCCATATCCACCCACTTGCCCGACCCAACCCATTATTTTGGGTTGGATTGGGTGGGTTTGACCTGGTCGACCGGATTTGCCCAACCCATGTACACCCCTACTTGAGACAACTTCAAAAGGATGTTATATTCTTTTTCCTTCATTAGAATTTTTTTCATTGAGTTTTTTCTAGTAAAGATTTTAATGAGACATATCATTGATGGACATTCAAAGGGGAGTGTTATGAATATTTAGTGGATGTCTATATAGGTTCTTGACCCATGTTATTGGTCTTTTACATTTGCCTATAAATAGAACATATATATCACGTAAAACTCATACTAAATAATACAGACTTTGTTATTCTCCTCTCTTCTCCCTTTCTCTTTAGTCCCTCACCGTTCATCTAAAACAGTCACTTTAGTCATCAACGTTCCTCTTCCTTTATGCTCTATTTTGTCTTCAATATGGTCCCTGTCTACGTGGCATCAAATTTTAAAGAGAAGTGACATGTATTGGTCAACAAACCGTCCACGTCAACACTATCAAACGGTTCTTTGTTAAAAATTAACGTCATGGACTATTCTAACTAACGGAAGTTACATTCAGGAATTTTAAAATGTTTGTTGATGATTCATGGACTACAATAACAGCGAGTGTCACTTTCAAGGACCAAAGTTTACTCTATATATTTGATATAGTAAAGATTATATTATTTTAAAATGATAATCATATCTTGAACTTTTTTCTGTCAAAAGAAAGAAAAAATGCATGGAACATCAACTATACATACAATTCGTCAAAAAAATCAACTATACATACAAATTAACTATAATAAATATGGGTAATGCTAATGCACACCCACTCAAAAATTAGAAGGTGTGAAATTGTGCATTAGCAAGCTACACCTTTCTACTTTTAACAAAAAAAACAATTTTCTATTTATTCAAAAGTAATTAAATCTATGTTTTTTTTTCTCATTTTGCAACTCAACACAACTTTTTTATTTCTCCTTGTCTCTATCCACCGCTCATGTGTTAAAAACATTCAGATGTCTTCGAGAAAAAGAGCTATCAGTGAACCATTTTCTCATTTCCATTAAAATTCTACCTCAATCCATTAATTTGAAACCATTTTGTCATGCCTTTAATATTTGTGTGTTCCATATATACTTCCATTATGTCTTAATTTAATTTGTATGCATTTTTTTGGTCTGGAGATCATGTTGCCACATTCAAAATTTTTGCCTTTAATGAAATACAATCAGTTTCTTTCAGCAACAAAGATGATGGGTTGAAACTAGGAGAAATAAAAAAGTTGTGTTGAGTTGCAAAATGACCAAAAAAGACATAGATTTAATTACTTTTGAATAAATAGAAAATGGTTTTTGTGACAAAAGTAGAAAGATGTAGCTCGCTAATACACACATTCTAAATTTTGAGTGGGTGTGCATTAGCATTATCCAATAAATATAAGAAAAATATATGTTAGCAAAAATGCCCTATAATAAACCAATAAATATTCATTTTTCATGATTATATAATGAATGTGTATCTACTATCTAACATCTTCCTTTTCATGAATGTGTATCTATTATTTTTTATTCATGTACCATCTATAAATACAATTATACAATCATATTCTATCCCAAACATATCATATTATAAACCAAAGTATAATTTGAAAAAGAAATCTATGTGGTAACAAATGAGAGTTTACATCTGCCACCTATTGTGTACCACCATTTGTACCATAAACAATAGATCCTGCAAAAGCAAACCTTAGACATCAAAATTCTATTCCAACCAAATTGGTCTAAACAATTAATATCTATCAAAACTTTTGAAACACCGACACTGATAATGGAAACAACATTTACAATCACATGTCGATCACATTAATAATTTAAAAAAATTAATTAATCGAATATAATCTCATGTGTCAGTATCGAACACCAAACACATAAATCATCATCAGAAGTATCGGTGCCACAAAACTCAAAATCCAAAACAAAAACAATTAACAACTCACCAAGTGTTGGCATGAGAAGAGACAGAACCAAAATTCCAGCAACCTTAAGTGGCACACCAACTTTAAGCATGTCTTTAATTTCAATATGTCCAGTAGCAAATCCAACAACATTTGAAGGTGTTGAAGTTGGAAGCCAAAATGCAAATTCAGTAGCTATACCACCAGGGATCATAAGAAGAAGTGGATGCACATTAATAGTTTTGGCTATGTTATACAAAAGTGGTACTAGAAGTGTGGCTGTGGCATCATTGGAAGTAATGAATTCAGTGATTATGCTACATAGTAAAGTAACAGCAGGAACAATTGCTAAGTATGGAACATCTTTTAAGAATTCTAATGCTTTTGACATTACTTCTGCTAGACCACTAGATTGTACTCCATCAGCTAAGGCAAATCCAGCTCCTAGTAGCAAAATTAGGTTCCATGGTAACTTTTTGCATTCATTCCAACTCATCAGCTTTTCACCATCTTGCTTCATGTTTGGGATTATGAACAATAATACAGCTGCCAAAACCTACATTAATTGCATAACATTTTAATATTGTACACTACAATTCTTGGTGTAAATGAGTCATTTTAGATTAAATTAAAAGAGATTTTATTTTATGAAGAGAAAAGAAAATAATAGTTTTTTTAAGGAAAAGTGGTATGATTACTGATAATCCAAAGTTCGATCGTAAGGTAAGTAAAATATAGTCAAGAATTATTCCTACCAAGAATCGAATTTGGATTCTCCCGAACGATTGATTCGTCTAAGAGGAGGAGGATTTCTCTTTCCACCCTCCAAATTTATTTTTTCGTGCAGAAAACTTCATAAAATGTTTTTTGGAAAAAAAAAATTAGTGTAAATTTTACCAAAAGTTACACCAAAAAAAACTTCGGAAAATATTTTCTGAAATTTTCGGCGTATTTTGCGTGAAAAAAGAAAGTTAGGGGTGAAGAAAGAAACCATCTAAAAGGAGCTCATCAAACCACTTGAGCTAAAATAAACTGGCCGCGGGGCTTATTTAGTGTGTTTGAATTATTTGAGTGCAGGTTTGATTGATGATAAATTTGATAAAATCACGATGTCACACCACAATTAAAATATAAAAAATGTAGATTTGATTTTGAAAAAATTCAAATATGATCAAATATATTTTTATGAAGACTAAAAGGCCCTTAGAATTATCAATTGACAGTATAAAATTTTAAAAATAAATTGTTATTTTTTATTTTCCAAGACCAAACAAGTGTCGGATATTTTTTTGTTATCATATTATAAGTACGAAATATTCACTATTATTTAGCGGTGATTAATTTTTGCCGTGAATTTCTTGGGCACACAAGGTACGAGTTGCCAGAGTTGGGTATAAAGATACTACTTACACTGATACTACCATCACCAACAAGGCCATGGAACAAAACTCCCCAACCTGGTAAGTCATCTGAGATACTTCTTGTCATCCATAGTATTATCAACAACTGTATATATTTTTAATATTAATCACACAACTTCATTACTTCCTTGCAAAACAATATAAGTTTCTCTATGATTAGCTTCAAAAAGCCAAAATTTATAGTTATACATACCCCAAATACACATAACACCATCTTTTCAGCAAAAGACATGGGACCTGCAAAAAAATCCAAAAAGTTACAATGACATCAACTTATTTAGGAGTAAATGTTTGAAATATTTTTTACATTAAAATTCTACCTCAAAAATAAAAGAGTTTAATGTAGATGCATCAACCGTGTAAAGTCCAATAAAAAAATTATCAATTTATCATGTCATATTAAGAAATTGGGATGAAGTGGGATGACGTGACGGAAAAAATAGTTAGTATTAGTTGACAGTGTATAATAATTTTATAAATATTTCTTTTTCTCAAAATAAAAACTATATAAAATAAATAAATTTCATTTTTAGCATGCAGTGTGAACAACTTCCATGTTAGAGCAAAGAAGTTTAAATTTTGGAGACATCCTATTCAGCATATGGGTGGAGTTTAACATAGTAAAATACTAAAAAAAGTGATGAATCAATTAAGTTACTATATGTAGAAAAATACAGTCAGGTCAAAATCATCTATGTACTATGCAACGCACATTATGTGCAAAATAATTTTACAACTTTTAGAACTGGTCTATTTTTTAATCCTGATTCTTCATTGTCTTCTTGTCAATTGTAACATTGTGTTTGTTTCAATAGAAAATTGGGTAATTTAAGAAATCGGAAAATGTACTATTTTTCCTAGTTAGTTAGTTATGGAGAGAAAAGCATCGTGGAAAAAAACATAAAGCTTGACTTACATAAAAAGTTTCGATTCCTCAAATTTAGAGAGTAGTTAAATATTCATTTTTTTTTTTAAATTATTATCATCCAACAAAACAAAATAATTAACAAGTGGCCCATTAGCTCAGTTGGTTAGAGCGTCGTGCTAATAACGCGAAGGTCGCAGGTTCGAGACCTGCATGGGCCAATAATTTTTGTGCCCTTCCCTTCCCTTCCCTTCCCTTCCGTGCCGCTCCAACTATAATAATCATCTAATTTTATTTTTAGTCTTCGTTTTCTTCATCTAAAACATTTTATGTTTCTTTATGATCCCAAAATAATTTGTTTTACTGTCTTATTTATAAAATATACTAGTATATTACTTTTATAGATATAAAAAATGAAATTTTCTCTACTTCTCTTGTCCTAAATGAAGTCAAATGTCATATATTTCTTAAATTTTTCTTGTTAATTAAATATTTTCCCGATGGAGATTTATCACAAAAGAAGAAGAAAATCCAAAATTTTATAACTATATTTCTGTAAATTTCTCCATCAAGCCTTTGACAATTGACATTTAAAATGCATCCAAAGAAGCCGAGAGGGAGAGGAAGCAACGTGGGTTGCAAAAGACATATTTTCCCATTTCCTTTTGTTTTGTTGCCAAACTAATCTCGAGTATATCACACTATGTTCTAACATATTGTTTGCATTGGGTCGCATGTGAGTTCTCGGGATTTTTAAGTGTATCGGATATGTTTGAGGTATTGTCCGCTTTGGACTGCGTGTGAGCCATCACAATTTTGTTCTTTGTAAAAGACGCTTCGATGTATTAAAAAGTGAGTGTTGTATATAAACTATATTTAGCCTCGATTCCTAAACGATGTAAGATTTTTAGGTATACCAGAACAAATAAGTCATTTACATTTCTAAAATTTATAAATAAGCAAAAAGAGATTCCGTTTTTGAACACGATGGACATCTTTCTTTCTATTAACTTATAGATTGTAGAAAACGCAAAATAAAGAACCAAACTATCAATATTTAGAAATAAAAGAAAGTTGAGTTGGTAAAAAGTGATGTATTTAGTTATTTACGAAGAAGAAGAAGAAGAAAAATTAAATAATTAAACTTAAAAGTGAAAAACTTACCAAGAGCTTCAAGATCCCTCTTCAAGTGAGCTCTATCCAAATAATCAGACAAAACCCTACTTGAATCCTTTCGAACATAAATCAAACATAGCATACACCAAAAGCATAGAAGCAACAAAACAGCCACAGGAAACCCAAATAAAAACCAATTGCTGAAGCTTATTGGTTTTGCATTAGGAACAAGACTTTTCCACAATCCAATTATTATTAAGTTTACACCTGTTCCTGTTAGAGTGCTTATGCCTCCAATTGGTGTAGCATAGACCACAGTTAGAATCACTGCTCTACTGAATTTGTTCATTAGTTCTGATTGCTCATCTGCTGGTGGTAGGCGGTGTAGGATTCCGGTTGCTACCGGCATCATCATTACCGCTGCTGCGGTGTTGTGTAACCACATGCTCACGAAAAATGTGGTTGCGCATAGGCCTAATAGTAGCATTGATGGATTTAGTGGATTGCCACAAAACACCAAAGTTACCTACGATAAGAATTACATCATGTTACATCATAGCATAGCGGATTATTTTTTAGCATGATGTGAATTAGTATAAAATTATTACTATTTTGAGTTAGTAATTTTTTTTGTTTAGTTTGGATTCCACGTTTTTATAAATTCCTTTTTTGTTATTGGGTTGACCTCAAAATCATAATGTCTCAAAACGAGAAAAAATTCCTAGATCATCCGGTAAGTATGTGGAGAAGAATCAAAACAGAAGAGTTAGTAATTGAAATTGAATATATTTGATCATAAGTTATTTTTGAAATTATTTAGAAATATTGAGAAGCATTTGAATGTTATATGTTATTTTTAATTATTAACATTTTTTTCAAGAATTTGTGACTTTAGTGCATTATTATATGCTCCACCACGTGTACATGATATTGAACCCTAAACACATGTTTAAGTGCCAATCATGTTGCAACATGTTGGCCATGCTATTTAAGTGCAACAAAATTATTTAGGAGATTATTTAAGGGACATACTAACCGGTGCCCTGGGATACTGGTTAAGAAAACAAAAACAAAAAATTTTTGAATAGAAAATAACATTTTTTAAACTTTTGAGAAGTTGATTGTACAAGTTTCAATGCTAAATTACTATTTTTGGTTTTTGCTTTCTTAACCAGTGATTCGAGACACTATTTAGCATTTTTTATTATTTAAAATCAGACATTCAATTATTTTCTGCCACGTAACATCAACTTAATTTCAAAGAAAATAGAAATAAAAAATATTCATCCTATGATAATAGGTGGAGAAGAGTCCAAGCTTCAAATATTCTCTACAACAAACAATTGAGTATAATATTAAAATGAAATATTTTCCACAAAGATTGCAAGACAAACATAAAATAAATTCGATCAAATTAACATTAAATCAAGAGAACATTCTAAATCATCAAAATCAAATTAATGAAAACTTTAATTATAAACATAAACCACATAAGAAAAAAAATTGAACTCAAACTAAGACATTGAACTTAAATGGTTAGTAAGTTTCTTTTAAGAAAAATTATTTAGAAGAATAGAAGTTTGATTTTTAGTAGAAATAATTTTTTGCGACACTTTACTTACCTCGCCGTTAAACTTTGAGTTACAAGAGTCTCTTCCCCCGAGAACCATATGATTAGTACCAAAACAAAAAAGAAAAAAGGTTTGAACCCAAACGTCTAAGGAACTTCTAGTTGGATCAAATCAATTAGAAATATTGTATTCATATCTGATCAAAATATTTATTGATCAGATTTTATTTTTTATTCGAATTCAGATTATCAGGGCTTAATTTTTCTTAAAAATCGGAGGGTTAAAAAAATATAAACAATTGAAAAATTTAAACATTTTGGAGTAATACTAATACTCACATTCAAAGCCAATCTTCTATGAACATTGTATCGTTCAACAGCAAGAGCAAGAATGAAACTTCCCAAAACAAGAGTAATAACATCATCCATATAAGAATGAGCAACAGTATCAGCTGAAGCAATTCCAAACAGAGGAAACAAAAACAGAGGACACATAGAAGTAACAGGAAGTGGAACAGCCTCAGTTATCCACCATGTGAAAACCCAAGCAATCACACCAACCATTTTTGTGCTTGTCATAGGAGCATCTAGTTTCACTAGAAGACATATAATAATTGACAATAAAGGTCCTAAAATTATATAAAAGTTTTTAAGGTTTAATATTGGTTTTATTGCAATGAAATTGTTGTTGTTGTTGGGTGTTTCTTGGATTGGTGGTTCATGAAGAGGTAGAAGTGGTGCCTTGAGAGTGTTGTTTTCTCCGGCCATGTTGGATGAGAGAAAAATTGAAGCAAAAAAATAATGGTGGTTATGAAGTGTGGGGCATTTATTCATGAACTTTTTTCATGTAACACATAAGTAGCCAAAATAGCTTCCTTTATTATTACTCCTCCGACTCTGCAATGAACGACTCAGTTGACAGTTTTACACATGTTAAATGTATATAATTTTGAATATTAATATCCTTAATTGTATAATAGTAAAATTCTAAAAAGTTGATATGTTGATAATACTTGTGTTATAGCTTCTTGCCTTCATTCATTGATGTTGGAAAATCATTCGAGATCGAAGGTAGTTATATAAGGTGAACACTCTTGTACTCATATTATATAAATATGTATTAGTACACGGCTTAAGTGGATGATTGTAAGTGGTCCACAAATAATATTTAATATAGAAAAATCAATAAATAATATTTTTAAACCAATCAGAATCATCCACCTTAACAAATGTACCGATACATATCCATATAATATATGTATTGAAAAATTCACCTTATTTGAATATGTTCATGAAAATGTTTTTCCTGCTTATACGTCCTTATTCAAAACAACTTAAACTAATAACAATTGGCCCATTAGCTCAGTTGGTTAGAGCGTCGTGCTAATAACGCGAAGGTCGCAGGTTCGAGACCTGCATGGGCCAACAAAATTACTACAAATTTATATCTTTTAGAATTTTTTTATACCAGGAAGCATATATCACAACTGACTTCATTTGCATTGTATGCTCAAAGCTCGAAGTAATGTGACCCCCATCATTCTCACCCTAAAAGTTTATGTAATGTCCACCTTCTTCATGTTTTAGCGTTCCTCGGGGCCCGGGCATCCCTCACACTAAGTCGCTTGTTTATATCCAAATTCAGGAGGCCGTAGAAGAACTCATCAATTAAAATGAGGGTTTTTACCTACCTACCTATTATCTTTGGCTTGAACAAGATCAACTAGTTTTTGGATGTACAGTGGACCAACAACAATAAATTATCGATATTTTAATATGTGTTGGACCGTGAGGGGGAGCTTATTGAGTTGGATCAACATATTGGATCAACATATTAATAACAATTGGCCCATTAACTCAGTTGGTTAGAGCGTCGTGCTAGGTCACAAGTTCGAGACCTGCATGGGCCAAAAAAATACTAAAAATTTATATCTTTTAGAATTTTTTTATACCAGGAAGCATATATCACAATTCAATCTCTTATTATTATAGTTTACCTCACACTCTTATTATATTTAACGTAAACATTTAGCTAACACTGAGGTGAGGGTTTGTGTATCCTCAGACCAAAGTCCTTTGAAACTGACTTCCTTTGCATTGTATGCTCAAAGCTCGAAGTAATGTGATCCCCATCATTCTCACCCTAAAAGTCTATGTAATGTCCACCTTCTTCATGTTTTAGCGTTCCCCGGAGCCCGGGCATCCCTCGCACTAAGTCGCTTGTTTATATCCAAATTCAGGAGGCCGTGGAAGAACTCGTCAATTAAAATGAGGGTTTTTATCTACCTATTATCTTTGGCTTGAACAAGATCAAATAGTTTTTGGATGTACAGTGGACCAACAACAACAAATTATCGATATTTTAATATGTGTTGGACCGTGAGGGAGAGCTTATTGAGTTGGATCAACATATTGGGTCTTAAACAACCAAATAAGTGACTTTTAACACTACATCTTTAGTGCTTGGATCCGTTTCTTGTATCTAAATCGATTACTCATGATTCCCGTATCAATGAATATGATCAACATTTAGTTGTTTGCCTTACTATATACATTTTTTGCACATAAAAATTGTAAACTCTCTCAAAATTCAATATAACTCGTCATATTTATAATAACTTTCTAATTATCTTTTTCTTCCAACTATGTGAAACTTCTTGATAAATGATAAGTATCTACTTTAACACAACTTCATCTACCAACATGGTCCAAAATTAATTAAAGTTTGCCAAACCCATCAAAAGCGTGTCAAATGGCTTAAAGCAATTATAAGATGGCCCTTTTGTTTCTACTACTTGATGATAATAATAACAAGGAAATTAATTGCATGTAAACTGTGTGGTGAATAGAACACTAGGATTGTACAATCGATTTGTAGGGCATGGAATATTAAAATCAGCATTCCTTTCGTACAAAAATACTAGTAGGTGTGTGTAACCAATGGTTCGTGGTTGTCCACCTTGTCTATAATTAATTTAGTATGGAAAACAAAAATTAAGAGTTACTATTTTATAAAATTGTTTTTTATTAGTACGAGAAAGATATATAGTTGAGAGTATAATTAAAAAATTAATATTAACGTCCCAAATTCTAATTCAACTGATAAAAATGTCGAAATGGTGAAGTTAGACAATGTGAGCGGAATTCGAATCCTGACTCCTTTACTTATATGTTTAAGTTAAGTTTTTAATGGTTATTATTGTTTCGTATATTCACTCAGAAAAATAATATTAATATTTTAATAGTATTATAAAACGACTTATAATTTAAGATAAAATATTTCTCAAAACGACTTATAATTTAGATCGGGGAGTAGTATATTTGAGTTGATTTAAATACATGTGATTCCTTTATTGGTGAACAAGGACAATACAGAAATAATCAATAAATGATATTGATCATCATGTATATAAATTATAAACCACAAGTCATGTTTTTCAAACACCCATACATTTCGACAATTGGTCTTTTTTTTTCTATGTTGCTGATAACCCTCTCAATCTCATTGAAAAATATTTTTTGATGGTATATATCCTACTAAAAAATATTTTTTGGTACCGTATTTTTTTAACTGATAATGTATTTTGTCTGTACCTCTCATCTTAAAAGATCGGGCTGTTGGTCTAGCATTTGGAGATTGAAGGTTCCTCCAAAGGTTAAAAATCTTGTGTGGCGAATATGTCGGGGATGCTTCCCAACTCGCGCACGACTTAGAGATAAAGGAGTTCAATGTCCACCGAACTGTGTTGTGTGTGATGATAATTATGAAGATACTGTTCACATTTTATTCACATGTCCTTTGTCTATCCAAGTTTGGAGTGCGAGTGGCCTCTGGAATAGAGTTGAAGGTGCTGTTAACACAACTAGTACCGCACCAGAAACCATTTTTCTGCTACTGCAGCAGTTAAATTTGCAAGAAAGTGCTCGGATGGCGGCAATCATGTGGAGTTTATGGAAACACAGAAACCTCAAACTCTGGCAAAACACTACAGCGACATGTGCTCAAATAGTAGAAAAAGCTATGCAACTGCTTGATGCGTGGGTGCAGGCCAATAACAGTAACATGTTAACACCGAATTCTGCAGATATGGCAGCAACAGAACATGGTAATTCGGCCGAATCCAGCAGAAGCACGGCCGGGCTGATGGCGTGTAAGTGGGAGAAACCGACACAAGGGAGGTACAAGTGTAACATTGACGCGTCGTTCACGACTCAATTTAATCGAGTCGGTATTGGCATGTGCATCCGCGACGACGAAGGTAGATTTGTGCTCGCAAAAACCATATGGAAATCACTGATATGTAATGTGGATTTAGGCGAGGCGCTCGGTCTTTTGCATGCTATCCGGTGGATTCAAAATCTGCAAATTGATAATGTGGACTTTGCTATGGATGCCAAAAATGTTGTTGATCAATTCCATAATGAAGGGAGTGTTTTAACAGAGGTGGGGGATGTGGTAGAGGAATGCAAACGTCTATTTAGTTTATATTTTGAAAAATCTCGTGTTGAGTTTACGAAGAGACAAGCGAATGAGGTAGCTCATGCTCTTGCAAGGGTAGCCCCATCTCTAGCTAGCTCTAATATTTTCATTGATGTACCAACATGTATTCGTGATTTAGTTATGAATGAAATGCTATAAGCAACCGTTATGTCAAAAAAAAAATGTATTTTGTCTGTTTGCGTAACACAAAGGAGAAGATCAATTATCTTACATTTATATTTTTTTTAAGCAATCTTACATTTATATTTTTTTTAAGCAATCTTACATTTATATTTTAAATTATATCTTAAATATAAGAAAGACTATCTTACATCTATGTATGGCGCTAAGTGGACTAGTGTTATTGGCCAGTTCGGATAGAGTCCAATGAAGAAAAATTATCTTTCCCGCCCCTCTCCTTCTCATTTTCATTTTTACCCTTGCGTAGAAAACTTTGGATGTATTCTCTGAAACATTTTGTCGGTAAAAATAATATTTGAATTAGGAAAACTTCAGAAAATACGTTTTGAAGTTTTTTCGCGAGGATAAAAAAGGAAATTCGGGGGAGGGGGGGAAGAGAGTCTTAGGAGGGGGAAAGATAATTTTTCTCCAAAGAAATGCTTTGGTTTTTCTGGACCAGCCTTATGAATCCCAATTCCACTTTGAAGATTTCTCTCTCCACCCCTTCTTTCTTTTCTACCCCTCTTTTTTTTTTTTTTCATTTTTGCCCTTGGATAAATATTGCAGAACGCGTTTTTCAAATTTTTTGTGCTTTGGAAAAAAACTTCAGAATGTGTTTTTAAAAAATTTCCCGAATTTAAACTTGAAAAACTTTAGAAAACACGTTCCGAAATTTTTATACAATGACGAAAATGAAAAAATGGAGGGTAAAAATGGAACACGGGCTGTGGGAGGAAGAGAAACATTCTTCCACTTTGAGCTGGACTGGCCCTTTTTCCCACATTATGCTAAAAAAAATTATTTCAAGTTTAATTTGATTTTTAATTTACACCAAAATAAAAATGTAAAATTCATATTTATCTTGACTTATTTTAATTTGTTTAGGGTAGTCTCTTTCTTATGTAAATTATTTTAGATCTGGAGAGACGTAATAATAAAAAACCACCAATTCTTTTATTTTATTTTTATTAAGTAACCATTAACTTCATTGAGACCTTACAAAATTTATGCATAATTGGCGCTGAACTTGGTAGGGAGTACCACGGTTCGATCCCCGCAACTGCATTTGGGAGGGGACTGAAACAACTTGATGCCAGAACTCACCCCCGAACTCTGGACTACTAGGGCCCCCTTCCCTTAGGAACCAGAGAATGAAACAAAAAAAATCAACCGCCTTATCAATCAATTTTTTATTTTTTACGGAGAGTCGGTTTGGCGAGCCAATCCTATAATTTCACAAAAATTATGTCAATCATATATTTTTATAGCTATACAGCACTCACCAATAAGGATAAGCGTGGCATACTTGGGGTCTGTTTGGTAAAAATAAGCTATAAGCTAGCTGATAGCTGAAAAGTTAGCTTATAGTTAATAGCTGAAAAGTTAGCTTATAGTTGATAGCTGAAAATGCTAGCTAATAGCTGAAAAACTAGTTAATTGAAATTAAAGTGTTTGGTAAAATTAATTTTTAAAGTGGTTAATAAATATAAAATGACATAATTGATAGTGTGTAGTTTCTTTTTTAGAGTGCGTAGTAATTAAATTAAAGGGTAAAAATGGAATAAAGTGTAAAAAGCTATAAGCTCAAACGCTACTTGAAATAACATATGAAAAAAAGCTATAAGCTAGTAAAAAAAGTTGGTTACCAAACACCTCTAATTTTTTTATACAAGATTATAAGCTCGTATAATAAGCTATAAGTTAGCTTATTTATGTTACCAAACACACCCTTGGTTGAACGATAACTATTTGCATAATGAAATAATTTTGTTTACTCAATGAACTCAATTTTGTTTCTTTAGTATACTTCAGGGATATTCAACATTACACTTACAAACATATTAATATAGCCGGAGGCTACCCAACATATTGAATCAAATTTTATAATGATTCATTTTACGATAGATAAATTGTTGAGTTTAAGGTTTTGCATTATCAAACTTGTCGAGTTTTGTGGCAGAAAATAATAGCAGAGCTTCTCTAACTTAACACAGTTGTTGAGCATATACAATCAAGAAAAAAGAATAGTACTTTGTCTTGCCTTACCATCATCTTATCTTATATATATAGTACATAATCATAAATTTAGGGTTCATCAAATTAAGAAAAGAAAATAAAATAAAATTATTGAATGCATATATAATAACTAATTCTATCAAAATGTATGTTGCACATTAATATGCCACACAATAATTAACTTATTCTTCTTTGTAGGGTGTTTTTCTAATCTATTGAGTTTAATACTCATAGAATCAAAGAGGCTTTTTAACCCATTTACATCTTTCATTAATGCACTTACAAACATAATACATGTTCCAAACTTGTTCACAATCGGCATCATCTTCACAATATGGTTCATGATAATCTGTAAAAGATTAAAAAAAAATGTTACTAAAATATGATAAGAGATTGTGTACGAACTATGATGTAAAGAAATAAATTTGAAAATGATGAAAAAAATGACTTACAATCGTCAAATTTCGCTGCAACAAAAAGTAAGGAAAATAATAAAATCAAAGCATAGGCAAACTTTTGAATTTCAAGCATATTTTTTCCTTTTGCATGTAACATTTAGAATATAATTCGATCTCTTTTTTTTTTTTTGGGTACATTAATTCGATCTCTTTATATTGTATAAAGTTCATACTCTCCTATATATAATTAAATAGTTTTTAGTACTTGTGAAGTTATAAACACCCTCATAAAATTATACTCCCTTCGGACACAAATATAAGAAGAAAAAAAAAACTTCAAATTTTGGACACAAATATAAGCAAAAGTCAATTACTTTTAAACTAATTAATACTACTATTCATAATATACTCTTATTTAATCATTTCACTTTTCAAAAGTTTATATGATTTCCAAGGCATAAATCACTTTTTCAAAGGGTAATATAGTAAACTTAACTCATATTTTGCATTAAATCAAGAAAATTAACTACATTTAACAAAATTTCTTAAACACTGCGTAAACAATTATTTTTTCTTTTATTTGTGTCCGGAGTAGTCATTATAATTAAATATCTCTTTTAAGTACTAGACCAAAAATAAAAAAATCTCCTAAGTATATTAATGTATTGTGTTTGTCCTTTTAGCATACCTAGGAAGGAAGCCATATAATACTGTAATAAAGGGTTTTTTACTTCACATTTTATATTAGTAAAGGAAAAAAAATTATTTTATTTTTGTGTGTTAACCATCCGATTTTTATACGGAGAGAGCCATGATAATTTACACATTAGTTGAAAGATAAGTAAAGTCTAATAAAAAATTATTTATTTTAAGAATTGAATGCGGTTTCTTCTAAACGATTTGTCCTTATATGAAACTGATTTATTTTTTTATTTTTTTTTAACCTTTCATCACTCCTAACTTTTTCATTACTTTTTAACCTTTCATGACAATTAAAGGATATTTTTATTTATGGACCATGGTAAAGTTATTTGTTGGAATAACGCACTATTGGGTAAGAGCATGTTTATACACAAGTAGAACATCAATTTTTGGTCTCGTGAGCTTGACTCAGTTAGTAG
The DNA here is from genome assembly GCF_020283565.1 of Trifolium pratense. NCBI lineage: Eukaryota > Viridiplantae > Streptophyta > Magnoliopsida > Fabales > Fabaceae > Trifolium > Trifolium pratense. The sequence goes on from NC_060065.1 coordinate 33,046,427, forward strand.
GACATTGCAGGGGTCAAAGTTCGAATCTCTTCATTCCGCTTATTCATCTTAATAAGGGTGAAATTTCTAACTACTAGACAACATGATTAACAATAAAATAAAAAAAAACATCAATTTTTGTTTGGGAGAAGATATTTTTTGAAAACTAAGACATTGAACTCGAACTTATTAAGATAATTTGTGGTAAAAATGACCGTATAAAATTGTTTACATTAATAATTTGGAATACAGTGTAATTTCTAGTAATAATTTCCACAATTTTCCTCACAGGTCACAATTTCTCTGACTAAAACCTAACAAATAATGGCACTTGCCGTAGAAATGGGGCAAAGAGAGTAATAAACTGGTTAGCAAGTTCCTATCATCTTCTCCCCTCCACTTTTTAGTAGAAACGCAACAAATAAAAAAGATTAAAAAAAAAGAAATATTTTTTTGTCAAGATTATCCCATCATTTTTCTTCACCTCTCCTCCATCTACCTCGAACCAAACATGCCCTTAATAATATAAATTCTAAAGAGAGTGCAATTGTGATCTCTATTTTTTCATTCAAAAGAAACCACACTTTTTTTTATGAACACCACACTTTCTCTAATTTTGTAAGTTGTAAAATTTTGGACAAATCATTTATATTAAGCCTACTAAACCGTAAAAGTAGTAACAAGAGGTAAGAAAAATTGATTGAAATTCAATCTTTCGTGTACCTTAATATTAAATTTTAAATTAGAATATCATTGCCCTCATATGTTGTGGCTGCCACAAACATAGATATGGATTGGAAAAGAAAATTATGACATTTTGGTATGATAATATTGCATTAAAGTCATGATTATGACTTATGAGGGGGTAGCACTTTGCTACTCCTCTTTTGAAAAAAAAAATCACCATTATGAATTTATGACTATAACCATTTTTCTCTCTTCAGGTGATGGACAAAAAGTAAAAAAAAAAATATTATTTAAGGAAAGATTTTGAGAAAAATCACAAATTATTATTATTTTTTTTATATAAACAATGTTAGTTGTTAGTATTACAATGTTATGTTAGTTTTTTTACTCCTTTGTCAGAACTTGAACCTTAGACCTCCTGCTCTTTAACTCTTAGCTCAACCAGTTGAGCTACCTATCCCACCCCGAAATCACAAATTATTTAATTTTGTCAAACATTTTTAGCAATTGTTTTAAATCATTGGATTAAATAAAATAAATGAATCAAATTTGACATTTTTAGCAAAATATTTGATGTCAATTGATCATATCCCATAATAAAAATCAATCATTTCTACGGGATCTATTAATATATATTAATTTGAAGGTCCATCTTTTTCTTTTTGTAATTTTTACGAAATCTATATTTTTACTCTTATTAATACGATGATTATTTTTTCTTAATTACTACCTAAACTTATATTTCTTTTTATATATTAATATGGGATCTATTTTATTTTTGTAATGTATATTGTAGCTTACATTTCTACTCATATATTAATAAAAAAAATTAAAAATATTCTATGTGGCTTATATTTCATCTCATACATCAATATAGGCCTATTTTTTATTATAATTTATACGGGAACATATATTTATATTTATGCATTAATACAAATGACTTTTTTTAAATAATTTCTACTTAAATCTATATTTTTGCTCATATGTTAATGGGGAGACTATTTTTAAATTTCGACGGGAACCTATATTTCTATTTAGATATTAATACGGGATTCAATTTTTTTGTTAATTATATTGTAGTTTATATACTCATATATTGATACACATAATTTTTTTTTTTAATTCATATCCACCTCAAATTATTTTTAGGAAACCTCACAGTATCTTCCATATATCCCATGGAGAAATTATTTTCCATCAACTTTATAATTATTTTGGTGGAGAAATACAAACAACAACTATGATACATTTTTTATTTGATAAAAAAAATACGATATATAGAAATCTTCCTAAGAAAATCTATACATAAATTTTACAGTTAATTTTTATCACATAGTATTATTTTAATTATTAAATTATATAAGATTTTAAATATTTATGTGGTTTTTTTTCAGTTTAAAGTAAAATATATTATTTTTTTTTACTTAATTAAAATATATTATTTATAAGTCAATTAATCTACAAATGCATTTTTATCCATGCTTGACACATGTCTAAATACTAGTTATTCTTATATGGTGACATGACTAAATATAGTGTTTTAGTCACACTCAATAAATGTTAATTTTTTATGTTATTCTTTTAATTAATTCATATATAATAAAAAAATTGTATATTTTTAAGTGTATGTGAGTTAGTGAGTGTGTCTAAAATTAATACTTATGTGACCTGATCACACAAGAATGTTATCTCAGTCTATGTTACACGGGTACTCCGTTTTAGACAAAGTACCGGCATCGGGTATCGATATGTGTATGTTACTCCCATGATACGTATCCTCAAAGTACCGAGTTTTTTTTTTTTGTTTTTTCATGCAGGTACACACGTGGTACTTCCGGGGTACGCGCGTAGTACTCTCCAGGTACACACGTGGTACATATTTCATCAAAAACTATTTTTTTTTTTTTTCAACACTTTCCAATCCCATTCTTTTTTTATTATTTATTTTTTTTAATAAAGATTTACTTTAGTTTAAAATTAGAATCAATCCAGTCTCCTTACCTTTTTATTTATTTTTAAAAATAGAGCCGTATAGTCTTACTACTACTCATAATTTCCTAAACGTGTAAACCACAATATAACTACTTTTAAAATTTGCTATTTTTTATGTTTAACTATTTGCTTTAAGAAAATAATTTTATTATTTTAACTATATAACTATATTAAAAAAAAAATTATACGAGCGTACTCGTACCTTAGTTTTTTTTAAAATGCCGTACCACATACCGGTACCAGTACGGTACCGTACACGCACCTGTACCAATACCGAATACCGATACCGTACCCACACCTATGCAACATAGATCTCAGTTTGTATAACATTTGAAAACTTTGGGGTATATTTTGCTTTTAAGTTATTAAGTTGTAAAATTTAGGTATTAATTTGAATATTTACGAGTTTGTTGTAGTTATTGCTGGCATTGTTCTCTCTCTTCCCATACATCTCTCTCTTTATTTCTCTCTCTAACTTCCTCTCAAATTAATTTGAATATTTTACAATATTATTAAATTTGTTGTTATTGTTGCTAATGTTGCAACTACCCTCTCTCTCTCCCTCTCTCACTCACACAAGCACACTCTCTCCAACTCCCTCCCCCCACCCCCTCCTTCTTTCTCTATCATGATCAATTAATATCTATGACGTGAAGTGACGTTGATATGTGTCACGTATTTAGTTAAGTACATATCATCGCCACAAACAAAATAAATAAAGGTAGAGACAATTTAATAAAAGCCACTCAATTTCACAATCTTACTGTACTTGCTACTTAAAAAAAAAACTCAAAAAAGTACTCCCTCCGGTCCTTTTTATAAGAAATATTTTGTAAAAAAAATTGGTCTGTTTTATAAGAAATTTTGACCAATTTTTAAATGTTTTAAATGTTCAATTTCATTTATACCCTTATTTATTATGAGAGAGAATTTAAAAATAATCAAGTTAGTTGAATAAAGAGGAATTAAATAAGGGTATACATGGAATAAATTTAAACAACTATATTAAATGCGTTTCCTTGATAAAAATGACCGAAGAGAGTATTTAAGAATTTTACAATTTCAAAACAGTAATTGACTATTCACCTCTTAAATTCCATAGAGATATAGTACTTTTTTTTTTGCAATTTCAGAGCAATATTTGCTACTCAGTACTCACTCACCCTCTTAAAATCTACATAGAAATACATTTTCCACACATTTTCCTTACACTTTCTCCAACTAAAACCAAACAAAGTACTTAATACCCCTTCTTGCCGTAGAAAGGGGGAAAAGAAAGTAATTTCGTGTCACCTTCCCGCCTGACTACCTTTTCGTGAACACTAGGCCATACGAACTCTATCTGTCAACGTCATTCATTTCACTCCAAATGCTGCTGACGTGTCACCAACTACCCAAACCTAATCCCTAACCTCCCTTCATTTTCCTTCATTTTCATTTCAGCGTCAGAGCAAACAAAAAAAAAAAAAAACAAATAATCGCTTAAATAAAAAATCGCTTATCAATCTCACCGCCGATGGCAAACATTCCACCGGAGTTATTCACCGACATACTCTCCCTCTTACCGACGCAATCCCTTCTCCGATTCCGATCAACTTCAAAATCACTTCGTTCCTTAATCGATAGCATCAACTTCATCAACCTTCATCTCAAAAACTCTTTCAATTTCAATTTCAGCTTAATCCTCCGTCACAATTCCGATCTCTACCAAATCGATTTCCCTAACCTAACCACCTCCGTTCAACTTAACCACCCTCTCATGTGTTACAGTAACCGTATAACTCTCTTCGGTTCATGTAACGGTATTCTCTGCATCTCTAACATCGCCGATGATATCGCTTTCTGGAACCCTAACATCCGTAAATATCGGATTATTCCTTATCTTCAACTTCCTCCTCGTTCTGAATCCGATACTACTCTCTTCGCTGCTCGTGTTCATGGATTCGGTTTCGATTCGGTCACCGGAGATTATAAACTCGTTAGAATCTCTTATTTTGTTGATCTACAACACCGTACTTTTGATTCTCAAGTGAGAATTTTCAGCTCGAAATTGAATTCATGGAAAATTCTTCCGAGTATGCCTTATGCTCTTTGTTGTGCTAGAACTATGGGTGTTTATGTTGAGAATTCTCTTCATTGGATTGTTACTCGGAAACTCGAACCATTTCAACCGGATTTAATTGTTGCTTTTGATTTAACACATGAGATTTTCAATGAGGTTGATCTTCCTGAACTAGGAGTAGTTAATACTAACAATGAAATTGATGGTTTTGACGCTGAGAATGCGAGTTTTGAAATCGATGTTGCGGTTTTGGGTGGATGTTTATGTATGATTGTGAATTATCAAGCTACTAAAGTTGATGTTTGGTTGATGAGAAAATATGGGTGTAGAGATAGTTGGTGTAAATTGTTAACTTTGGTGGAATCATGTTTGATTTTACCTGTGAAATCTTTGAGGCCTTTATGTTATTCTAGTGATCGAAAAATGGTTCTATTGGAAGTCGATCGTAAGAAGCTGTTTTGGTATGATTTTAAGAGTGGAAATGTTAGTTATGTTAAAGGAATTCCTAGTTTGAATGAAGCTATGGTTTGTGTTGGAAGCCTTGTACCACCTTCTTTACCTTTTGATAATTATAGGAAGGAGAATCAGCTCAAGTTGAGATGCGAAAGTATAAGCAAGAGAAGGTACTTGTTATAGTTTATCTGAATTTCTTATGTGTATAAGTTATATTAGTTCATTGAGCCCATCATATATATGATATTTGTATTTGAACTTATATTTAAGGTCAAATTGAATCACCTTCCTTGTATAATTTGTTTATGTAAATGTTGTTATATGTATTTGATAGTGTTTATGTTGATTTCAAGAGTAGCAAACAATGAATGATGTGTTGTATGTTAGTTTAAGAGTTCACCTTGTGACTAGCTAAAGTCGATCCTCCTCTCATGGGGGAAGAAATTAAGTTAGACAAAAGGATTTGCAGGATTCCGTCTTTTGAAGAAAATTGTTGTCTAGAAATTTGCACGCCATGAAATTATGGCATAATTTATTTCCAAAATTTGATTTTTTATCACTATTCTTTTGTGATATTGTCGAGCTTACTTCAATGGAATTCATGTTTTTCATACAGGGATGACTTCTTGTCCCAAGGATTTAAATTGACATTGTAAGGGAGTGAAGGAAGAACTGGTGATGTGTAGCTGAAACAGGATGTTCAGGTTGTGTTTGGGGATGGAAGGAATGGAGTTCCAGTGCTCCACCCATTTTTATCTATCTTTTTGAATGGTGTGAGATCACACTTATGTAAAAATATCATATGATGGGAACCCCGGTGGAACCATGAATGGGGATGACCTATGGTGAACGAAAGGCCTGCGAAAGTGCAACAAAAATCTCAAAGCCAGAATAGAATATTGAAGATGAGGAAAAAAGAAGGTGAAGATCAGATACAGATACCAGATGTACATGACTTCTTTCCTTTTATTTGGTGTATCACTTGGTCTATAATTGTGAGTAATCCTACCGCACCGGTTATACAAAGTGTAGAAAAATTGCCTAGAAGCCTGTATAGTGTAAAAAGTAGTGACTAATTTTATTATCTGTGTGAGTTTGTATGTATGCATGTTAATCTGGTTTTTACCATCAAGTGTAATGAAACTTTTACATTTGACAACCTTACACTAATTGTATTTATGCTTTGTTTGCTTGTGAAAACTCTTGTCAACCAAACTAGTTGTGCACTACTTGTGTGACCCATCTACATTTTCCTCCCTGAAAATCTATTTTTGCTCTGTTTCATCAGTGACTTTGTAACCGTCTCTGATAACTTCACCGTCAAAATGCGGCATTAGATTTGCGTTGTTTCAATCATGATTTTGATCATTTTTCTCAATGTTTTTCAATCTATCAATGACTCTTGGAGCTTGCAAATTAAGGATATAACTCTTATTTTAGGCCGGCAAGTCACCCTTTGCTCTTCTCCTTGTATCAAGCAAGTCAATTAGTATTTTGATTTTTTCCATTAGTTGAAGTTTAATTTTGATGGTTAGTCAAAGGCTTTTGGCACATTAGGTTGTCGTGGTATTGTTTTTGCCCGTTCATTAGGAATACTTATTCTCTATATGTTATTTTCATGGTGTCATGGCAACAATAAAAAGGGAAATGCCTTTTGGTACGAACCATGTATACAAGAAACACGCGAATGACGTGGCCCATCTCAGTTTTTTTTTCTCTAATTTTTGTTTTCTTCTTACAAAAAATCCAAAAAGAAATTGGGGAAAAGGATGCACTTTGAGGAGCATCACCGTCTCCCTCAATCTCTTTGTCACATCTGATGCCGAATAAAATATTGTCTGATTTCCAGTTGCAGATAGGTTTTGATTCTTCCTGCGGAGGTTTTTGATCAGTGGAATTGATACCTGAAGAAGTTTTGATGGCTAAGATACTAACTGGATCTATTGAACCACGATGGTGAAAGAATCGAAGTATTCGATTTGTAGATACAGAGAAAACTTCCGTTTGTTTTTTTTTTTTTTTTGTAGATGCAGAGAAAACTTCCATTTTTGGATTGTTTATGTCTATATTGTTGATGAAATTGATTCATAGAGATGCAATTGCCCACAAGCAAATATCTTATAGAACTTATAAATACATGAATAACAAAGATGCAATTTATTGTACTGATATTGTGAAAGTTGCTTTAGAAGAAAGTTCAGTAATTTGAGTAAGGGGATGAAGTGTTGGATTGATCAGAGGCTTGGTTACAAGGCTCGGAGCACTACACGTGAAGATGAGTGAGTTGGTACTTAATACAACACGTGACTGACCATGCGTTCTTGCCTTTCTTATGGTGTTCCTTCGTACCAAATAGCACTGCTTCAATAAAAATTACCGTCAAAATAAAAAATAAAATAATGTAACAATAAAAATTGACTTCTATAAAGGCTAGTTCAATTTTTGGCTCAAGATCCACTTATAGAGGTTTAGACTTTTATTTAAGTCAAGGACTTGAAGAGAGTGCTTGTGCTTTCAAGTGGTAGGATTTATCACCTGATTTTGTTAGTGATGATTTCATGGTAATCAATTCAAATAAGGGATTGATTATACTCCCCCAATCATATCTTTTTTTCTCATTTGTTATTCTTCAAACTAAATATAATAAATCTTAAGCAATTCATTTAATTTTTACAAAAATTTAGTCAATATTAGATTCACATCTTTTTATAATAGAAATATTAGATTAAACTTGACCAAAAAAAAAAAGAAATATTAGATTAACATCTTTTTGAATATTATAAAACTTTATACACAAGACATACATTTTACAAGTAAATGAAAGAAAATTTTAAAATAGATGATATATTTCATAAAATTATTATTTGCATCTTTTTATTTAAATAATTAATTATTCCTTCCACTAGAGATAATTATATTGTAAATGTGTCAAATACTCCCTCTAGTCCATATATACAGAATAATATTGATGTATCTAGACTACAATATTGTCTATATACATCATTTCTACAATAAATTAAATATGTGCGTGTATATATATATAGGGGTTTTCTAACTTATACCCTAGTTAGGTCTAAGTTAGCAAGGTGCACCTTTTCAATTGGACCAAAATACCCATTCTTTTTAATTAATTAACCAAAATACCCATCAATGGAGGCGGATCCAATGTCGCGCGCGTACCGAAGGACCATGGTTACAGACCGTTGATTTCCATCAGACAGAGATCTGATCTCATCAAGACTGTCTGATCAATCCGACAGCCCAGATCATCCTGATCCATCAGATTCCAGCGCATGCGCCACACTGGATTACACCCTGGAGAGAGAAAAATTTGCTTTTTAAAAGTAGGACACGTGTCACACAATGGTTGGCTGGACGTGATTTTTGTTCATTTAATACTTTGAACTCAATTATTTCGTTGTAAATTAATTTTTTATTTTTTATTTTTATACCAAAATTCATAATTTTTTTTTTCTACAAATAGAGACTTGGTTCGTTTGATTTGGACACCGAAAAAAAAATGCAATTTTTCACTACCTTAATCTCATTTTTTGTCTACTAAATACGTTACTTGTGTGTTGTAATTTAACACGCACCACTCAACCAACTCACTGAAACCATTATACCAGGAAAATAGTAGATAATATTCTGGAACTTTTGGTATATTTTATGAAATTTTTGAGACCTGAAACTATTTTTAGTTAATTAAATGAGATAAAACGGTAATTAAAAACTAGTGTTTGCTTCTGAAACCATTTTACTGGTAGAATGGTTGCACATAGTTGTATTCTGAAACCATTTTACTGGTAGAATGGTTTCAATGAGTAATTTATTAATTGTGTTTGCTTCTGAAACCATTTATCTGGTACAATGGTTTCAGAGAGTTGTAATCTGAAACCATTTTGCTGGTAGAATGGTTTCAGTAAGTTGATTATTAGTTATTTGCTTCTGAAACCATTTAGCTTGTAGAATGGTTGCACATAGTTGTATTCTGAAACCATTTTACTGGTAGAATGGTTTCAGTGAGTAATTTATTAATTGTGTTTGCTTCTGAAACCATTTATCTGGTACAATTGTTTCAGAGAGTTGTAATCTGAAACCATTTTGCTGGTAGAATGGTTTCAGTGAGTTGATGTAAGGTAGTGAAAAATGAGATTAAGGTAGTGAAAAATTGGGTTTTTTTTTCTGTGTCCAAATCAAACGAACCAAGTCTCTATTTGTAGAGGAAAAAAAAATTATGAATTTTGGTATAAAAAAAAAAAATTAATTTACAACGAAATAATTGAGTTCAAAGTATTAAATGGAAAAAAATCATGCCCAGCCGATCAGACAGCGACACGTGTCCTGCTTTTAAAAAGTAGATTCTTCTCTCTCCAGGGTGTAATCCAGTGTCGTGCACGCGCTGGAATCTGATGGATTCGGATGATCTGGGCTGTCTGATTGATCGACAGTCTTGATGAGATCAGATCTTGGCTGTCTGATGGAAATCAACGGCCTGTAACCATGGTCCAGCGGTACGCGCGCGACACTGGATCCGCGTCCATTGATGGTAATTTGGTTAATTAATTAAAAAGAATGGGTATTTTTGTCCAACTGAAAAGGTACACCTTGCTAACTTAGACCCAACTGGGTCTAAGTTAGCAGCCCCCATATATATATATATATATATATATATATATATATATATATATATATATATATATATATATATATATATATAAAATATATGGGGGCTGCTAACTTAGACCCAGTTGGGTCTAAGTTAGCAAGGTGTACCTTTTCAGTTGGACAAAAATACCCATTCTTTTTAATTAATTAACCAAATTACCATCAATGGACGCGGATCCAGTGTCGCGCGCGTACCGCTGGACCATGGTTACAGGCCGTTGATTTCCATCAGACAGCCAAGATCTGATCTCATCAAGACTGTCGATCAATCAGACAGCCCAGATCATCCGAATCCATCAGATTCCAGCGCGTGCACGACACTGGATTACACCCTGGAGAGAGAAGAATCTACTTTTTAAAAGCAGGACACGTGTCGCTGTCTGATTGGCTGGGCGTGATTTTTTTCCATTTAATACTTTGAACTCAATTATTTCGTTGTAAATTAATTTTTTATTTTTTATTTTTATACCAAAAATCATAATTTTGTTTTCTCTACAAATAGAGACTTGGTTCGTTTGATTTGGACACAGAAAAAAAAAACCCAATTTTTCACTACCTTAATCTCATTTTTCACTACCTTACATCAACTCACTGAAACCATTCTACCAGGAAAATGGTTTCAGAGTACAAATCTCTGAAACCATTCTACCAGCTAAATGGTTTCAGAAGCAAACACAATTAATAAATTACTCACTGAAACCATTCTACCAGTAAAATAGTTTCAGAGTACAACTATGTGCAACCATTCTACAAGCTAAATGGTTTCAGAAGCAAATAACTAATAATCAACTTACTGAAACCATTCTACCAGCAAAATGGTTTCAGATTACAACTCTCTGAAACCATTGTACCAGATAAATGGTTTCAGAAGCAAACACAATTAATAAATTACTCATTGAAACCATTCTACCAGTAAAATGGTTTCAGAATACAACTATGTGCAACCATTCTACCAGTAAAATGGTTTCAGAAGCAAACATTAGTTTTTAATTACCGTTTTATCTCATTTAATTAACTAAAAATAGTTTCAGGTCTCCAAAAATTTCATAAAATATACCAAAAGTTCCATAATATTATCTACTATTTTCCTGGTATAATGGTTTCAGTGAGTTGGTTGAGTGGTGCGTGTTAAATTACAACACACAAGTAACGTATTTAGTAGACAAAAAATGAGATTAAGATAGTGAAAAATTGTATTTTTTTTTCGGTGTCCAAATCAAACGAACCAAGTCTCTATTTGTAGAAAAAAAAAATTATGAATTTTGGTATAAAAAATAAAAAATTAATTTACAACGAAATAATTGAGTTCAAAGTATTAAATGAACAAAAATCACGTCCAGCCAACCATTGTGTGACACGTGTCCTACTTTTAAAAAGCAAATTTTTCTCTCTCCAGGGTGTAATCCAGTGTGGCGCACGCGCTGGAATCAGATGGATCCGGATGATCTGGGCTGTCGGATTGATCAGACAGTCTTGATGAGATCAGATCTTGGCTGTCTGATGGAAATCAACGGTCTGTAACCATGGTCCTTCGGTACGCGCGCGACACTGGATCCGCGTCTGTTAATGGGTATTTTGGTTAATTAATTAAAAAGAATGGGTATTTTGGTCCAATTGAAAAGGTGCACCTTGCTAACTTAGACCTAACTAGGGTCTAAGTTAGAAAACCCTATATATATATATATATATATATATATATATATATATATATATATATATATATATATATATATATATATGACCGGAGGGAGTACTAATGTCAATATTTATCTTGATCATAATTAAAAAAATTGGTTTATCATATGAGTCTAAGTCTAACCTAACCCAATCCAACCGTCATTGCAAGTGAACTACTATAAACTATTAAACCCTATAAAAAAAGATTGAACATTTGTTATGGAATATTATTATTATTATTATTATTATTATTATTTAGTTACCGTGAATTAATATTTTAGTAGAAATAAATTATCAATATACACACATGATAAATGATTACTATTTAAAAATTAGCAATATTATTTAGATATAATATATTATAAAAACCTTAAACACAGCATAAATATTTTTTTTTGGTCAAACACAGCATAAATATTTTACAAGTAAATGAAATAAAATTTTAATATAAATCTTTACTTTAGTCGTAAATAAATCTTTTTGACCAAAAAACAAAGTAAATAAGTCTTTACTATAATGGTTCGTTTGGTACTTCCTCTAGTCCTTAATGTAAGAAAAAAACTAATTTTTAAAAAATGAATGTATTTAGTTTATAATATAGTTTAAATACAGTCTATAATATAGTCTAAATACATCAATTTTTTGTAATATGTTTTTCCTCTCATTTTTTTTCTTTCCATTTTACCAAACAGACATTAAAATAAGGAACTGAACAGCACAACTTCTGCTGTACTGTGTTTGATTTTAAAATTGTTTCTGGTACTGGACAAACTGGGGGCCAAAGGACAGGACAAAACTTGAAATTTTTGTCCCCCACAGAACCACGGGACAACTTTTTGTCCTCAGCACAAGTTGTCTAAAATACCAAAATAACCTTTTATCCACCAAACATCATACAACACAAAGTTTATTCAACACCTCAAACATTTATCCTGTGTTGTTCTGTCTTATACTGTACTGTCAGGGCCGGTTTTGGGCCAGGGCAAGCTGGGTCCGAGCCCAGGGCCTCCAAAAAATTGGGGCTCAATTTTTTTTTATTAGCCCAACAAATCATAGTATTGGTTATATAGTTTTCTGGAGACAATATTACAAGAGAAATCCAATGGCTCAGTGGTGCGTGGATTGTTGCTAAGTTTCTAGGGTGATGGGGATCCCGTGTTTACTTTGTAGTTTTTTTGTTTACTTTTTAGCATAATATGTCTATTTGTTTTATACTTGTTCGGAAATGCTTAATGTTACGGGAAAGTGAAAATAAGAAACACACGAAATGATCTTGGCCCTATATTTTATCAAGGCACGGTCATGATTTCCGTTTTTCACGCAACTGATATTTTTTAGTTTGTTTAAAGCAGAGCACCTAGCCATTCTTGTTTTTCTTGCGTATCTTCTTTCGTAATATATAGCAATTCCCATAATTGTTTCCTAATGAATATTATAATAATTTAATTTATTAATTATCTTTCAATTTTTTATTTATCGGTTCAATATTAACGTTGCGAAATATAACTTTTTTTTTTATGTTAGTTACATAGATAAATAATTTTTTTTTTTAACATCAAAAGTTTTATTGCAAATCCTCAAAAATGGCATAAGAAATACCAATTTTGATGTTAATATTATTTACAATTCAGATAAATAATGATTTTTTTTAAAAAAAATGTATTTATTATTTGGGATCCATTTTTATTATTTACCCTGAGTCTCCAAAATCTCGAAGCCGGCCCTATGTACTGTTCTTTGCAGTATTTATATTTTTCACATCAAACGAAACCTAAAGTAAATAAATCTTTTACTCTATCTTTAGTCCAAAAAAAGAAGAATCTTTACTCTACTTTTACCCGAATCCTCGCGTAAAATTAGTCTTGGCACCAAAGATACAGTAGTAGTAGCATAAAGCTTTTTATAACACACGCAAGTGACGCAACAACTTTTGTTTCATTATTTCATCACTCGCTCCGTAACCGTCACCGATCACTTAGCTTCTAATTTCTCACTCACGCCGGTGAGGGTTATTATCGTAAATGTCATCACTCATCATTCACCATAACCCTCACCGTCGCTTATATCCACCAACACACCACCAATAGCTCCGCCGCAACAACAACTACACCTCCTCCTCCAAAGATGAAAGAAAACACCAAAACGACGTCGTCGAGGTTCCAATTCTTCGTACGCTGGAACAGTAACTCCTTAGTGATTCATGCTTCAAGAAAAGACACAGTGGAATTGCTTCTCAAGAAACTTTCATCCAAAACCAAAATTCCGATTAAAGAATTACGATTAATTTACAAAGGAAAACAGCTTCAGGTAGAACAGAATCTCGGCGAATGCGGCATCGAAAACGATGAAACTCTTCAATTGCTCGGATACTTGAGGAGTACACAGTGTCCTCAACTTTGGGGAGCAACAGAATTTATTGCTTCATTGATTCTCAAACTTTGTAGAGGTGAAAATGCGAATGATCCTTTCAAATTTATTCAAAGTCACTTTAGAAGTTACATGAAAAAATCTGAATATTTTGATGTTTTTATGTTTATGAAAATTCCTTCATTGTTGGTAGAACTTTATATGTCGCCCAATGCTAGTAATAAAAGCGTTGCTGATTTGTTGATTAAGGAATTTGTGCAAATATGTTTAGACTTGAAGTGCAAAGAGGTGCAGGTTTTTTACCTTGAAGCTCTTTTGCAGTTTTGTGAATTGCTTAGAGAGGTAGGGTGTAAGTGTGATGATCTTTTGTATGTTTTTTGCCGGAATGGTTTTGCAACTCTGTTGGCGAATGTTGGTGGTGTTACCCCCTTTAGGAATTATTCTAAATGGAGGGTTTTGTTTCGTGGTATTTTTTTCTGTGTTTGTGAGACTTTAGAGGTGTTGTTGAGTTATTTGGATTTGAGTATGAGTTATCCGACTAGTGAGGGGCTTTCATGTAGTGTTGTTTGGGCTTTTGTCAAATTCTCGACACCTTTGAGGAATGGAATTGCCGAGAAACAACCAGCATTCGGTGAATATGAGAATGGAATTTGCTATGAGGAGGATCCTTCAATTGCAGGAGTAGTTGATCAATTTCGTAATGTATTTATTCAGTTATTGACCAAAATGGACAAGTGTTTTCAAGTCATGGAGAATTGCTTGGTTAACAAGGAACAAAGAGAAGGGGGTGGGGATGTTATCCATAATGGGCAGTCTCATTACCTTTTAATCCTGAAGGAATTGTATCACATATCTAAGCTATATAGCGGGGCAGAAGTGATGTTTTGGGGAGTTTTGTTGCGTCGAAAAAGTATGCTATCTCAACTGATTGTCCGGTTTGCGGATAAGAAGGATAATCATAGGTGGGTACTTGAGAACATGAGTGTGACCGATTTTGAATCCAGGAGGCATTTGGCGATGACACTATTCCCTGACTTAAGACATGAATTATTGGGATATGAGATGCTTATTGGCAGGTCTGATGTTTTGGCCGAATCTTTTGAGTACATATCACGAGCTAAGCCTACATCTCTGGAAGGAGGTTTATTTATGGCATTCAAGAATGAAGTTGCTACAGGACCAGGTGTTCTGAGGGAGTGGTTTGTTTTGGTGTGTAAGGAAATATTTAATCCAAAAAATGCTCTTTTTGTGGCATGTCCAAATGACCAAAGGAGATTTTTTCCTAATGCTGGTGAGTTTCTTCTGTAATCTGGATATCTAATGCATAATTTTTTATCTTCTGTTTGCCATGCATTCAAAGTATTTTCGATGGCTATTACATTGTTCCCGTGTCCTTCGAAAGAAACATATATTTGAAAAGATTTATAGAATGTTTACAAAATGATATTACTTATTGTTATTTTGATTTGTTCTTGATTTAGGAGTGAGTCTGTGTATCTCTATAAATAGGGATTAGAATTGATTCTTTTGTATCAAGCTACTATCGAGTCCGTGTTAATAATATTCGAAGTTCCTATTATTTTCTCTCTTCTTTTACATAAAATCTCACAAAATTCAACATGGTATCTAGAGTTTGGTTCGATCCTCCTTGAACCGTCTCACCACTATTATGTTGTAGAATTCCCAAAGTTGGTAATATTGTAAGAGTTTTTTCTCTTTTCCGAGCAAGGTTCGAAATCCTAGTTCTTTGTCTTCGAGTTCAGCCACTGTCAAGGCTAACCCTAGTTTATTTTTCTGTTTGGGTTTTTGGGTGTCCAAGTTTGATCCTAAAAGACCTCGCCAACAGATTCGCCAGAGTCGGATCGACCAGTCCCCAAAGCAATGCATGTTTCCGCTGACGTCAGGCCTGCCAGCACGTAAGGGCCACACGCCACCCTCCAGACCACCGACAAGCTCACTGTTGGTTCTGTTAGACTTGCCTCCTCTTCCTGGTTTCTGTTGGAACCACTTCCAGTCCGTGGGTCCCACGTTTGAAGTGTGTTTTAGAGGTTTCTTTGCTGTTTCATAGATTTTTTTAATCATTGTGAACATGTCCGGGTGGCTTTTCTGCTGTTTTGGTCTTTTGTCACTGTGATTGCATCCCAATGTTTGTGGATTCAGTATTTTAGGTCCTTCGTAACAATATTTTTAGTTTGTTGTGCATATTTGCACATTGCTCGTTTATTTTGTATGTTTCTTAATGCTTTGCGATGTGTTGTTACTAGTTAGCATTTCTCTCTGAATGAATCAGCTGCTGGAGTGAGCACTGACCTAATATCGTTGCAGTTTAGCTTTTCTTATTGATGAATATGAATCCTTATTTTAAGTGATTTTAAGCTTTGAGCAGTTAGTTCTACTTAATGGTTAAGCTTTTGATCATTCGTTTGTTCCCAAATTGGGTTTCTTGATTCTTCGAGAGCAAGTGTTGAGACTTTTGTATCAATCTACTATTGAGTCAGTATCAATAACATTCAGGTTCCTATTTTTCTCTGTCTTCTTTTACATATATCTCACAAATTCAACAATGATAACCTTGTAACAAAAGGTTGTCAGGAATTGATCAATCATAATCACATGTAATGTACTCTGCCCATCTGCTGACTATGGTAACTGCTCTTAGGCAATGACTGTTTATGTGTTCAAGGGATGAACTTAGTTATTACATAATTCTATGCTTATTTTTTCTCTTCCCCACTAGTTTGCCATATCAAAGTGACGTTTTTTATTGTGAGTCGAATAACAATTTTCCTGCAACCCAACCCTATACTAATAACTTTTCAACTTAAGAAATGACTGTTTATTGGGATGCTAGATGGCAGGCCAAAAACTTGACATCCAAAGTTCATAGCATCGTTATAACGGCATACTGTTTTTTTTATCTAGGATTTATACATATCAAAATCTGCATGATAAATTGAACTGCATTGAAAGAGATAGGAAGGGAAGAAAAAAGAGTTAAAGTGGAATGGTGATTGGCTGCCAGTCCACCTATATCAACTCTGGATTGTGTAATACTTACATATCTTATCATTAGCATTTTGTCACAAAACTTTAGTTTCCATCGGTTAACTCTGTATCGGGAGACATTGTGTAATACTAGTATTTGATGTTTTTTTTCTGTAATCTTTTATCAATAGATATTATTGTTAATATTGAAGAGCTTCTGTGCAATCATATTTAGTATATTCTTCTTTTAATTGTCTGCAGCATCTAAGGTACATCCTCTACACCTAAAGTACTTCAGCTTCTCTGGACGTATGATTGCATTAGCTTTGAAGAGTAAGGTGCAAGTGGGTATTTATTTTGATCGTGTGTTTTTCAAGCAATTGGCTGGAAACTATATTACTTTAGAAGATATCCGAGATGCCGATCCTATAATGTATCGTAGCTGCAAGCAAATATTGGAGATGAATGCTGATTATATTGATTCAGATGAATTAGGACTGACATTTTCTATAGAGGTGGAAGAATTAGGACACAGGAAAGTGATTGAGCTTTGCCCTGGTGGCGAAAGCCTTGTTGTGGGTAGTAAGAACAGGGAGAAGTATGTTGATCTTCTTATACAGAATCGTTTTGTGACATCCATATCTAGGCAGGTATCACATTTTGCCGCGGGTTTTGCTGATATTATATCTGGCTCAAGGCTAGAGTTCTTTCGATATTTAGAACTTGAAGATCTTGATTGGATGTTGCATGGAAGTGAAAATGCCATTTCTGTTGAAGATTGGAAGGCACATACTAAGTATAATGGCTATAAAGAGAATGATTGTCGGATAACTTGGTTTTGGGAGGTATGTAGGATACTGATCTTATGTAATCACATTCTCTTTACCTTTATCTTCACAACTTGTTATTTTATTTTCCACTCTTCACTTGCATTTTTTAAACTCCTTGGTGAGTGTAAATTTATTATTCTATTTTCATATTCAGGAACAAACTAAATCAATTCCCCCCTATATGAATATTTTATATGCAGAAGTGGCTTTATTGGGAAACATGTATCCTGCTACATGGTGCTCTCTAAGGCTGTCCCTGTTTCCATGTCCTCTAATCTTGATTACTTTTAAAGTTTCCCCATTTCCATGACGAAATTTTGTGCCTTGTTTCGACATAAAACCACTTTTGAAATCTATTTCTCTCCTTACCTGGTCATCAGTAATGCTAGAGTTCTATCATGTGCTTGTTTAAATTATTCATTTTTTCTAGCGCTGTTTGGATCAAGTTTTGATTTGATACATTCTGTATAAATGTCTCCCTTTAGTTCATTTATGCTTCCAAATAGTAACATACTTTTGTTACTGATGCATGAAATCACAATTTTAATATTTCGTTTATAACAACAACCATAAATACCATGCTCTATAATAAATTGAGTTCAGTGATAGACTATTGAACTCTAAACTACCATAGTACAGCTGTATTTACCTTTGCATAGTCTTGTTAAAATCGATGTTATGAAGAATTCCAAAATGCCAGAATGTAGAATTTTCAATACTTCCATGTTATATGTTCACATACAATAAATCTGCATAGTAAGTTCTTATGCCTTTTTAAAGTATCATTATTCTTATTAATTTTTTTTTAAAAATAGTTTAAGTTACTATTTGAAGTAAAAGCCTGTGGTTATTGAAACCTTTGAAATGATTCTTTCTGGAATGTTTTTAAAATATCTCATCATTTAAATTTGCAAGGAGATGCTACTTGGTGTTAACTTTTTTAATATCGTATTCTATCATGAAAACTTGGCAGATCGTTGGGAGAATGTCGGCAGAGCAAAAGAAGGTTCTACTGTTCTTTTGGACATCTGTGAAACATTTACCAGTTGAAGGTTTCCGTGGTTTGGGTTCCCGTCTATTCATTTGCAAATCCAGCAAATCTGATAATCACTTGCCCTCATCTCACACATGTTTTTACGAGCTGTGCTTTCCAAAGTATTCTTCTAGGGCTATCATGCAAGATCGCCTTAGAATCATCACTCAAGAACACATGAGCTGCAGTTTCGGTACTCTGTGAATGATTAATAGAATACACCTGCAATTTGGCTAGAAGTGATTTTGAATCTTTTGATTGCACATAGAAATACAATTACTCACCTTTGTACAAATTTAGGATAGGATTATTCTTTTTTGTTTTTTCTTTCTCGAAATGATAATCTGAGAAGGCTTTCTAGTTCTGTTTCTCAAATCAATTCGGGGTAGCAATGTAGTTGATCTTCTGTGAAGTGTTTATATGAGGGGTCAAGAAAACAGGATTGAAGGAAAGAACAAAAGTTTTGATGTTTGGTCATTTTAGTAGATAGCAATGGCTTAGCCATGCTTTGACATTTAAGTTAGGACAATCATGCTCCAAGAGAAACTCTTCCCCATTATTAAGAATTAGCATTAACATTAGCATTTTGATAATTCCTACAATTAATTTATCATTCTTTATTCTTCTGGTGACAATGTTATGGAAGCAAAGCAATTCTTCTTCACTCTAAGATGTGTGGAGAGATGCCTGTTTTCCGAGAGGTCACTTGGTTGAGGATTTACTCTTCAACCTCGAGGTACTCGATTCAAGACCCGGCACCGAGAAAGATGTATGGAGAGATGTTAACTTATGACTGTCTCACTCTGTTAAATCTCAAGTAGGTGTAGTGGTTTATGTGAAACAAATTCTTACCTAGTATTTGTTAGGAGTTAGGTAGTATATAATATACTGATTCATGTCCAAATTAAAAACATAACATAAGAAATAACTATTCTTAGGTTAGGGAGAAAAACAAGAGTACCATAAAATAAAGTACAGTAAATATCATTTATTCAAATCTAGAGAAACATAATAACACACCATGACAAACTCATGTAACCTTCCCAAAGATGCATAGCACTTTATAGCTGATCACTTCAATACACAACTCATGGAATAGATTTTCACATGTCCACCACTCGGCATGTGTATATATGCTGATGTGGAGCCAAGTTATACCCTCCATATAAATTAACCATATCCAAAGACTTACCATATATATAATTATAATAATAAACTTAATAAAGGAAAATAAATATAGAAATAATAAATAGAAAAGCTTTTCAACCTTGACATGCAAAATGGTAGACCTGATCCCAACAACTAGAACCATTAATTTAAACTCTCTTTATCAGTTCCATTCACACCTTCTTCATTAGTTTAAGCTTCTGGAGTCTCAACTGGAACTGCTTCTGCTGCTGGAGCTTCCACTGATTCAACTGATTTGTTCTCATCCTCTACTACTGCTTCTGCTGCTGGTGGAGCTGACTCATCTTCATTGGTTGCTTTAGCCTCCTCTACTTCTGCCGCCTCTTCCTTCACTTTTTCAACTGATTCCTCTGCTTCTTTAGGTGCTTCTGAGTTC
This sequence comes from Trifolium pratense, assembly GCF_020283565.1. Taxonomy (NCBI): domain Eukaryota; kingdom Viridiplantae; phylum Streptophyta; class Magnoliopsida; order Fabales; family Fabaceae; genus Trifolium; species Trifolium pratense. The sequence goes on from NC_060065.1 coordinate 33,066,724, forward strand.
TCTTCCTTGGCTTCTTCTGCTACCACTTCTTTGGTCGCAACTACAAGTGGATCTTGTGTTTCAGGAGCAGCTGGAGTTTCTTCTGTTGTTTCTGTTGTTTGTGTTGGTTCTTCTGTTGGTACTTCTGTAGCAGGAACTTCGGACTCTGGTTGTTCTGTGACAGTAACTTCAGTGGCTGGTTGTTCTGGAATTGTTTCCTCTGTCTTGATTATCTCTGGTGTTGTTTCATTTTCTTGCACTGTTGTTGGTGGTACTTGATGTGCAACCTATAATTAATTAGCACCATCTTTCATTTAGCAAATTTTTTGTAATATACTCCAATGAAACATCAAATAATCATAATAATAAAAAACTCTACACCATAATGGTAATAACAAAATATACTTTAGAGCTTAGGCTATATTAAAGAAGTGGAAGAACTAATCTATTTAGCTTTGCTAGATACATTGGGCAATGGTAGGTTTGATCATCTGAACTTTTTTTTTTTTAAATAGTATAGCAGCAAGACTCACACACTATGATATTGTGTTGTATGCAACTATATGATCTATTGATCAATTAAATTATTTTGCGATGAAGCGCGATCATCCACCAAGTGCTTATATAATTGATCTGAAGTACTAATGTATCGAGAAAAAGAAATAGATCATTATTACAAAGCGTTGATTTGTGTATATCAATGGTAATCTGCTGTGATTATTTGTAGATCGCACGTTAGAGGAAATTAAAAGAAGATCAAATTGATTCGTTAATTAGTTGATTGATATATAATTATAGCAAACAAAATAAGAAAAATGAAAGAAAAAAAAATTAAATAGTTGTAGTATTGTGTTAGTACTTAGTAAGCTTTGATTTTCATCGTGTTGATGTAGGAACTAAACTACACGTAGGTTAATAAAAGGAAAATATACAAATTAAAATTGTTATATAGAGTCACAAAGTAACTAAGTATGTATCTTGCCTAAAAAATAAAAAGAAACTATGTATCTTATTGAGTTATTTTACCTCAACACTGGCCATTTGGAAAGAGAGAAAGGATTGAAATAAAACTGAGAAATTAAAGGGTGTGTGAATGAATAAGGAATAGAGAAATTAATAGTAGTGAGAGTGAGATGAGGAAGTGATCAAAGTGAGGGTGGTTTATATAGATGTATAAAGTCATGAATAGTTGTAGAAATGTACATGTGTGATTGTGTGTGTGTGGTGACCTGTTCTGTAAGAATCTTTTTCAACTAGACTGCTCATGTCACTTATTATTATTAATTAAAAGACATTCAATATGTCTAGTTGTCAGTGTATTTTTCCTTTTGTTTATTTGTCCTTGCTAAATAAAATAAAATTGCTAATCACTGGAATTTTTTTTTAAGAAATTACTGTAATTATTTTATGTATATATAATGAAATGAAGCAAATATAACCAATTTGTTTTCCTTTTAAAGAGTCTAATGTTAACAACATTTTTTTTTTGTCAAGTAGCTTAGTGGCTAGAAAATCTACCTTAAAAGTGAATTAATGGAGTGTCCTGGGTTCGGACTCGAGCTCCTGCACATATAGTGCGACATCTCTACCAACTGAGCTAAGCTCACGGGGACATTAAAAATATGTCATTCAATTTTATTACTAAGCATCTCAAAGTTATTTTACCAAATATGTTTAATTTTATGTACTCCAAAAGATTTAAATTTTCGGTCAAGAGTTTTTTGCACCAACTAACATCTTTGTTATTAAAGCATCAAACTATAACTTAGGTTTTATGTATTGACTAGACTAGATGATGATTGATGAGTAAAAAAAGAATGGGTCATGTTAACTTGTGCCCTAAGGGCACATGTTAAGCTACCTAAAAATAGAAATATAGCATTTAATGATACAAAACATTTAATGTTTAGATAATTGAATACACCACAAGTTTAATAAATTTTTTCCACATTTATCTTCTTAACATGTGCCCTTAAGGGCACAAGTTAACATTCTCCAAAAAGAATTTATACAATTATTCAATAATTTTTTACATGTATGATAAAATAATTAATTTTTTATTTAAAAAATTCTACATCTCTTAATTAATAGGGCCTCAGATACATCACCAATTTTAGATGAATTTTTTTTATTATTGTTTAGTAATGACTAATCTCTAATCACTTGTTAAAAGATTTTAACTTTCTTATCATTTAAACTGATCTATGGTTGGTGATACGTCACTAATTCTATAACACACTACCTAGAGTCGAGCCATGCTTTCCCATACTAAAAAGTTAAGCAGCTATATAGAGGTACCCAACCCAAAATGGAGTTATCATAAATAAAGAAAAATAGGTAAACATAAAATTCAATAAATTTTATAGACAAGAAAAATACAGATGTGCACTGAAATCGTTAATCGTACACAATATAGAATATACTTCAAAATGTAGTTGAGTTAGCTTTGGTAATTATACGCATAAAAATTTAGGTTTTGGTTGATGAGTGTTGTATTCATTATAGTAATTTTTCCTAATGCTAGTATTGATTGAATGTGAAGACATAAATTAGTGGCCTATATATACCAACCCCTATACTCTCAAATATCATGTGAAGAGTGAGTGTATATTTGATTAACCAAAAATTAATTTTAGAGGTGTAAAATTAATTTTAATATGTTTGATTTTTTTAGAGTATAATTGATTTTTGTCTCAAGTTTGTTTTTACATGAACTTAAAAATTGTAACTTCTAATTTTATAATTGATTTTTACACTTAAATTTATTAAATTTATTGTTCAGCTAATTTTTACATGTATCTGCTTTAAAACTCTTAGGAAGTGTTAGTCACAAAAAAAAAGGGGGAGAATTTGCTGTCTATTTGGGTTCCACAAAACTCAAATGATTAGTATTTGTAGTTGTGCGCAAATGGTATCAGATTTACGTCAGTTGTGTGTGTGAGTTTGTTGTTACTTCGTCTATGTTGGGTCAAGATGGTTCAGCCGGAAATCATCCACGTTGAGCTCAAAGCATCGATACAAGTGAATTGAACATCACATCTTACCCCAAAATTTTAAAACAATAAATTTATAAATCGTTCAACATTCACTCTTCTAAATAACATGACAATTTTAACTCACCTCTATTTTCTTTTCTTCTATTGTGGTCAAGTAAAGTTGTTAGCCAAATATAAGGTTTATAAGTAGCTTTTGGTAAGCAAAGATTGAAAAGATTAGACAAGTAACCAAATAGAAAGGCAACAAAGGAACTAGGCCGGTGCATGATAAGGGAAGGGACCCTTCATTTCATCAATTGGCATCATTATTACAGTCCAAAATTCAAAGGGTAAAAAAATAGGACCCACTTAAGAAAAAAATAGGAAAGAAAAAACAAGAAAAGAAAAAGTGATTAATTGCGTGGACAACTTTTGGTTCCCTGAATCGGTCTATCTGTGCATTGGGAACCCTTCCTTTTGTAAAAAAAAATCCATGTGGTCCCACGTGGCTATGCTTTCCATGTCATACACTCGTGACATGGGCCCTGTTCCAGCCGTTTGATGCGCCATGTCATACTATTATCATGCTGTATATGCTCTTCCTAATGGCTAATACATTCAATTCTTATCAAAATCTTGATCATAAAGACTAGTACATGTTTCCAAAATTACTACTATTACTTGCATAGATTGATCATTTCAGTTAGATTCTAAGAAGGATATTGTTTCAGATTTTTTTTTTTTTTTAAATCACTTTTATCATTGCTCTATAAAAAAATGTTTTTTAATCACTTTTATCATTTTCTTTTATTATGAGAAAAATAAAAAGAAGAAAAACAACTATGTTTGATTCTCTTCTCAAAAACAGATTTTTAGTTTTTAAAAATTGAAAACTAAAAAACTTGATTGGTAATCCTGTTTTATAAAAGTGTTTTAAAAATTTGTTTTCCGTGTATCAATTTTAAAACTAAAAAAGTAAAACACGTTCAAGGAGTTTTGTTTTTCTCTTCTTAAAAATGATTTTCAAAAACACACTTATAAAACACATTTTAAAAACTAAAAATCAAAATTGGCGCACACATGCCCAGTCATTCGTTGTCTATACACTCTGAAGGTATCTGCAAGAAAAATGTTATCCAACTGAAGAGGAGGAGCGATCCAAATCTTAAAGGAGTCATAGCATTAGAAAATTATTTTTAGTCTGAAGAGTTCATATAATGTAACTTTTTTAGAAACTCCCCTCATTGAACTTAAGTCTTCTCTTTAATTGCATTTTAGGAACTTATGCCTAAATATATATATATATATATATATATATATATATATATATATATATATATATATATATATATATATGGGGGCTGCTAATTTAGACCCAGTTAGGTCTAAATTAGCAAGGTGCACCTTTTGAGTTGGACAAAAATACCCATTTTTTAATTTTTTGGAAGAATAGAGCAACAGGGGCATTTCTGTAATTTTATGCAACAGTACACGCGCCCCCACTTCTTTTTCCCCCCCCCAGGACACGTGTCACGCGATTATTGGAGAAAAATCACGCGCGTGCATCACACGCGCCGACAGGCGCGCGTGGCTGAAGCCTGACGCGGAGAGAGAAAGCCTTTTTGAAAAGGCAAGGCCACGTGTCACTCTTTCATTGGCTGCGTTTATTTTTTTTCATTTTATACTTTAAACTCGATTATTTCGTCGTAAATTAATTTTTTATTTTTTAATTTTTATACCAAAATTCATAATTTTTTTTTCTCTACAAATAGAGACTTGGTTCGTTTGATTTGGACACCGAAAAAAAAACGCGATTTTTCACTACTTTAAACTCGATTATTTCGTCGTAAATTAATTTTTTATTTTTTATTTTTTATACCAAAATTCATAATTTTTTTTTCTCTACAAATAGAGACTTGGTTCGTTTGATTTGGACACAGAAAAAAAAAACCCAATTTTTCACTACCTTAATCTCATCAAAATAACTAATAATCAACTTACTGAAACCATCCTACCAGAAAAATGGTTTCAGATTACAACTCTCTGAAACCATTGTACCAGATAAATGGTTTCAGAAGCAAACACAATTAATAAATTACTCACTGAAACCATTCTACCAGTAAAATGGTTTCAGAGTACAACTATGTGCAACCATTCTACAAGCTAAATGGTTTCAGAAGCAAATAACTAATAATCAACTTACTGAAACCATTCTACCAGCAAAATGGTTTCAGATTACAACTCTCTGAAACCATTGTACCAGATAAATGGTTTCAGAAGCAAACACAATTAATAAATTACTCACTGAAACCATTCTACCAGTAAAATGGTTTCAGAATACAACTATGTGCAACCATTCTACAAGCTAAATGGTTTCAGAAGCAAATAACTAATAATCAACTCACTGAAACCATTCTACCAGCAAAATGGTTTCAGATTACAACTCTCTGAAACCATTGTACCAGATAAATGGTTTCAGAAGCAAACACAATTAATAAATTACTCACTGAAACCATTCTACCAGTAAAATGGTTTCAGAATACAACTATGTGCAACCATTCTACAAGCTAAATGGTTTCAGAAGCAAATAACTAATAATCAACTCACTGAAACCATTCTACCAGCAAAATGGTTTCAGATTACAACTCTCTGAAACCATTGTACCAGATAAATGGTTTCAGAAGCAAACACAATTAATAAATTACTCACTGAAACCATTCTACCAGCAAAATGGTTTCAGATTACAACTCTCTGAAACCATTCTACCATATAAATGGTTTCAGAAGGATTTCGGTGTCCAAATCAAACGAACCAAGTCTCTATTTGTAGGAAAAAAAAAATTATGAATTTTGGTATAAAAAATAAAAAATAAAAAATTAATTTACGACGAAATAATCGAGTTTAAAGTAGTGAAAAATCGCGTTTTTTTTTCGGTGTCCAAATCAAACGAACCAAGTCTCTATTTGTAGAGAAAAAAAAATTATGAATTTTGGTATAAAAAATAAAAAATAAAAAATTAATTTACGACGAAATAATCGAGTTTAAAGTAGTGAAAAATCGCGTTTTTTTTTCGGTGTCCAAATCAAACGAACCAAGTCTCTATTTGTAGAGAAAAAAAAATTATGAATTTTGGTATAAAAATTAAAAAATAAAAAATTAATTTACGACGAAATAATCGAGTTTAAAGCATAAAATGGAAAAAATCAGGCAGACCCAGTCATATGCTGACACGTGGCTGCCTTTTTCAAAAGTAAAATTTTCTCTCTCCAGCTTATAATCTAGTGTGGCGCAGACAGGATGGTAGGATGATCTGGGCTGTCTGATCAATCAGACAGCCTTAATGAGATCACATCTTGGCTGTCTGATGGAAATCAACGGTCTGTAACCATGGTCCTTCCGTACGCGCGCGACATTGGATCCACGTCTATTAATTTTTAAGAAGGTGGGGGCGCGTGTCATTATTTTTTTTTTATGTAAAATTACAGAAATGCCCCTGTTGCTCTATTCTTTCAAAAATTAAAAGAATGGTATTTTGGTCCAATTGAAAAGGTGCACCTTGCTAACTTAGACCTAACTAGGGTCTAAGTTAGAAAACCCATATATATATATATATATATATATATATATATATATATATGTATACGTAGTGTATTAGCCTATTAGGTTTTTCCCCTATTTTGCTCTTTATTAACAAAAGAAAACACTAAAAAGTATTTTCTCCGTATCACAATATATATTACTAAATTTGGGGGAAAATTTTGTACCACAATATGTCGCTTTATATTAGCAATGAAGCATTTAATGTTATTTTTTCTATTATATCTTTAACTATTTATTACTCTCTCTTCTTTCAATTCTTTAATTTATTTTTTTCATACCATAAATGAAGGACAATTTTGTAAATCAACTCATAATCTCTCTTTTCCATACAATATTAATTATCTTTCTTAATATATGTAAAAATGGCAAAACGATATATATTGTGGTACGTATAGAGTAAAAACTAAAAATAGGGTTGCTCTTGGAATATGTTTTTGTTTACAAGTGATGAGTTGTTTTGTGCATGATATGATCATATATCACGAATCACGCTACTAAATTAGCCTTTGTCCTTTATCTGTATTTATTTTCTAGCCGTACACGTCTTATTGTTCTTTTGGTATTAGACACTATCATGTTGGCTATGAAATAATTTAAAATAAAAAACATTATCGTGGATCTTCATGATCATGCTCATTGCTCTATAATGTATATATCAAGATAATGTTAATTTCTATTTATCAACAAAAACAAATGATGATGTTAATTGCTACTCCATTTGAATGTCACCACAAATTTATCCATTCTGCCATCCTCGATTATCAATTCTCAACGTCTCTTATTATTTATGTGATCCTCCTTTTTATTTTGTTGGTAGATTAATAAAATCGCAAAAGTCATTAAAAATTTATATACATAAATGATCAAAAGATCAAAGTTCAAATTTCGATCACAACGTTATATCTAATAATTTCGATATTTTTACCAATTAAACTAGAATTTATAAATATTTATGTGATCTTTATAAATTATAATAATGTATAGAAACTTATTGAGTGAATTAATATGCTAGTTAGTCTTTATTTTTTTTTTTTTATTTACAATTGAGCTGGAGATCGAGCTTGGGACCTCTAACCTACTACATAAATCTCTCACCATTAGACCAAATTTAATGACTTTATATCCTAGTTAATCTCCGAAAACAATATAATTACGTTGTTTCAGTACGTTGGGTGATCATTGATCCGATGCTTCGGGTGAAACCAATTCCCAGGGTGTGACAGGCGATTTTTTAATCGATTTTAATGACTTGTGAGGCGGATGATCAAATCAGCATTTTTTTTCATTACATTTAATGTGTGTGAATTTTACCGATGAATTATTGACTATAAAAGTATATAGAATAGATGTGCTCAAGAATTTAGAACTTTGTTAAGACATTTTACCACAAAATATGATCTGTAAAGCGACAAAAGTTTAGATGAAAAGTTTGAAGGGCGGTGGAGAGTTATCACTACAATTGGACAACAAAGACATCCTTGAGCTTGATGGTTTGATTTAATTTAGAGCATTTAACCTATATATTAACCAATAAGATCTTGCCATGTCAATGCTGACTAGGACCAACACATTTGATAATTGAATAAGACCATGTCTGGCTGTCTAAAAAAACAACTTAACCATTATGGGTTTGATTCCTTTACGTGGTAGAACATGTTATGGTGAGCTTTCCAACCAGGTGACTGAATCATTCCAACTTTCATAATACTGGCCCTACATTCAAAATATTTGAACACCACAATTAGATTTGAAGACACTCGGTATATTTGATCGGTTATAAAATAAAAGATTGAATGTGATAATTGTTTGATTTTAAAATTGTTTTGAAACTAATAAATCGGACAAGAACTGAAAATCTGAAACTCTTGTTTTCCATTGAATCATGAGATAATTTTTTGTTTTTTTTCACAAATTATCTAAAATATCAAAATAATATTTTGTTCACCAAAATTCTCTTTGGGAAGACAAATAAACTAGCTTATAGTTTATAAGCTAAAAACCATGTTTGGTAACGATCTTTTCGTTATGAGTTTATAGCTTATTTTTCAGACACTATTTCAAGTAGCTTATGAGCATATACCTTATCATTTTCTTTTCCAATTTTATCCCTAAAATTTTACTTGAGAAAAATTAAATATTGATTAATCATATCTATATGTCATTTCATACTTATAAGCTTGTTCAACCAGTAATTTTACCAAACACTACAAATTCAATCAGTCATCTTATTCACTATAAGTTAAAAACTAGCTTAATTATAAAGTATCCGCTATAAACTAACTTATCAGCTATCAACTATTTTTAGCAAACAGTGACCAAATATCTAAATGACAAAATTTATTTAATACTTTAATTAAACTTTGTCCAGTGGTGTTTTATCTAATACTTATATTTTGTAGATTAAACTCTCGCATAAAAATATATATTATTTAAGACAATTTTATGAAAGTGACATGTCCAAAATATGATGACCATACAAGAGTTTTTCATCATCATCCGGTCTGCATGCATGGATAGATTCCTTTCATGCATCATCTTCGTATATTCTATTTTTTTTACAATTTATTTATTATTATTTTGATGTCGTTATTAAAGAATATTGCATGATAATAATAATGGTTCCAGCGTGTAAACACGTAGTTTTGGGATGGACATTAGCGAAGTCACATCTACATCGTCACATAAGCACTTCATTCACTTCAATTAATACTCACTGAAAATTTTTGTTTGAGACGACGAGATTTGTGACTTGTCGTTTTGAAATTTGCTGCTTCTTTGTAACCAGAACAAGAACGACCCTAAATACATGCTGATTAGAGTAAACCTTGTATTATGTATGAAAGTACAAGAAAACAAAATAAAATAGATGTTTGAATTAATTAGTTAAAAAAAAATTCTTTTGAGAAAATACCAATGTTAAAATAAATTTGAAAGCAAATTTAAGACAAATGAAAGGTACAACAAGGTAAAGATAGAAGGAATAAAAAACGACACAATGAATTTTATACTTCACTTTCCTACCTTATAGTTTCTGTATTTCATCATTATCCTCCTCCTCCTCGATCCTCCTTATCTGACATCTCGATCTGCAATGGCTTAAGATCCAAAAGTTCATCGTCCTGAATCTCAGGTTCAGACTCAGGTTGGCGCTGACGATGACGTTGAGGCCTAGGCGGGCGCTCGATCTCAACCTCCCTTTCTCTCTAACACACTTAACTAAATTAGTTATACGATGTATGCACAATAAAATTACAATAGTTCAAATTGCATAACATATATATATATATATATATATATATATATATATATATATATATATATATATATATATATATATATATATATATATATATATATATATATATATATATATATATATATCAATTTTTTTTGACAAAATATATACATATATAATCAATCGAATTAGTCAAAAACCAACAAACCATTAGTATCAGAGTAGTTCACTTTCAATAGAGAGCAAACAACTTACACATGGTTCGCTTTCTAGAAAGTGAAATTAACCAACTAGATAAAAAAAAAACACGAAAAAAATTATAGATTCACTGAAATGTGGACTAACCAGTCAACCATCAATAAGCAACAACCTGTCGATTTTGTGATGTTTTCGCGTTTTGGGATTTTGAGCTAGTTTTTGGTTTTTTTACAAACAGTTCAAATGAGGGGAAGAAGGTGGGGCACTCTATAAATAGGTGGAGTGTTCGCATTCTACAATGCGAACATATAAAATGGTTTTCGCCTCCAAAGGTGCAAACAAATATTTTCAAAATTTTCACCTGGGGACGTGGTTGATACTGACGTTGGAGTTGGGTCATAAAAATTGGTCACTCGCTATCTACGGTGCGAATAATGTTCGCTTTCTAAAATGCGAAGGAAATATTTCTGTAATTTTATGGGACACGTGAGAAATGGTGGGAGGTGGGAAAAGAAGAAGTCCAATTTTAATTTTCTTCTAATAGCTGCACAATGTCCTTCTCGTAATAGCCCAATTTACATTTATAAAATAACAAAACCCATACATTATTATTTATTTTTTTTTACTAAACCGATACATTATTTAAAACATCATTTTGTATAAATTAAATACTATTTTTTTCTTTACCATGACATAAATGATAGATATTTAGATCCTTCAACCATTTGGTCGTCGGTTTGATTCTTCATCTGTGTATATGGAAAAACAATTGTTAGGAACGATCGACCAACATAACTTTGATTTTAAAAAAATCACACCATTTCCTTCCCCAGCACATATTGTAAACCGAAAATTGACCAATCTTTACTCATTATCAAACTTTTTTTTTAATACTTCGTAATCCGGCCCTAGGACCGACTAATTCAAGGGGACCAATCTCACCGCCCACTTGCGGGAGCTCTTTTAAAACCAGAGTTTTTTTTCTCTGTATGGCTATCCCACCGAAATTGGCACCAGAAGGAATCGAACATGAGACTTGGAGAGGAGCATACTCCAAGGATCCAAGCCAACACCACTAGATCAACCCCAAATGGGTGCTCATAATCAAACTTTGGGAGTAGTTAATAAATATTTAAAAACAAAATTTAACACAAAACAAAGAAATGGATGACATCACACCACAAAGATTACCGCAATAGTTCAGAGAATGGAACAATTATTAACAAATGTAAAATAAAGCTTCAAATGTATATTTAATCACTCACACTTGCCTTCAACAAAAAGACTAGTATATCTATTGTCTTAAGATTTTGGGTTAAGAATTGATGTTCAGATTCCTTGTGTGGTTGTTCATAGCTTAATATGAATTATTATCCATGCTCCTCTCATGTATCCCTAAGGTCTTAAAATTTTACGTGAATAATCGGTGTTCAAACTCATTTATGTTATTACTCTTGACCCAATGTGATGATTCTTCATCCTAGTGCACTTGGAAGCTCTAACGGTGATATCATAGCCCAAATTGATTTAACGAGGGAGCAATAAGTGGTTCCTAGTGTTAGATCAAGTATGTTAGGAGTACTCTCATACGTGATTCAACGAGGGAGCAATAAGTGGTTCCTAGTGTTAGATCAAGCATGTTGAGTGTGCTCTCACACTTGACCGATAGAATATTGATGTGTCAAGTGTGAATTAAAAAAATACTTACATCAAATAAAAGACTAGATGTTGAATAACATATAAATGAGAGAGTATTCGCATACATATAATGCCTCAAGTAAATTATTTTCTATAGCTCAATGTAATTCGAAGACATTAATCTTTGATTCATGAAAGAAATTCTACCTTACTACAATTCAGTTTGAAAGTGAAGACTCAACAAGATTGGGACTAATTATCAAATTAGTTCGTTTTGGGAGACAAGCTTTAGTTTAGAAAACGACTACTACCACTTGAGAAACATCGTTTTCATTTAGATCCTTCTTTTTGGATATTTCTTTTATTATTGTTCTATAATACATTTGCCTTTTCGTTTTGTGTCACATATTAGGAACAAACAAGGTCCATGGGAAGGGTGTGTGGTATCAATGTTGTTAAAACTTCAAATGCCATTGAATGATTGTGATTATGAGAATAATTTTAAATTTTTTGTTATGCCTATAAAACCCCACCTTGAACCGTTAACGTTTGTTGAATTGAATCTTTAACAATTTGGATCAATGGTTCAAAACATCCAATCCAAGCACGTACAACTTACAACTATGTTCTTGTCCTTTTGGGAGGATCAATAAACCTTACAATACGATACGCCCAAAGTGCTACTGTAGATTGCACATTTGGGTGTTTTGCGTAACCGCTTTCCTTCTTCCGTTCCCTTTTCGCCTTTTGCCAGCCGGTTGCTTTTCCGCTTTCCCTCCGCCAGCCTTTTGGTCCGCCAGCCTTTTAGTCTTCAGGCTTTTCAATCTTCCTTTTGCGTTTTGTTTGTCCTGGTGCGTCCTTGTTTTTGCTATATATATGGCTTCGTTTCTGGTGGTTTTCTCATCATCTCACTCTCTCCTCTTTTTGTTTCTTCCTGTATTCGTTTTTGCTATGCAATCGGTGATGGCTTTTAGGTCTGGGTTTGATTGTTTGTCCGATGTTGTTCCTGGGAGAACTGCTTGGGGGTTCAAGATCCGGATTTCTAAGCTTTTGGAGGTTCAAGATCCAGATTTCTAAGCTTTGGGAGGTTGTTTTATTCTACTTCGGTTGAAATGGTTCTTGTTGATACTAAGGTTTGTTTCATTTGGTTTTAGATTTATTTTGATGTTTTGCTTTTTATTTGGAATTGGATTTGTTATTTTGAGTTTGTTTTTGTGTTTTGTGGATTTGTTTTGATGTTTTGTTTTTTGACTGTGCTCATTTTTATCTCTCATATTTCTTCATGTTTGCCCTGTTTTTGCAGAGGAGTTTATGTCCGACCTATTTGTGCATACAAGGTGAGTTTTGCTTAACAACCATTCTCTTTTAAGGTTGCTGTTTTGATTGTTTTTATCATGTGATCAAAGCATTCTTACCATCATACTTCAGAATTTGTCAACCCTGTTTTCTTAATTTTTACAGATTAACTTTCGTTTCAGACTGCAGTTAACAGTATGTTTCTTAATCATGTTTTCATTTTGTTCATAGTATTCATATTTGCGGAATATTTATTTACTTTCATACATCTTTTGCATGACTTGTTTGTGCAGTTGATTCAAATTTGTTCTTTCTGTAGCCTTTCTATTTTGTGTTGGTTGGTTTGTGTTTATTTTTTTATTTTTTTTCAGTGACGATCGAGTTGCGCTTCCATGGTTAAAGTTACACTATAGACCATCTGGTACCATTCTTGCTTTTGATTGTTTGCTCTAAATCTCCAGGTACGTCACGTCGTTTGGGTTATTCATTCATTCATTCATTCTTCAATCTGATAGAAAATCATGAAATTTATCAGAGTATTTATGTTTGTATTTCGTATACCTTGAACTGTGTCGCGGTCTTCTAAGGAGAAGAGTTCAGATGCCTACAATGATTTGCAAGGCACTGCTGGTTGGAAACTTTCAAATAGTCCTTGGAATTTGCAAGTTGTTGCTCGCGCTTCAGGCTCACTAACACGTTTCATGCCAGACGATATTCCCGGTGTTACTTCACCTATGATATACATTGGCATGTTGTTCAGTTGGTTTGCCTGGCATGTAGAGGATCATGAGCTTCACAGCTTGAATTTTCATCACACTGGCTCATCTAAGACTTGGTATTCTGTTCCTGGAAATTATGCCTTTGCTTTTGAGGAAGTCATCCGTACAGAGGGTTATGGTGGTGATATTGATCAATTAGGTATGTGAATTCTTTGACTATTATCTGTTTACAAAATTGTTTTTTCTTCCTATAACTGTATGAAAATTTTGCACCTATGGTTGAAGATAGAATTAATAATTTCATTAAATATTTTTACTATATTGCTTCTGGAATTTCTTTCATGCATATGGAAGGGGGAAATTATAACAAGACTTGATCTGTAATATTTGGTACTAGAGTGCCAGTTTTCTTATATTTGCTAGCAAATTTGTCTCCTGTTTGGATACATGTCTGCCTTAATATCCATCACTATGAATATTTATGTTTTATCAGGATGATATTATAAAGCAAGTAGGCAACTTAGAAGGCTCTCCCAATCCCTCTTGATGCTGCTAAACTTCTTTTTATATTTATGTTCTCTAAAAATGTGGATTCTCTTGGTGGTTTTGCCAAAAGAGAATTATACGTTTGATTTCAAATCCTGTTCAGCTCATATGTTTTCCTTTTAGGATATCCATTTTATTCCTAAAGTATTTGTAACTCAAGTACAATTTATTATCTTGGCAGCTGCTTTGAAACTTTTGGGCGAGAAAACAACTCTTTTATCACCTGAGGTAATTGTTGCATCTGGGATTCCTTGTTGCAGGTCAGTTGTTTGCCATATTTGTTATGCTGTTATGTCATGAATGACTCATGATGTTGAACATATGCTTAGAGTTTTTTTTTTTGAGATCTATATTTGGTGTTTTTTCTGCTGTTTCTCCTATTCTCTTTGTTGAATTAGTACTAATATCCATGCCGGTGATTTTTTCTAGGTTAGTACAGAACCCTGGTGAATTTGTGGTGACTTTTCCAAGAGCTTATCATGTAGGATTCAGCCATGGTAATTGCTTTGAAGTTTATGTACATTCCTGATATTTTGCATAATACTGTTAATGTTATAGGTTTTTACTCTGTATATGATGGAGTGATAATACAGACATTTCTATAATGTGTGCTATATAGAGCTGTTTGACATACGGTACATGACAAATCACATACATATTCACGGTTTCAATTAAAGTGCTCGTGGTTTGTAGATTTTTTTTTAATATCTGTATATTCTGTGATATGCGATAAGAAGAATTAGGAGACAACTTTTATTGGCCAATGGCCTTCAAATTCTGAAAGCAAATGGTTAAAAGTAGAATGTGTTGGTCATTTATATATCCTCTAGCCAGTTAGTGTTTAATCAAAACTGGTGGCAGATCCAATTTTTCTTTATAACAATACCAATATATCCTTTAGGTGGGTGAAATGGTAGAATTCTTTAGGCACAACTTGTGATCACAAAGTGGCTGTTAAACTATTTTCATCAGATAGCTATAAAACCAATGATGCTCCATGGTAGCGAATTTTGGGCTATCTAGATACTAGATACTACCATGCTACAAAACCAATGATGCTCCATAGTAGTTACTATTGTCACAAAGTTGCAATTATGGTAGCGAATTTGCATGGTAGTATCTTTTAAACTATTGTCAAAAAGTTGTCAAAGACGCAATTCAAGTCGAAAAGTTGCAATTATGATTCGGAAAGATTGAGTTCTGAGGATCAGGTTGTAGCTGGGAATGGTTCTCGTAATTCGAGAATATATAGGTTTGTATTTGGGCCAAGTTCTAATGGTGATGGTGAAGATGCTGATGGAGATTTAGTGGAGCGTGCTGAGATTGCAGCCAAGTTGTTGGAGTTAAGGTGGTCTACGAATCTCACTTTTGATGAACTTCCATATAGGGAAAGAAAGAAAACTCAGGGGGCTAACTTGGTCAAAGTGAAATCCAAGTCTGAATCTGGTGAGGTTTTGCGCCCCCGACAGAATCATCTGAGCAGGTCTCTCTCTCTCTCTCTCTCTCTCTCTCTCGCATGTGTCATAAGGTTTTGTTTATGATATAACTTTTTGGGCCTTGTTCTTGCTGAACATTGGTTGCAGGAGGATTTCAATTCATGGAATTTCTGGAAGTTGCCTTCTTTCGAATAAATATTCTAGGATTTTTTGGCATTCATTGCTCAATCATCTTTGTCTGGTGCGGATGGAAGCAGGCTGTGCTGTTCCTTGTAAAACTATATAGGTAAATTTGATTTCTACCTAACACAATATGTCTAGACTCCAGCATAGGTTTTTAATGGTTTTTCAACTTGTTTCCTTTGATAATTCAGAAGCTTTGTTAGGACTTTTCTAGAATGATCTGTTTCATATTCAGCTACTTTAACTTTTCTTCTCTTTAGGAATTTTGTAGGAAGGAAAGATGATTGTATCTAGACTTAGGTGGTTTGAGTGTATGTAGTCAATGACAGACACACTCTCCGGGATTTCGGTACAACTCCTCCACGACTGCGCTATGGCCGTTATGTAGATCCACTCTACCATGGAGTTTTGCGTAGCACCAGACATCCGCTACACCATGCACCTCTGTGAATACGGCCGCCACCACTGCTATTGACTACAGAGGTTTGAGTATGTGTGGAGGAGACCTGTAGATTTAGTAGTAACAAGAGTAGATCAGATGGAGCACAACCTAATGGCTACAAGGGAAGGCTGAGACAAACTATAGGTGAAATTAAGAAGAAATACTTAGATGCTAATTGTGTGGCTGTCAACATAATTTATATGATAAAACATTATGGCGTCGTTTTATCTAAGTATCTGACCTTACATAGTAGGATAAAGCTTTGATTGTTGTTGATATTTCTGTTAGATGTGTATAGTGTGCGACTAATTTTGAATACGCCATACACCAAAATTAGAACTTACACCATAAAAGATGATTTTCATGTACTGGTCTTAATATCCTGGACTGGACTACTTGTAAAACAGTTATGCATATTAAGACATTTGTATGCCAGCTTTGCATCCACGTACATGCTTCTTCATTTTGATAAACATTGTTCATATAGGTGATGTGTTGCTAAGCTCCATGACAAGAGTATCATTCTGGTGTTAATTAACTTGTGCTGGTGGATTGATTTATTGGCAATTTGAACTGCATTACATGGATAGAAGTACACGTTTATATAATTAATCCCTTTTGTCCACTATAAATTACTTGCTTCTAAAAAATATACTAAGTGAATGAGATGTGATCTTATTATCACAGAGAAGAAGTACACGTTTAAATAATTAAGAATTGGCTGAGATTGTATATTAAATGCATAGATTATGTAGTGTAGCATTTGTTAATATGAAAACGCAAATCAAATTGAAATATAAAGTGAATAAATTGAAATTTGGTAAGCCTGTTCATCCGGTCAACTTGAATTTTGAATCAACTAATATATTAATGATTCATCCTTAAGCTCAAGAGATACTAAAAGAGAGAAAAGATACAGAATCTGCAAAAATACCAGGTTACACACAACAGGCACTAAAAAACCACAAAACAAAGTCAATCTAAAAAATTCCAAAGAGACTCCAACCACCAGAGGCACGCGGGACAATATTATGATGTCAACTTGCAGGAGATGAAACATCAAATTCCAATCCGAAGACACAATTTTCGTAAATGAAGGAAACCTTACCGTACCATTTGAATTCCACAAGGAGCATTTCTAACTAATTTGGATGGAGCTGAGATCAATGGCCTTATTATAAGCTTATGTCCAATAAGCTAAAACAGTATTTGCTTTGGTACTACTATCTGCACTTAGTTTACTTACAGCATCAAAGTAGGCTGAATATTCCAAAAACTCATGAAAAGTGTTGAAGGTTCCATTTGAGTATCACTCTTTCCTTTAAACATTTAATGTATGTTTGGTACTGCGGTGAGAAAATTTGATTTTGGCAGAATTGATTCTGTAAAATTGATTTTGACATAAATTGAGTTGAAGATAAATTGATTTATGTTTGAATATATTCATGTCCGCAAACAACTTATTACTTTGTTGTTCCTACTTTGTTGTTCCTCTATTACACAAGCGGGTATGAGAATGGATATATGTATTTTTTCAACGTGCGGGTATGGGAATAGGTATCATAGTACTCTTACCATACCTTACCAATTGTCATCCCTAATAATCAAAATATTTATCATAAAATAATTATACAGAAATATTTTCAATAATACATCATAATTTTAGTCTAAGTTTTAATCTCCCAAAATTCTTATCATTGATATTATAAAAATTTAATTTTAAATTTAATCCACCCGTGCGAAGCACGGGTAAAACCCTAGTTTTGTTACATTGCTAGCTGCCATGCCCATGTTATATTATTAGAATAATTGGAGTAAATAGTGTACTAGTATAGTATTTGCTCAATCATATACATTATAGTTGTACCGTTATAATTATTTTGTTGTGAATCAGATGAATTCGAATATTTCGAAGTTAAGTCTAATCTCTAATAGATCTGCCTATGTACCAAAATGGTTGATGATTTCTCTTTCCTCATGTTTCTCTTCTCACTCAAAAAATTCCATTTTGGAGAAGGGGGAAGAGAAACCATCGAAATGGTTTAGGAGAACCGGAGAGAGAAACTCACTCACTACTCTCGTCACACTCATATATATAAAGTATGATATTGATCAGTTGAGACATTTATTTATTATTACTAAGTATCACTAAAATAACTCAAGCAAGAACACATAGGAAAATTGAGTTATCCATATTCCAATTTCCTATACTAGATTGGAGATCAAGGATCGAAGATTGTTAATTAGTTTATCCAAAGTGTTTTCAAAAACAAAATTTTATATTCAATTTTTCTTTCTCTCGCCTCAATTTAAACACCACTCATACCAGAATTGTATTTTATATGATGTCAAAAATGATGTCCGTCTTGTGTCATAATAACACACCTCCTAATTTATCCATCTCTTAATCTATCCATCAATTAATCAATTTTAATAAACAAAAAATTTGTTTGTGAAAGATAAAGGTTTAACAAAACAAGATAAAATTATAAACTTATATATAAAAGATGACAACACTCATATCAACCAACAAACTAAAAATTCCCATTCTACTATTTGGCAAATGAATCAGTCACATGGTTAATTTCATGATGGATCTTCTGATGTTTTCTCTTCCCTCTCCCGTGATTCTTTTATTCCCTGAATTTTCAATTTTGCTCTTGAAAAAACTTCGGTTTATAGAAACCGAAGTTTTTTTTGTCTTGAAAACAAATTTCGGTTTATAAAAACCAAAATTTACTCTGAATTTGTACTAGAAAAAATTCGATTTCTGCGAACCGAAGTTTTTTGCAAGGGCAAAATTGGAATATTGGAGTGTATAAAAGAATCACAGGGGATGGGGAGAGAAAACATCGGATCTTCTAGCACTCCAATTTTGAATAGAAGACAATTTCTCTTTAGTGAATGATAAACACACATGTAAAAGTTTTGAAAAGCACATTTCATACATCCAGAGTTTAAAATATGGTCCAATATTTAGGATTTTTAAATACTAAATTAGCACTGTAGTATGTACCAAAAAATAAATAAAATTAGCACTGTAGTCAAATTCGCCAAATATGTATGTGTGTGTGGTACATTCTATTGTTGGTATACATTTAGCAATTGTGGATAGATTGTTTCTATCATAGTTTGGGCTTGACCCATTTTACTAAGAACCTTCAAATGAGAGGTACTTTACTCTCTTCACTCGTTTCCTAAACAATACACCCCCTCTGAATTTATAAATACTTCCAGGAAAAAAAAAAGGTGTTTTAATGAGTAAATTTGATGAATAAAAGACAGAATTTTAAATTGAAAAAATAAATTAAATAGCTACTAAGATTATTTTTATATGCTTGAAAAAATAGTGATAAAAAAAAAATAGTGATATAAGGTAAGATCAATAAGAGAAAAAATCTAATTAATACCAAAAACTATTATTTAAAATATAAAAAATATATATCACTTGGTTGAAATCTTGGATAATAGTATACGACTCTGTGAGGAAATACCTAGCTTAGAAGTTGAATTAAGGATCAATAACTTTTATTCTTTTTATATCATCAAATATTCTTCAACCTTGCCTTAAGATTAAAGCATATTATTTTATACACCTTCTATATAACACTTTTTTCTCTCTTTTGCTTTGGAGATTGAACTTATTTTATTTTTTCCTATCTCCTCCATGGTGAAAATTTGAAATTTGTTCCCATCTTCAATGTCTCCCTTTTCTATCAATGGTCCCATAAAATGTAATAATAGAATAATGTCATTTTCTTCACTACCCTTTTCTAAAACCTATAATAATTGTTACAATATTTCTCTTCCTAGAAAACTACATATAAATGTTCATATACATGCCAATTCTCTTACTTCATTTTCATGCAAAAATTCAATTCATGAAAAATTGCATTCTAGAAAGAAGAGAGGATTTTCAATTATTTCTTTTGATGCTAAGAATTCAGAAGAACCAATTGAAGAAGATAATGATCAAGCATTGGATGCAGTTATGAAACTTTATTCAGCTTTTAAGAATAAAAATATCCACGAATTGTCTGAGATACTTGCTGATGAATGTAGATGTGTGTGCAATTTCCTCTCATTCTTCAAAGCTTTTCAAGGAAAAACGGTATTTGCTCCTATTTCATATCAACACTAACAAAACTAAATTACTCTATTTAGTTCTTAATTAATTAATAATTAATTAATCCTATATTCTTTTTTGGTTCAATTTAGTTTTATACGTAATAAAATGTTATCAACGTTAATCCTCTTATGAGACTAATTCGTGAGTCGGTAACGTGACATTTTTTTTTATATGGTGTTGAACTATTCATAAACGAACGACTCTACAAATCGAACTCATATTTTTTTATTTTTTTGGCTTAAATGCAGTTTTGCCCCCCCTGTTTTGATTAAATCGGAATTTTACCCCCCCTGTTTTAAAACGCGGACTTTTACCCCCCCTGTTTTATAATTTGTTGGATTTTGCCCCCCCTAAAATTCTGCTTTTGAGTCACAACTTTAAAGCTTCGCACACAACTCAATTTTGATCAATAATTTACCAAAAGGATACCGAAATGACCGTAATCGAGTTATCTTTCCACATAATCAAACCCCACTGAATTTGGAGTTACAAAGAGAGATTAATTACCGTTTTAGTGAAGGTATGTCCCCAAAATTCTGCAAAAAATCTGCTTTCGAGTCACAACTTCAAAGCTTCTCATACAACTCAATTTGGATCCATAATTCACCAAATGGCTACCGAAATGACCGTAATCGAGTTAGCTTTCCACAGAATCAAACCCCACTAAATTTGGAGTTACAGAGAGAGATTAATTACCGTTTTAGTGAAGGTCTGTCCAATTACTAATTCTGCAGAAATCTACTTGTGATCTTCAAATTCAACATCGTCTACCGAACACATCGTAACTCCAAATTCGACGAAATTGAAATTCCAACAAGGGTAATTTCGTTAGATTTCCATACATGTAAATAGTATTAAAAAATGAGCTACAGGGTGAGAGGAATGACGAGAATACCAGTAGTAGTTTCATACGATAATTAATTTGAACAGACCTTCACTAAAACAGTAATTAATCTCTCTCTGTAACTCCAAATTTAGTGGAGTTTGATTCTGTGGAAAACTAACTCGATTGCGGTCGTTTCGGTACCAGTTTGGTGAGTTATTGATCCAAATTGAGTTCTGTGCGTAGCTTTGAACTTGAGGCTCAGAAGTAGATTTTGTGCAAAATTTTGGTGGGGGGGCAAAATCCAACAAATTATAAAATAGGGGGGGGTAAAATTCCGCATTTTAAAATAGGGGGGGTAAAATTCCGCATTTTTCAAAATAGGGGGGGTAAAACTGCATTTAAGCCTATTTTTTTTTTAGCTTTCTACAACAGCTTTTAGATTGTAACACAAGTTATGTTTGTGACACAATTATATTTTGTTGTTGTAGATGGTCCAATAATTTTACCTGGAAGTTTATGTTTTAGAACATGTTGGTCTAAATTTAAACAAGAAAAGGATAAAGAACTAATTAGAAATTAAGATAAAGGAGTAATATAAAACTAAAAAACTTAAGATAAATACCAACAATCTAATTTTTCTATCATTGTCAGCTAATGCTTAAATTCTTCAAATATCCATAAACCATAAATGTTGAACCAAAATAGTATTTATATGTGCAACTCGAATGATAAAATATTGTTGAGACATTAATGTGATAGGGTGCGGGTTTGAACTCGCAATATCTCTCTTCTTCGCATTTTTCATGTATGATTTTTTTTCATCATCGGTATCCGATTTACTGGACCGCTTAATCTGGTTTGGAGTCAGTTCTGACATGTATAAGTTTTATTGATAGGCTCTTTGAAAAAAAATATTGAACCATCATAATTCTAAATGTAAAATATCTAATTCATGATGTCTTATGGTTCATCCATTTTTCCATTGCAGCAAGTGTTGGAATTCTTTTCTCATTTGATACGTTTATTAGGTGACAACATTCAAATTGTGGTGAAACCCAGTCTTCATGATGGCATGAATGTTGGGGTCCATTGGAAATTTGGTAAATATTAATCCTAATATCTCCTCTTACATAATCAAGTTACTTAATCACCAAATTATCCTTAATCTTATATGATTTCTTCCATGTGCAGAATGGAACACTATACACATTCCTTTAGGGAAAGGTTTTAGCTTCCACATATGCCAAACTTATCGCGGAAAGGCAGTAATAAAGTTTGTTCTCAAATAAACCACAGAGAGTAGAGTGTTTATTTGGTATCACGGTGAATTTGACAAAACCAGAGCTAATCACTGTAATTTTACAAATATTACAGTGTAGTTTCAACAAAATCACGAAGCTATCATCATAACTTTGTTCAATCTGTGATATCAAACATACATCAAATTTAAGACATTTAATTTTCAACTAATTAAGATTACTTAGAATTGATGACATATATTTTTTGTGCCTAATTCAGGAATATTGAGATGTTTATGGAGCCATTGCTACTCTTGGAGCCCTTCATGAGACTGGTATGCAACAATTTTTTTTAATATGAATAATAATGTTATACAATTCAAAAACGTTTGATGATTAATATATGCTTGTGTGTCACTTTTTTTTTTCCTTACATGATACAGAAAATGAAGACAAACCTCAAAGAGATTTTGAAGATAAGTTCATTAACAAGATCAGAATTTGGGAATATGGCAAAAAGAATTTTATGTATTGTGCTTGCTTTGTTCTCTATGGCAGCCTTATTATTATTCTTTATGAAATGAGCTTTATAGAAAACCTTGTCAGAAATTAATCATGCCATGGTCAATTAATTTGTCATTTTTAGGTACACCTTTTTTATGCAAAAATAATATTATTAATAGAAGAAAAAAAAATAGGGAAGAACCAAAATCATGTAAAAAGTAAAGCATATTTAAAATCATATATTTTAATTAGGTCTTTATTATACATATCATTAGATTAAGATTAGACGACTTAATTAAATTTTTACTTTGTAAATTGAATTCAAATTCCAAAATACCAAATCGGATCGTAAACTTTGAGAAAGGACCCTCTCCATTAATTGAGAGTATCATGTGCAATCTATATCATTTGTTTTTTAAAATTACAATTACATGTATATTGTATCCAAAAAAATTGCATGTACAAAAGTCAAAGGAGTAGTTTAGATTTCACTGGAGGGAGTAAATTTCTGAAGAAAATATACTCTCGTAAATCTTCTAATTTCTTATTAGATTGTGTTGAGTTTGTTTGTAAGTTGATTGTTGAAATTCAAGTGCGAGTGATCATTATATTTGTTGAGTATAAAATTAGGAGAATGGTGCAAAAATTCCCCATTTGAAAAATTAATTTTCAGAACATGTGTTAGAATTGTGATTACAATCTGTACATGGATTACACTTCAACAAGAAACTTGAGCACATTTGAATGAATCATATAGTAATCTAGAGAATACCACTAATAAAAAATGAGCCGAGTTATTTAAACACAAATTTGGTTGACACGTATTTGACATCGTATTAATACAAGAGGGAATAAGTACGCACGCAAATTTATAAATTATATTATATTATTTAAAAAATAAAAAGGTGTATATAATATTTGTCTAGTTTTTGTCTAAAAATTGTGTTTATATATCATTTCTGATAAAAAATTAATTATGAAAACACAGCATGCAAGGCAAGCATCTAAAATAAAATAAAAACTAACTTTTGTCGGCCAAAATCAATTCCATACAAAAAATATACGTCTATTTAACTAACAACAATTCCCTGTTACATAACTAATTGAGAATAAAATAATGAGAACAATTTCAATGTCTTTGCATTACATTATTGAATTGCTACCATAAATCTACTGTATTTTTGTGTAGTCATATGATGTAATTAAGCATCAAAATATTTCACCTGAACTTCATTGTTTGGTGTAAAATTGTAGAATAAAAGATTTGAAGCTCAATTTAAAGCTGTCAATCGGAACTTCAAATTGAAAGCGTGTTTGATTACTTACAAACGTCAAAGCAAATTTATGATTTGCACCGATTGGATACACGTTGTACTTCCAATACGCACGTCTATATCCTTTGCACCGTGAAAATAAAAAAGTGTAGCTTCATATAAAATGCACGGCGGTGGCCTTATTGCCATGGAAACAAACAAGTGTAATACATGCAGTTACAATTAATCAATTATATTTGTTTAAATTATTAATCATGTGTCAATGTCACTATTAATGTTTTATAGGATAGTAGTGATGTGCTACAATGCCATGGTGATGTTAAAGTGAAAGGGACAAACTAGGAGAGAGAGAGAGAGAGAGAGAGAGAGAGAGAGAGAGAGAGAGAGAGAGAGAGAGAGAATTGTGGAGGGAATTGGGGGAAGGATAATATAGATGATGTAAGATATACCAACACTAATAAAGATGAAATAAATTTGAGGGATAAAGCTATCTTGAATCATTAAGTTACAACATCAAAGTAGTTCAAAACAAAACTTACAATTAACTTCAAATATAAATGTTAACACCTAAAAAGAAAAAGACGATATAACATATTAAATAACGCATAAAAGAAATACAAATGTTAAAATTTTGGCTTAATTACTAAATTGGTCCCTTAAAGAAATTTTTGGTTTCAAATTGGTCCCTTAAAGAAAAAAAGACCCAAATTGGTCCCTTAAAGACTTTGCCGTTAAACATTTTGGTCCTTTCTGTCCAGAAACTGTTAATTTGTACAGGTGGCAAACTGAGTGCTTACGTGGCATACAATGACTAGGCAAAAAAATAGGTGATTGTGCATTTAAATTTCCTTGTTGATTTTAATAAAAAAAAGAAAAGGTTCATCTTCTTCTTCATCTTCATCCATTCTCTTCTTCTTCTTCTACATTCCAATCCTCTTCTTCATCAATGATTCTTCATCTACAACATCAACAACAAATCTGCAACTTTCTTGAAGAGGAGCAAAAAAGGCAAACAAACAAACTCCTAGCACAACAAGTGCCACCCACCCGAAGCACTAAAAAACCAAATCCCCTAAAAAATAAAAACAAATGTGCCTAAAACAAAGGGAGAAAACCAAACAGCATGCTGCAACCGCAAAAAATTTAGAAGAAATTAAAACAAAAGCAAGGCTCCCAGACAACATGGAACTCACACTCAGAAACAAAACTACCAATAAAATACAATATCTACGACTTCAATGTCTTCTATTTATAAATCGGAGATAAATCTCTCAAAAATTGATTCTCAACAACATCATCATCGCGTGGACCTTCTTTATTTCCAGATTTTGGGTTTTAATTTGGTTCAATTTCCGGATCTTGGAATTTTGGGGTTTTCTAATTTTGTGCTAATTTTGAGTTGTTTTGATGGGTTTGTAGTTGTTGTTGAGAAAGAAATGGTTGGTTGTTGGTGTGGGTGGGTTTTCTAATTTTATGCTGATTGGAATGTAGAAGAAGAAGAAGAGGATTGGAATGTAGAAGAAGAAGAGAATGGATGAGGATGAAGAAGAGAATGGATGAGGATGAACCCTAATTTTTTTTTGATTAAAATCAACAAGAAAATTTAAATAGACAATCACCTATTTTTTTTGCCTAGTCATTGTATGCCACATAAGCACTCAGTTTGCCACCTGTACAAATTAACAGTTTCTGGACGGAAAGGACCAAAATGTTTAACGGCAAAGTCTTTAAGGGACCAATTTGGGCCTTTTTTTCTTTAAGGGACCAATTTGAAACCAAAAATATCTTTAAGGGACCAATTTAGTAATTAAGCCTAAAATTTTTCATAGATACATCAAAATCAAATAGCTCAATAGGTTGAGCATGCAATAGCGTTAAAACTCTTAAAAAGAATTTGTTGTCTATTTGAGTCTCACAAATCTCGTTAAGTTAAAACTTACATGTGACAAAAGAAAAAATTGTTTTATAATATGGGTCATGCTAAACAGTGCCCCCGGGCACTTGTTAAGCATACTTAAAAAGGAAATAAAAAATAAAATTTATATTGAAAAGACAACTTTTTGTACTTTTGAGGCATTGAATGCACGTATTTCAAGACAAAATTTCTATTTTAACATGCTTAATCAGTGTCCCGGGGGCACTGTTTAGCATTTTCCTTATAATATTTGTTTCTCATGTGCTTATATTTTATTTTTTTATAGCTTAAATGACAAAACAATTATATACTCGTACAAAAGTGAAGGAGTTAGGGTTTAAATCCCGGTCATGACGTCCGGTCTAATAATTTCGGTATTTTTGTCTGCTGAGTTAGGACTTATGGACAATTTAACTATTAAGTTTACCAAACACTATAAACTCATTAATTTAGGTAACTTATCCGCTATAAACTATCTTATAAATTATTTGCTATCAATCGATCGATGCTATATTTGGCAATACCAAAATTTTAGCTTATGACTTATCTTTTATACTTATATATAAAGAAGATACAAAAAATTTTGGTGTCGGCTTTTCATAATACCAGTAATACCTTTGACTTTTTTTTTTTGAGTAGGAAAAAAAATTTATTAACAAACTCACCATAACATAAGGCATGTCTTTTTTTAGCAGCAAAAATCTTTTATTAACAAATTTTCCATAACATAAGGCATGTCTGTGTTTTTTTATATAAGTTTACATAATAGAAAATATGGATCACACCGACAGGCGCAGAACGGCCGCTTGTAGTTTATAACTTATAAGCTCATATTGAAATGTAAACTTAATAACTTTTTTTTTTCTCACAATGTTATAGCTTATTATTTCTAGCTTATTGCTTATTTGATAAGCTAATTGAATTAGTTTATAGCTTATATTTTTCCTTTCAATTTTTATCTTTGTAATCTTGCTTGAAAACAAGTTAAAATATTAATTAAACATATGTCTTTTATATCAATTCATATTGATAAACTAATTCAACTGCTAATTTTATCAAACGCCGAAAATTCAACTATTCACCTTATTGGTTATAAGTCAGCTTTAAAACTTCATAAACACATTATCATCTATCTACTATTTGTTGTCAAACAAAATAACTTATCTTTAACTATGACATTGAGCTTAAATAATTAATAATTTCATCAAAAGGGCATATTGTTAACTTGAGTTCAATTATTGGGTGAAAAAAAATTCAGTCAGACTTTACTTATCTCGTGACCAAACTCTGGATTAAGAATAACTTATTTGTTATCTGTTTCTCTTTTTTAAAAAGCAAAGCTTTAAAAAATTCCAATTAATTATTTTTTAAAAATAATTATTTTGACAAAAATAATTATACTAATAAAAAAAAAAAAGTTTCCTCGAATCTTGGTCTTGGTGCAACAACATGAGAGTGACATCCAAAATCTCTCTCTCTCTCTCTCTCTCTCTCTCTCTCTCTCTCTCTCTCTCTCTCTCTCTCTCTCTCTCCACACAAAGTTTCTCTCTCATTACTATATTTTCTCTTTCAAAATTGAAACTTCCTTTCTTTCGGATCACCACAAGACCGTTTCCTTCTTCTCTGTTTCTTTTCCCCAAAAAACCTCACACACTCTTCTCTCTCTCTCTCTCTCTCTCTCTCTCTGCAACCGTTATTCTTTCAATCTCTCACCTTTTTGTGATTCTTTGACAAAAACACTATCTTTCTTTCTTTTTGTTACAAACCCAAGATAGCTTTTTTCTTTTCCCATTCTTGTTTTTAGAAGATTCTACCAACTGGGTCATTTTTGTTTTTTCTTCTTTGTCCTTTTTTCGTTGATGGGTTATTGTTTTTGATATCTTCTACGACCATTGAAGGAAGTGGTTTCTGAAGAAAAAATGGGTCTTGATGATGACAATGTTTCTGAAGATAAAAAAGTTGTAGAAAGTGATAATGAAGAAGCTGCTGCTGCTGGTGGTCTTAGCAGATACAAGAGTGAAAGTTCTGTTGCTGCAACTGAGGACGAAGATGATGATGAAGATAGGAAGATTGAATTGGGTCCACAATGTACCTTAAAGGAACAACTTGAAAAGGATAAGGTTTTTCTTTCTTTCTTTCTTATTTTGTTGTCTTTGAAATTTTAGAAAAAGAAAATAAAAATCTAATTTTTTTTTTTGTGATTTTAGGATGATGAAAGCTTGAGGAGGTGGAAGGAGCAGCTTCTTGGAAGTGTTGACATCAATGCTGTTGGAGGTAATTTATTGTTCAATCTAATTTTTTAGATCAATTTTTTTTCTTTCAATTTTATGTTTATTCATGTTAATGATATGTTAATTTTACTTTATCTGTTTCTAATTTTGTTATATCTGTTAAATCTTTGTATTGTTTTTTCTGCATTGTTTGTTGGCTTCAAAATAAGCTTCAATTCAATTAATACTATGAATTTCCTTTGAAGATTTTGAGTCACAGTCCCAAAGCATTGCCTAAAACAGAAAAATGTCATTTTGGCCAACTTGATTGGCTTATTTTTAAGCTTATACAAAACAACTTATAGAAATAAACAAGCTTTTATGTATTATTTATAAGTTTGTTAAGGTATTTTATGAAATAATAGCTTATGAAGATACAATTTTTACTAGCGAGAACTTATGAATTAACATAAAAACTTATTTTTTGTATAAGTTAACTAAGTTAATCCAAACGGGCCCTTGGTCATTGATTTCAAAAAAGGAAAAGAAATTGAACAATTTGCATCATTTTTTTAGGCCTAAGTATGTTTTTTCAATTGTTATTATCATTACAAAACGTTAACGAGAATCCAAGTTCGAATTCTGTGCCGGAACAATCCTTAGCCAAACTTTACCTCCCGTCCGAACTCGGATTTATGAGAGTCCCCTACCATGGAACCAAAGGGTTAAGACAGAAAAATGTTATCATTTCAAATTGTACAAATTCTGTATCATTATCTGGTAATTGAAATAGTATCAAATATCATTTTAGTGTGGTCGATTTTTGCTTTTAATCATGTTTATAATAATATTTGTTACATTAAATCATTTCATTGTTCCTTGTTTTGTAACTTGACCTCATGAAAATCCATTGGTTATGAGTAATTTAGAAAGTCTAGAGCCAGAAGTGAAGATCCTGAGTCTTGCAATAAAATCTGCTGGTAGAGATGATATCGTCCTTCCAATACCAGAAGATGGAAATCCAAAGGGTATGTGGTTTACTTTGAAAGAAGGTAGCAAATACAGGTTGGAGTTCACTTTTCAGGTCAACCATAACATTGTTTCTGGTCTCAAATACACCAACACTGTGTGGAAAACTGGTATCAAAGGTAACTCATATCAACCATAACCTTGTTTTGATTGCGTTATTCGAGTGTATCCACTGATATAAACATTCGCGAGACTGTTTTAGAGATATATCGAAACAGCTTATGACAAACCATAAACTTGTCTCATTGTCGAATCTTGTTTGTTTGTTTGTTACAGTTGATAGCAGTAAAGAAATGATTGGAACTTTTAGTCCTCAAACTGAGACTTACACTCATGAGATGCCTGAAGAGACAACACCATCTGGGATTTTTGCTAGAGGGGCATACACAGCTAGAAGTAAGGTAAATTTTTTTAACATATCCATGCGCTTCATTAACACCGAACGAAGAGTTAGTGCATGTTAGGTTTTCCAGTGCATTTGACAGAATCATAGCGTGTCACTATGACTTTATCAAACTCGCTGTGATTCCAAACATGTAAACTAAATTACTGGTCGCGTACCGTTTGAAATTGAGTTGAGACGAAGGTATAAATTTGTACCAACTTTCGTGTATTTACTATGTTCATACTACTATGAATGCTGTTGCTTTCATTTGCCAGCTGCTATGAGTTACTAATCTTGAGCTGAATTCTTATCTGCTTCCATAGTTTTTTACTTGTTCTGGAAATCATGTGAAGCTGAATTAATGCTTATACTATTTTGCATCTACATCAGTCCTTCAATAAATGTTCTAATAAATTTGATGTTGCATTTCACATGCACACCTTCAACCACTTTTCTGAAATTTGAATCATATTTTCCCTTACAAGTGAAAGGACTATCATTTCAAGATTGATCTATTCCTTTTCCCTACTCTAATGAATTTTTGATTGAATCCGAGACGAAAAAATAGATAGCATTTGAGAGTCATTAATTCTTGTATAGAATTGTAATGAAGCCTTTGCTTTTGAACGAAGCAATTGACAAAGGCTAAAAAGTAAAAACACATTATTTTAACGTATGAAGCACTGACATAGTCACCAGACACAGACACGGTGTGTTGATGCATTTTAACGTATGAAGCTTTTGCTTTTGCATGAAGCAATTGACAAAGGCTAAAAAGTAAAAACACATTATTTTAACATATGAAACACTGACATAGACACCAGACACGGACACGGTGTGTTGATTCATTTGTTTGATTTGATAAATTCTTGTTTTGTTTCTCTTTTTGCAGTTTGTTGATGATGATAACAAGTGCTACTTGGAGATCAACTACACTTTTGATATCAAAAAGGACTGGCAGTAATTAGGAGTCAAGCTAGCTGAATTATCTTCCTTAATCATGGATTGATTATGTTTAATCCTTAATCATTGTTATTTGTACTGAAATCTCCTTCAGTGTTTTACTTGCTTCTTTTTCATTGTTTATTTGTTTGTTTCTAATCCTGTCTGAGACCGGTAATCTTAACAATGATGAGAGGATTTTGAAGGATGAAATTGGTATTTCTATTCATTTCATAGATAGTTTTCTCAATAAAATTGAGTTTTGCCTCTTATATATGCTAGTTGTTTCTTATTGGAATAATTGCATGTAAATACTTTATTAAAATGTTCACTCCTTTGGTCATTTAACTATAGGTACATTGTTTTGTCAAAAAAAAAAAAACTATAGGTACATTGTATTGTCAAAAAAAAAAAAACCTATAAGTACATTGATTTAATTTTTAAAAAAATATTCAGAATTTTGTTTATCTTTTATTTTATTTTTTAGCTATAATACTTATTTTGTGAGAAAAAACAAATTTGTTTGTCTGGTTGAGGCTTGAGAAAGTGTAGTTTAAATTGAAGTGGGCTCAATCAATGCAGCTGGGGTGATAGCTATAGTTGGGTGGTGTGGATAGAAGGAATTAATGGCATTGTAGGTCATGTTTGGATTATTGAGTTTTATTCTGGTACTACTTTGAGACATTCTTTTGTTGCACTACCACTTTCTTAAACATCATCTGCTACTTAAGTAGTGGACGGTGTTTGTTCTAAAATTTACCATTTTATAACATTTGCTACTTAAATAGCGAATGAGTAAAAATAGAGCGCGCGAAAAACTCATAGGATGGCAAAAGAAGGTCTCCTGCTTTATATATGTCGTGATCTGATTCTGGTATATAGCTTTGTCGTTGTACTCTTTTATCCTTGCACATCTTGTGCTCCGACTTAGATTCTATACGCATGTAGTATAGTGCTACAATCGACCATTATATTTAGAGAAACAATTCTAGTAATTAATCTCTTTAAATATATCGGTTCTTGCAACTGTAACACCATACTTCAACGGTAGAAGATTCAAACTGTTTGTGTTGCGTAGATTTTATAGCTATTAATCAAACAATTTGTCTTTGAAAAGGAAAAAAAATCATATTAGCAACTTTGCGTTGATTACTAAAAGGAAAACACCACACTAACTTTTAAACATATTGATCGGGATTGGACTGAAGATGCTGGGTGAATGGGCGAACAAGTTGGATCGCACTTCGTCTCCCCGAAAGTGATACATTCGAGTATGAGAATGAGTGAGGGGTTTGATCAAGGGAGAAGATGTACACATATTGACATATGCATTGAACTCCCGTTGGATCCCCCACCTTTTGTCTTCTTCTAGCCGTCGAGGTCAAGGAATGAGAAATGCATTATAGTTCTAGAAGGCACTAGGTTGTGGGCCTTGAACTAGATTTTAAATGATTGAGTCTTTGCTCCAATCCGAAACACTTACTCTTATAAAAAAATTAGACAATAAACAATCTAGAACTCTTATTCTAAAAAATAAACTCAAAACCAATTACAATTTGAATTCTTCAAACAAAATTCACAAAATATATATATAAAGAAAATGAATTAAACTACTAAGCGAGGTAAACTAACCCCTCTTACATCATCTTCTAGAAGAAGTTCAAAGCAAAAGGAAAAACATTGAAAAAATTGCAATTAAAATCTAAAGAAGAGTGTCTAAGGTTTGCTAACAGGTCAGCACATCGATTAGCCTCGCGATACACATGATAGACTGAAGTTCTCCATCCAGGACGGTGGAGAAGAGAGATTACCTCTTGGAGAAGAGGTTGGAGGAAGGCATTTGGAGTTGAGCCTAAATTAATCATATTAACCACGGCCAGAGAATCCATTTCAAAACCGACGTTTCTGATATTCAACTGACTTGACATATCTATTCCAATATGAATGCCCATAGTTCCGCCCACATAGCAGAGCATGATTCAAGTCTATTATATAAGTCACGAATGAATTTGTCGTGCGAATCTCTAATCAGGCCTTCACGTGTAGAAATTTCTATAAATTTTTTATGAGACCCATCAATATTAACCGAACAGAAAAACTTTAACTTTGGATTGCTGAGTTAATATTATATTATTATACATAACATAATAATGTATAACCTTTCAAATTATGTATATTATATTATATTATTTTGGATCCCAACGATATATACACTACACTAGTACCTAGGGGTGGACAACGGGCCGGTTTGGATCGGTACAGGCCCAAAACCACCAATCGGCCCAATCCACGGTTGCTATTATTAGGCCCATTTCAACCCCTTTTTTGCTTCGGTTTTTCGGGTCTCGGGTCTGACGGGTAAATATGGAGTAGTATATAATAATAAATATAAATATTAATAATAGTTAATCTAGCTTTTATTTGACAGTAATAGACTTGCTAGTACTACTATAGGAAACTGTACCAAGTATGCATTACACGTGAATGTCCAGCTATTATCCATATGTCAAAATTGAATGCATTAATTACTTACCAATAAAAACTACTCCCTCCGTCCCAAAATATAAGCAAAAGTTGGTCAACAAAACATCAAGTTTATTTGACCCACTTTTGCTTATATTTTGGGACGGAGGGAGTATTAAATATACTTGACTACATAGTAAAATACAGTAACTGATCTACATCACTGGCATATAACAAGACACATTCGGGCCGGTTCGGTCACCGATGGGTGTAACTTAGAAAACCGAACCCGACCGACTAGACCCATTAAAAACCAATTTTCTTGTTTTTTGAACCCGAAATCCATTTAAAACCGACCCGTAACATAAAAAACCGTCCGGTTTAACTGGGTTGGCTTGGTTATGCGGGTCCTGTCCACCCCTACTAGTACCCTCCCTACCTATAGGAACCAACCACCCCACAAGAAACAAAGAAAAAGGGTGGACAAATCAAATATCAAAACATGGAAGGAGAAATTAACAATTTCATCATGGTATGGACAATAGCTGCATCAACAATGTCCTATTGCCACACAATTGGCAAACTAACCTCTCAAGGCATACCAAGACTTCTATCCCTCTTACCAGCCATCATCCTCCTCTTCCTCCTCCCTCTAAGACTCACCTCAATCCACCTTGGAGGCCCCTCTTCTTTCTTCATAGGTTGGCTTTCCACCTTCAAACTTTTCCTTTTTGCCTTTAACAAAGGCCCTCTCTCAACTAACCCTCCTCTCTCTTTACTTCACTTCATCTCCCTAGCATGTCTTCCCATCAAATTCCAACACCAACCCAATAAAAATCACCCCTCAAAACCCAATATTTCAAAAAAAGACCACAAATCAAAATCAACACTTAGCTATGCATGTGTAACAATAATTATCATATTAGCCTTATTAATTCCTCTCTATAGTAAAAAAGAAAAATTCCATCCAAAATTTGTTTTTTTATTATACACAATCCACATGTATATTGGTCTTGAATTTTTTTTTGCATTAGCTTCAACATTCACCAGAAAAATTCTGAATGTTGATTTAGAGCCACAATTTGATAAACCATATCTAAGTACATCACTTCAAGATTTTTGGGGGAAAAGGTGGAATATTACGGTGAATCGAGTACTACACCCTACGGTATATGACCCCGTGATGAATATTTCTAGCCGTTTGATTGGAAGAAAGTGGGCCCCAGTACCCGGGATTCTGGCTACATTTGTCGTGTCAGCTATGATGCATGAAGTTGTTTTTTATTACATTAAAAGAGAGAAACGCACGTGGGAAACGTGGGAACCCTCGTGGGATGCAATGTGTTTTTTTATTTTGCATGGGGTGTGTTTGGTTATACAAGTTGGAGTTAAAAAGGCGTTTGGTGATAAGTTGAGGTTGCCGAAGGTGGTTTCGTGGTTGTTTACGGTGGTTTTCGTGTGGTATACGGCTTTGTGGTTGTTTGTTCCGGCGCTTGTACGGTGTCGTGTTTATGAAAAGGCTTCTAGAGAGTTGATTGCTTTAACTGAGTTTGGGAAGGACGTGTACCATATGTTGTACTAACTTGTAAGCGCTGTGTTTTCTGTGTGAAAAGAAAAAGTGGATAGTATACCATCATTGATGATATTCTTTGCCATTTGTAAAGTAAAAACAAGATATTACTTTTTCTTGGACTTAGATTTGATACGGTCATGCAGTTATTCTTATGAATCGTCTAATCAATGATTGATGATTGAGACTAAATATAACCTTTTTTTTATTAGTATGTAATTTGAGCTGTCTGAACGGCTGTAATTGAAAATTGCATGTATCTTTGTGTTATACTTACAACATTCAATCCAAATTCCTTTTTTTTCTGAAAAAATCATATTCACCCAATCATTAGTCATTGTTCTATGTTAAATGCATTAAATGTTGGTTCTACTAGGTTATGTTTTTCTTGTTAATGTTGAATATTATAATCTTCTGCTCTTTTGATCACATTACCACTGTATTGGTCATATATTTTCTTGTTGTAAATTTAATGCTAAATTGGATCAAGAGAAAGCAGTCTTTTATGAGAAGTCAAAACGTACGTTGAGTAAATATATTCCTATCCAAAAAGAGGTTTTGGCTAATGGAAAAGTTAATCAAGTGGATAATATTGAGTAAATATATTCCTATCCAATAATATGTCTGCTCACAAATGTGTGGATAATAATCCTCTTTTAGGATTTGCGGACTCTAATACACTAATAACCATTGTTGATGGGAAAGTTATCGGTGTTGATAAGTTACAACAAGAAGACATGTGTTCTCCGATGAATAAGGATCATGAGGAACAAGAGCAGGACAATGAGATATTATTGGTTCCTGAAACGCAGTCGGAGAGAGCGCCTACTTTATAACATGCACCAAATCACAAGGCAGGCCATGGGATTTATGTCGAAAACGAGTTGCACCAAGTTCATTCTGATGTTGACTCTTACGTTGTTTCTGAAATACAATTGCCGCATGTGGTAATTGATGATATGGAGAAAATAAAACAAGCTTGGGGAACAGAGCAAGTGAAGGATGTGAGAAGAGTTTAATATATCTCAAAAGAAGTTAAGAATCATCAACAACGGCTAGCAAAAAGCATTGGGACTTATCACGCCCGCTCTAAGAGTTCACCGCCTCCTCATTCCTTATGAAGATCTTTTGGAACTTTTGCGGGATTGACACTTCTAATTTTGGTGTTGTTTTCTATTTCTATTTTTATTTTTATTTTTGCTTTTTCAGCTTCTTTCTTTTTATTTTCCTTTAGGTAAAGGTTTGGCCCTCCACTTAGTATAGTTTCTCCCTTTTTTTACTAATTTACTGATTTATTCTTAAAAAATAGTTTAAACATAATTAGAGTGTCACCGTAATTATGTCGAACTATCTGATTGTGATTCCAAATCCAAACAACAAAGATTACAAATTAAAGAAGTAAAATGGTGATTTACTCATTTTGATTAATACACAAATGGGTTAGATTGGTTGTCTGCACTGCAGTATTTTGGACTGCATGAAGTCCAAAACCCACCCAGCAGGTATTTACTTTGCCTTTGACAGTTGCATTCCATTTGATTATTTTAGTTTGACCTGTGACAGTAATAAGATAGAGTATTGTGCAAACCAAGAGAGCTCTGCTGCCAAACCTTCCCAGATTAAATGTGGTATTCAATATCAAATTAAATGCTTCCTCACTTCCAAGTTCCAATGCCTTGTGTTGTTGTGTAGATCCATCAAGAAGTTAGAATTCTTATAGCATTAAGACTTTACCATATATAGTAGTATCTTCATATCCTAGATTACACTCTTCTCCATACTTTGCACAAGACAAAGACATCATGGAGATGAACAAGCAGAGAATGGCAATCCAAATCCAAGCACTGTCACTGATGATCTTACTGATGGTTTCACCTATTATGATGATGGTTTGTCCTCCCCCATTTGGCAGAGGGTGCAAAGACTGCATTGTATACCAGATGAAAACAAGTTGTCCAGCATGCACGTCAATGCTTCACTGCATGGGTCGTTGCTTGTGGGACGGTGGTTTCCAGTACAATTGCATCAACAAATGTGCCTGCAAAACTTGCTACCCAACACTCTATGATTGCAAGAGATGCATGTTCAAATGCAAGTGTAACTGCGTCAACTAGCCCCCTTAGAGAAATCGCTGTACTTTTCTTCTATTGCCTTAACTACTTGTTTTTTGTTCTACAAATAAACTCCTAAGCTCCTACTATATTTGAATCAACAAAGATAAGAAAATCCAAAATAGTTAATGTATCTTGCACTTGTTCTGAATTTATCATATAACTTGAAATTCAACTAAGGTTTAATTTAGTTTGACACATTTATGCCACATCAATCTCATTCTCAATGCCTTGTAGATATGCTATAGCTAGCTAAAGTACAATTAAAGCTTCTAAGGTACTAGTAGGTAACTAGGTAGTACAATTAATATTATACAACACATAACGTACTATACTAAGCATCATATATTTTCAAAAACTATACTATGCGGCCTGGGAATCGAAAGCTATTATATCGCGGCAGGCAATCTCTGGAAACACAATACCATCAGATCTGATAAATTTGGTATTATAAGTTGCATCCAACTTATATTCATCTCTTACAGGACGATATTTGCGGGTGCTTCTGACCACATCAAACGCGGTAAGGGTATCAACCACACTTTCAATTAGTTGTTTCTAGAACCTGTAGATCAATGTTTTTTAACACCGACATGAATCCTAGTTCCTTGCATGCTAAAACAATTAAAATTAGTTAATTAATCAAAATGTCAGCATGTAAGTAAAAAAAATGTAAAAAAGTGTACTTCCTCCGACCTTAATTATAAGCAAATGTCACTTTTTAGATACATTGAATAACTAATGTATCTAGTCTAAGTGACATTTGATTATAATTAAGGCCGGAGGGAGTATTAAATATACCTCATAATCCATCAACACAAGTTCTAGTGATCTGAACTTGTTTGGTGTGTTGAACTCAAGAACTCCCCACAACGTTGATATGATTTCAGCTATCAATGATGTTCCGAGGAATTGTAGATTGATAGTTGAGGTTGTAACATTGTGGGGAGTTCCAGAGTTCAACAATCCAAACAAGTTCAGATCACTGGAACTTGGATTTTGAGGTATATTTTCTTTTACATTATTTCTTTACTTGCATATGCTGAAATTTTTTGATTAACTAACTAATTGGTTTTGCATGCAGGAAACTAGGATTCATGCCGTGTTAAAAAAACTGATGATCTACAGGTTCCAGAAACAGCTAACTGAGAGTGCACACCGGCAAATATCGTCCTACAAGACATGAATATAAGTTGGATGCAACTTATAATACCAAATTTATCAGATCAGATAGTATTGTGTTTCCATAGATTGCATAGAATCGCAACTAACCATTTGGACTCAATTATATATGTATTACATTTGTATAAACATCAAAAACTATGATATCGCGATCCAGATCGCAGTCGTAGACCTTTTATCAAACACTATGTATACAACATTTATATACTAATAAAGAGTGAATCAAGGTTCACGAAGAAACCTTTGTAAGCAACGAAATCCAAGATTCTGAGCACAAAACTTTTCCATATCATCATCACCACCATTCTCTCTACAAACACTTTCTTCCATTTCTTCAATAACATGATCCCAGTTATTCAACGACCACCAATTACATTCATCAACTTTAGCTTCCGAAACAGAATCAAGTATCTCTTGCAAACCAACGATCCGACGGGTGACTTTCCTTCTGGCTTCTCTCACCGTTGGATCGATTCCTGGAACCGAATCGAGTTTCAGAAGTAGTTTCATGAGTGATTCGTTCATTTTGAGTTTTTCTATGTGGTTGTTGCGAATAGAGTCTACTGTGTCTTGGAGCTGGATTAGGTTTTGGAGGTGATCGGCTTCGGAATCGACGGTGGAGATTTGGCGGTAGAGAGTGCGGATGCGGTGGGATCGGTAGGTTGATTGGATGGTGAGGGCGGCGTTGGATTGAGATTGGGATTTGGAAGAAGGGAGTTGAGTGGAATTTGGGTGTTGGGGAGGGGTAGTTTGGTCATTGTGGTGGAAGAATATAGGGTTGTATTTGGAAGAAGGTTTCATTTCATTGGGAAAAGGGCGTGATTTTGGAGTCAGAGATTGCAGAGTGTGAGTGAGAGATCTCAGTTTTGTGACAGTGGAGTTTTTGGAGTAAAATAGGAAAGGGATTTTGTTGTTTTGTGTGTTTGGGATATTATTTCCTTGAATGGTGTTGGCGGCAACATTAGTATTATTAGGTGTTGTGTTAACTTCTGAGACCAGAGGTCATCAGTAGATATCGTTATATTGTGTGAATTAATTGCATGATTTAGATTATTTGATTACATAACAACAATCAAAGATTTATTGCGTGAAACTGTGTCAAAGTTGTATAATAGTCTAAAAAAGAATAAATAATCGAATGTTATAAATAAAAAATATTGAAAAAGGTGAAAATACTATTTGGATGTGATGAGAATCATTGGTTTGATGGAGAGCACGACTAATTTTTTCTACTTTATTGTTTGAATGTGATGAAAACCATTGGTTTGAAGGTAAAAATACTTTATTGGTGTCCATGTTAATTTGGATTGACATTTGATTATGAATTACTTCACACAACCCTCACCTTAATAGTAACTAGCTTTGTGCGTGTGTGGAGCTGGGTTTCGGTGGTCCTGGTTGGTTGGAGGTCTTTTAGTGTCCGTCTTGTCTCAATAGTTGATATTTTCTTCTCATCGAGGAGAGTCTAGTCTTCTCATGATTGGGGTGGTGGGGTATGCTTTGTTTTTAGGAGTTGGTGCGTCTGTTTTGTTTTCTTCGTAGTATATTTTTTGATGTTTTTTATTTTTTCTTGGTGTTTGTTATTTTAAAACTTGTTTGGGTGTTGAATTTCTAGTTGTGTATTTGCAACACATTCTTGTATTTTTTGTATATATAATATTATATTTGCTATTAAAAAAAATTAACTATCTTTGTTACTACTCGATGAGTTTGCTCCAATTCATATATTTTAAGATGATGATAAGCTCAATCAAGGTAACAATAAGAGAACATGTTTTTCCTTGATGTTTCTCTCTTTTGCTTTTGTGTTGCTTTACTTTTTTGGGTGCATTATGTAATTATTACTCATCGTACTAACTGGTTATTTAAACTACTCCTTTTTGAGATGAATGTTAGACTGGTCTTATAGAATATTAGAATCTATATGATTGGGTTTGCTATTTTAAATCCATTGTTAAGGTATATGGAGTCTTCTAGCATTGATGTATCATGTTTTTGGGTTCCCTTTTTCTTTAACTTTGGTTTGATATCTAACCAAACGTTCCGTGGTTTAAAATGCCAAATCCCGCCTCAATTATCATTTGTCAAGACTATTTAGAGTCAGTTCCTTAGCTTGGACAGGGCATTCGGATCATGTTGCTATTCCAGGATTCAGAGGAGAAACTGTTCGATGGAATAATTTCTTATGTGCATTGCCACACCCTTAAGGATTAGGTCCACTTTTTACATGTTTAGTGGAATCTTTATGCTCAAAACCCAGATTCGAGTAGTCATTTATCTAGTGCTTTGCAAGGCACGGGAACTGCCATTCTAACACTTCACTTTGATCAACTGGTCCTAACTCCCAATCTTCAAATTGCAATATGTTAAGAGTTCAATTCCGTTTATACTTTGGTTTATTTTGGTTACTGGATAACAATTTTCTAACAACGAAAAATAACTAGCTAAAGAACGTTATGACCATTATTAAAAGCACTTAACAATCCTCATAGAAGCCGGTTTTATTCAAGTCACTTTCCGAAGTCAAGTAATGAATAAATTACAGCAGAAAACAGTTAACAATTCAGATGTAAGATCACATAGGGCTTCATGATTCTATAGCTTCAACGACCAACACCATACCACACACTGGAAAAGAGCGTGGAAAAAATACTTGCCCTCACGGTGCTGCTGGAACAATCTTGCCCGAACACGTACCAAACCCAATAGTGTAACCGTCTCCCTGCAAAGCAAGATTTAGATCATCATTCAAGACAATATATACTTTTATTTATATACACAAGCAGTATTAGATCATACATAGAAACCACTGTGACGTGCTATAGAATCAAGACAGTGTCTTTCTCTTGATTCTTAAATCTTAACAAACTGAAGTGCATCTTCATTGATATTTTACTTTCAAAAACTACTACTACTACTTTGATTCTAACTCACATTTCTAATTTAAATACAGTACTATTTTGAACATGCGTAAAATGAAAGCAACTTGTGCAATTGCACAGGAACCTGACTAGTAAAAAACAAATAACCGAAACTTCTCGTGAAAATTTGAAGAAAGATAACATCACTTTTGAGAAGGAAAAAAGGCATTAAAGATGTTAAATTGATAGTAACCTTGGAATATCCAGTTAAGATGACTTCATCTCCATCTTCAAGAAATTTTCTATCTAACCCATTCAAGGAGAGTGAATTTTGTCCATTCCAGGTTAACTCTAGTAAGCATCCACGAGCTTCTGGCTCCTAAAGTGAAAAACAAGCATTATAATATAACTGAAATTCATCAACCAGATTGATAGGTAACAAATTCTGAAAGACAAAAAAATGTATTGGGAAGTTAGACGGTGTAAAATATTGAATCTTACGGGGCCACTAATTGTCCCGGTTCCAAGGACATCGCCTGGCCTCAAGTTGCAACCATTGATTGTGTGGTGAGCAAGTTGTTGAGTCAATGTCCAATATCTACAAAGCAAGAGGGCTAAAATAAGCTGATGCATATTATTTATGTATAACAGTTTCAAATGGTACATGACCGATTAAATTAATATTATTTGAAAATAAATTTCTTACAAGTGCTTGAGGTTACTCCGTGTCACAACGCTTGAATCTTTGTGATCGACAGGTTTAATGTGAACCTTGTACCAAAAATGATGTTTTATGATTAACTTAATCAATCGAAAAGTAGGTAGTTGTCTACTAAGATTGTGAATTAATATTGTCATTGATGTACAAAAGAAGGAATAGGAAATACCGAAATGCTATCTTACCTCTAGTGAAAGATCATAGTTTTTGGATACTTTTTCAGCCAAGTAAGGAAGTGGAGCAGGATCCTGCATTTTATGGATCAGCGTGTTATACTTATCGAGAGAGAAAAATGGATCGAAGTGTTTATTATGAACTTCAGACATGAGTAGCCTAAATATATAGTCTCTAGACCATTTACCTGTTTTGGAGCTTCACAAGCAAAAGGTTCTAATGCGTCCAAGGTCACAATCCAAGGTGATATCGACGTAGCTATATAATTTTTGACACATAAACATAATGGAAGATTAACACTATAATAGCACGTATAAGGAGAATGATAACTTCCGACCATCTAGAGAAAATATTACGGGCAATCATCTATGTCAGGTATACTACATGAGCCCAAATGCTCAGATTTTTTCAATGTGACTTAACATTTGAAGTAATTAATGAAACAACTTACCGAAATTTTTGCCAAGAAATGGACCAAGAGGAACATATTCCCATGCCTGGATATCTCGAGCTGCGAAATACAATTCAGTGAAATTTCGATTATAATAAATTATAGGGCGCGTAACATAAAAAATATATATTGAATTGAACAATTACCACTCCAATCATTCAGTAGAACAAGTCCAAAGATATGATCTTCGGCGTTGTTAACATCCACAGGTTTTCCCAGTTCATTTCCAGGTCCGACAATAGTAGCCTGTAAAGCAAATTAAGATTTTAATTCATAATAAAACAAATGAAAAGCAGTAATTACCATAACAACTAATTTAGAACAACGAAAAACAAAGTAAGTGAAAGAATAAATAACCTTGATTTTCATAATTTTAGATAAAATACTAAATATGTATTATAGCGAAAAATGTGGCATAAGAAAATCTATTTAGACAAAAAGCTAACCATTTCTAACTCAAAGTCAAGCTTCAATGTAGGGCCGAAGTAAGGCGAAGGGTTTCCGGCAGGATGAGCTTGACCTCTGAACAAACACACAAAGTAACACAATATTGTGAATGTGACATACAAAGCAATTAAATAAACATGTCAACAAAAAGAGCTAAAGATTTATATTTTTATTACTCCTCAGTCCCACAATAATTGTCATGGTTGCTTATTTCCCACATATTAAGAAAAAAACTACATATGCTAGAGGCAAGCATGCATTACAAAACTTCCTATGTTAAGAAACAAAACATTGATTGAATATATTATATATCTCAACAAGTTCATAAATAATAATTGAACATACAAAAAAAAAACAGATAATTTAGAAATTCCTCTAAGAACATGAACTGATGACTAGAAAACATTTCAATTAGTAACAAAACTTCTCACCTTGGTCTAACAATATCTGTTCCGGAAACAACAACAGAAGATGCTCTTCCATGATAAGCAACCGGCAAGTGATACCTACGAAACAAATTTTACTCATTTTTCAATACACAACAAGAAAAAAATTTACTCTTGGTTTATTTGAAAAGCCTTTAAAAAAACCGACGCACCAATTCTCTAGAACAGGAGTCTGCGGTCCGCGAAAAATGAGTCCACAATTTTTAGTATGATGTAGAGACGAAAAGAAGTCTGTATAGTCCCCAACTGCAACAGGGAGAAGCAATTCTACTTGACTCTGAAAATGTACACATCAAAATTATTAAGGAAAAAACACAACACAACAATTTGAAAATGGTGAACACTTCGTTACACATTTTATTTGGATATACACCGATACACCACTGAGGTGATAATAATTCTGACAGGTCCAAAAATTAATAAACACTATTTGTAAACCTATCAGTATTATCCACCTCAGTAGTGTACCGGTACATATCCAAATAAGATGTGTACCGAAGAATTCACCTTTGAAAATAACCATTAACTACAATGTGTAATACCAAAGGCACAAGTGCTTTCTGCCTCAGAACTGCATTGTCTCTCAAAGTTGGCTCAGTTGCTGAATTCAAAGAAAATAACAATTCAATTCAATTGACATGAAAACCAAACATTACACCTCATACAAAATTAA
Source organism: Trifolium pratense (assembly GCF_020283565.1). Taxonomy (NCBI): domain Eukaryota; kingdom Viridiplantae; phylum Streptophyta; class Magnoliopsida; order Fabales; family Fabaceae; genus Trifolium; species Trifolium pratense. Next base: position 33,110,519 of record NC_060065.1, read on the forward strand.
TGTATTGAACATGCATGAACATGACAGAATCATACTAAAGATCTAAACAAATAAACAAAACAAATCAAAGTACAGTGAAGTTGTATTATACATGATAAGAGTTTTTGAAGAGTAGCACGAGCTTCCTTCCATGCTGGCCTTCCGAGTGATACAAACTTATTTAGATTAGGCTGTTAAATCAAAATCATAACAAAAAACATCATCATTAAACTATACATTAAAACAATAAAAAATAAAACTACAATGTTGCAAATTTGTTTCAAATTACTAAAAAGGATATATAATACTAGTAGTAGATAGTAGATAGTAGATACAAACTTTTTGTTCATCCTAAGAATAAGGTTCATTTTTTCACTTCCTTCCGATCTCTAAGCTAAAAACAAAAAGAGTGTGAAAACTGAAAAGTAGCAAAATTAAAAACGAAATCTTAGGCAATAAAAAAGAAGACTTTGAAGTAACCCAAATAAGTTAATCGATTAAAAAACTGAAAAACAGCTTAAAGTTGAGATTTTGAAGCAACAAAAATGGAAAGGGGGTTAGTGAAAAACAGAGGAGGGGTTTCGTTGAGTTGATGAACGAACCTGTTGAAAGGAATCGGAGTTATTAAGAAGAGGGCCATTGAAGAGACCAGCAGAAGAGATCTCAGAGAGGTCGAGAACGAAGTCACCGATGGCTACGCCAGGACGAGGAGAAGAAGTGGGTTGTGGTTTGAAGATTCCGTATGGAAGATTTTGTATGGGGAAGTGAGAATCTGGATGGACTTCGATGAAAGATTGAAGAATCGCCATTGTTGTAGTGATGATGATGATGAAGTCAAGGATGAGAGTAGAGAGAAAGAGACAATGAATTTTGAAGGAGAGTGAAGTGTTTATATATATTGAATTGCTAGAGTAATACTAGGAAATGGAAACTCTTTTTTATTTTTTTGCTACGATTAATTTGTTGTCATGCTAATAATTCGATTTAGCTTATATTTTAGAGGTAGGATCGGTCGACTCCAAGAGTAAATCTCTGTTGACTTATTCCGCTTAATAACTCGATATCGGTATTATATTTCTTCAATCCAACCGTTGATTTCAAAGATCTCAGCTGATCAATTCCACAAATTTTTATAAAAATTCAAAATCGTTTGATACTTTTTCTGATAACTTCAATTGAACATACGACAAAATTTTAAAAAAACCGTTGAATTTCAATAGTCTGAATAAATAACTACATTTTTTGAATTTTTATAAAAATTTGCGGAGTTAATATACTCAATAAGATCTTTAAATTTAACGGTTGGATTGAATAAATATAATGCCGATATCGAGTTATTTAAATGGAATAAGTCAATGGAAACTTACTCCTGGAGTCAACGGATCCCTTCTATATATTTTAATCACAAAAATTATTAAAAAAAAAATTGTTCATTCCAATTAATTTATCTAGTAGAGATATGGCATTATATATATATATCGCTATTGACTCCAGGAGTAAATCTCTATTGACTTACTCCGCTTAATAACTCGATATCGGCATTATATTTCTTCAATCCAACCGTTGAATTCAAAGATCTTATTGAGTAGATCAACTCCACAAATTTTTATAAAAATTCAAAAAAATGTAGTTATGTATTCAAACTATTGAAATTCAACGGTTTTTTTAAAAGTTTGTACGTTCAAAAATGTAGTTATGTATTCAAACTATTGAAATTCAACGGTTTTTTTAAAAGTTTGTACGTTCAATTGAAGTTATCAGAAAAAGTATCAAACGGTTGTGAATTTTTATAAAAATTTGTGGAGTTGATCTACTCAATGAGATCTTTGAATTCAACGATTGGATTGAAGAAATATAATGCCGATATCAAGTTATTAAGTGGAGTAAGTCGATGGAGACTTACTCCTAGAGTCAACGGATCTCTCTCTCTCTCTCTCTCTCTCTATATATATATATATATATATATGAGTCAGGATCCGTTGACACCAACTAGTTTGACACCAAATGTTACACCTCTCAATAACGTTTTAACCGATATAAATTTTATAAAATCCATCGTTGGATTGAAAGTTTACATCATATAGATCATTTGTGTAAAATTTCAGACAAATCCAAAATCATTTGATATGCTATTGAGACACATAAAGATTAACGGCATTTAAAAAAATACAAAAACCGTTAATTTTGATGTATCTCAATAACATATCAAATGATTTTGGATTTATTTGAAATTTTACACAAATGATCTATATGATGTAAACTTTCAATCCAACGGTGGATTTTATAAAATTTATATCGGTTAAAACGTTATTGAGAGGTGTAACATTTGGTGTCAAACTAGTTGGTGTCAACGGATCCTGACTCTATATATATATATTGGTTGGGATCGAACCTAGACATCAACTTATTCATTTTAAGAGAGAAATTTCTAATCACTAGACATCATGGTTGAAATATTAATAAAACGAACACCGCAAATAAGATAAAAAATCAAACAACACTGCACAAGACAAAAAATAACACAATACATTACGATAACATACAAAAGAAAAAACTTAGATATATGTGAAAATCTAGATTAAAAGTTGGAAGAAAATATGTAAATGGAAGATTATAAGCTAAAAAATACACTAAATCACATATCCCTTATCAACAAAGGAGAAAAATAAGTTAGACATAAATAGAAGTTTTTCTCTGTAAAAACAACAATGTGAACTATATTACATTTATTAAACATCAAATTTGCAATCAAATAATCAACTTCACATATAATCCAATTTGATTCATAAGTAATATATTCAGTTGCGCACAAAAAATATTTGATTATACAAAATAAATAACCAACATTAGCTTTACCAAAAAAAAGAAAATAAGTAAAATTAAATTCATTTTTTTAGATTTACTATTGTGGTTGTTGGGAGAGGGGGTGAAGAAGTTAGATCCGTGGAGATGACAGCCACCTAACCTTCTAATTATAAATAGTGACACACAAACCTTGTGTACTGCTTTTTGCATTTCACCCGTGTACTGTACACCCGATTTATTCACCGCATGTTTAGAATCAATCAAATATGAATGTTCTGTTTTTTTCCTTTATATTAGTACTACTTTTTAGAGACTGTTTCTACTCTTTAGCCTATAGTATGGGACAGATACTAACTAATTTATCTATAATGACGTCGATCTTGCCATTTTTACATTCACATCGATCGGTACTGATTTTGAACTTGATTCTAAAAACTTGGTAATGTTATTTATATTATTATTATAATAAGAAAGATGATGTGTTTGAATTTGGTGATGTAATAAGAGATTGTTTATGTGTTTTTAGTTTTCATTTTAGAAATACTAGTGTTGAGTTTATTGAAAAACAACTTAATAGAAGTGGTCACATATGCAGGTTTTTACATTGATTTTTATTGATATACTTACCTGTAATAGAAACATTATTATAATGAAATGCACAAAGTTAATAATATATGGAGAAAAAAAATATTTTAATAATTAAGTCACATTTAAGGCGATATTCAGAGACACATTATGTCTATATTTTAGTGTCATGTAATACCATTTTACATTATTGGTGGTGATCTGAGACGTTTAGTTTTTTGGAAACTGGTGTTGAATTGCATTCGGAATCGTTTGTCAGGGTGTAAGAGTCGCTTCATTTCATTCAGTGGTCGTCTAGTTCTCCTAAAGTATGTTTTGACATCTCTGTCTGTCTATGCGTTTTCCTTCTTCAAAGCTCCCTCAGGTACTCTCTCTTCTATTGATTCTCTTTTGAATAATTTTTTTTGGGGTGGGAGTGAGGAAACTAGGAAAATATCTTGGATTAATTGGAACATTATATGCTTGCATAAGGAGTATGGAGGGCCAGGGGTTAAGCGGTTGAGGGAATTTAATACTGCACTCCTAGGTAAATGGTGTTGGAAGATGTTGGCGGATATATGTGTTTATGGTTTAGCGTTATGGGGTAGAGAGAAGGCATTTGAAAGCGAGAGGGGTAGGGTCCACGTGGTGGAGGGAGATTTAGAGGATTCGTGATGGAGTAGAAGGTATAGGAGGGGGTGGTTTGAGGAGTGTGTTTCGAAAAAGGTGGGGGATGGTGTGGATACTTTTTTCTGGACTGATCTATGGTTGGGTGGGATTCCCTTGAGAGTAAGATTCAGGCGCTTATTTGATTTGTCGGTGAATCAGTTGAGTACAGTAACCGAGATGTCTTCTTTAGGGTGGGAGGTTGGTGGGGGAGCGTGGATGTGGAGGAGACAACTGTGGGTGTGGGAGGAGGAGATGTTGGGGGTGATGGAATATTTCGCAAGTGCACGAAAACCACGTAGTAATAAAAATATCGATCCACAGGGATTGTGTGATCAAACTAGTCGAATTGTGTTCATAGACATTTCACAGAAAATACACATAAATTGGGGGTATATTGAGTAATGAATTGCTGGAAACGTGCTTTGATATAAAGGAAAAGCAAGGTAGAATCATCGGAATCATCTAGTCTATAGCTAAACCACATGCAATCTACTATGTCGTAGGAATTTACTCAAGTGTTCACAACTAGATCGACAAATTAGTGAATCGCAATCTCTTATCAAAATCCACTCTATTCGTTGTCGATACTCCCCCGATCTCTCGGGCGGAAGCTACCTACAACGAATGATATTAACGCGCGTCAATCGTTCGCTACACTCTATGCCTCAATCTCTCGACCGGAGACACTCGAATGCTCAATACAATTCAGTTCAGAAATTAAATCAATACTCTCGCACGTGACTTAACTCGAAATCATTATAACACTAATGAAGGATTATAAAGCATTAACAACAGAATTGTATTGGATGAACACTATAGAAAGAGTAAATTCTTACAACATTTGCAGATTACATTCAGTTGAACTACATCCTAAACTATCCTAGATTCTACCTTCAAAGGAGTTTAGCTCCTCATCGTGCTTCGTTCGCTTCCTCGCTTCATCGCCATGGCTTGTGAATCCATGATCTCGACGTGCTTGGAGCTATCCTCTGGAGTCTTGAATCGCGATCTGGAAGTTCCAAAACCAGAATGTAGATCAATTTTGCAGAATTTTCCAACCTCAAAACAGAATTATGCAGAAAATATATATACAGAAAGCAACCACGCCGCGCGCCAGATCTACCACGCCGCGCGTGGTTGCAAATCCATCAACTACGCCGCGCGTAGTAACAGAATCACGCGGCGCGTGATCAAGTCAGAGAGCAATCTTCATCTTCATCAAGACTTCACGCCGCGCGTGGTAAGGCATCACGCGGCGCGTGATCAGAGTCACAATCTTGGCTCTCTGTGAGCTCCATCACGCGGCGCGTGATGGGCTACGCCCCCAGCGTAGTAAAAATCATTCAAATCCTGCAGTTTTTCCTGTTTTCTTGCAAAACAAGTAATCAAGCTAATGGTTAGATTTCTCTTATATTTATTGCTAAAAACCTACTAAAATGCATCTAATGTTGCTAAAATAGGCATGGATTAGAGAGTGTGACGATTTGTCATCACAACCCCAAACTTAAACCTTTCCTTGTCCTCAAGGAAACAACTTTTACCTCAAGCTTTCGTGTCAAGATCTTGGCATTTTCCTTAAAATCACTCGAATCATACATACGTGAGACTCACCTGATGATCAATGATCCACCTGCAAACAATGCTCAATTGCACAACCGTTCCCGCAAGACATTTTCAAGTAGTTCACACTTTTCGACCAAAGCTCTATGATTTCATCACACTACTCACATGCACTCTTCAGTTTTTGGTACTTCGCTCAAATCAACACATCAATGCAAGTCAACAATAATTTTGCAAGTAGTCTAAGAATTCATTCGGTTCACTTTGTGCACACACATTAGAGGTCTTTTAGGGTTATAACGTGGCTTGGCTAGGGTGGATGGTGACATTTTTGGGATAAGTAGTAGAAAAACTTGGAGTTAGATCCCCCTATAAGTCAAAGAACATTTCCATAAACCAAACCCCTTTTTCCTTTGAACTATAGTGGACTAGAGAACTTTTTCAATCATCAAACAAAGTTTTGCAAGTCTTTGAATTCAAAGCTATCACTTCTTTTTGTACTTCTTTTCTATTTTTCTTTCACATACATCTCTTTTTTTTCATTTTTTTTTTCTTTGCAAATTTTTGAAATTTTCTCAATTTATCAAATCAAAACTTTTTGTAAGTTCTCTAGTACCCTCACCCCAAACTTTAATTGTTGCTAATTCCAAAGAGCAACCCCAAACTTAGTAGTGAGCAATGCGCATCAACCACTAATTAGGTGCCTAACCTCCAAGAAAGTCATTCCTTTTTTTTTTTTTTTCAACAAAAATTTCTCAAGGTTTTGCAAAAATAACATTTTCTTTTTCAGCTCAAATTGGTTAAGCAAAGGATAATTATATGTAAGGGTGGATAGAAAGGCTCAACGGTACCAAGGAACATGCCTCGTGTGTGCTACAAAAGTACCAATCAAATAAAAAGACGACAAGCAAAATCGAGAGACAATACATGAGCGGATATCACACATAGAAAGAATGAGAGTGTTTGGCTCAATACCTCACGGTTGGGTCGAATCAAAGAACCGGTCAAAAAGTGTGCGTTCCCTTCCTTTGCCTCTTGATCACATGAGTGCAACAAGCTATTGCACTGCAAGTTTCACATATCACACACGGAGAAAATCAAGTAATTGATACTCAAGTAACTAGAAGGAACATGCCAAAATGTTGAAACAAACTCTAGAAGTAAAAACCATTCCACAATTAAACAAAAGAAGATTCAAATTCAGAGTACATAATTAAAATATCCAGCCAAAATCCAAGCAACATCAGAATATTATTACAAACCAAGCAAATAAAAGACAAAAAGTAAAGATAGAGATAGAGTAGGAGAATAGTAGCAGTAGCAGCAGCAGCAGAAGAACAGCATCACCAACAATGTCAAACCGCGTCATCCGGCTGGCCAGTGAAGTAGTTTGTGAACGGGCTATTCAAATTCAAATTTAGCCCATCTACATCCAGCATTTCCCTCTCCATCGCAGCAGCCTCATCCTGCTCAACCTGGCGTCGCCTTTCGATCTCCGCCAACTCAGAAGCTCTCAAACCAGAATTGTATGCTTGTCTGGCCTGAAATGAGTTCAGCTCCCTCGCCTGATGCGCCTCCCAATCAGTATCAACGGGATACAAAGTCCCAAAAGTAGGAGGAGGGAAAGTAGACCGATAAGTCATCGCCTCGGTGTACATGGAAGAGGCGGTATCAAAGTAAAGATTCGGCAGTCCGGAATATTGAGAAATTTCCATTTGATGCAACATCGACGCAAGCTGATTCATATCATGAGAGTAACGAGGAGGGTCTTGAGCTGGTATATCGTGAGACTCATACGCCGGATCCCCCTGTTGATCCGGATGGTTACCCTCTTCAAACCGATTAATCTCTTCTTCCTCTCTCAAAGCTTCCTCTCTTGCAGCATTCCCCTCACCTCGGGGCACAATCGGACCTCTCTCAAACTTTTTGATGAAGTATGATAAAGACAATGGACGAACGGGATGAAGATCACCTTCTTGCACATTCATGGGAACATTATTCGCCCTACACAAAGCAGCGATGAGATTGCAATGTCCCAAAGTAAAAGTCGGATTCGGATGATTGGCTATCTCATGAAGATCTTTTTGTAACCAATATCCCAGATTAATATACTTCCCTTCAACCAACAACCGGACCGCGTGCGCATTATCAAGCTGAATTTCTGAATTGTTGCCAACAACCCTCACATTTTTCAACCAAAATTCACCCCAAGCACGGTGAACCGGATTAAAACTTGTTAAGCTCAACCTTCTAGGGAGAGAAGCTGCTGAGTGCGGCAGCCACATTGCTCCCGGACGACATACTATACTCTTTAGTTCCTCCCTAACTTCGATCCCACTCTTGTCTATCCTCTCTCTATCACGCAAGAGTTCACACACACCTCCAGCAGCACAACCAAGCAGATTATTTATAGTTTCAAAAGAATAGCTCACCTTAACACCCCTAACCACAGAAACATATTCCGGAAACATAGGTTGATCCGGTAAATAAGCATTTGCAAAGAACTCCCTAGCCCACATCTGATTTCCAGGATTCACTTCATCTTTAATCATCAATTTATTAAATTTCTCCCATCCCCTAGACTTTATCTCATTCCCTAACTCAGCTACACCATTAAGCAAATCCTCACCAAAACCCTTCTCTTGATTAATAGTAAAGGTTCGAATTTGGGAGTACCTTTTTTCATGAACTTCACTGATGAAGTGGGGGTGAACCTGTGGCCGAGTAACATTGCTCCGGCGAGGAGGAGATGCTTGAGCGGACCGAGAAGATTGGCCCTTGCTTGCACTCATCTTGGTTCTTGGTTTCTTTGGAGGCTCTTGTGGTGGGTTAGCATCACTCTTCTTCTTTCCTTTTCCGGTTAGCCGTGTCAACATGGTGATAGAAGATAGATTGAAATGGGTTAATCTGGAGAAAGTGGTGGAATGTGATGAAATGAGAGATTTGGAGTGAAATTAAGAGTGGGTGATATGGGTGGTATGTGAATGTGAAGGAAATGGGTGATTGAGGGTGCTTAGAAGTGAAATTGGAGAGGTTTGAAGGGTGAAAGTGGGTTAATAATGGAGTTTTTCGTGTGGGAGACCGTGTGAATTGATGATGGGATGGATGGAGTAGTTGAAAAGATGAAGAAATTCAAATTTGACACGCTTTCCTGTGTAACCACGCCGCGCGTGACCCCTGCTACGCCGCGCGTAGTACCAATTGTAACGGTCAAGAACTTATTTCCTTAAGGCCACGCCGCGCGTAATCACCATCACGCGGCGCGTAATCACTTAGTCAGAGACTCCATATTTCTTCAGTTTTCACGCAGCGCGTGATGCATCACCACGCCGCGCGTGATTGTACTACGCCCCCGGCGTAGTAGAACTCTGTTCTGCCCTGTTTCGCTTCCGTCCTTGCTTCTGCTGCACACGTACCTACATACTTCAAAAGAAAACAAACTAAAACATTAGAAACCGTTGGGTTGCCTCCCAACCAGCGCTTGTTTAACGTCCCGATGCTTGACGTTCCATACCCCTAGGGGTTAAGGAAAAGAAGTGCCACCATGTGGCAAGTAGTGTGCATTCCAAGGTAACTTAAGAGCATGTTTAACAATATGATCATAGACCTGGACTTTAAAACATTGTGGGTCTCCATCATCGCACTCCATCTTATCAAAGACATTAAATGTAACCTGCTGATCATCGGTCCTTAGCATGAGTTCCCCCATCTCCACATCGATTAGGGCACGGCTGGTTGCTAGGAAGGATCTACCAAGTAGCAAAGGTTCCCACTCCCTAGTTTCTTCTATGTCTAAGACCACAAAATCCGCGGGAAACACAAACCCAGCAACCTTAACCAACACATCATGGAGAATACCTTCCGGATGCACAACCGATCTATCCGCCAAAGAGAGACTCATCTTTGTCGGCTTTGCTACCGCTCCCGGTATCTTCTTCATCATTGATAACGGCATCAGATTAATGCTAGCACCCAAATCACACAAAGCTTTTTCAATGGTGAGATTTCCAATAGAACAAGGAATTGTAAAGCTCCCCGGATCTTTCTTTTTCTGAGGTAACTTCCGTTGAATGAGGGCGCTGCACTCTTCCGTCATACTTACCATTTCATCATCTAATGGTTTTCTTTTCTTTGTGAGCAGCTCCTTCAAAAACTTTGCATAACTTGGCATTTGTTCCAATGCCTCAACCAATGGTATGGCCATCTCAAGCTTGTTCAACACCTTCATGAATTTCTTGAACTCCTTCTCCCGCTCAAGATTCTTAACTTTCTTTCTCCTAGGAAAAGGCATCCTAGCATACGGCGATTCATCAATCCCTTTACCTTTCTCAACCTTCTTACTCTCTTTTTCTTTTGTCTCCCTCTGTTTTTCAACTTCTTCTACTTCATCCTCACTAATCTCCACTTCCTTAGACAGATTTTCATTTTCTACTTCTCCTTCATATCTCTTATTTTCGACTTCAACCTCTTGCTTATTTCCAACTTCTCCCTCATTGACCTTCTTTTTCAAGGGCTTCTCCACAGCTGACCTTTCCGGTATCTCTCTACTCCTCAAGGTGATTCCATTACAAGTTTCATTTTTCGGATTATCATGAGTGTTTCCACCGAAACCTCCTTGGTTTTGCAACATAGAAAACTGCCTTGACAACTGACCCATTTGCACCTCAAGATTCTTGATAGAAGCTTCATGATTCTTGTTAGAGGTTGCTTGACTTGATTTCATCGCTTCAAAGTTGCTTTGGGTCATGAGCATGAACTGATTTAGAGTCTCTTCCATCCTTGATGGAGGCCTTTGCTGCTGTTGCGGTGCACCTTGACTTTGCATACCGTTCCCCCACCCGGAACCGTTGTTATTGTTGTTGTACGGCTTCCGGAAATTGGCTAAGTAGCGAGCCTCCTCTGAACCCTCCGGGAAGCATCCGCCATTAGGGTGGTCCTGCAAACAAAAATCACAGCGCACATTGTCAATTTTACCTATTGGAGAAGTTTGGACTTGCGGATTGGACAGCAGCTTCATCATTGCTTCCATTTGGCTAGTCATGAGCTTTTGCTGCGCCAATAGTGCTGTTTGAGTATCCAATTCCAACACTCCGCCTTTCTTTTTGGCTCCTCTATCATTAGTGGCTCTATACTCGTTTTGAGCCATGCTTTCCACCAATTCTCTTGCTTCAGTTTCATCACGGTTCTTCAACGAACCACCGGCTGATGCATCAAGTATCATTCGCGTTTGAGCCCTCAAACCTTGGGTAAACATTTGCATCTGATTGTGGCCATCGAAACCGTGATTCGGACACCTTTTAAGACAGACTTTGAACCTCTCCCAAGCATCATACAACGTTTCACCATCCGCTTGTTCGAAGTTGCTAATTTCAGCCCTTCTTTCTAGAAACTTATGAATAGGAAAGTAACGATCTAAGAACTTCCGCTCCAGCTGTCTCCAAGTCTCAATAGTTCCGGCGGGTATCGTGTCCAACCAATCTTTAGCACGGCCGGTGAGAGAATGCTTGAATAACCTAAGTCTTTTGTCCGATTCGCTCACCCCCGGTGGATCGGTATAGTCGCATGCTTCATAGAAGTGAGACAAGTGTAAATTCGGGCATTGAGCTTCCGAACCTGAATACGGATTCTCTTTTAAGGCGGAAAGGACCGTGTTCTTGATGTCGAATGAGACAGGATTCGCCGGCTGAAAGCCTTGATTTGCCAACGCGTCATTGTCTCTCCTCCCATAATCACCAAGGGTACGCCTTGGTGGTTGAGGAACCGGTGGAACCTGTTCTTCTTCCATTGTTACTGAATTCTGTCCTTGACAGTCCGGTGTACCACCTAGCAAAACTCTTCCCCTTGAAGCTTGGGTTTCCCTTGTTGCCTTTCGAATTGCGCGAGCTGTCTTTTCAATCTCTGGATCAAATTGCAGCTCTTGAGGACCTGTTCTCCGCATGCACAATGAAACACACAAGTAGAACGCTCCGGGAGAAAAATATAAAACAGAAAATAATAAAGAAAACACAGAAAATATGAACACTATTGCCTAGTTGAATCAATCACAATCCCCGGCAACGGCGCCAAAAACTTGATGGAATATTTCGCAAGTGCACGAAAACCACGTAGTAATAAAAATATCGATCCACAGGGATTGTGTGATCAAACTAGTCGAATTGTGTTCATAGACATTTCACAGAAAATACACATAAATTGGGGGTATATTGAGTAATGAATTGCTGGAAACGTGCTTTGATATAAAGGAAAAGCAAGGTAGAATCATCGGAATCATCTAGTCTATAGCTAAACCACATGCAATCTACTATGTCGTAGGAATTTACTCAAGTGTTCACAACTAGATCGACAAATTAGTGAATCGCAATCTCTTGTCAAAATCCACTCTATTCGTTGTCGATACTCCCCCGATCTCTCGGGCGGAAGCTACCTACAACGAATGATATTAACGCGCGTCAATCGTTCGCTACACTCTATGCCTCAATCTCTCGACCGGAGACACTCGAATGCTCAATACAATTCAGTTCAGAAATTAAATCAATACTCTCGCACGTGACTTAACTCGAAATCATTATAACACTAATGAAGGATTATAAAGCATTAACAACAGAATTGTATTGGATGAACACTATAGAAAGAGTAAATTCTTACAACATTTGCAGATTACATTCAGTTGAACTACATCCTAAACTATCCTAGATTCTACCTTCAAAGGAGTTTAGCTCCTCATCGTGCTTCGTTCGCTTCCTCGCTTCATCGCCATGGCTTGTGAATCCATGATCTCGACGTGCTTGGAGCTATCCTCTGGAGTCTTGAATCGCGATCTGGAAGTTCCAAAACCAGAATGTAGATCAATTTTGCAGAATTTTCCAACCTCAAAACAGAATTATGCAGAAAATATATATACAGAAAGCAACCACGCCGCGCGCCAGATCTACCACGCCGCGCGTGGTTGCAAATCCATCAACTACGCCGCGCGTAGTAACAGAATCACGCGGCGCGTGATCAAGTCAGAGAGCAATCTTCATCTTCATCAAGACTTCACGCCGCGCGTGGTAAGGCATCACGCGGCGCGTGATCAGAGTCACAATCTTGGCTCTCTGTGAGCTCCATCACGCGGCGCGTGATGGGCTACGCCCCCAGCGTAGTAAAAATCATTCAAATCCTGCAGTTTTTCCTGTTTTCTTGCAAAACAAGTAATCAAGCTAATGGTTAGATTTCTCTTATATTTATTGCTAAAAACCTACTAAAATGCATCTAATGTTGCTAAAATAGGCATGGATTAGAGAGTGTGACGATTTGTCATCAGGGGGAGTGTCAGGTTTTACTTCACGTCTTTTCTTTGCAGGTCCAGTATCCTAATAGGTGGCAGTGGCAGCCCGATCCTGCTAGTAGTTACTCGGTCCGTGATGCTTATTAGATCTTGACTTCCCAGCGATCTATCGTTCAGGATGCAGCGGACGAACTTATATGGCACCAAGAGGTTTCCTTGAAGGTTTATATATTTGCTTGGAGGCTTTTGCGTGATAGGTTGCCTACAAAAGTAAATTTAGTTGCTCGCGACATTATCACTCTAGAAGCTCATTATTGAGTATCCTGATGCGGCGGTGTTGAATCAGCTTAGCACTTATTCCTTTCTTGCAGATTCTTCGGCCCCCTTTGGTCATCAATTCGTTCGTGGATCGGCTTTTCATCGGCAGACTCTCACCATTTATCTGACCATTTCATTCAGTTTACATACTTATCAGGTGATCTTCGTGCACTACGATCTTTTTTGCTCCTCATCTGGCTAGCATGTGTGTGAGTTATGTGGAATGAAAGAAATCAACGTCTCTTCAGAAATTCAGAGTGTTCTCTACCTCAACTGCTGGACAAGGCCAAAATTTTATCTTTCCGGTGGTTGAAGAGTATGCACTTTGATCTAGTTACCAACTATCATAATTGGTGGTTGAGCATGTTTACTTGTTTGGGCATCCATTAGTTGTTATGTTGAGTCTCGGATTAAACGATTTGTAATCTTTTGGGATCTTATTGGCACACCTTATGTTGAGGAGATTTTTCGTTAATATATATTCTATTTTTATTTGTTCAAAAAAATAAATAAATAAGAGATCATAAAGTTATAGGAAATGAGACTTATTGTATAAGTCTAGGTAGGAACTTTTAATCCTTAAGCATTATCTTTTGAATCCTATGTTGTGTGAGCATATTTTTAGCTTTTGGTAATAAAAAAGGGAACATTAATTAATGTCTCAAATTAGTTAAAAAAGTTAAAATAGTAAAAATATTTTGGAATTTGTGTATTTAGACACTTAAAAGTATAAAAATGTCTTGTTTTCAATAAGAGGCATGTAGGACACTTGTTAAATATATTTTATTTAAAAGACATTAAAGACAAAATTAATGTTATAAATATTATTTTTTGCATTTTAAGGTAAGAAATGCACAAATTTCAATATAAAGTTTTCTTATTAAGATGTTTAATTAGTGCATTGAGGACACTGTTTAGTTGTCACATCAGATTTATTTTTTTATTTATTTACTATTTAATTCATATTTAATTATTTCTTAAATTAAAATAATGAAATTTCAAAATAATATATAAATTGAACGTGATATATTAAATCAGTGATTGAAATGGAAAATTAGGAGAACACAAGAGACCAAACCCTAAAACTTGAGTTATAAACACATAATGGCGAAGTAATTGGGGTTTTGCAATGATGTTTGTCTTCATATATTGCTACTCATCGTATTCAAATTGTGTTTGTCTTCTTTGATTCTGCGCATATTCGCCTTCTTTGATTTTGCTTGTTGGACTGATATGGAGACCATATCATGAAATAATATTATAGTTTGACCATTCCTACAGGCCTAGCTCTACCACGTCATGAGCTCCACTCCTACAGGCCTAGCTAAAGCACATCACAAGCTCCACCTTCGTCCCACCTGCACGTGATATGCACGGACGAGTGACTTGAGCTAGGTGTTTTCTACCTCCACGTGATCTGCACAAACGAGTGACGTAAACCACGTGGATTCTAACTCCACGTGTCTTGTACGGACGAGCTGCTTATGAATCTCAATGTCATACTTATTGAGTCTGGATACCTCAACCCAAGAGAAGGCTCATTAGATTAAGGGATGTTGGACTATAAAAAGAAAACACTTAGGAGGAAAAAAGATTTGATTGGTTATAGGTCAAAAACAATATATTGTAATAGTCATTCTCTTAAGTGCTATAAAACTCTCTAGGGCAGCTCACCTTTGTATTTACATACGTGAACACTTGTATTTGTCTTCCTCGTACCACGCTCAGTTTCTATGTTATTTTGTTATTTCATTTTTCAATTTAAGAAATAATTAAAATAATTTCAAAAATTAAATTTGAGGTGACAACTACATAATAAACATTTAGGGCTAAAAAAAACTGCATTTAAGTTTTTTTGTTTAGTTATCTTTTAAAATTTTATTGAAAAAATCTATATCTTTTTTATTTAATCAGATAAACATAGATATTATAAAAATAAAAAATCAGATTAACATGATGTTTGAATGAGCTCTCAATCCTTTCGCAAATCGGAAAGAAGCTCAGCGACTCCCGGTGGCACCAAAACTATGAACAACTGACTAAAATCCCAATCCCAAAACCCTAGAAAATCCATTTGTTTAATATAATAATCTATAAATCTTCTTATTCTCTGTTGTGAAAGTGCAATTGAAAAATGTCAATGGATCTTCAATTGAAGTCATGTTGCAGCGGTTGCGGAGAAACCACCGGTCTCTACGGAAGCAATTGCAAGCACATGACTCTATGCTCAACCTGTGGCAAAACTATGGCTGAAAATCGCGCCAAATGTTCCACCTGTGGCGCCACCCTCACTCGCTTGATTCGAGTTCGATTTCATTTTTTTCAATTTTCGTTTTCTATTAGGTTTTGGTATTGTGCAATTTGTTGATGATTTTTTTGTCACAGGAATATAATGTTCGTGCAACTTCTGCAAACGATAAAAATTACTTTATTGGAAGGTTTATGACTGGATTGCCTGATTTTTCGAAGAAGAAAAGTGCTGAAAATAAGTGGTGTTTGCAGAAGGATGGATTGAAGAGTCGCCAAGTTACTGAATCTATGAGGGTATTGAAAATTTGAAATTGCGTTATTGCTTTGTATTTGTGGTTTTCTTGCATTATTGAGCTATGAAGCACTGACACGGACACTGAATATGACACGGACACCAGCACAGATAATAATTTGAAAAATTGACATAATTAAATGGAATCACAAAACCGACACATGTCCGACACCGGGACACACTTGATCTGAGAAGTGTTCGTGCTTCATTGTTATTGAGAAGCTGTGAAATTGTAATACTTGATGTATTTGTTTTATTATGCTTACTAGGACATTAGCACGAGTGCGAGGAAACCGACTTGTATGGGGTTTCTTTAGTATGTATGAATAAAATATATATGACAACGTTGCCATGTGGTGCAATGTGGATAAGCGTATTGTATTTTATTAATAGTGTGATGAATAAATTACCCAAGATATCATTTCATGGTAATGCTAGGTTAAAATATTGAGTTGTTTAGTTGATGATTATTGTGGACATTAGAAGATGATTATGTGTTTGTCATGAAGAAAGTGAAAAATTGCCTGTAGGTTACAATAGGTCATTTTTTTCTTTTCTTTTTTGTTCATGCGTGATTTATTGTTGCATTACATAGGAGAAGTACAAGAACAGGCCTTGGCTCTTGGAGGACGAAACAGGTCAGGCCCAGTTTCAGGGTCATCTGGAAGGTTCACAATCGGCTACATATTACCTTCTAATGAAGGAAAAGAAGGAGTTTGTTGCCATTCCTGCTGGGTCCTGGTATGCTTGTTAAGGATTGCGTTTGTGGAAAGAACTTTGCTTTTATCTTCTTGTCAGTTTTTGTTACTGCTCAAAGACAGTAGGCAGATGTGATATTTGACATTTTTTTTTAGGTACAACTTTAACAAGGTTGCACAATATAAGCAGTTGACCTTGGAGGAAGCAGAAGAGAAGATGAAAAATAGAAAAAAAACTGCTGATGGATATCAAAGATGGATGATGAAAGCAGCAAATAATGGGCCTGCTGCATTTGGTGAACATGTGAAGTTAGAGGACAAGGAAAGTAATGCAGGTGGTGGGAGAAGCCGTAAAAAAACTGGCGATGATGACGATGAAGGCCCTTCCTCTGATAAAGGAGAGGAAGATGAAGATGAGGAAGTAGATAGGAAGAATAGACTTGGACTGAAAAAAAAAAGTGGCTATGATGATGATGATGAAGTTCCAAAGGGAGGGGATCTAGATGACGATGATTATGATGTTGAAAAGGGTGAGTATCTTGCATTGTTTTTTATTTTTTTTATGAATCCATGTTGAAGGTTATTAGTTTACTTTTGGTTAGTTTTATATAGTGATGACCTATCATAAAAAATTGGAGATGAGAGGAAACAATTATTTTATGGTATACATTACATCATGTCATAAATTACAATGTCCATCTCTTTCGTATCTTGATTGCTTCAGTGTTGTGGATCTATGCACCTTGAAGAGATAGCTTAGAGAGTAAATAAAGAAATCAAAGTGACTGCTTCTTGAAAGTTGAAACATATATAGGCATCGTACAGTCCAAGTTTTGAAGAAGTATTTAGTTTGGCCATGGATAGAGAACTGCTATGATAGAACTAATATACCTTGTCAATGCTGGAAAGAAAATTTGCATTCGTGTGAGATTAGATGAAAGTTTAAAATTATTAAAAAATATATTATAGTGCAGGTCTATCATCAATATGTGAAATAATTTTGTCTCAAGATTTTTCTGTCAATAAAAATAGTAAAAATAAAAGCTAGTGAAAAACGAATTATAATTTTATAAACTTTTGAGAACAAATTGTTTAAAAGTTGTATGACACCACAATCTGCTAATCAGTAAGTAATAGACTGATAGGCTCGCAAAACTTGACTATTATGTGAGTTAACTCAGTATGAATTGAAAAGTTTTAAATCACTTTAATTTAAGAGTTTGTGCTTATTCTTTCTTTGAGCATAGTTGTACTTGTACATCATTTACAGGTGATGATTGGGAACACGAAGAAATTTTCACTGATGATGATGAAGGTGTTGCTAATGATCCCGAGGAAAGGGAAGATTTGGCTCCCGAAGTCCCCGCTCCTCCTGAAATCAAGCAGGTTAGTTTCCGGTCCACAAATTCTTATATACTTGTAGTTGTGCCATGTCAGACATATTTTCCCTTTCTGTGTCATAGCTAATTCTACAATTGATTATATACTAGGTATGGTAATATTTATGGAAATATTTATCTACGGACTTTTAGCCTTCATAAAGGAGGGTTAACTAGATGAAAGATTTTAATAGTTAGAGGTAAAGAGAGACAAAGGAAACTATAGGTAAAACCAATGAGAGAGCTTTGGAGTTAAATGGTCTATCTTTGAACCTATTAAAGAAGCTAAAACATTTTATCCCCATAGTTTTGTCACCCTCTAGATGGATTTATTTGATCTGGTTGATTATATTGATTACTTTTTTGTATTTTCTCACTATTTATTAGCCTATCTTTGGTTTCATTCTTTTTGTATTTTCTCACTATTTATTGGTTTCACACTTTTTGTGGGCTATGCCTTGGCCTAAGAAGTCTCCTCCATTTCTTGGAGCTCTGCTATTTTTCTTCTGTAATTTCCCTTTTTTCATCTATAACATACATTCTCTTGCTAGATAGGTCATAGGAGCAAGTTTCTATCAGTTATTCTTGTTTGTATGTGAGTTGGGTTACGTTTTGACCCAGTTTTAGGAATCTAACCCATGAGACTGATGACAGGCATCCTTGATGTTTATATCTCTAGGAGCAAGTTCCTATTAGTTATTCTTGTTTGTATATGAGTTGGGTTACGTTTTGACCCAGTTTTAGGAATCTAACCCATGAGACTGATGACAGGCATCCTTGATGTTTCTATCTCTGGGAACTTGTACTTAAATAAATAACATGGAGCGGATGAGGACAATTCCATATTTGGTTTATTTGGTGTTGTTGATTCAAGCATTCCTTCCTTGTTAAGTTAATCTTTTAAACATAATTGCAGGATGATTCTGATGAGGAGGAGGACGAAAATAATGAAGAAGAGGGAGGTCTGAGTAAATCTGGGAAAGAGCTGAAGAAGCTGCTTGGGCGAAGTGGTGGTCTGAGTGAATCTGATGCAGATGATGACGATGACGACGATGACGATGATGTATGGGTTTTATTCCTTTCTCTTTTCAATTCTCCCTTATTGTCAATTTACTATACTTGTTTATTGTTCTTTGTTCCACTTATAAGATGAAAGACAGGCATAGCTTAATGAAAACTAAACTCCCTTTATGGTGTGCTACATATACCTTTTACATTTTTTGTAACTTCTCTATCGAGGAAGTGTCTGACTAGGTCCAATTTTATTGATATTTTTTAAACAGTAGTGCTATATTTACCGAATTTTTCCTTCCCGAAAACATCACGAAGCATGTAGTGCCTTTAAAGCAAACCATCTTACTCTTGAACTGGCGGAAAACACGGCATGTAATGTGTTAAAATAGCCTATCATATTACTTCGGGATATATTCGGGACAATTTCTTTCGGGATATCTAGCATTTTCCTTTTTTAAATCCTTGCCTATGGTTTGAACTAGAATTCAGCATCTTTCATTAATCAGCGGATCAATTTTATTTGTCTAGATTGATGACGAGGTTGCTGTTCCTCCTGTGACTGCTGCAAAGCAGAAGGAACCTAAGGAAGAACCTGTTGACAACAGTCCTTCAAAACCTACTGCAACAGGACCTTCTCGTGGAACACCTACTTCAAAGTCTTCAAAGGGGAAAAGAAAAGCAAATGAGGAAGCAAAGCCACCTATTAGTGTACCACCTAAGAAGGTGAAGACAGAAAATGTAAGTCATTGCTTTTTGTTGGCTAGCTTGATTATGAGTGCTCCTTTTATTATAATTATTGCTGACCTTGTAAAATATAGAACTGAACAATTAAGCTGGTTTTTACAATGTAATCATAAGATTCTAAGTAGGATTGGAAGACCTTGTATGATCCTATGCTATGAAGCACGAACATAGACATGGACATTGACACCGATAATAATTTTAAAAATTTCAATGTAATCATAAGTGTCAGTGTCGTACAATGACGTGTGTCCGACATCGGGACACACCTAGTCCGAGGAGTGTCCGTGCTTCACAGATCCTACGAGTTGATGCTCGATCTGGACTGCACTGGGTCTTTAGCTTATTTAGAAAGCAGTTTTTACCAAAGGGGATGCTGCTTAGTTGGGAGACAACAATTCTCCTAATTTGACATGGGAGCACTTTCTGGGCAACGTTTCTCCTAGCTTGACATGGGAGTACTTTCTGGTTAAGACAACTAAATATTGTGCATCCTGCATATATTATGACTCTAAATAATAAACTAAGATACAATAATATAATATTAATGATTTTAAAAATTGCTGAGAACCTTTTTTTTTTTTAACAAATAACTAGATTTAGAGTTTTTTCCTATTGCTGTTATTGAAATTCTTAATTATTATATTGAATCAGGAACCAAAATCATCTGGAAAAGATGTAAATGGGTCTACATCTAAAAGTAATGCGCCTCCAAAAGGCACACCACCACCGTCATCAAACGCAGCTTCTGGGCCTGTAACTGAGGAAGAAATTAGGGCTGTTCTAATGCAAAGGACTCCATTAACCACACAGGAGCTTGTAGCTAAATTTAAGGGAAGATTAAGATGTGCAGAGGTAAGCTCTAATTTTTCTCTATCCTTGTTTAAATTTTGATATGGGAACAAGTATAATTTTTCTCTATCCTTGGTAAAATAGTCTAATTCTTAATCAACATTTGGTCAAATTTAGATATGGTGAAAAGAACCCCCCACAATAATTGTCATATTATGTTATTTCACACAAATTAAAGAGAAGAGAATATTGATTTTACCAAAATAACTTTATTAACCATTGGTGTATTTCCATTATCAATTAATTAATGCAAAGTGTAGAATAAGAAATTGGGAGTGATGCACATAATCATAATTAGATGCACAATTGGAAAAAAACAATTAAAATTATATTTAAAACCAAAAGCGACAATTTTTGTTTGTTTGCAAATGTGACAATTATTATGGGGATGGAAAGAGTATAAAACTTATCACACATCTAAATTTTATCAATATTTCTTTAATCTTACGAACGAATTTGTGACTGATATTTGTCAATGTTGGATTAAAATGATGCAACCTAACTAATAATATTATGGTAAATTTTTTTGCTGTGTTCTTTTGTTTTGGACGGATAATTGGATATATGAAGTATGGACATATGAATCCTTATGGCACATTTTCTTAGCCTGAGGCAGTCGTGTATTAACTAATTAACTAATATATAACATTTAAAAATAGTTTTAACCAAGATTTGCTGATTTGTAGCCAATTTAAAAAACCAGAAAAGACCGATTCAACTATAGATTAAACATATAGATAAATGTCCAGAAAAAGAAAAAAAAAATTCCTTGTTGAACCAGAATGAATTGGTCAAAACCAGTGAACTTGTTTATGTTGCGGAAATATGATCATCTAAAATTTCAAACTTTTGGCTGAAATTTCAGTCTCTGACCTAATATAAACCCTTTTTTTTTTTTTTTGAACGGCAAATATATATATATATATAAACCCGTTTGATGGATAAATAGCAAACTAAATGGCAGTTTAAGATAAGTGAGGAAAAGTCCACAATTGATTTGCTCAAAATGAAAAAGTACAAATGGCAGCTTTAAGATATGGGAGGAAAGAATACTTCCTCCCCCTTGCTAGCGGATGCGAGACTTGTTCCCCTTCCCAGTTAGTATAATTGTCTTCTCTTGTTGGTATTTATTGGCATGATTATTTACTTGCTCTTGTTCATGTCATCTGGTTGGGTTGATGGTAAAATTGGTCAGAACCTTGACCAGAAACTCTCACCAGTTTGATTTTTAAAACTTTGCTGAACATTGCACCGCATGCTTGTTTGATATGTGCAGGACAAGCAAGCTTTTGCTGAGATCCTGAAGAGAATCTCTAAGATACAGAAAACTAATGGATCCAGTTATGTTATCCTGAGAGGGAAGTAACTTTGCAATACCTAGTGATTGATTGTGTTGGAAGATGCACCATTGAAAAGAAAATATGCTAATGCACCGTTGACAGCTTATACCGGTTAAGATCAGATATCTTTCATATTTTGTGCATCTTCTTTGAGATCCCATGAGGAGTTTGATTTTAATTTTAGTAAGTTGATGACCATTAAGTTACTGGTTATGTTATTTTTGAAAGAACAAATTTCTGAGTGTTTTATTAGACATGGAGATGGTGTTACACTAATGCATTGCGTAAACAGGTTACACCAGTTAATTCCTTGAAAGAAAAAAAAGCTTATACTAGTTAATGATATGGTAGATGCAAATTGTACAGTATAGTCATGCTTGTGCATATTTATCATTATTTTCCATGTTGTTGTATATAATAACTATAACTATTTTTTAGACAAATTTCAGTTGTTAAAAATAACTGAAATTTGAAATACTTGATTGATGTTAAAGAAACAGATTTTTGTTTTATAAATGATTTTTGTGTTCAAGAAAATCATTTTTTTGTAGAGATTTTGAAAAAAATCTAAAGTTATTTGCCGTTTGTTTACAATCGTTAAAATCTATTTTTTTAAGATGGTGAGAGGTGATTTTTTTTTACGAAAGATGGTGAGGGATGATGAATGATAAAAAAATGGATTTTGATAAAAGTTATTGAAAATGGATTCTCATTTTAATGAAAAAAATGATTTTTGAAACAAACACGTAAGATAAAAAAATAATTATTTTTTTTGGGAAAATAGATTTTTTTGTTGAAAAATCTGAAACAAACATGTCCATAATGAAAATAATGAAAGTGATGTTAGAAAAACTAATTTTTGCAATCAACTGTGGTTATGAAGCAAAATAAATAAAGAGACAATAACAATAACAGTAATTTCAGACTAAGTACCTCTACTTGAGTTTTGTTTGGCGAGTACTTCATCCAAACAAGGGTTTATGCCGCACAATATCAAAATTTCAGGAACAAGACTAAAAAATAAATTAAATTATTTCTTAAACAAGATGTATTTCAAATAAAAATTATTAGCTTCAAATCAAATGTCCCAAATTCCAAACATTGATATTTGTTTTATTCTTTCTGATGTCTGAGGGTGAAGTGAAGTGCCCAAAAGCCAAATACTTCACAATGTCAATGAACACAACACAAACTGGCCATCTGAATTCTATCCAAATCTACACTTAGATATATGCTTACAAGTCACAATAACTTATCTAAAGAAAACTCATCAATATTTTGTCTTCAAATATGTCATAGTACATAGAAAGTAACTAATTATTCTCCTTAAACTTAAGCTTATATCAATAAGCAATGACCACAATGACAAATAACAATATTGAAAGAATTACACTGTGACCATAATGTGCCGAACCAGAAGGACTAGTTGGCTCAGCAGCAACAACATTTTGAGTGTTGGGTAAGGCCCTTGAAGGTGAGTCCTTAGGCTGAACCTCAACATGAAGCTTAAGACCATTCTTGCAATTCTCAGAATTACTACTCACAAAGTATCTGATTCCTTCCCTCTCAAGTGGGATTGTATGCAAACCTTCAGTGTACATCATTATAGGGTTGCTCATATTGCAAGATTCATATTCTTCTCTGCTTTTTAGCTCAGCAATTAATCCTTGTGCTACAGAGTATGCAAACCCTGCCCATAAATAAATTTTTGTCATTTATTACAAATTAAATTGAAGGAAATATGATGGTAAAGGCTATGTTAAAATATAATTAACTATTATCAATAATTAAAACAAATTTAACTTTTGTGCCCAATAAAAAAAATTGAGTTTAACTTTCATTTAATTTTCTAATTTTTTTTACAGGTTTTATATAATTTCATTTTATTAAATGCCCCTTCAATTTCAATCCATTCTTAATAAACCCATAAAAAAAATCCTAATATTATTTTAGTTTGCTACCATTCCATTTTGAATCTAGATCTTATAAGAAAAGGAAGAAAAACAAATATAAGAATATATTTAATCATTTTTATCAAAGGACTCATGAAACTCAATGGAACAAAGACATAGAGTGAAAGAAGAACAATAAACAAAAAAATAAAAACAAAATGTTAAAGAAAAAAAGACATACAGATTTTGTCTCCAACCCTAAAGACCTTGCCAGAAGACCAAGATAAGATGTCTGAGTTTGGATCCCATCCATGATCTCCTCCAACTACATGATGCACTTCACTTGCTGCCACATTCATGCTCAAAGCCACAACCACTACCACAAGACCAAAAATAATCCCTCCCATTTTCATTTTTTCTGTCTATATTTCTCAAACTCACAAATATATAGAATGTGGAGAGTAGAGTTTAATTAGTAGGTAGAATTGAAGGTGAAGAAATAGAATGTGAAGAAGTCACAAAAGAAGGAACTACTTTCCTAATTTCCTTACTCTTCTAAAACGAGGTAAGGATTGACTGGTAGTTAGGACAATGCTTCCACACTCACCATATGTTTATAAAGTGTACGTGACAATGACATGTTGCTTATTAAGTATGCTTTTAAATAATTTAGTTATCATCGCATTGATTTGAAAATTTAAGATTCAACAACATATAAGTGAGAGAGAATAAAAAATCTAATGTTTAAAGATTTTCGGTGAAAGTGTGGTGTCAAAAGTCACTTGTATGTTAATCAAATCTCATTGTATTGACCCAACACAGTGAAGCTCCCCCTAAATGGTCCAACCGGGTGCCATTTAGCCTGCACAAATTGTACAATTTGTGCACTGTGCACAAAAACTTTTTGAAGGACACGTGTTAGTGCACACTTTTTTATTACCGGTTACAAAAATAAAGTAAACTTTTGCTATTTAAACCTACCTCTCTTGTCTGTGCAAGAAGTAATACATACCCTACTTATATTTTACCTTTTCGCCCCTTTTTCATGTTTTTCATATTTACCTTTTTTTATAATTATTATTAATAAAATAATAATAATTATTATAATAAAATAAAAAATAAATTATTTTTATTTAATTGAGTTTAAAAATAACACTTTACACAGCCACATTGCATAATTTGATTGAGCTAATTTTAAGTGTACTAATTTATCATAACTCTAGTTAAACCACTCTTAAGTCAACTCAGACATAATATTATTTCTAATATTATTTTTTATATTAATTGTCATCATCGGCGTAGAATATATGGACAAACAGTACGGTAAAAAAAGTGGGCACGTAGAATCGTTCATAATCTAGTTAGAGCGTCTATATTTTAGTTAACCTAACATTTTTTTATTATCATCCTCATTGTATTGATACTATTATATATGATATGATGAAATGAATTGATTTAGTTTTACTTAAAAAAATGGCCACGTAAATGAATTTGGGCTCAAAATAAAATTAGCTATTAGATCGTTTATGATATTTGGTTAAAATATTTTATCAATCTGACTGTTAAATATCACATAATTGGACTGAAAGATAAATGAGAATGATAATTTTGATAATTAGACTTTGAATGTATAGACTGATTGTAATAACGATCTCATCAGAGACCTAGTTTATATAAAAGGGCCATGGAGTTTGACTCGAGAATTTGAATTTTATCAGTCTGACCGTTCAATATCACTTAATTGGACTGACAAACAAATGAGAATCAAAATTTTGATAATCGGAATCTGAATGTATAAACCGGTTATAACAACGGTTTGATCAGATACCTAGTTTTTATGAAAGGGTCCTGAAGTTTGACTAAAATTACCAAATTTGACTGGAGATTTTGAATTTTACCAATCTGACCGTTCAATATCACGTAATTGGACTAAAAAAATAAATGAGAATCAAAATTTTGATAATCAGACTCTGAAATATAGGCCGAATGTAATAACGGTCTTATCGAAGTATATAAGATTCAATATGTTTAAGATACATATATTAAAATAAAAATTAATGAGTAATTGAAAATGTCACTAATGTACATATCAGACACATGTCGACGTTATATTGCAGCGAGTCATCACCGTATTAGATTTTTTAAATTATTTATTTAAAAAAATAAAATCGAACATCGTATTATACGTATCGACGACGTTCCAAAGGGTATCGGTGAATCGGTGCTTTAGAGCTCAAAATAACCTCCAAAATTGTCATGAGTATTTTTTGTGTAAGAAAATTAAAAAAATTGTGTAACGTTTTCTTTTTTTAATTAATAGAAGGATTTTTTCTTATAAGGATTTTTTTTGTTGCAGAGAAGGATTAATTAACTGAACAAGTTATATTAAACATAGAAGGATTGATTTTTTTTGTCAAAAAAAATAAAACTGAACAATTTTTTTTGTCAAGAAAAAAAAACTGAACAAGTTATAATTATATTAAACATTTATAGCAAAATGTCTCAAAAACAAAAACATTTATAGCAAAATAATATCTTCCCTTCAATATTTTATTTGGGCTCAAAAAAATATTTGGTCCAAACTTCCGGTCCAAAACACACAAATAAATAACATAGATTTATATGATTTAAAATATTCATTTAGTGGGGTCACAGTTTTATTTTTTATGTATGACCAATAAGTCATAAAATGTTAACAAGTCAACAATCAAAATTAATCTTAATCACTACAATATTATATATTATATCCAATGGCTCACATTGAAACAAACAAATTTGTGCACCCATGCACAAATTTTACAATTTGTGCATACTAAACCCCACCGTCCAACCGTGATATCCAAGTCGATTGAATGAGGAGTAATAAATGAGTGATGATGAATCACAGACTTTGAGATATTCACACTTGAAGAGGAATGTTGAGATAATTTAGTGATGCACAATATCAATTATAAAATAAAATAAAATAAAATAATTATATTGACATCCAATCATAATGTTTTTAGGAAATATTCAATCATGAAATTGTCATGTAAGTTTAGTTTGCAACAACAATTTAAAAATAAAATCAAAATGATGAAAATATGATATGACCGACGGTATCAGAATTAGATGACATTACTGGCAAAAAAAAAGAATTAGATAACATTATCAAGCAAATACAAGTATATAAAAATGTTGAGAGAAATAAAGTATAATTATAATTATTTTGAAAGATAATAATATTTGTAAATGAGAATATTTTTTTTTCAAGTAATCTAGTGGTTAGAAATTCCACCCTTAAGATAGATAAGTGAGATGATTGAGGTTCGAGTCTCAATCCTTACATATACAATGCAATGTCTCTGTTAACTGAGCTAAATTCATGGGATAATGAAACTTTTTTTTATAAGAAGAAAGAAATAGAAAATGAGGTATTTTATTTGCTTTACTCTTTTAACCCCCACCCTACGTATACTATACAGAAATTTCACGCTATGTGGAGGACAAAAGAAGTCGGTGATAAAGTCGAATGAGATGTTATGGACCCAACCCAACCAACAACCAACCGTTCGTTATCATCATCATCATCCAACCAATGGGGCTTCAAATTCCAAATTCATACACGAGTCCAAAAAATTGTAACAACCTTCCTAAAAGTAGAATTGTATAGTGTTCTTGTAAAATTTAGTTGGCAGATATATATTGCATGTAAAAGAAATTTGAATTTTGGTATGTTCATATATTCATTTAGAAAAAGGTAAAATTCAATTCACAAACTACTTGACCAAAAATAAAATATTATTGTTCGAGTTTTCACTAGTTGGTGGTAAGTAAGAATGTCAATTTGTATATGTAAGTGTGAATTTTTGTGGAGACTATTCTGTTTGAGGTTTCGAAAGTGACAATTATTTTCCCGTAGGGGAGAATTTCCCCACAGGGTAGCGCGTGTTAGATCTTATGTTGGGACTTTGCGGAAAATACCTTAAACAAGAAAATGATGAAAAATAGGATGAATATTGCACATAAATTTCAAAGTGTGTGTATCAAGATTGTTAGAATCGAGTTTTTATCTTAACTTCACATTTTTCTCAGGTAAACTTGACTCGTAACCTAAAATTAAAATAATATTAAAAGTATTATGTGCATGACATATATACAAATATAATATTATAAAATGTTAATATTTCAAAATATTAAGTTAATTATAAAGTCAAAATATACCAAATCACCATATAAATAGTATCATATCTATGAACTTGTATCAAAATACAGATTTATCCCAGCAAATCCATAAACTTTCAAATAACAATCCAAAATCAGAAGATTCATAAGTGTCTAAAATCGTTAAAAAGTTAAAAGTATCCAAAAAAAATAGAATTACTCTATTCAAAAGTTTCATTCTTCTACAAGGCTACGCAAATGATATATTCATTAAAAAACACATGCAAACAAACAAATAGACAACACTCTCGTATCTTTCTGCTAGTTATTTCTTTGACATAAAAGTTGCTTATATCATTTCATTCATAACTAGATCATATGTTGGTACATCAATGAAAATATCACACACACACACACACATTACATATTGGTGATTTCCATATGGTCCTTGCGAGCACAAATCTACCATCGTCATCACGGATGCACGTACCAATACCAACGCAGTTAAGTTGAGTCGAGAACGACGCGTCAATGTTACACATGTATCTCTCTTGTGTCGGCTTCTCCCACTTACTATCAATCAACCCGACCGTGTTGCTGCTGCACTCGACCGAATTACCACATTCTGCTGCTGCTATATATGCAGAATTCGATGATGTCATGTTGTTGTTGCTATTTGAGCACATGTTGCTAGTGTTTTGCCATAACTTGAGGTTTCTATGTTTCATAAGCTCCACATAATTGCCGTCATCCGAGCACTTTCTTCCATATTTAACTGTTGCAGTAGCAGAAAAATAGTTTCTGACATGGTGCTAGTCGTATAGACAAAGGACATGTGAATAAAATGTGAACAATCTTTATAATTATCGTCGCACACAACACAATTCGGTGGACATTAAACTCCTTTATCTCTAAGCTGCGCGCGAGTGGAGAAGCATCCCGACAAATCCGCCACATTAGATTTTTGACCTTTAGAGGAACCTTCAATCTCCAAATACTAGCTATTAGTAATAACAATCTCAACATTTTATTGATGGTTATCTTTACACTTTATTCTCTAAAACAATTCCTCGTTTTAGAGATATCAAAATAAATCACGGCTAATTATCTTCATTAAAATGAAACAACGAATAAAAAATTCAGTCATTTATCATTTTTATTACCTTTTTTTTTTGTGCATCATTTTTATTATCTTTACTTTTCAATTTAATGTAAAAGACTTACACCCTCGAAAACTATAAATATGCAAAAATTATGTTTTAGTTTAATTAAAAAATTAAAAACTGATATATATATATATATATATATATATATATATATATATATATATATATATATATATATATATATATATATATATATATATCTTTACCAAAATAAATAAATAAATAAAATGATATATATAGCTGATATATATTATAATCTAATTTCTAATTTTGAGCAATAACTTTTGCTTATAATAATAGTATTGGATGATATATTACGAAAAAAAATATAATTCACCCAAATTCCTTAATATTTGCCCAACTAATTTATGTGGTTTCAATCCTATGAAAAGTCAAAACATATATATTTTTTTTTGGCAATGTCAAACATTTTTAAAACATGCAAGCCACGTTGTATCGTTTACTCTTGCACAAAGAACATGTTAATGTTACCGTTGTCAACTAAATTATTATCTTATTTTATATTTATATATACACAAAAAATAATTGAAACACTTCATCAAACCAATCCACACTTTATTGGAGATGAGTTGAGTTGGAATCATTTAAACATAAGACTGAAGACTTATATAATTTGTGTTATTTTTCTAATTGGATATCCTCTACATGCAACTGGAGAGATTATTTTTTTCGAGTTTTGTGGACTTAAATAAGTGGTAAATTCTTCCTAAGAGTTTTAACACTATTGCATGCTCAAGTCAGAAATCGAACCCAGAATCTTAGTTAAGTTAAAAGAAATCCGTGGGACTTAAATAAGTGACAAATTCTTCCTAAGAGTTTTAACACTGTTGCATGCTCAAATCAGAAATCGAACCCAAAACCTTAGTTAAATTAAAAGAAACTTGTGTCATCTCATCTAAGTATTCTTGAGTTCATTTGCGCCTTTTTATTAGAATGTCATTCGGTTGAGTTTTAATTGTATATTAATTAGTCCCCGTGAGCATAACTCAATTGCTATGAACATTACATGTAAAATACAGAAACCGGGGTTCGAATCCTGGTATTCTCACTATTTAACTTTAAAAGTGAAATGTTAGTAAAAATCATATTAATTATGAATTAGTAAAATATTTTTTTTTTGACAAGAAATTAGTAAAATGTTGGATATATAAAAGATGAGAGTTATACAATGAATAACTTATAACTTTGGATATAAATGTGACATCTCTTTCTCTTCTGGTTTTAACATGGTGTTGCTTTAAGCACTTCTCTCAACACTTTCTTATTACTGCATTTGTCTCTAAATATAAAATCATTTGAAAAAATTACGGAGATTAAGAAAGTTGAATGTAGCTTGTATTGTATTACATTTGTTGACAATGGATATTGTATTACATTTCTTCAACAACAAAAAAATGGATATTGTTTTGTATCCTTCAAAAGAGAATGAATTAATGTTCTTTTTAAAGTATTTATTCCAATGTGACTTCTCCTATTCACAAGGCTAATTTATCAGCATGCTCCATATTCATTCATGGCAAAGCCATTGCAAGGGCTTCAATACATTGAATCTAGCTTCACGATAAGGATTGAAATTTTAAATAAAAAACTGCTGCAAATTTGGCTTTCCCACCATTTTTTTCAAGCAACTTCCCACCAAATTTTGAACAAATAAACTACTAAAATTTCAAATGTTAAATTTCGAATTATTAGTACAAAGAACTCATTCAATCATTCTCTATATAAAGCAATTGAACTTTCCATATTTACTTTCATTCATGCTAAAAAATGACATAGACTTATATCTTGCGAAAGTGAGACGATTGTACAATCAAATATAGAAACACACAAATTGAGTTTGAGTTAAATCATCAACCATATCTCAATGTTGAAGATAACATGAATCAAGTCGTACCATCAAATATAGATGCATTTGAATTTGAGTTAACTCATGAAGATAACATCAATGTTAACGATACATGAATATATAGACTTTATTGGGTGGTGTTCCATTTACGTATGATTTGTCTTTCTAATTAATGCATAACATTTAAATGTGTCTATCTAATTAATGCATAACATTGGAATGAATTATATTTTATACAATTTAATAATGATATAAATGAATTTATCTATTGTTGTAAAAAAAAATGAAATTATCTATTTAATAAATAATAAATTTAAAGAGTATTTCTTATAAAAAGACAAAAAATAAATTCCAAAATATTTTGTTATAAAAATAACCGGAAGAAGTACCTTAACAACATGTGCACTAAGACCCTTTAAATAAATGAGTGAAGTGGTGAGTATAGCATCTTAACATGAAGAATCTTGGTAAAAAAAATTTGAAAAATCACTTTATATCCCTTGCTGCAACATTAAAAATGTGTCTTTATATTTTGATGAAAGAAAGGAACTTTTGCTTTTTTAGATTCGAATAATCTTTCACTTCCAAAGAAACACTTCCTCCGGTCATATTTAATTTATAAGCAAAAAAACACTTCAAATTTTGATCAGCAAAGTTAACTACTTTTAACTAATTAGTATTGTTATTTATAATATACCCTTATTTAATTATACTACTTTTCTTTATGCATTTATTTCATTTTACTTTTCAAAAGGTGTATGTGATTTCTAAGAAAAAAAAGACTTATTTATAAAAGGTGATATAATAAATTTATTTACATTTTATATTAAATTAAGAAAATTAATTATACTTAACTAAATTTTTTAAACATCGTGAAATAATATTTTTTGTTTATAAATATGACCGAAGTATGTAGCACAATTGTTTTTGTTCTAAAATAATTAACAAATTGGAGTGTCCTCCAACAAAGTCACATTTGGGCTGGCTAAGGGCTAATTGGATTAATTGATCTTCTCGTTTTGAGCAAAGCCGTCGGTTCCAAAGTCACCATTGCCGCCGTGAGCACAACTTCCTCTGTTTTTCGAACCACCGCACTACGCCGTTCAGCCTTGCTATGTTTCTTCCTGGATTAAGCGCATAACACTGCTCAGTAAGTTCTTTCTTTCTGTTCTTAATCGAATTTAATACTAAATTCCACACGTGGCATGATCCGGTGCATAAGATGCATCCAACGGATCAAGTTGAGCTGAAACCACCAAACCTTTCCCTTCTAAAGTCGTCAGCGAATCCTAAATCCTCTCCCATGTGTGTGCGCTGTTTATTTACCCAAAAAACAGGGAACAATTAGTTTTCTTTTCAAAAAAATTTAATAAAAAAAATAAAAATTCATCACCGTTCGTTCAATGATTCACGTTATTAATATTATTCTTATTCGTATTTTCGCACACTTCATCTCTCTCACACCGTCGTGTTCATCCTTCACACCAAAACAAGGTTTCAGTGCTTTTCAAATTCACGTTTATTCATGATTTTGATTTTTGAATCTGAAACTTCAAAATTATCATTACTTTACAGGTTTCTACTTTGTGGCGGCTGAACTGGTTTATACCAATTTGCATTGATTTTTTCAATTTTGGTGAAATTTGATTGAAGAACTATGCAAAAGGATACTACTACTAGTAGTTCTACTCCACCAACTAATACCGGAAGAATTAGGCATCGAAAACGCTCTAATGAGGTTAATTACTTCTTTAAACTTTGGTTTTATCGCTTTTAACTGTTCTTTGTTTTTCTGTATATAAAATATTTTGTATTTTGTATTAGTAGTACTTTTTTTTAATTGAAATTGATTTAACCTACACTAATTTGAAGAAAACATGAAAAATTGTCAAATGTGTCTAATATGGAAAACATTATTGGAAGAAAGGTCAAATTTTTATCTATTTTGTTATATAAAAATTTAGGTTTTAGATTTTTATTACTTGTATTATTTTATTTGAGTTTGGTAGAATTATTGTAATAATTATGGTAAAAGTTATTTATAGTTTGAAGTTTGGACAAAATTACAGTGGTCCCGTGATTTATTACTTCGGAGTTTAATAACTTTGGTCCCGTGATTTTGTCAAACTCATTGTAGAGTTGTTATATGGTGGTGCTATACTGTAGCGGAATTGAAAAATTAGTTATTGTTTTGCAATACACTATTTAGTTCAAAATGTTGTCAAATAATGGCTATAGTGGTGCTATAGCACTGCTGCTTAGAGGAATTTGAACAAATCGCTATTTTGGTTTTTTTTCGCCGTACGCGATTGACGACAAACTCACATTAATTCCAAACATGCAATTAATAAGTCATTAAGTTGAAAGATTTTTGAACCAAATCTCTGCGGTATCTTTTTGGAGAAGTTTTTGTTTACTATTTTAAGATGATTTATTATATAATGCCTTTACTTTTTATATATCAGGTTATTCCAGAAGATGGTAAAGCAAACGGAGGGAAGTTACTTGTTAATGATAAAAGCAAATACAAGTCCATGTTAATTCGTGCATATTCTTCCGTTTGGATGATTGGGAGCTTTGTGTTGATCATCTATATGGGTCACCTCTACATTACTGCGATGATTGTTGTTATCCAAATCTTCATGGCAAGAGAACTTTTCAACCTGCTCCGTCGAGCTCATGAAGATAAGCAGCTTCCGGGATTTAGGCTATTAAATTGGTAAGTATTACATACAAACTCATTAACCTCACAGCCAGGCAATTTATTATTTTCAAATTAGTGTTGTCTTGTCGATTTCCTCCATGGCAGCGCCGTGCCGTCATAGTATGACAAATTTTGTGCCAGCTGCCATAGGCTGCAACAGCTATTATATCCATCATAGGTTGTGACACGCCGACGCCTATTATATCTGCCATAGGCCACATCACCATGTTTATATGACGGGGTTTTGGCTGACTGCCATTATCCATCATCAGATTTATAAAAAAGTCATGTAATAAATTGTTCCAGTTTTTTTTTTTTGGGTACATTAAATTGTTCCAGTTTTAATTGTCATAAAAACCATGTTTATATGTCGGATTTTTGGCCGAATGCCATAATTAATTCGCCATTGGATTTATAAAAAAGTCATGTAATAAATTGTTCCAGTTTTAATTGTCATATACCATTTCAGGCATTTTTTCTTCACTGCAATGCTATTTGTTTATGGACGTATACTGAGTCAACGCCTGGTTAACACAGTTAATTCCGACAAGGTTTTATATCGGCTTGTGAGCAGTCTTATAAAGTATCATATGGTTGTCTGCTACTCCCTGTACATTACAGGTAACTTATGCATATCACTTTTGTTGTTTTAATGTTCATGGGCCAGTTCTTGTGCAATGTCTCTGCCACGTGCATGGCAAATTTGGTTTCCAGTTTCTTAGGATTGCAATTTTACTAATTATTTTTATTTTACACCATTGTAAGGACTCTTATACTTTGTTGTCTTCCCTTTTATTGATTGGGCTCAGGATTTATATGGTTCATTCTCACATTGAAGAAGAAGATGTACAAGTACCAATTTGGCCAGTATGCTTGGACGCACATGATTCTCATTGTTGTATTTGGGCAGTCCTCTTTCACCGTGCCAAGCATTTTTGAAGGGATTTTCTGGTACTAACACTAATAAAAAGAAAATAACGATTGTTTAACAATTATGCCCAAAACACTTCTATTTTTGAGGATTCTCTTAGCATGATATCATACTTTGTAATGTTGTTCCTAATCCATTTGGAAGACATTTTATGTTGGATTGATTGAATGGTATCTGATAGGTCCTTGATCCATAATAATCATGTGAAAGGATGGTTAAGTGAAGTGCATATTTGGTGAGCGTGTAGGCTAAATCACTTAGGATATTTTCAATTCTTGACCAAACAGTGGAAGTGTAGCCTTAGGATAGGAAAACAATAGGAAAAAAGATAGAGAAAAGATTAGGGATTGAGCGATGAAGGAATATTTTCTACCGCATGGGAGGTGACCAAAGTAATTATACTCTTCTCACATATGACTTTTTGGAAAGCCAATAAAGCCGTAAAATAGGACTCCTTGCCGATTTTTCAGAGAATAGAGATAGAGTTTTAAAATGTATCACTCTTTATATTAAGCAAATATTGAATCAAATAGTCTTCGAAAGGCTGTTGAACTTCCAATTACATTCATAAGCATAAGCTAAGTTATTGATGTGAGCAATCAAACAAATGAAATGGCAGATATGAGGTCGTATCTTTATGTCTAGACTTCTCATTGTTATGTAGATATTCTAGTATTTATAATATTGTCATAAATTTGTTTGAAGAATTGATCCGAGTATATTGGAATTGGAGGTTAAAGTGATTTTATATATGCTATTACATAAACACTACATGTCACTTCCCCATTGCTTTTTAATTGAATTGATGTTACTGTTTTGCTGACTTTTTGTACAGGTTTCTTCTTCCAGCAACGCTTATTGTCATTAATGACATTGCTGCTTATTTCTTCGGTTTCTTCTTTGGAAGAACCCCTTTGATTAAGTTATCTCCAAAGAAAACATGGGAGGGTTTTATCGGAGCATCTGTTACAACCATCATATCTGCATTCATGGTGAGCAAATTTTTAAACACATATTTTTAGGGGGTGAGGCTATCATTGAACTAGAATCACTTGGGATGTTATATATTCATTATTGTAACCTTATTGAATGATAGTAACAGCCAAGTAAAACTCAGAGAGCTTGATATTATTTATGGCAATTAAAGTTCTTGCTTATTTAGTCTTTATGTAAGTTAATCTGAACTTGATGCTAATATCATTGTAAAACTCATTTTGTAGCTTGCTAACATCATGGGTCGTTCTCAGTGGCTGACATGTCCAAGGAAGGTAGCTCTCTAACACATAACATATTAGAAGCTCTTTTATTCAACAACCAATTTACTTGTATTCATATCACCGACACCGTTTGGATAAATGCAGGATTTGTCAACTGGTTGGCTTGACTGTGATCCGGGACTACTGTTTACGCCGGAATCTTACTCATTGTTGGGATGGACTCCTCACTGGGTAATCACTTGACTTTCAACTGAACTTTAAATTATATAACCTACAACAATATCTTTGCATTATATGGGTATGTGGGGCACTAGGCCAAAATTCACCAGATAATTTATCCATGTTTGCCAATAACACAAGTTAGATATGTCAACCATCAAGAAGAACATCCAATTTGACTTAGGAGACTCAAAGAAGAAAAACGTACAGAATTGGAATGTGAATATAATCAGGATTTGCTTGAAAACATTATAGACTCAGACTCAAACTCAATAGACCCTATGATTTGCTTGGTCAAGATTATCATGAATGTAAACAGTCGAATTTGAATCATTCATTCTAAGTCCGATTCTTAGATAAAATTGCCATTAGAAAGACGTCGACATAGGATTTGAAAGCCAACATTTCTACCGGCCACTGAATGTTAGGCTTTCTATTTCCATATTACGGTTCAGCTTATAAAATATGACTGGACTGTAATCAGGATATGACAAATCCATAAACCTAGAATATCTGAAAATCATAACTTTTGACACACTTTATGTTGTTTTGTGCAGTTTCCTTGGAAAGAGATATCAATCCTACCAGTTCAATGGCATGCTTTATGTCTTGGGTTGTTTGCTTCAATTATTGCACCTTTCGGAGGCTTCTTTGCAAGTGGATTCAAAAGGGCTTTTAAAATAAAGGTATGCTCTTGGCTATTCCATTTTTCTGATCAAGATGTGATCATGCGAGTGAATATCACCCATTTAGGTCTCAGGTATAAATAGATTTGAAGGTTGTTTCCATTTTTGCAGGATTTTGGTGATAGTATTCCAGGACATGGTGGACTTACCGACAGAATGGACTGCCAGGTAGACTTTTGATGTTTCAATCTACAAATTTATTCTAAGTTGGTAATATTTGACTACTTGGAAATATCAAAAGAATCAAAACAATAGTTCTCTCACACATTTCTGCCCTACCCCCAAAATAAATTATAAAAAAAGAGAGAAAAGAACATCCGTGGAAGAAAATGATGAAGCATTAAAGATGATCTCGCACATTAAATATACAAATAGAAGGGAAATCCTTGTAATTGAAAACATTCAGATTTCATAGGATCTTCAATGAACTCTGAAACATGGTAGTCAATCCCGGGCGATCCCAGTGGGATCCCGGTGGAGCAGAGCGGAGCGGAGCTTTGCCGGGACGGGATGGGATGGAGTGGCGCAGCTAAGCTTCTCGGTGGGATCCCAGCAGGTTCCCAGTGGACCGGAGCGGAGCGGGTCCCGGGTTGCCATCCCGGGTTAAGACTGAGATTTTGTTTTCATGGGTTTTAAAGGCCATTTTTGAAATCTCACTCATTTTAGTAAGGGTAAAATTAGTTTTTTACCTTTAAAACTGTTACTTACTCCTAACTAAACCCTAGCCGCAATTCATTCTTTCTCTCACGCTATCGTACTATCTTCTCTCACTCTCAAGATCCAAACTTCTTCAACCTTCATCTGCTGTTTCTTCTTCAACCTTCATCTGTTGTTTCTTCTTCAACCTCGGATGATTAGACTTAGACTTTGATGATGAACTCGAGTTTTAATTTTTAGTTACTTTATTAATCTAAGTGTTGGAGACTTGACTTTTGCTTATTTATTTTGCTTGACTTTTGTTGGTAATTTTTAGTTACTTTATGATGGTTTTTTTTTTTTTTTTTTTTTGACAAAGATGAAGGTGTTGTAGACTTGAGATTTGTGTTTTTAATTTTTAATTTATGAATGTTTTATGGATTTTGAGATGTTTGTTTAATTTTACATTAATTATATGTTTATAGTATTATTTATGTAATTTATAAATAAATAAAAAATAATAGCGGCATCCCGGCCATCCCGCTCCCCGGGATGCCGCTATCCCAGTTTTGGGGCTGGCCGCTCCGCTCCGGGATCCGGGATTAACTACTATGCTCTGAAAAGATATTCAATAACTAATAAACATATGCCATCAAAAGAATGATTTAATATCATTGTGAAATTGGTTAGAGGTATATCTTGTGCGCTCCTCCTCTCCTGTCCCACTATTTTAACATAACACCTCCTTTAGTCCTTTTCAGTTCATTATGAGTATCAGACTAGAAGTGAAAACATCCTAATTTTATGCTTTGATGTAAAATTCACGCAAGATTTGACCAATTTGTCCTTGTGTAGATGGTTATGGCCGTGTTTGCGTATATTTATCATCAGTCATTTGTTGTGCCGCAAAGTTTATCAGTTGAAATGATTTTGGACCAGGTATTTTATTTACAAAAATGTTAGCAACACACTCTTTTAAAATAATATTTTGAAAAACATTGTATTTATGGTGTTTACACTGGTTACTTCAGATATTGATGAACCTATCATTCGATGAACAAGAAGCTCTGTATAGGAGGCTTGGGGAAATGTTGCAACAAGGAATTCAAAGGATGACTTAGATTCATTGCAAGGTGTATTTGTCCTTTATCCTTCTATTTGATTCCTTCATTTACAAGGAAAATGGAAAAAGATACTTTGTAAATGTGTGTTCTATCTATTGAGTGAAAGGGATCAAAGATTTAGGAACCTGTCAAGATCTGTACAGTGTGTATCTTGACAGTTAAAATATGACAGTCTGTTTCTCTTGCTACTGTTCTCGAATATTTTATTAATTGCTTTACTTGAACAGCCATTGCTAACTCAAATATCTTGGAATATTCAAATAGCCAATGGCAGGTCAAGATGATGCCTTTATTGTTTTTCAGTTCCTTGGGGGAATGTTAACATTTTGCAATTAACTGTAATTTGAATGACTTTGGATAAATTATTCTACTGCAATAAACAGTAAATCTTGTTCTACTTGCTATCATATATTGCAAATATTGTGAAGGGAAACTATTGGACAAAGCACACAATAGAATACTTAACTGTTCAAATGATTGCTGTGATTTTGAGTGTATGTTTGGTATCTTTTGAGTGTATGTTTATGTAGTTTCTGCAAAATCACGGTGGATCACCGTGATTCGGAGATACCTACCGTGATACCGAACATAAGCTGAGTTGGCATGTCATCCTCTCAACAAGTACAGATTTTTATGATTCTTTTGGCTTGTTTGTTTTCACGCTCATTTGGACTATCAAGTGTACATTGATGATGTGTTCAAAGTTGCCAATGTATGTCGCGTTTATGAGCATACATTCGAAGTGGTTCAAGGCCAAATGTATTGGGCGACATACGAAGGTCCGAAACTTTTTCCCCGTCCCGATATGAAAAGGGTCAAGAAAGGTCGTCCAAAAAAGTCCCGCATTAGAACCGAAGTGGACGAATTCGGCAAAAAAGAGCGCCTATGTGGTTTATGTAGAATGCCGGATCATAACAGAAATAATTGTCCTAATGTTGCGGGACCCTCGTCGTAACTTTAATTTTTAATTTTATGTAATTTTTTTTCCATGTTTATATAATGAATGAATGAATCCATCAATATTAGAGGTTAAATAATTTATAATTTTTTTCTATGTTTATAATTGTCCACATTCATACGAAATAATTAAAATCACATTCATACGAAATAATTAAAATAAAATAAAGACTTACATCATTTTTAAGAAACTAAAGTTCACGTACATAAACCAAAACCAAAACCAAATAGGTCTGGTAAAATTGATGTTACTGTTTTGCTGACTTTTTGTACAGGTTTCTTCTTCCAGCAACGCTTATTGTCATTAATGACATTGCTGCTTATTTCTTCGGTTTCTTCTTTGGAAGAACCCCTTTGATTAAGTTATCTCCAAAGAAACTGGTGTTATATTTTTATCATATAATAGTTCTCTTTTCTGCAATATGAGGAGTTAAACATATGTGTCCCAGATATTTGGTCTTTGTATCCTATGATATTATCCTGGCATTAACCCAGCAAACAACTATATATCAAATTTGAGAAGCGAAATATTGGAATCCGTCGAAGAAAGAAATTTGCAAGACACTTCAAAATGTGTTTCTCTGCATATTCTTTAATTCAGCTGGTATTAGATTCTTTAATTCAGTTTGACATTGAGCTCTAACTCTAAGTCCTCCAACTTATTGGTATTAATGTGTGTTTGGTTGGTTCTATATTATGCATCTTGAAAATCGCCCACTTAAGTTTTCTAATATCACACATCATGCAAGTGTGACTCAGTGCCTTGGGTCCATTGGTGGTAATGTTTGGTATCTTGGAGTGGCTAAGTCATCCATTGTTGATTCAAACGGAATCAAGGACGAGACAGTGGTGCAGTCACGCAGCGGTCATTTTTATGCACCTCCTGCCATTGAGGATGTCCAAGTTTTCAAGATTGCAGGTTCTAAATATCTCAAGCTTAATCGAGGGACATGGCATGCTGGTCCTCTATTTAAGTCTGATACAATGGACTTTTACAATCTTGAGCTGAGCAATACAAATGTAAGTTTTTCCTTTTCCCTTTCAATGAAGTTTTACAACTTACATGCACCTGAATTCATTTGCAATGCTCTTTATAATAGGACATGGAAATTATACTCATCTTTTTTTATAGCTTAGTGCATGTTGTATGTATTTATATACGGTTTGTTATTCGTACAGGAGGTTGATCATACCACACACAACTTTGACAAAGAAAACGGAGTGGTTTTTTCGATCAATGAGTAATTTGAGCTTTATGTAGTTTCCAGCGTTTCGAATGATTCTGCTTATTATGTGTCATCAAATGACAGATTATTGTATATACAAAAGTTGAAGCAATTGGACACAGCTCCAAGGTTGATCAAAGATTAGTTTATCATACTTACAACCTGTGAAAGATGAAAGATAATCGGATCCAAATCATCAAGAGTTTTCAGGCAATGCCATTTACTGCATTATGTACGAAGCATGAGGACTACATGAGTTACTACATTAAACTTTACCTTCCTAGCCTACTGCACGAGCAATTTCCATATGATCATGAACAAAATTGTAATAATTTCAATGTAATCTCATATTAACAAATCAATCAATGTTATTCTAACTTTAATATATTTTTGTTGCTAGTTATCAATCGGTTATGGTGGAGTTAGTTGAAATTGAAAAAGGGACGAGCAGAAAGACCGTTGCTGCTGCCAAAAATACCGATAAAACACAACTTTTCATAACTTAATGCCAGTCTCAAAGGGAAAAGTGAGTTCAAATAATTACCTTCTATGTAAAAGGCGATTTCCTCCTTCACTAGTAGAGTACTGAAGTGAGTGAATGCTAGTGAGAATGAGATTTAAAAATAGGCAAATACTACTAAATAGTGCCCCGGGGCCGGGGCACTCTTTAAGCCCTTAAATAGTAAGCTTTTTATAGAATTTTTATCGGAATGCGTAAAGTCAACGCATTGGAAATTATAGTATTTAACTTTTTGAATAAAATGTTTCTTTAAATGGAATGCTTAAAGAGTGCCCTGGGGGCACTCGTTAGCAAGTCCCTTAAAAATAAATTAAAGTAGCTCATGTGGTACTGTTGCACCCACTTCTCATGTTGCATAAGATTGCCATTCTTTTTCTTGAATGCGTTGGAGCTTGCTTAGTCCACCGCTTAATGATGTATTTTGGAGGAATAACAATTATATTCAAATGATTAAGTACTCGAATAGCATGACAACAAAGGATACCAATAAATTGAAAAAGTTGACAACTACACTCAACACTTTGATCTTCAGAGTTGAAGGTAACTCTATGTTGCATCATATCCCCAAACAAGCATACTTCATATGCATATAACAACAAATTTTGGGTGCAACTCTTCAAAACAAGATTATAGACATCTCTTGATAAGATTTTTCATATTCCCCTCGAACTAGAGAAAAAATAGCTGGTGTATAGACATTCTCTTGCATTTCTTAATAAGATTATATTCATATTCAATGATGGCATCTTCTGACTCATTTCATAGTTAGACTCTATCTCCTTATATCGCATGTCGTCTAGCAATCTATCAAAGTTTCTGAAAAATTCTAACACATTAAAGGTAGCCCTCATGTAAAGCCTTAAACGACCGTTAAAACTATTACTTAATTGTGTAGTTC
Organism: Trifolium pratense; assembly: GCF_020283565.1. Classification (NCBI taxonomy): domain Eukaryota; kingdom Viridiplantae; phylum Streptophyta; class Magnoliopsida; order Fabales; family Fabaceae; genus Trifolium; species Trifolium pratense. Next base: position 33,152,433 of record NC_060065.1, read on the forward strand.
TAGCACCATCTGAAAAGGTTTGCCGGCCATATACCGAAGCCCATTTTTCCTTTTTCTTAAAAAACTCTTGCATCCATTTATTTTGGCGAAGGTCATGCTTGTCTTGTAATGACTCCCAAGCATCGAGAAAGTCATTCTCATACTCAAAGTCATAAATGCAACTTTGCAAATCTTTAGCAAAATGATTTGATTTCTTAAAGGCATGATTAACATTCTTAAGCGCATTTTGAAATAAATGCCACAAGCATAAACGATGATATGATTCGGGAAAAACCTTTGAAATCGCTTTTGCCATCGCAGCATCTTGATCTGTGAAGATTGTCTTCGGCTGTTTACCACACATAGCTTTAAGAAAAGTCTTGAACAACCCGTTCTTATATCTTTGCGAGTCATTTTTCCTTCTTCATCTTTCAATCTTTTAAAGCCTTCTTTAAAACAAACAAATTTTTGAGATATCACAATCTCCTTATCTAATTTACTTTTGTTCTCCAGTCTTTTCTAATACTAAAACCAACAAAGCCAACATACATATTATAAAACCTATAAGCATCATCTTCTGTATCAAATTCCAAGCCAAGATCCATGGTACTATATCTTCTAAGGTTACTTTCATTCTCAATATTGTCTTTTATTGGGCAACAGGATGAATAGTACCCTGTTGTCCTCCTTATTTTTTCTCCAAAAAAATTCATATTTTTCCTCAAAATAGTTACTTTTATATATTTTCATCTTTTGTTACAGATTTAAAAAAAAATAAGAATGTAAAAAACTAAAAATAATAGAAGAATGACTTTATATGAAGAACTATATTTAATAGTTTTTCTAAACAACTATATTTTATAACTGATTTTTTATATTCAAGAAATGTAATTTTCATATCTATCTACAAATTTTTTTTTTAGATTATTGAATATCAAAACTATTTTTTTCTACTTAGTAACAAAAATGTAAATATTTTAGATATAGGGAATATCTTATATGTTACAAAGAGGCAGAACATGACAAATTCAGTAAATTATTGTGTTTGACTTTACGGTACCCTTTGTTCTATCATAGTCATTGTATTTAACCATTTCACATAAATTAAGTGTGTTTTATTTTATTTTTTAAAAATAGAGTATGATAAATGAAGAAAAAAAAATGATGACAATACCAAATTATCCATCGGAAACCTAGAAATAAATTGAGATTGAATTTATATTTAGAAAATTAAAGTGCAATTAATATTGCATTGGAAACCTAAACATGACAAATATTTTTGGTTGTAAATAATATTACCTTCGTCCCTAATTATAATACGGGTGCTTCTATGGTGAGGCCAGTAAAATGACCTCTTTAGTGAGGTCAATTGAATTGCCCAATAGAATTTTAAGTGATGCCACATCAGCTCTACATTGTAATGAAGGTCTATGGTAAGTCTTTCTAATGAAAGTTTTACTTATTGCATATCACCCCTTCTTTTAGTTAAAATTATTTTAATAATTAAAACTTATTTTATTTAGATTTAAATCATATAACTAATATCTAATTTTTAATTTGTCTTTTTAAAGTACAAATTTTCTCATTATTTGTGTTCTTCATTCTTCATGTATTCATCATTCACCATCCAGATCCTCCATTTTCATTGAACAACAACCTTAAAATTAAATATTCTGGAAATTACTACCACTATTCTAGATCTGAGATTTTTCTCCAAACGAGAGTTTGATGCTGAAACGCGATTTAAACTCATTCCTTTGATGTGTGGATATTTGCAAAAGCAAATCTCAGATCTGTAGCCCCAAACGCGAGTGAACTCAAAACTATTTGGTTTTAAGTTTGACAATCCCAGAAATGTTTTTCTTCTCCAGTTGTGAAAAGTAAAAAATATCTATGTTTAAATTTGTCATCTATGTGTAAACAAAAAAAGATTTGTCATACAAAATCGATTATAGATTCAAAATTTAATTGAAGTTTTAATTTGGAGGTTCTGCGTTTACTGCAATCGAGACTGGTACCACGGGTCTGAAACCGGGTCGGAATGACCCGGCTGAAGGTTGAAGATGATGCTTTGTTTAATATATTAACGCGCTCTATCTTTATAAATATTTCATGATGCGAAGATAACAACAACAAGTTCTGTTGTAATAGCGGTTGGTGCGTGTTACCGTTGCAAAGCAGTCGTGGATTCGATTCATATTGGTAGCGTTTTGTGAATTATAATTTTTTTAAAAAGCGAAAAATAAAAAATGAAAACTATGGCACAAGCATGATTCGAACAAAGAACCCAAATTTATTAATAACCAACACTTACCAACTTGGCTGTAAACATTTCTTGTTAAATTATGCACTTGATACATACATATTCTATTTAATTCGGTTGTAATAATCCCTACGGGGATTAAAATTAATTGAATATATTATTAGACTTTTATTAAATATTATAGAAATAAAGTACAAATTTACTATTTAAAATATAAAATGAATTAATATTATAATATGACTTAACTGAAGTTAATGAATTAAACTTTAAAAATATATTTTGGACTATTAAATTATATTTTGACCGATACTTATAATCCGACTGAAGTTAATGAATAAAAACATTTAACAATAAGGTAAAATTTAATAAAATTACATTTTTATTTTTTGAACAACATAAGATTACATATATGGTGGTGGTGGTGGTGGTGGTGGTGGTGACCTTTTTATTGGTGATTAGAAATACATACGTAAAAAAAAAAGTAAGGATTTTTTTATTTTTTTGTTTAAATATTAGCATTCCCAAAAAAATATAATTTCTTTTATTAAAATTTATTGATTCTTTTAAAATTTTCCAAATATACAAAAGTTTCCTAATATATAAAGTATTATGAAATCTTGATCGTAAAAAGTCTTTTGAAAAAAATCTCTCAAAATCCATTCAAATCATGTGTTAAAAATCTTGATTTTAAAAAAGTCTTTAGAATCTCACAAAATCAATATAGTCCAACAAAATATCATAAAATCATCAAGATTTTTTTTGCCAAAATTGTCTCATAAAATCTCAATCCAATACACCTTAGTGTCATTTTCGATTTTAATTCTCCAGATTTCATTTTTTAAATAAATAAATTTAAATTAATTAATTAATGAATGCTCATATTCCAAATATTAATGTCCACTAAATGTGTGGGTTCCAACTTACTATATGTGATAGAGAGAAAGTAGAATAGGTTGTTGTGCATTAATAGTTCCAATGCCTGCAATAATTATTTGTAGGTGCATGCCATCAAAAAAATAATACTTTTTTTTTACTAATCAAGAAAATAATACTAGTAATACACTAATACGTACAATTATTACTTTTGTTTTATTAATTTATTTTGGTTAAGGTTTTATTTTTTATACTAGTATTTAAGTTTTTTTTTATATAAAGTTAATATATAATATATAGTTTTTTTTACAATATGTATACATATAAAGTTAGTATACTACTATTACGGTAAAAAAAAGAAAAGTTTTTATGTACTATCCCTATTTGTGTATATAATGCAATATATATATATATATATATATATATATATATATATATATATATATATATATATATATATATATATATATATATATATATATATATATATAATATATATATAACATTCTCATATAAACCTAATTTTAACGAAAGAGTCATGAAGTTTGTCTAAACCTGTCAATTTTTATGGGAGATTTCGAATATTATCAATCTGACTGTTCAATATCACCTAATTGGACTAACAAACAAATGAGAAAAAGAATTACGATCATCGAACTCAAAATGTATAGACAGATCGTAATAACAGTCTCAAACCTAATTGTAACGAAAGGGCGTGAAGTTTGTCTAAGCCTACCGATTTTTATGAAAGATTTCGAATATTATCAATCCGACCGTTCAATATCACCTAATTGGACTAACAAACAAATGAGGGGGAAAAAATTGATCATCGGATTCCAAATGTATAGATTGGTCGTAATAACAGTCTCACCAGATACCTAGTTTTAATGAAAGGGCCATGAAGTTTGACTAAAACTACCGATTCCGACTGAAGATTTTAAATTTTATCAATCCGACCATTCAATATCACCTAATTGGACTAACAAACAAATGAGAAAGAAAATTTTTTATCATCGGACTCCAAATGTATAGAGGATCGTAATTATAGTCTTATCGAAAACCTAGTTTTAATGAAAGGATCATGAAGTTTGTCTAAAACTTGGGTCAATAGTGTTCAAGTTGATTTAGAGTTAAAACTTAGTCAAATAATTATTTATTTTTAAATTTTATATTATTTATATAATTTTTAAGTCATAAACTTCAACCGAAGTATAACTCGTATTAAAAAACTAGGGTTAATAATACTTTTGAACCGAAGTATAATCCATTATCAAATACTATGATTAATAGTGATTCAGTTGAACCAGAGTATAATCTTAAGTCAAATTATATCTTATTTTTAAATTTTAGTTTATTTATATAGTTTTTAAAACATTAACTTCAACGGATTATAACCATTAGTCAATTACCACATTTAATAGTGTTTTAAAATAATTTTATTTAATTAAAGATGATACGGGTACTGCCTAATCAAATATAAATTATATTAACATTTGATTCAAAATAATTAAATTGCATAAACATTATATAATTCATTTTAATCCATATAATTACATGTTTAAAATGACAAATATTATCTTTTTTAAAAAAATGACAAATTTAGTGTATTGGTCCTAAACGTTCAGAAATAGAGATATATTGATAAGGTGGACTAAAATACACAAAAATGAACACAGCCAAGTGGTTAGCTAATGAGAGTAAAGTCAGTAGGTCATGGGTTCGAGACCCTCTTCATTCAGTTTTTTTTTTCTGCCTTGAATTTCAAGGAAAATTTTAAAAAAAATTCACAAAATGTTGTGAACAGGTATCGAACTCGCGCGCGTCCAGTATAGAGATAAAACCTGCAACCACTCGGACACATGAATGAATTGTTAATTTGCATTGCGTCATATAATATATATATATAAAATCAGCGTTGATAAAAAATATATAAATTAACATCATCTTCAACCTTCAGCCGGGTCAATTCAACCCGGTTTCAGATCCGCGATCCAAGCTTAATACCCGTCAGTATCATGTTCATTTTAACGGCGAAAATAACAATTAATTATCCAGAAACATCACAAAAACCATTTACAATACATTCATGCTTTTAATTTTGATTCAAATTGTCTAAAATAAGAAACCTAAAATTAAAATTTTCAAAAACTTAACCATTTAGTAAGGCAGTTATGCGAACATCAACAAATTTGTTGATGAAGTGGTGTGTTCGTTCTTATTTTCCAACGTTAAATTCAGATCTATTCATTCTACCGATTGATAATTAACTCAGATCTATTATTTTTTTTATTTTTTTTTACGTTTTTTTTTTCTTTCATGAAGATAACTCAAGTCAAGAAAAACTCCAACTACTACCTTCAACCATCTACACCATGAACTTCTTTTAATAAATCAGATCCGATCAATCAGGATGAGGATGAAGATTTTTGTTTTTTGTTTGATTTATTTGTGAACATTAAATTGGAAGAAGAAGAGATTATTTTTATTTTTTAATAGGAAGGTAAGAAACAATTTCTTTGAACAGAAAATGATGTTGTTGTTGTGATATTGTTTCAATTGATTTTAACAATAACAATTAAAATTAATAAAAGAATATAAAGATTGAGATAATTATCTAACTTTTAATATGATAAGGACTTATTTGCAATATTAATAGATATGAAGGTATATAATAAGTGGTATGTACCATATAATCCTATGTGGCATTTGAATAAGTCAACTTACTTTTCTATTGGCCACAGTGCCTATCTCACCAAAGAGGCCAATTTTGTGGCCTCACGCTAGAATTTTCCTTATAATACTCTATTTGATCACCGCACGTACGTCAATGTACAATTTTGATCACTAATATCCTTAATTTTCTATTAGTAAAAATTATAAAAACTTAGTATTTTGAAAATACTCATCAAAACAAATTGAACAAGATCTTATATACTAATATTTACACACACACATATATATATATATATATATATATATATATTATTAAAAAAAAAATACGGTCAAAACAAGGTAAATAAATAGTACAATTTTGTTATCTTATAATTAGGGACGGATATAGTATAACAATTAATATGAGACAGATGGAGTAAAATTATTTTGTTGATCAAACAAATTGACAGAGAGGGATTAAACAAAAATTGTTTTATTGATCAAACAAATTCAGAGAGATATTAAACATGCATTTCTACTATTCACTAAATCATGACACATAGAACGAATTGTCAGTTGATCAACTAGTGATTGACGTTGAATTTAGTCTAAAGAATTATAGTTCAATTCACCGAAATTATGATCCAATGAACCGAATACTGGTGATAAAAAAATCACACATTGATCTATTCGATAATTATCTTTTGTAAATCATACTGACGGATAGAGGGGTTTAACTATTTTTAATGTCACCCTAACAGGTGGGTTTTGATGTTTAGGGGTTGGTTTTCAATACCCACCCAGCGGGTGGTACTTTTCACTTTTCAAAAACACTCAGACCTATTTAATCATAAGAAATAAACAGTAACAAGTTGATCCTTATAAATGTCAAATGCAGATCAAATTAGGTAGTCTCTAATAAAAGGAAAATATCATTACAAATTTTACTAGAAAGGAAGGAATTATCTTACCTGTACTCAAACTCCACAAATCCATGAGTCTCTCCTTGCAAAAGGATAAGACCAACCTATGGTAGATTAGTAAGACGGATTTCAGTGCTCCCACTTGCTTTGGAGGAAGCTGCATAAAGAAAATTACATAAGTAAACAAAATCACAATCTAGGAAGAAGTAAACAAAGCTACCAACCTTGCTTAGGCAACCTGGGAACAAGAACAGGGGGATTGGGAGCCTCCAAGGTACGAGAGAAAGTGTGGTTAATCTGATTTCTAACCAAATCCCTAATTTTGAAATCCCTATAGTATTGAAGTTTCCAGCCATCTGAAAACAAATTGATTTAAAACTAAAATGATAAAATCAGTTTATACACTAAAATTGATGATTTTTGAAGAAGCACACTTACTGTTGTTGAAGTTGTTGATGCGAGCGAGCGACCGAAAGAAGAGAGACAGGTGCAGAAATGAAACAGGGTTTTTTTAGGCACTTAAATGGGTCTTTTTTTTTTTTTTGAACAATCAGGGTAATTGTGGATGAGCCGTGATGTTTTGATGTTCATGACGCATTTAAAAGTATTTGTAATAATTATTTGTAACAAAGACAAAAAATAACAATTATGAGACAAAGTAAAAATCGATTTTAAAAATTCATACATCCTAAATCTAACAATTATAACAATCTAACAATTTAAAAATTATAATCTATCAATTAAAAAATTTAAAATCATACATCCTATATTATCATAAATAACAAAATAAAAACACATAATTTTCACATCTGAATAACATAGAAAAGAACCAAATTATTTTAAAAAAAAAATCGATTTTTTATCATAATAATAGTATTATTATTATTATGATAAAATGGAAACAAATTTGGTTCTCATAATTGTTACTTTTTTTTTTGGTACATTTCATAATTGTTACTTAATTGTTACCAGAATATATGTTACTTAATAAAGGGTAACTTGTTGGGCCAACCAAGTGGCGCATACCAAACCCATGAATTTTGATGTTTTCTCTCCCGACCACCCTCATTTCTTTTATACCCCCAAAAATCCAATTTTGCCCTTTGCGGTTAGAAACATTTTTGCCAAAAAACTTCGGTTTATATTCACCAAAGCCAAATATTAGACCATTTCGGTAACTGCGAACCGAACATTAGCGTTTTCGGTACACATAAAATGAACATCCGCTTGTTCGGTACCTGCGAACCGAAATGTGATAGATTTCGGTACGTTGGTCGCTGAAATTAGGCCATTTTCGGTAGCAGTTTACCGAAATAATTGTTTCGGTACCTGCGAACCGAAATGTCCCAGATTTCGGTAAGTGGTTACCGAAATTTATCAGCGTGTCATATTATTTCGGTTCGTATAAACCGCAGTACCCCCAAGGACAAAAACGGAAATTCAGGGGGTAAAAAAGAATTGAGGGGGGTTGGGAGAGAAAACATCATGAATTTTTCACATAAAAACGAAGATTGATTTTTTTCAACAACAATGTTTATGAGAGAATGAGAGAAGAATAGATCTGGCAAAGAAACAAACACAAAAGAATAAGGGTCATGTTAACATGTGCACCAAGGACACATGTTAAACTACCTAAAAGTAGAAATATAGTATTTAATGAGACAAAATATTTAATGTTTAAAGAGTTGAATTCACAAACTTAACATTTAATGTTTACCATATTTATCTTCTTAACATGTGCCTTTGGTGCACATGTTAACATTCTCCAAAGAATAAATCGGGGGGTGGGGGGCGTTGTGAACCATCTAAAGAGAAAAAAGTCATACATCCTAAAAATTATAACAATCTAACAATTTAAAAATTATAATCTATCAATTAAAAAATTTAAAATCATACATCCTATATCATCATAAATAACAAAATAAAAACACATAATTTTCACATCTGAATAACATAGAAAAGAACCAAATTATTTTTTTAAAAAAAAATCGATTTTATTATTATGATAAAATGGAAACAAATTTTCTTTACATGGAAAAGAAACAAGTTATTTTCTCAAAAAAATTTCCAAGGTTCCCAAACAATTTTCACAGAATTCCAAGGTTGAAAACACCAATTTAAATTCCAAGTATCAAAGAGCTAAAAAATATAGGAATTAAACAGCCATCTTATAAGATAGAAAAGAAACAAAAACAAAAGAATAAAACATTAAACAATTATGAAAGAACATTATATTAACAACAACACACCGATATGGTATGATTGTTGTCGGTATACTTTGCATAATTGTATCCACGATAGGTGAGATTACAATTATACAAATCATTAATGTTTATGCTTAAAAGAATATGATAAAATAATATCATGCATAAACAATCTATTTAATTTACTCAATTTTAGTCATATTCAAGTAATAGAAAAACATGCTTAAAAGTATTTTAAATTAGCACATCATAAATATGACTTTAAAATTTATATACGAAAGAGTATGATAGCAAGAGTTATTATTTAAAATAAAAGTGTGTAAAATAGTTTTGTATTTTATCCAAAATAGAACTCTTAGAAATAAAGTTTTAAATACTCTCACTATAACTTAAATATCAATTGAAAATGGAGTATTATAGTAAGAAAACAATATATATACAATCATTATAGAGTTCTATTTAGAATTTTCTGGAAAAGAATTCCACTTTTAGATACATATAATTGCACAACAAAAGAGAAGAAGAAATAAATTTCTTCATATATGCAATAACAAATAATGGGTCACAAGAGGTTAAAGAATTTGATTAAATTGTGACTAACCTCATAAAGTGTGACATTCATCCTTGTCTTTAGAGTCATTGGTTTTTGATGATTTGGCGAGAATACCATTTGATAACATCATCTCAGAATATCCATGCATAAAGAATAAGCCATTAAAATATATATGAAACTCTAATTATAAATCAAAATAATTTCCTTAAATATTTGGTTGCAAGGATGATAATAGTTTTCAAATTGCCTCAATTTTTTAATAAACTTGTTTTGATGATATTTTACTTGATAAACAACAATGAGGCGTATAAATTTTAATCCATACTTAGAATTTTAGCATAAAAATGCAAGATTGCATCATTGAATATAATAAAATATATAGTTTAATATTAACTTGATCCAAATATTTAATTGCGACAAGACACTTAATTATCATAATTAGAGGTTTATAATATTTGTTAGAAAATTAAGAACAAGTGTCTAAATTTATATTTGTCGTAAAAGGATTGTTCAACTTTAAATATTTGGATCTTTATGCTAAAATAATATCAATTGACAGATTTAACTAATAGAGTAAATACACAATTGTCCATATTAGAACTCTCAAAATAGTTTTCCTTAAAAAAAAACTCTCAAAATAGTTTTTAATTTTAAATGGAGTTGATTAACAAGAAATAAGAGATTAAAGGATTCTAAATTTCAAAATTATTCCGGACAATAGTTTATTTTATATATATAATTGCACACTTTATATTTTCACAAAAGGAGTATATAATATATAAAGAACTTTCTCCTTATAAGCAATTATATAATTCAAGTCACATAATTAAATGACACTTACCTCAGAGAGTGTAACTTTCATCCTTGTATGTAGCGTCACTAAGATTTGATGACTTTAGCCCGATTCCATGAAGTCTTTCACGACTTCGTCTCAAGCGGTTCATAAAACAAATAAAGAGAAAATTGTTATATCAAGTCATAAAACTCTATTTTAATAAATTAATACAAGTATGTTGCAATTTAATTTGCCTTAAGAATTATACAAGTGGGCATAACAATAAGGCAACATATAATTGATATTGATTTTTAAGTTCAAGAATATAAAATATTAGGTGTCTGTATTAACAAAATTGAGTCTAAAATAATTTTACACTTGTAACACTTAAAATAAAATTTGCATCGATGTTATTGATTTAGAAATTTTAAACTGAACATTTTAGACTCATATATTGAGAATATATTATGTAAGAGGAGGGTTATATTGACTCCAAGAGTAAGTTATAAAAGCTACTCCAAATCATGACCTTTGATTTTAATATTCATTAATGGCTAAGATTGATTGATCATAAAACACAAAGTGAGACTTTTTTTTTATTGTATTGGAAAATTATCAAAACATACTTTAAATAGAAAAGAATGAATTAATTATAATCATTAATTGAGACTTATTTTTTTATCACACTAGAGACAAGGATTCCACACATTCTGAAATGGCTTAACACTAATCTTTTGACAATCATGCTTCTTTTCTTGAAATTTCTGTGCTAGTATTTATATAAAACATGTACCGATTTTTTTCTTTTCTGGTCTAGACCAATTATTTGTTTTTTAGCACCGCTATTTACCACGAAGTCAATTTCCACCGCTATTTTTAGTTTCAGCACAGTAGTTTCTCTCATCTTCTCTATAGTTGTCGCACCTCTATTTACCCTTCCATTGTTATATTGCTTCACTATCTTAGTGGCTTCCATCACCTAAACCTAAATAACCACCTCTCAAGCAAAAGATTTTAATTGAGCGAATTGCATAAAGCCCTAACTTTTGTTCTTAATCTTCCATCAATTAGGATACCCTATTTCCTAACCAATGCAATATGAAATTGATAAAGGATAAAGAGATATGTAATGAAAAACACCAAGAAAAGAGAGTGATGAAAAGAGAGTACCAAAAAAATTAATCTAATGATAACAGTGTACTAAAAATTGTGGTTTTCGATCTTGAAAAACTGAGTAAAGAATTGGGTTGAAAATTTTGAAATTAAGTTTTGGAGGATAGGAAAAATGGATCGTGGAACTGCTACAACCATCATGAGAGGATATGGTCGTTGATGGAGACAATAAGCAAAGATGAGAAATAAGGTTAAGTGGTGGTTAAGAAGGAAAAAAACAAATTGGGAGGAGCGTTAAATAAAATTGAGAGAAAAGATAAGTCTATTTAAGGTATGTTTTGATTATTTTTCAATACAATCAAAAAATAAGTTTCACTTTGTGTTTTATGATCAATCAATCTTAACCATTAATAAATATTAAAATCAAAGGCCATGATTTGGAGTAGTATTTATAACTTACTCTTGGAGTCAATATAACCCTCCTCATTATGTAAAATACTGCACAATTCTCAAATTTAATAAATATCCAAAATTGAAAAGCAACAATTTTAAGGTTCTCTCAAGGTAAACCCATACATGCAATTTTGCCATATTCAGATTCAACCGCATAAACGTTTCAGCGAGTGGCCAGAGACATTATTCTAATAATCACAATATCATGGTTGTTTGATTTGGGTTTATTCTCCTTTAGTAGTACTATTATACAGAATGTTTCCTTTACATATATCAATTTAGCTTGACTTTAGGATTTAATCTGTTTGTCCTTTTAATTGCTAAATTATGTACGTGTTAATGCTCCAGCAAATTCAAAAAAAAAAAAAAAACATATTACACTCGATTTTCAGTGCAATCTACCTGGAAAATAAAGGAACCAAAAAACCCTCTAAAAGGATTCCCTTTGATCGATTCTGAATTTATATATCAAAGAATGGTTTTATAATTTTATTGGTTTGGAACATGTATACAGAGAGTTCGTGGCATCACGGTCCATTCAGAAACAAGAGCCCAATCAAATAATTCATCAACAATTAAGTGCTTAATATAATGGATCATAATTTATATCAATAATAATTTATAATAATTGATTATTGTCAATCCATAATTGATTAATTAAATAATTAATCCAACATTCTATGGATGGACACAGCTCAAGAAATCTGGCAAGAACTCAAGGAACGTTTTTACCAAGGTGATGTCTTTCGCATTTCTGATATACAAGAGGAGATTTACACTTTGAAGCAAGGTGATTGTTCTGTTTCTACTTACTATACTAAAATGAAGAAATTATGGCAAGAATTGGATAATTTTCGTCCGATTCCTGACAGTTGCAATGATGCATGTAAGGTGCTTGATAAAATGCGTTTCTATGGGGACAGTGATCAAGTTATCAGATTCCTTAAGGGTCTTAATGACCAATATGGTTCAGTTAGATACCAAATCATGCTGATGGAATCATTGCCCAATATTGGCAAGGTTTACTCCTTACTTGTCCAGCAAGAAAGACAGTCTCTACTTCAGTTGGATAAATCTAAGATTCTTGCTGCTTCCAGCCACTATCCCTCACGTAGGGGATCATCATCTCAACGAGGTAGGGGTGATAGAGGTGGAAAACCATTTGCTGGAAGAGGTAAAGGTAAAGGTAAAGGTAAAGGAAACAAGTATTGTACTCATTGTGGCTTAACTAATCATGTGATTGAACAGTGCTTCAAGAAATATGGATACCCTCCTCACATGCAGCAAAGAGGCACAGTTAATAATGTTCACACTGATGGTGATGATGAAGATTCAAAATCCATTGCTTATGAAGATGATACTGGTGAATCAGATGCCAATAAGTTGTTTTTGTTTTTCACCCCAGATCACCACAAAGCCTTGTTGGCTCTTCTCCAAAAGCCTAGCAGTTCATAGTCTCATAGTGTGAACCACATCACCACACAACCCTCTGCTAAATCAGGTATTCTTTGCACTATTCCCACTAAAGATACCTTCATTTTAGATACAGGAGCCACAGATCATATCTGTCACTCACTTGCTCTTTTTCAATGCATAAGAAGCATTCCACCAATAAATTTGAAATTGCCTAATGGTGCTTTAGTCACCACCAGTTTAGCTGGCACAGTCATTTTTGACAAATCCCTATACATCACTAATGTTCTTTATTTTCCAAATTTTGATTTCAATCTTATTTCTGTCCCTAAACTTACACAACAATTAAATTGCTTCTTAACTTTTGATGGAAATCATTGTTTGATACAGGATTATATATCCAAGAAGAAGATTGGTGTAGCTGAAATGAATCATGGTCTGTATGTGCTTATACAACCCCTAGTCAGTCATAATTTAGCATTACCATCCAATCATTGTATCAATATTACATCCAACTCCATCAATTCAGTAGATAAGTGTGATAGGAATAAAGATTGTACTTTGTGGCACATGAGATTTGGCCACCCCTCTTTTGATAAAATGACTGATATTAATAAAAAATTTCCTTTTGTTCATATTTCCAAATCTATTTTACCTTGTGACACCTGTTTTTATGCTAAACAAAAGAGATTGCCCTTTTCACTTAGCACCAGCATTTCTGAAAATATTTTTGATTTAGTTCATATGGACATTTGGGGTCCTTTATCTGTTCCATCATTATATGGTTATAGATATTTTTTGACTGTTGTGGATGACAAAAGCAGGTTTACATGGGTTTACCTAATGAAATTAAAATCTGAAACATCAAAATTAGTTAAGAATTTTGTCTCCATGGTCAATACTCAATTTAATGTCAAAATAAAGAATATTAGAAGTGACAATGGCAATGAATTCAAACACACTGATTTTTACAATGAACATGGAATTTTCCATCAATGTTCTTGCGTTGGAACTCCTCAACAGAATGGAATTGTTGAACGAAAACATCAACACATCCTTGCTGTTACTAGAGCCATTTTATTTCAATCAAATTTACCTAAAACTTTTTGGGCTCATGCCATTAGTCACTCAATTCACATCATAAATAGATTACCAACTCCTTTCTTGTCTCACAAGTCACCTTTTCAAATTTTGTACAACATATAAACTTCCTGATATAATGAATCTTAAAGTTTTTGGATCATTATGTTTTGCTACTACTCTTTCTGCTCATAGAAAAAAACTTGACTCCAGATCTAGGAAATGCATATACTTAGGTTTTAAGGATGGTGTTAAGGGTCACATACTTTTTGACTTAAAATCAAAAGAATTGTTTCTGTCAAGAGATGTGATTTTCTTTGAACATTTATCAATTTTAGGACAATTATTATAGCATAGAAACTTAAAGTTCACGTACATAAACCAAAACCAAATAGGTCTGGTAAAATTGATGTTACTGTTTTGCTGACTTTTTGTACAGGTTTCTTCTTCCAGCAACGCTTATTGTCATTAATGACATTGCTGCTTATTTCTTCGGTTTCTTCTTTGGAAGAACCCCTTTGATTAAGTTATCTCCAAAGAAAACATGGGAGGGTTTTATCGGAGCATCTGTTACAACCATCATATCTGCATTCATGGTGAGCAAATTTTTAAACACATATTTTTAGGGGGTGAGGCTATCATTGAACTAGAATCACTTGGGATGTTATATATTCATTATTGTAACCTTATTGAATGATAGTAACAGCCAAGTAAAACTCAGAGAGCTTGATATTATTTATGGCAATTAAAGTTCTTGCTTATTTAGTCTTTATGTAAGTTAATCTGAACTTGATGCTAATATCATTGTAAAACTCATTTTGTAGCTTGCTAACATCATGGGTGGTTCTCAGTGGCTGACATGTCCAAGGAAGGTAGCTCTCTAACACATAACATATTAGAAGCTCTTTTATTCAACAACCAATTTACTTGTATTCATATCACCGACACCGTTTGGATAAATGCAGGATTTGTCAACTGGTTGGCTTGACTGTGATCCGGGACTACTGTTTACGCCGGAATCTTACTCATTGTTGGGATGGACTCCTCACTGGGTAATCACTTGACTTTCAACTGAACTTTAAATTATATAACCTACAACAATATCTTTGCATTATATGGGTATGTGGGGCACTAGGCCAAAATTCACCAGATAATTTATCCATGTTTGCCAATAACACAAGTTAGATATGTCAACCATCAAGAAGAACATCCAATTTGACTTAGGAGACTCAAAGAAGAAAAACGTACAGAATTGGAATGTGAATATAATCAGGATTTGCTTGAAAACATTATAGACTCAGACTCAAACTCAATAGACCCTATGATTTGCTTGGTCAAGATTATCATGAATTTAAACAGTCGAATTTGAATCATTCATTCTAAGTCCGATTCTTAGATAAAATTGCCATTAGAAAGACATCGACATAGGATTTGAAAGCCAACATTTCTACCGGCCACTGAATGTTAAGCTTTCTATTTCCATATTACGGTTCAGCTTATAAAATATGACTGGACTGTAATCAGGATATGACAAATCCATAAACCTAGAATATCTGAAAATCATAACTTTTGACACACTTTATGTTGTTTTGTGCAGTTTCCTTGGAAAGAGATATCAATCCTACCAGTTCAATGGCATGCTTTATGTCTTGGGTTGTTTGCTTCAATTATTGCACCTTTCGGAGGCTTCTTTGCAAGTGGATTCAAAAGGGCTTTTAAAATAAAGGTATGCTCTTGGCTATTCCATTTTTCTGATCAAGATGTGATCATGCGAGTGAATATCACCCATTTAGGTCTCAGGTATAAATAGATTTGAAGGTTGTTTCCATTTTTGCAGGATTTTGGTGATAGTATTCCAGGACATGGTGGACTTACCGACAGAATGGACTGCCAGGTAGACTTTTGATGTTTCAATCTACAAATTTATTCTAAGTTGGTAATATTTGACTACTTGGAAATATCAAAAGAATCAAAACAATAGTTCTCTCACACATTTCTGCCCTACCCCCAAAATAAATTATAAAAAAAGAGAGAAAAGAACGTCCGTGGAAGAAAATGATGAAGCATTAAAGATGATCTCGCACATTAAATATACAAATAGAAGGGAAATCCTTGTAATTGAAAACATTCAGATTTCATAGGATCTTCAATGAACTCTGAAAAGATATTCAATAACTAATAAACATATGCCATCAAAAGAATGATTTAATATCATTGTGAAAATGGTTAGAGGTATATCTTGTGCGCTCCTCCTCTCCTGTCCCACTATTTTAACATAACACCTCCTTTACATGCTGCTGCCTTTACCCTATTTGTACATTTAGTCCTTTTCAGTTCATTATGAGTATCAGACTAGAAGTGAAAACATCCTAATTTTATGCTTTGATGTAAAATTCACACAAGATTTGACCAATTTGTCCTTGTGTAGATGGTTATGGCCGTGTTTGCGTATATTTATCATCAGTCATTTGTTGTGCTGCAAAGTTTATCAGTTGAAATGATTTTGGACCAGGTATTTTATTTACAAAAATGTTAGCAACACACTCTTTTAAAATAATATTTTGAAAAACATTGTATTTATGGTGTTTACACTGGTTACTTCAGATATTGATGAACCTATCATTCGATGAACAAGAAGCTCTGTATAGGAGGCTTGGGGAAATGTTGCAACAAGGAATTCAAAGGATGACTTAGATTCATTGCAAGGTGTATTTGTCCTTTATCCTTCTATTTGATTCCTTCATTTACAAGGAAAATGGAAAAAGATACTTTGTAAATGTGTGTTCTATCTATTGAGTGAAAGGGATCAAAGATTTAGGAACCTGTCAAGATCTGTACAGTGTGTATCTTGACAGTTAAAATATGACAGTCTGTTTCTCTCGCTACTGTTCTCGAATATTTTATTAATTGCTTTACTTGAACAGCCATTGCTAACTCAAATATCTTGGAATATTCAAATAGCCAATGGCAGGTCAAGATGATGCCTTTATTGTTTTTCAGTTCCTTGGGGGAATGTTAACATTTTGCAATTAACTGTAATTTGAATGACTTTGGATAAATTATTCTACTGCAATAAACAGTAAATCTTGTTCTACTTGCTATCATATATTGCAAATATTGTGAAGGGAAACTATTGGACAAAGCACACAATAGAATACTTAACTGTTCAAATGATTGCTGTGATTTTTAGTGTATGTTTGGTATCTTTTGAGTGTATGTTTACGTAGTTTCTGCAAAATCACGGTGGATCGGAGATACCTACCGTGATACCAAACATAAGCTAAGTTGGCATGTCATCCTCTCAACAAGTACCGATTTTTATGATTCTTTTGGCATGTTTGGTTCTCTATTTTCATGACCCATTTATCACTCACTACTAAGTGTGATATCTACACAAAAATACCTATAAGTGTTTATTTCAATATGCACTTATAAAATTAAATTTATTATATAAGCTACTATTAATTTTTTAAAATTGGATGTGTATGTTGAAAAATTATTTGTATTTATCCAAGCTAAATTCAGTCAAAACACAAAGCAGAATTACTTAAAATATCTTATTCAAAATTTGAATTGTTCTTTTTTTTTTCTTCCTCAAAACGTTAATGTTGGATTATTTTTAGTTTACCTTTAATACCGTTACAAAAATTCCTGTCTGTTATGTCTACATGTCTCATGTCTGTCATTATATTTCTACTTTGAAGTATTATTAGGTAATACAATTGAACGAATCAAATCGACTAGAGAATCATCTGTTTTTAAGTTTGCGATACTATTACCAACCCTATCAAATCACACCTTGTTAAGCTGTGATATCCCCCTTGATTTAGATTTAGAGTTCTGTCTATAGAAAATTGTGTTGTTTTCTTGAATTGCCGCCTTTTCTACTAACTGTACAACACAATTGGTTACTTCTAATCAAAGTTGAAAATGGAGAAATTCTAGCACAAAACACATTGGTTACGACACCATTTTCTGTTGAGAAATTGAGAGGATCTCAGTTCATTTTCACAATCAATTAATGTGTCTTGGTTTCTTCTTAAGATACCATGAGCACGAGCATGGGAAAACAAATTAAAGGGGGAAGGGATGAAACTAATTTTGTGTTGGTTGTCACTCCAGACCAGGGGAAGAATTAGGCTTCGCCTTGGAACTATGGTGCAATAGGCGAAATTGTAGTGAAAACTTTGCGGTTAGGCATAATCTACAAATTGGAGCTTTCAATTTTCATGGTGAAAGTTGCTTTGGATCGAAAGAATGGTATTGACATCGCGAATCCGATAAGGGGGTTTCATTGTAAGAGAAAAAGCAATGAGACAACTCCACTCAAATTTTATTAAATAAAACTATGCAACTCAATGTTTACATAGACATATTAACAGGCACATAAGATTTTGTAATGTAAGGGACCTTAAAATTCAATAGCCAGATTTTCAGCCATTCCATAAGTAATTGTGTTATTATGGTCACTTAAATGTGAAAAACCAAGCCAAACATTGTTAAAAGAAACAACTTTTAAATTATAAATAAATTCCATAATAACTTGGTTTTTGTGTTAAAATTCCAATAGTACTTTTGTGTAATTATAGTCACTTAAATGGCTTATTCCAAAATAGATTATTAAATAGAGTTTCATATTATGTCATACATTTCAAAAGGAGTTATCAGAAAAAGAGATGAAAAAACCATACTCTTCCAATGCAGATACATGATCCTCTACAACTGTAGTAAAAACCTCACCTAGAAAGGGTTACACAACATGTTACAAGTAAAAATGTGTATGAAACTGAGAATCAAACAACCATGTTACTTCAAAACTTTTGGTTGTCATAAGTAAAGTTAACAAAATTCTAAGGCCAAGAAAGCATCCATATGGTATAAATATGGTACATGTCCTAAAGCTGCAACAAAATATATAAAAAATCATCATCATGTAAACCAATCTAAATCAGATAAACAAAACTGAGGATCAAGAGCGAAACATCGATAAATCTTCCAAATTGTATTATGACAGAAACCTTCTGAATCTTGTACTATCTTCTCTTATTTTTGTTTTGGCTTCTTAATCTTCACATATGGCAAAACACCGAATAAACGAACAATTTTCGGAGACCACTCACGTTGTTCAGCACGGCAAAACATCAAGAATGTGTTTGCAAAGTAGGAATTGAGGCCCATGAAAAGATGCCATAAAGCATGACCTTGTGGATTAACCTGCCACTGAGATATCTCCTTGCAGAAAACTCGGTCGCCAAACCAAAACAAACTTCCTAATAGAAGTGTGGCTACGTATAGCTTTGCGATCCTCTTGGCACATACATCTGCGGTATAAATGTAATACTTGTACATTCTTGGAATACATAGCAGACAGAGGATGGCGTAATGGACTTGGAAGCCAATGCCGAAACGGACATATGAATGGACAACAGCAAAACCAGCACCATACAAAAATAGGAAGATGGGCATTGTACTACGGTAATGCCAATCCGGAGAGTAGAGAATGTACACGTACAACAGAATCTCCCACAGCATAGGAGTTTCATCACTTTGTTGTTGCCTAAATTAAAATGCAACATCTGAAGAATAAATAGCCACCCAAAAACAACAGATATTGATTGATAAACTCTTTTTTTTTTTTTTTTTTTTTATAAATTCGACAAGCTTAACAATCAAACAACACGTTGTGATAGAGAATAAACACTTAGATACTTCAGGAGAGGAAAATATTACTGAAAATGGTTATTTACAACTGAGCAGTCATGCATTTGGAAGCACAAATATGATTCTCGTATCTCATTAGCAAATTAGCAATAAATAGCGCTTGCTCTATTAAACAGGATGACCTGATTTAGAACCTGTTATAAACGTGAAACTTTTTTAAAAACTATGTTAAGAAACTGATTATGCAAGCTACTTTCCTAAAATAGTTCAATAATGAACACTCGAGTATAATCAAACAGATATTGTATAGTCAAAATATCATATTCATCTCCCTTTCTAACCCAATTTAAAACAACACCCTTCCTCCCAAAAGCAAAAACAAGGACGTCTAACATATGGAAATACAGAAATTGATCTATGGCTGCATCACTATACCAAAACTCAATCAATATTTAAGGATCCTATTATATAACAAGGTTGATTCATACAATATCCAATCCATTCAAACATTTTGTATGATGCAAAGCAACTCAAAAACAAAATGAACATAAACAACAAAAAATTAGATAAATTAATGCAAAAGAAGACAAAGATCAATACTTACACATGTTGTAAAGTAGAATGGTATAACATGCTTCCAAAGGCAAGCGTCATATTTGATACGTGAAGAACACTAAATCTTTTCTCAAACCGTTGTCTAAAAGCATTTATGAGACCAATGAGAGCC
The DNA here is from genome assembly GCF_020283565.1 of Trifolium pratense. NCBI lineage: Eukaryota > Viridiplantae > Streptophyta > Magnoliopsida > Fabales > Fabaceae > Trifolium > Trifolium pratense. The sequence goes on from NC_060065.1 coordinate 33,173,102, forward strand.
AAAAGAATGGTCGGAATGTTGGATATTGTATTGTAAAATTCTGCAATATAAGATGAATATGCATAATTGTCTTCACAACACTCTATAGTTGATGTGACTGGACCCCAGAAGCTAGATATTGTTTCTGCCATTTTCCTCTACAGCCAGATGCTTCGCTTATTTAATTATCTGTATCTAAAGCTGCAGAGATCACAAATTCCTGCAGTTCATGTGGCAACATGCCAAAAAACAGTCAAATTCTGCAACTTGTTTACAGGGATGAAAACAATACAGCAGGAAGTATTCATGGATCAAGTACATCAGCATGTTAACTCACAAGGAAACCATGACAGCCATACTAAATAAACACAACATGAAAAACAAAAGAAAAATTGCCAATTCAATCTTTTTTTGGGTAAACCGGGTATTCTCTGTGCGCAACTGCAGAGATTAATCCCTCGAGCCTTGTGGGACCCAAATGAGCGGCAAACTCCATAAGAGTTTAATGCTGCTGCATGCCCAATCCAGGGATCGAACCCAGGACCTTGGTTAAGCTAGAAGAGATTCATGCCATCTCATCTAAGCGCTCTTGGGTAATTGCCAATTCAATCTAGTTCCAAGCAGGATTTTAAATAGCATTAATGGTTTAGATCGCATTGCGGTCCTTGATATTTCAGAGAATCACAGTCAAATGTTGACAATGCAATCTCAATCACGGCCACCTTGCGGTTTAGGCAATATAAAATTGCGTCCTAGATCACAAACATTTATTTAAAACTCTGGTTCAAAGTGCAAGTGATAGGTAGATTATCGCTACAGAACCTATAATTTTATTACAAGAGTAGCAATGTTGGACATAAACTTTTTGAAATCTAACAATGGAAGCTGGAAAATAACTACAAATGAAATTCAAATTGACCAACAATGTTCAAAATGTGAATTCTGCAATTTCTAATATACCCTAAAAAGCATACATCAAAGGACAAAAAAGTAAACTTTTATATGCCACAAATTCACAATAGTCACTTCATAACATAAAAAACACAACACTGTAATAACAACTTCAACACAAACAAAAAAACACTGCAATTTGGGTTCAAAAATACAATAAAATTAACGAAAATCCTCAAAATTAACCTAAGAAAGACACAACCAGATCCGACAAGGATTAAGAAAATCCTCAAAATAATGAAAGTTTATGAATATGCAGCAATCAAATTCTACCAAAATTTACAGAGAAGATTAATCTGAATCATTTCTCGTTCCAATTAAACAAAAGGGTCAATGAAAAAACAAAACTTTATTCATAATGTCAACAATTTTCGTCTGGGTTAATGCCACAAATAAATGCTTGAGGAAGAAAAAACACAAAAACAAAAAATGAAATTGTGAAAAATATAAAAAGCAATAATAGAAGTAATAGAATTGTGAAAAAGATGCATACTTGAGGAAGAAAATGAAAGCCGTTGTGAAGAAATCTGTTGATCTCATGAATGAATGAATTCTGGGTTTGGTTTCGGTTTGTTTGTTTTTATGTATGAATGAAAATAATATTCTCTCAGATCAAAAGATGCATGGGTTGGAATTGGATAATCTCTTTTCCTCTATTCGTTTTTTTTTGTTTAATTAGGTTTTTAATTGAGTAAATGTAAAATTAACGAATTTTTATTCTTGTAATTTGGTAAAAAATAAATAATTGATTCTTGTAATTTTTGTTTTGGATCATGTTAAATGGTGTCCTCATGCGCTAATTAAGCACATCAAAAAATAAAATTAATGTTAATTTTTTTTTATATTAAGGCAATTAGAAAATAAAATTATGTGTGAATTTAATTGAAGTGGATTATCATTTCATCTAAGATAAAAAAAAAATACATAAATTCTAAGATAAAACTTAATATTAATATTCTTAACTAGTATTTCGAGACGAGAAAAACTTGATCTCTCTATTTGATCACACATGCAACTTCGATAAAAGGTAAAAAGGAGAAGTAATCAAATAATTTTTTTTTTCCTTCTAATATACTAGCGGGTCAGGCAGGCGCGAAACATGTTTGCCTGTGTCTAACTTATGTCCCAAAAAAAGATATACCTTATTATGGTCAGTTTGTTAATAAAAAAATTTTGCCGTCAAAAAAATGGTATTTTGTTATTATGAAAAATCCACACTAAAATTCATATATTCTCTTTATATATAGTAGAAGTAGATAATATATATTTTGAAATAACTAAATGATATATATTTTTATGTAGGTATCATTAAATTGAAGGACCAAATACTCACGATCATATAAGTATTTTTTCTCCGAGACACCGTTTAACATTTTCTTTCCATTTTTAATACGAGGCCTTTCTTTGGAACTAATGACAGTCAATTATATTATGTTTTTAGTAGTAATTTAGGGTAGTTTTAATAGCAATTGAAACCCAAAAGCAAACAAATACCTGAAAAAGTGAAGATATTTGGCTTAGAAAAGCAAGAAAAGTGGAAAAAATATAAAGAAAGGGCAAAAACGTAATAAACAGTGCAACCATCGTACCTACGATAAGATCCAGCGTGGCGCGATGAGAAGACAGTTTAAATTGAAGAAAATCTCCAACAAATCTTTATCATCGTACCACAATGACTTTTCATCGTGGCACAATGAAAGACAGTTGAAGAAAGCAGAAAATCTGGAGAAGATCTTCTATCGTACCACGATACGATTCATCGTGGCCACGATTAGGCGAAATTACACGTCATCGTGGCCATGATGGGTGCGATGGACGCGCAGAAAAGCTCAAAACCCAGCTGAATAACTATAAATAGAGTCTTCCTCCTTCACTATTATTCATTCAGAAATCACTCAACAATAGTGATACTCAAGAGAGAGTTAGGAGAACTCTAAGGAGAAGGCAAGGAGGGCTCAGGTGCTCCGAGGGCATAGGGGTAATCTTTATGCTTTCTTTTCCTTATTGTTTTATTATGGTCATTAGTAGCTAAACTCATCAAGGTTAGATCAAGTATATGAACTCCCCTAGGAATGCTTGAAACATGTAATCTGATTATATTCCAAGACTATTTACAAAATTGCTATTCATTTATTATCAGTTAGTATCTCTATTTATCGTTTTATACACTAACATATATGAACGGCCACATATTTTGCTAGTAACTAGGGTCGGTGGATACCGTGACACAACTAAGACTTCTGAATCAAAGAGATATTATAACCTACTTATATGAGACCATTAAATTCAGTATCTGCGGTTAGGTTCGAGATTAAGAACTACACATAGTTAAATTCTGTACTTATATTAGGAAAGCAAGCATTCTAGAGAACTTGTTAAATTTTGAACCTCTAAAGGTAAGGACGCCCACTCGAGGTTGAACCCGTTAAAGGTAAGGACACGAGATAACGAAGGCTAAACCTAATTTAATTGGTTCGACCTAAACAGATTACAATAGAAGTAAGTATAGTTATACTAGGGTTACTTTAATAGAAATTAATCTCCAGATAATACTTCAGTAGTAAGCAGATATAGCGCCAGTTACCAAACAAGAATAGATGAGGAATTCGAAAGTACTTAACCATTCTTCTCATCTGAAAACTAAATCCTTCATTAATTACTCTTTACTTTAATAAGTCATTTATTTCAAACTGTTCAAAAACCCCTTCAATCAAAGAAAGCGAATGCAAAGTTTTTTATTTAATTTACTATTATTGCTTAAATTCCTAACCAAAACCGGTAACTTTGGCACAATCCTTGTGGAGAACGATAACTTACTACTTTATTACTTGATTGCGATTCTGTTTACTTGCAGAACCACCATCAAGAACTAATAATATGTTTAAGCCTATGTTAGACTAAGCCTATGTTTAAAAGTATATTCATTTTAGATTAAAGTCCAATCTCATTGTATCTCACCGAACTGAGAAATGCTAACATGGGCATAAGCCCAAATGAATTATTCTTAGGCATGCTCACATAAGTAAAATTTTTAAAAAAAAGATATGATTAAAATTATATTAATTGATGTGACCATTTTATTATCCTTTTAATTTTTTTGATTGATATTTATGTGCCTAAGTTTGTGCCTATGCAAGAATGTCTCCACCGAACTTTAGTTTGCTAAGGATATATTATAATATTCGGAGGTGAGAATTTGAACACGAAATTATGCAATTATTTATGTTAACGTGTTAAATTTTGCTTATAAAGTTTTTGTGAACATAATTTAATCAGTAGAGATATTACATATAATATGGAAGAATTGAAGTTTAAACTTTGATACATCTACTTATTGATTTAAAAGATGAAATTATATATAACCACTAAAAGTAAATAATTTGTTTTTGTCCATTCTCAATGTGATGACATCAGATGAAAATGAAATTACATCATTTTATCACACCACTCCACTTTTTATAAAAATCTTCCAAAAAATTATACTTGTTTTTTGACCAAGCTCTAGATTATACTACCTCCGTCTTTAATTATAAGATTCTATTTGACAAAAATATACTATTCATTTACCTTATTTTGACCGTATTTTTTTAATAATATATAAATGTAAATATTAACATATAAAATCTTGTTCAATTTGTTTTGATGAGTATTTTCAAAATATTAAATTTTTATAATTTTTTCTAATAGACAATTAAATATATTTGTGATCAAAATTATGCATTGGCATACATGCTGTGGTCAAATAAAGTCTTATAATTAGGAACAAAGATAAAATAGTAGTATCGTTTGTTTACGAAGGATTGAGAAAGTATTTTATCACTCTCTTCTCAATCATCATTCTAGACACTTTTATTTATTTATTTTTGGTTGCTTCTAGACACTTATATTTATATTTAGTAAATAAAAGATGATACAAAGACATTTATTTTATTTATTATACATGATGATTTTTTTTTATAAAGTATATGATAATGATACCAAGTCTAAGAAGTATCATTATTAATGGTCATTTCTAAAACAAGAAAGATGCCAATGTCTAAAAGAAGAAAAAATGTTTCCATGGTTTGTCATCAATAATTTTGGAAGAAAAAGACAAAAATATAATTATTCGTCGTAAATTATAAGAAGAAAAAAATCACAATTATTAATAAAAGTAAAATCTAATAATTTAAAATCACAATTATTCAAGGAGTACAATAGTACATGTCGTAAGCTCTACCAGAAATGGCATGGGAGTTTGAAGAAGATAGTAACGAGTACTACTAGAATTCATTGAATGAAGACATTTAATTGAAGGTTCATTGAACCTAGTCACTTAATAATTGTACAACAACGTAATGGTATGCGTTTGCGTCAACATAAATCACCTGCCCAAACAAAAACAACATCTCCCAATTTCCACATCACATTATACAGTACTAGTAATCCTTAACAAGGGACAAATTAAGCAGAAATTGTGTTGACCTAAAATATATGTAATTTTTCTTAGTAATTTGTGACTTCGTAAAAAAAATTACTCAAACAATATTTTAGATTTAAGGACTAAATTTAATATAGACAAATTCTTAATTTTATAAAAATAACATCAACATTAGCAACAAGATACAAAATAGAAAGATCAACATCAAAAATTCAAAAATAAACACATAGCTATTAAATCTTAAATATTGGTAAAGAGATCAAACAGCACAAATATCACATTGGCTTTATCGGCGGTTGTTTTGAGCTCATCTTTGCAAAAGGGAAGCGGCCCTGCCGTGAGAGCGGGAGGAAGGGGTGGTGGTTCGGGTAGGGGACACTCCATTCAGAGAAGAAAATGTGACAGTGAGTGATGGCCTCTCAAAGTTGAGTTGGAAGACGGGGAAATCCATAAGAAGTTATGCGGATAACAGTGGTGGCGCGCATGTTGCGGTCAAGAGTTGTGAGGTCTTCCCCAATTATAAAATTAGATATCCGTTAAAGTAAACTCCAAATATAAACATTTCACTGTCAACACTATTAAAGTGTTTAGTCTTTTCAATCTTTTTTTTTTTTTTTGACTAAATTTCACACATTAGTTCCAAGACTTAAAACTCGTGTTTATTTCTTGCCAAAGTTCCAAACATTTTTTCAGATACTAGGATTTAAAATTTGTTACCGTTGATCTTTACGCCATTTTAAATTTAGGCCGTTAATTATAGATTGAACGGTTCAAATTATTCTGTTATAAAACCACTTAAAACTATCTCAACTATAATTGAACGGTCTTGATTTAATCTGCATAAAAACTTACAGGATGGAATCTGTTTCCATAGCAAGTAGTATATCCTATATGTCAAGTGGGAAAAGTTTCAAAATCGAAATTGTATTGTATTTAACAGAAATGGGACCCTTAGCAACAAGTGCCAAACTATCAATGATGAAAAATAAAGCACATGTTCAATTCATGAGCAAATTTAATTACCTCACATCTAATAAGTCCATATCCATGTAAGTATAAAATATTGATTCCATTGAACCCACAGTAAGTAGAAGTTGAAGCTTAATTGGATCAAAAGGCTGCTTATCTGACTATTCACCGGCCCCCATTTGTTCATTGAATGTCAAAGTTAAAACTTTAAACTAAAATAGATGTAATTTAAGTTAAAGGAGATCGTTTTGTGTATTCTTTTTTTACACCACTTAGACACATTTTGGTAAAAAAAATAGCGGATAGCCGATAAGTTAGCTTATAGCGAATAACTTATAAGTTAGCTTTTAGCTTATAACGGATAAACTAGCTAATTTAATTTGTAGTGTTTAGTAAAATTAACGGTTGAACTAGCTTATAAGTATGAAATGACATAAAAAATTAATATTAATTTTTTTTTTCAAATAAGATGATAGGAGTAAAATTAGAAGAAAAAAAAAACTATCTGCGGTTTGAAAAAATACAAGTATTTATATTTGTGTGAGTAACAATTTCAACACCCATACTCTCATATCATTTGGATATCTAAATGTCTATACACTTACTCATTACCCGCAAACATGCACAATATTTTTCCTTTTCATTTTCTATCCGTAAAACTTTATACTTATTCAAATATTATTAGACGATGTTCCATATTATGTGCATGTGTGATTTTTATTAGCAATATAATATTAGTTGGTATATGCTTTGATAAGTTTCATATGTTGCATCCTAATTTTTTCACATAAAAAAATGGAGTATAAGTCCATAATGATGTAGCTAGAACATGTGCATAGAGAAAGGGAAAATTTACTACTAACGCGGATGGAAACGATAGAAAGAAAGTATATAGAGAAAAATATAATGTCAAAAACAAAAATAACTAATTAGCCTTTCATTCCCAAAAGAAAAATATTTGTCTTCAATTTTTAGTAAAAAAAAAAAAAACAAGAAATTGTAAAACAAAGAAAGCAAAAGATAGCAAGAAAAGCGTGAATTTTTTTTTCTTTATCGGTATAATCTTAATCCTAATAATAATAATAATAATAATAATGATAAGATATAGCTTCAAAGGTGAGATATTTTTTAGAAAATATATATACAATATGAACAACGAAATGATTGTAATAATAATAATAATAATAATGCAATGTTTGATTTTGGATACAATATTTGACACATGGAACCGAGACGCTTTTGTGGGCTAGGTTCATTCAAAAAGTGTCTAATTAAGCCTACATTCATGTTACACTTTAGAAGTGAAAAATCCTCCACCGTTCCCTATCTTTTCAAATACTATATATATAAGTCTTCAAAATATCAACAATTATGTACAAATATGACACCATTTTAATCTTCTTATCATATATATAAACACCATATCAACATACAAACGACATAAACTAATCACTTTAGACATAGCATATCCCAACATTTATCAACTACTACATAGTATAAATACTTGTACTATTGTTTGCATATTCTTAGTGGTGGTGCTATTTGAATTATGGCAAATCTTCCAATGAGGTTTCATAGAATGATGGAGGCATTTGATGTTGATGTGGCACTAGCACGTGGGAAGCGTTGCAGTGAGAGCAGTGGAAGTGAGCACTCACCCGAGAGTGCAACTGATTTATCTGATCTCGTGTTGTCTTTCATGGAAGACAACGAGAGATCAGGGGAAGAAGAAGATGTTGTTCGTAGCAAAGATCGAGATGATGAGAAAGACGGAGAAGAGGTTGAAAAAAGTGGTGAATGGTGTGATAATGAGAAGAGTGAAATGTTGAAGGGATTGTTTGATGGGAATGAAGATGTTGATGAGGATGAAAGGGATGCTAAAGAAATGATTAGGAGAGAGGTTGAAGTTGCAATTGAACTTGTTGAAAGTGATTCGATTGATGATCGATTCAAACGTCGATTGATGTCTCAATTGAGGGAAAAAGGTCTTGATGCTGGTGAGTGCCGATTACATTATAGTCTATCTAATTACTGATTACTATCTTTTTTTTTTTTTATAGTGTTAACTCTTGATTATTTAATTCTTCATTTGCTCTCAAGTTAATCAAATGATTTGGATTCGTTTCATTTTAGTTAATTCGAACATTCAAAAATGTGTTGTGTTGATTGAAAGAATTGTTTATGCTAAATTAATTTTGCCTACATGTAATTTGAATGTAAGGTAATTTATGTACCATGCCTTATATTGAATTTAAAGTCAAGCAAAATATTAACATTCTCACTCATGTGCAGGGCTATGCAAAACCAAATGGGAGAAAAAGGAAAAATTAACAGCCGGCGACTATGAATATATTGATGTCAATCTTTCCGGAAAACGTTACATAGTTGAAGTTTCCTTAGCTACCGAATTTGAAGTAGCTCGTCCGACAAATCAATATTCATCCTTGCTAAATATTTTTCCAAGAATTTATGTTGGTAAAATGGAAGAACTCAAACGAATTGTGAGATTAATGTGCTCAGCAATTAAAGGGTCTATGAAGAAAATGGACTTACACATACCACCATGGAGAAGAAATTTATACATGCAAACAAAGTGGTTTAGTTCTTACAAAAGAACAACTAATGCAGTTGCAACTAAAAATGCAACATCTTCACATTTTTCAGCTGAGTCATTTTTTCCTAAAAAATTTATGGGATTTGAAGCAAGGCATGTGAAAGCATATAATTGTAGGGATGATTATGTGGGGATTACTAATGGGTTTAGAATTGGACACTTGACTGCTGCATTAAATTCTGATAACTTTGGATTGTAATTATAGATCATTGCTCATCTCTGATGTTCTTTATCAAATTGCTGATAGTAAAAGTAACAGTTTTAAAAAGAGAAAAAAATATAAATAAACGGTTGAGATGATGACAGCACAGACCGCACAAGAGAATGAGCTAGAGAGGATTCATATCAAAAGAGTACTATTGTGGGGTTGTTCTATTTGTATAGAGGAGGGCACAAAATGTGTTAGAGTTTCTCTAATGCACAGCTCTGATATAATTTTTGCGAGTTTAATTTGGGTAGATATAGGAAGCAATTAAATTAAGTAAGGTTCATTGTTAGCAATTTATTATTTTGTTTGTTTGAAATAATTCTTGTAAAAAATCTTGTTAAGCGGAGAATTACTCCTATTTGGTTTATTTGCCATGGATCTATAGTGACCTTAGAAGTCAAATTTCAAATTGTTATATATTATCAACCAAATACATGTTTTGTCTAACATGCACCACTTAATTAAGTGGTGTATGGTGCACAAGTATTCGATATTTTTATAATGAATATGAATTTTACAAAATCCAGATAGAATTATAGAAAATTTATATCGTTTAGATCATCCATAATTTTTTTAAATTTTTTTGAAAATCATTTGATATGTTATTGAGACCCATCAAGATTAACGGTTTTGAATAAAAATTCATAAACCGTTAATTTTGACGGGTCTCAATAACATATCAATGATTTTCAGTTTTTTTTTTAAAAAAATTATGGATGATCTATACGATATAAACTTTTCATCCAACGGTGAATTTTGTAAAATTCGTATTCGTTATAGTATTTAACGGTTTTGAATTCCATAGATAATATAGTATTGTCTATAATCTATAATAATCTAAAATTTAAAATGATAAACAAATGAAAAACTTTCAAAAGATTTAATCCAATTTAAATTTTCATAATGACGGGGTTGGTTGACCTTGAAAATTCAATCATTGAAATTGAATTGAAAAACAATTGAATTGGTTGGATGGTATCAAGAAAATCGATTATTAACTTACATTTCTTATAAAATATTAATTAAATTAACCGATCAACTTACTTCGTTATTAATCAAACATTTTTTTCTTGATTTCCATTTTTTTTTCAAAAAACGAGAAACAGATATATATATTTTAATATGAAAGTAACTCCTACCCCTTCGGATACTGAGGTTTCTGCACTTGAAAACAAAAATCTGGGACGTATCACGCAAATAATTGGGCCGGTACTCGATGTAGATTTTCCACCAGGAAAGATGCCTTATATTTACAACGCTCTGATAGTTCAAGGTCGAGATAGTGTTGGCCAACAAATTAATGTAACTTGTGAAGTACAGCAATTATTAGGAAATAATCGAATTAGAGCTGTAGCTCTGAGTGCTACGGATGGTCTAAAGAGAGGACTGGAAGTGGTTGACACGGGAGCTGCTCTAAGTGTTCCAGTTGGCGGAGCAACCCTAGGTCGAATTTTCAACGTGCTTGGAGAGCCTATTGATAATTTGGGTCCTGTAGATACTCGCACAACATCTCCTATTCATAGATCTGCGCCTTCCTTTGTACAGTTAGATACAAAATTATCCATTTTTGAAACTGGAATTAAAGTAGTCGATCTTTTAGCCCCCTATCGTCGCGGCGGAAAAATAGGACTTTTAGGGGGGGCTGGGGTAGGTAAAACCGTACTCATTATGGAATTGATCAATAACATTGCCAAAGCTCATGGAGGTGTATCTGTATTTGGCGGAGTAGGTGAGCGTACTCGTGAGGGAAATGATCTTTATATGGAAATGAAAGAATCCGGAGTAATTAATGAAAAAAAGATTGATGAATCAAAAGTAGCTCTAGTCTATGGTCAAATGAATGAACCGCCCGGAGCTCGTATGAGAGTTGGTTTAACTGCCCTAACTATGGCCGAATATTTCCGAGATGTCAATGAACAGGACGTCCTTCTATTTATCGACAATATCTTCCGTTTTGTCCAAGCCGGATCCGAAGTATCGGCCTTATTGGGCCGAATGCCTTCCGCTGTGGGTTATCAACCTACCCTAGGTACTGAAATGGGTACTTTACAAGAAAGAATTACTTCTACCAAAGAAGGGTCTATAACTTCTATTCAAGCAGTTTATGTACCTGCAGACGATTTGACCGATCCTGCTCCTGCCACGACATTTGCACATTTGGATGCAACTACTGTACTCTCAAGAGGATTAGCTGCCAAAGGTATTTATCCAGCAGTAGATCCTTTAGATTCAACGTCAACCATGCTCCAACCTCGGATCGTTGGGGAAGAACATTATCAAACTGCGCAAAGAGTTAAACAAACGTTACAACGTTACAAAGAACTTCAGGACATTATAGCTATTCTTGGGTTGGACGAATTATCCGAAGAGGATCGCTTAATCGTAGCAAGAGCACGAAAAATTGAACGTTTCTTTTCACAACCTTTTTTCGTAGCAGAAGTATTTACCGGTTCCGGAGGGAAATATGTCGGTCTAGCAGAAACAATTAGAGGGTTTAAATTGATTCTTTCTGGAGAATTCGACAGTCTTCCTGAACAAGCCTTTTATTTAGTAGGTAATATCGATGAAGCTACTGCGAAGGATGCGAACTTACGAAATTAGAAATGGAGAACAAATTCAAGAAATGACTTTAAATCTTTGTGTACTGACCCCTAATCGAATTGTTTGGGATTCAGAAGTGACGGAAATTATTTTATCTACTAATAGTGGACAGATTGGGGTATTAAAAAACCATGCGCCTATTGCCACAGCTTTAGATATAGGTATTTTGAAAATACGACTTAACGACCGATGGTTAACGGTGGCTCTGATGGGCGGTTTTGCTAGAATAGGCAATAATGAGATCACTATTTTAGCAAATGATGCAGAAAGGGGTAGTGACGTTGATCCACAAGAAGCACAACAAACTCTTAAAATAGCAGAAGCTAACTTGAATAAGGCCAAGGGCAAGAGACAAACAATTGAGGCAAATCTAGCTCTCCGACGAGCTAGGACACGAGTAGAGGCTATCAATACCATCTCGTAACAAGTTAATGCAGCCAAATAATTTAAAATTGAAAAAAAAAAATAGATAGAATAGAAAAAGATAGAAAATTACAATAAGAAAGGGTGAAGAGAAAAACTTATTAGATATCGAAATCAATGGTATGGTATCTAATAAGTTCTAGCTATACCTTACCTACTATTGGATTTGAACCAATGACTCCTGCCGTATGAAAGCAATACTCTAACCACTGAGTTAAGTAGGTCATTTATCATCCTAAATAAAAAAAAAGTACCTGTCTATCAGATCAATGGATTTTGAATGTTATATTACTTATTCTAAACAATACCAACGCAATATCAATCAAAGAGATGGATCATGTAATATTCATCTTGACAAGAATTTATTTCTCGAATATGATAAAATATGTATCAAAAGCACAAGGGCTATAGCTCAGTTAGGTAGAGCACCTCGTTTACACACGCGCCAATGTTTTTTTTCATAGGAGTCCATCATGTAATTAAAAGAGTTGATCTTATTGAGAAATCGATGTCTTACTCCATAAGAGAACAATAGCCTGACAAAGGATTTAGACGTCAAATAGAATCCATAATGGATTTGAGATATTGATAAGGTGAATACTCAATCTATTCAATGCTAGGCAATGAGTCTAGGGACCTCAGAAAAATTATCTTTTCTTCCTATCTTATGAACTTTAAGGTGTATGAAGTTTCATTTCCTATTTGATATTTTTAGTTAAGTAGGTTGATAGAGAGTCCATTTAACTTAAGTTGATTCAAGCCAGAAGCAGACCTACGTCAGGATAACCTTCTTCTTTGAAAAACTTTGGTAGTGCTCTTAGATTTTAATCTAAATAAGAAATAAGAAATCAGAGCACAGGGAGTCATTTCCTTTTTCTTTGTGTAAAGAAAAAAGATGGTAGACTAATTGATATTTCTATCAGTTAATGAAAAAGCCCAATGCAAAAAAAAATGCACGTTGGGTCTTTCAAACAATTCAAATCATTTTGATAATAATAGTTTGATCTGTTTTACCGAGAAGGTCTACAGTTCGAGTCCGTATAGCCCTAATATTACTACCGATACTACTTCGATTTCTATCTAATATCTGTCATTACAAATATATTCGATATAGTACTACTATGAGTACTATATACTATTTACGACACATAGTAGTACTATACTATATCGAAAGTAGTACTATATTGAATACTAAATACTCCATACTAGTTATACTAGTAGTATAAATTAGTATAAATATACTCTAAATTTTGTAGTATAAAGAATGAATCAATTTCTATTCGAATAGATTCATAGTGGATAATATAATCTGAATATTAGTATACTCAGATACTAGTCTCCATTTTATTCGAAATAATGGAAACCATTTTAGAATATCACTAATTTCTAAATAAGTAATTTCTTGACTTCAAGAATTTCTGATCTGTAGTGGACCTCTCAGCTTCGTAGGATTGGAGTCGAGACGAAGTTCTGACCATCCGTCAGAGAAAATCGAATCATTGGCTCTGTATCAATGGAATCTCATCATCCATACATAATGAATTGGTGTGGTATATTCAAATTAAAATAGATGAACAGTAAAAAAAACTAGTATTCTTATTGATACTAGAACTCATAGGGAAGAAAATAGATTTATGAATGAAATAAAATATGCAGTATTTACAGACAAAAGTATTCGGTTATTCGCAAAAAATCAATATACTTTTAATGTCGAATCAAGATCAACTAGGACAGAAATAAAACGTTGGGTCGAACTCTTCTTTGATGTCAAGGTAATAGCTATGAATAGTCATCGACTCCCAATAAAGGGTAGAAGAACGCGCCCTATTATGGGACATACAATGCATTACAAGCGTATGATCATTACGCTTCAACCGGGTTATTCTATTCCATCTCTTAGAACGAAAATAAATAAAAAAAAATACACTTAATAGCATAGCATGACGATACATTTATACAAAACTTCTATCCCGAGCACACGCAATGGAGCCGTAGACAGTCAAGTGAAATCTAATTCACGAAATCGTTTGATTTCTGGACAGCATCATTGTGATAAAGGCCGTAATGCTAGAGGAATCATTACCGCAGGGCATAGAGGGGGGGGTCATAAGCGTCTATACCGTAAAATTGATTTTCGACGGAATGAAAAAGACATATATGGTAGAATCATAACTATAGAATACGACCCTAATCGAAATGCACACATTTGTCTCATACACTATGGGGATGGTGAGAAAAGATATATTTTACACCCCAGAGGGGCTATAATTGGAGATACCGTTGTTTATGGTACAGAAGTTCCTATAAAAATGGGAAATGCCCTACCTTTGAGTACGGTTTGAACTATTTATTTACGTAATTGGAAGTAACCAATTAGGTTTACGGCGAAACCTAGAAATCGATCACGGATCCAATTTGAGTACCTCTACAGGATAGACTTCAACAGAAAACTGAAGAGTAACGACAGCAAGTGATTGAGTTCGGTAGTTCCTCCTATAAAATTATTGACCCTAGAGATATAGTAATATGGAGAAGACACAATTGTTTTAAGCACCGACAGAATACGAAGCGCTCCTTGTTTCAAAGGGGGGAAGACACGGGTTATTCACATTTCATTTGATGGTCAGAGGCAAATGGAAAGCTAAGCTGTGGTAATTCTAGGGATTCTCCCGGGGAAAAATAGAACTGTCTCCTACGTTACCCGTACTATGTGTAAGTAGCAACGTAATTTAATAGAGTCATTCGGTCTGAATGCTACATGAAGAACATAAGCCAGATGAAGGAACAGAAAGACCTAGGATGTAGAAGATCATAACATGAGTGATTTGGCAGATATAGATTCCTATATTATATATCCACTCATGTGGTACGTCGTTATGTCAGATATAATAAAAATAATATAAGAATTTTAAGATATATATAAGTCCATCCATGTGTATAGATATTATTATTATAATCTACATCCAGAAAGCCGTATGCTTTGGAAGAAGCTTGTACAGTTTGGGAGGGGGTTTTGCTTGATCAAAAAGAAGAATCTACTTCAACCGATATGCCCTTAGGCACGGCCATACATAACATAGAAATAACACTTGGAAGGAGGGGGCAATTAGCTAGAGCAGCAGGTGCTGTAGCGAAACTGATTGCAAAAGAGGGGAAATCAGCAACATTAAAATTACCTTCTGGAGAGGTCCGTTTGATATCCAAAAACTGCTCAGCAACAGTCGGACAAGTAGGGAATGTTGGGGCAAACCAGAAAAGTTTGGGCAGAGCCGGAGCTAAACGTTGGCTAGGTAAGCGTCCTGTAGTAAGGGGGGTAGCTATGAACCCTGTAGACCATCCACACGGGGGTGGTGAAGGGAAGGCCCCAATTGGTAGAAAAAAACCCTCAACTCCTTGGGGTTATCCCGCACTTGGAAGAAGAACTAGAAAAAGGAATAAATATAGTGATAATTTGATTCTTCGTCGCCGTAGTAAATAGTGTAGAGTAGAGAAAATACAATTTGTTTTTTCGTCTTTACAAAAGAAAAAAAAACGGATTTACTAAAATCATTATATGATTTTCTTTTTTGAAAGATCATATCATTTTATTTTTAAAAATAGTTTTCGAAATTGGAGGACAAATAATTAACTATGACACGTTCACAAAAAAAAAATCCTTTTGTAGCGACTCATTTATTAAGAAAAATAAATAAGTTTAACACAAAAGGAGAAAAAGAAGTCATAATAACTTGGTCCAGAACATCAACTATTATACCTACAATGGTTGGGCATACCATTGCTATCCACAATGGTAAAGAGCATTTACCGATTTATATAACAGATCGTATGGTAGGCCATGTAACGACCCATTTTTCGTATTCATATATTTTATTAAATGTTATTTTATTTATTAATTGGCTTTTATTATTTTAGTGGGCGACGAATAATTATTTAGCCGATCGTAAGTTATTAGGCGCGAGAACCTTTGTTTTGGGCTTATGGGCGTGAGAGGCAATGGGCCTAAGCCATTTTGGGCTTGGTTCATGACAATAGAAGTAGTATAAGTAGCAAGTCAAACATATGAATAGTTTCACAATTCATTTCTTTGAGTTTGAGTGAGTAAGAGCAAGAGCAAAACCATAGAGCAAGGGCTAGGGTTTGATCAAGAGAGAAAGCTTGAGCAAGAGAAGGCTTGGATCATCACCAAACTTAAGGTAAGAGATTAGAATTCATGATTCTTGAGTGGCAAGGAGAGGGGAGATTGTCTATGTCTCCATTCCCGAACTCTCCCACTCAATTTCTTTTAGACTTTTGATTAAGCTTTTGTATGTGAGTGTGATGTTCTTCATCATCACTTTGTATGTGTTAATCACTAGCTAGATTTCATGATAAATATGTGTATGTTTGGATCATGTTGAGAAAGTTTATGAAAGTTACTTAAAACCCAAGAAATTGGCATGATTTTGATTATTAGAGGTATTTGGATGTTTGGAAGGGATGACTAATGTTCCTTGATACCATATATGTTTGGAATGGCTGTTTATATGAATTTATAACATGTTTAGATGAATTTTTGAGTTGATTTAAGGTTAAACCGCCTTAGATAACTCAAGAACAGATATTCTGTTCTGGTGTGGTTCGCTAAGCGACCAGGAGTTCGCTGTAGCGAACAGGTTCGCTGAAGCTCACCAATGCTCGCCATGAGCAGGTGACTTCCGGGTGAGGTTCGCGTAGGCTCGCTAAGCCTTCGCTCAGCGAATAGTTCGTTGAAGCTCGCCAATGCTCGCCATGAGCAGGTGACTTCCTGGAACGTGGTTCGCTATGTCTCGCTAAGGCTTCGCTTAGCGAAGGCCTCTGTGACAGCAATTCTTGTTGATGTTTATAAGTGTGATTAGGCACTTGTAACATGGTTTAAGAGTATCCTTACATGATTGTTGATACATGTTGATACTGTTAATGCTTATTGTTAATCGTTATATGATTGATAAACGTGTATGCAATAAGTTGTAGCTTAATGTGAGCAATGTTATGTTTTGGCATTAATTTGCAATGTTAAGTGAATGTGTTAGGATTGTGTTCCCGCATTCATAAAAGAGTAGCTTCGAGCTAGAGAATATCATATGGTTGATATGTGTATGCATACATGCATTCATGATTGTATGTGAACATTGGAAACTTGGGTTCCAATAACGAAAATGGATTATGTGTCCATAATGAAGCCGAGGATCGGATTAGATGAATCCATGAGTCCAGAGTTGCTATCCAACAGGATATAAAACTGTTTTGGCTTATCCAAGGGAGATAAGATGGTTCGGTAAGTTCCGACATATCCAGCATGATATAAAACTGTTCTTGGTCCACCGTTGGTGAGACATCTTGGTACCACATGCATTTAGTTATGTCTAGGGATGGCATGACAGTGAATTAATTGGCATTAGATACCTTAGGGTAAATGCGCATATATTTGATAAATGGTACGTGACATGAATTGGTTGAATTGTGTTGAACTTTATTAATTGATAATCGTTTAGTGCGATGTTTTGGCGTGAGTTAGAATATGTATGATGTAGTTCGAAAGTGTAAGGTCTTTCTTATGCTCGTATGATATGCGATTATGTTTTCTAACTCTCTGCTTTGTGTTATTTGCTGGACCTTTGGGGGTTCAGATATTCAGGCTGAGGATTGTGCCGACGTTTAGACTGCTGTTCTAGCGTGGTGTTGAAGTACCTTTTGGTGAGGAGACTTAGCATAGATTACTCCTCTTAGTACTAGCTTTTGACTAGAGTTTGTAAATAGTAAATGCTCTGGTAATGTAACATCGAGTCGGGGTTTTCGCTTGGCTTTCATCGTATATCGGTGTTACCTTTTTGATATGCTAGTTATTGTATAAGTGACATCCTTAGGGATGAATATGGCTTATGGATATATATATATGTATATATATGCATGCTTGGTTAGTTTGAATCCGCTGTTGCTTTTCATGTTAAATTTCATGATGCTCTGTGTGTATGCTTGTGTTTTAATTACCGCGTGGCACTCTGCCTTTACACTTGTTGAAAAGTTTTTAAAATTACGTTTTTAAGGGTAGTATGGGTTAGGGTGTTACAATAGTGGTATCAGAGCAGGTCGGTTCGTGTGAACCAATTAGGACTTTTCTTTTCCCCGTATGAGCATGTGTAGGGAACACTGTTAGTACTTTCTAACGTCTAGTTGTGATTCGTTCAGGAATCATGGCTGCTGCGAGAACGAATGCTCAGATTGCGGAGGCTTTGGCCGCACTTACCAACATAGTGGTTAGAGATCATCAACCTGGAAGGGAGGTAGAGATGAGGTTGGAAAGGTTCATGAAGCAGAAACCGCCAACATTTACCGGAGGTTACAACCCGGATGGAGCTCACAAGTGGCTGGAGGAACTTGAAATAATTTTTGAAGCAATGGATTGTTCCGAGGAAGGGAAGACAACCCTTGGGACATATGTGTTGCGTGAGGAAGCGAACGTGTGGTGGAAGAACGCCAAGTTGAGGCTAGGACCCGGTGGTATGGCTATACCATGGGCAATGTTTAAAAGAGAATTTTTGGTCAAGTATTTTCCTGTGGATGTGAAGAATAAGAAGGTGGTGGAATTCATGGAGTTGAAACAGGGGAATATGACGGTAGCTGACTATGCCGTCAAGTTCGAGACTTTGTGTGCGTTTAGTCCGCATTACAACACTATGGAAGCGGAGAACGACAAGTGTGTGAAGTTTGAAAGTGGTCTACGTCCAGACATTAAGCATATGATTGGATTTTCACAGATAAGGGATTTTGCGACCCTTGTGAACAAGAGTAGGATCTGTGATGAAGATGGTAGAGCTAAGGTGAACTACTACAAGGCTGTGAATGACCGAAAAGGGAAAGGACAAGAGCGCGGAAAACCTTATGACAACCGCGGTAAAGGGAATACAAGTGGTGGCAAGAAGCCGGTGAATGGGAATTGTTACAACTGTGGAGAAAGGGGTCATATGTCTTATGATTGCCCGAAGAAGGGAGATAGGTGTAAGAATTGTGGAAAGCTGGGCCACAAGACCGAAGTGTGTAGGACAAAAGTGGTGTGTTTCAATTGTGGTGAAGAAGGCCACAAGAGTCCGACTTGTAAGAAGCCCAAGAAGGTGATGGGCAAGGTGTTTGCTTTGAGTGGAGAGGATGCTAGCCTTGAGGACAATCTCATTAGAGGTACGTGTTTCATCTATAACACTCCTTTAATTGCGATTATAGATACGGGAGCGACGCATTCTTTTATTTCTTTGGATTGTGCGAAGCGTCTTAGTATTCCTTTAACGGATATGACGGGTAGGATGGAAATAGAAACTCCTGCTAATGGTTCAGTGATTACCCGACAAGTATGTCGTAATTGCCCCGTAACCATTTTTGATAGGCACTTTGGTATGGATTTAGTGTGTATTCCACTTAGTGGTATGGATGTGATTTTTGGTATGAATTGGTTAATCTTCAACCGAATTCATATCAACTGTCGTGAGAAGGCCGTTGTTTTTCCGAAGCCGGAGGAGAACTTGCATTTGATGAGCGGGAAGGAAGTATCGGAAGCATTGAAAGAACATGCCGAGATGTTCATGATGTTTGCATCATTGAAGCTCGAAGGAAGAGTTAAGATAGAAGAGTTACCGATCGTTTGTGAATTCCCAGATGTGTTTCCAGATGACATATCTGACGTGCCTCCAAAGCGAGAGGTAGAGTTTTCTATCGACCTAGTACCTGGAACTAGTCCGATATCGATGGCGCCGTATCGAATGTCAGCGTCAGAGTTGAATGAATTGAAGAAGCAACTTGAAGAGCTGCTTGAGAAGAGGTTTGTTCGACCGAGTGTTTCGCCATGGGGAGCGCCGGTATTGCTTGTGAAGAAGAAAGATGGAAGCATGAGATTATGTATAGACTATCGTCAGTTGAACAAAGTGACGATCAAGAATAAATATCCACTTCCGAGGATAGATGATTTGATGGATCAACTAGTTGGAGCTTGTGTGTTTAGTAAGATCGATTTGAGATCTGGATACCATCAGATTAGAGTGAAGACGGAAGACATACCTAAGACTGCATTTAGGACGAGGTATGGGCACTACGAGTATTCAGTTATGCCGTTTGGTGTGACCAATGCACCTGGAGTTTTCATGGAGTATATGAACCAAATTTTCCATTCATTTTTGGATAGATTCGTGGTGGTGTTCATTGACGACATTTTGATTTACTCAAAATCCGAGGAAGAGCACGAAGAGCACTTGAGGATTGTTTTGCAAATCTTGAAGGAGAAGAAGTTGTATGCCAAGTTGTCGAAGTGTGAATTTTGGATGAAAGAGGTGAGTTTCCTAGGGCATATAATTTCAAGTGGAGGAATCGCGGTAGATCCTGCGAAGGTTGACGCTGTGTCACAGTGGGGAACGCCGGAATCTGTTTCAGAGATTAGAAGTTTCCTTGGTTTGGCCGGTTATTATAGAAGATTCATCGAAGGTTTTTCGAAGTTGGCTTTGCCGTTAACCAAGTTGACGAGGAAAGATCAAGCGTTTGTTTGGGATGGTATTTGTGAGAAGAGTTTCCAAGAGCTCAAGAGAAGATTGACTACTGCACCCGTGTTGATTTTACCCGATGCCAAAGAGTCGTTCGTCGTGTATTGCGATGCTTCGAAGTTAGGACTTGGTGGAGTGCTTATGCAAGGGGGTAATGTGGTAGCATATGCTTCAAGGCAACTGAAGGTTCACGAGAGGAACTATCCAACGCATGATTTGGAGTTAGCCGCAGTGGTGTTTGCTTTGAAAGTGTGGAGACACTACTTGTATGGATCGAGGTTTGAAGTGTTTAGTGATCACAAGAGTCTGAAGTACTTATTCGACCAGAAGGAGTTGAATATGAGGCAACGTAGATGGCTCGAATTCTTAAAGGACTACGATTTTGAATTGAGTTATCACCCCGGAAAAGCCAATGTGGTGGCCGATGCTTTAAGTAGGAAAACTTTGCATATGTCATCATTGATGGTGAGAGAGTTAGAGTTGATTGAAGAATTCCGAGACTTGAGTCTTGTGTGCGAGGTTACTTCTTCAAGTGTGAAGCTTGGAATGTTAAGACTGACGAATCCTTTTCTTGAAGATATTAAAGAACGTCAGAAATCGGATAAGAAATTGATGGAGAAGATGGTACTCATCAATGAAGGCAAGGAGACCAATATCAAGATTGACGAAAGTGGAGTCATGAGATTTCACGGAAGAGTTTGTGTACCGGATGTACCCGAATTGAAAAGAATGATCATGGAAGAAGGTCACAGAAGTGGTTTGAGTATTCATCCTGGAGTAACCAAGATGTATCAGGATTTGAGGAAGTTGTTTTGGTGGCCGGGAATGAAGAGGCAAATTTCTGAATTTGTTTATTCATGCTTAACTTGTCAGAAATCGAAGATTGAACATCAGAAGCCGTTTGGTTTGTTACAACCAATGTTTATACCCGAATGGAAATGGGACAGCATTGCAATGGATTTTGTGGGAGGTTTACCGAAGACCAAGAAAAGTAACGAGGTGATTTGGGTAGTAGTAGATCGTTTGACGAAGTGTGCTCACTTCATTGCTATCAGGAAAGGTACTTTGGTGCCTAAGTTGGCCGAGATTTATGTGGAGCAGATTGTGAAGCTACATGGTATTCCAACAAGTATTATTTCGGATAGAGATCCGAGATTTACTTCTAGATTTTGGGAAAGCTTGCAAGAAGCTTTAGGAACGAAGTTGAGGTTGAGTTCAGCTTATCATCCTCAGACAGATGGTCAGTCGGAGAGGACGATACAATCCTTAGAGGATTTGTTGAGAGCTTGTGTTTTGGAGCAAAACGTGAATTGGGATTCTTGTTTGCCGTTGGTAGAGTTTACATACAACAACAGTTACCATTCTAGTATCGGAATGGCACCGTTTGAGGCTTTGTATGGGAGAAGGTGTAGGACACCTCTGTGTTGGTATGAAACTGGAGAAGGTGCAATTCTTGGACCAGAGATTGTACAAGAGACAACAGAGAAGATTCGGATGATTCGTGAGAAGATGAAAGCATCTCAGAGTCGACAGAAGAGTTATCATGATAAGAGGAGGAAGGACATTGAATTCCAAGAAGGGGATCATGTATTCCTACGAGTTACATCGACTACTGGAGTAGGACGTGCGTTGAAGTCAAGGAAGTTGACATCGAGGTTTATTGGACCGTTTGAGATTTTGAAGCGAGTTGGGAAAGTTGCGTATTGTAACGACCCAAAATTTAGTATTCGTTATTTAATTATTTTATTATGCGAGGGCGTGATTTATAATTAAATTATTAAGCGGCGAATAATCATTTAGCGAGAACGTAAGTTAATGAGCGAGAAGTTATGTTGTTTGGGCCTTTGGGCGTGGAATAGGCATTGGGCCTAAGCCAAGTGGGCTTTGATCCATGAGAATAGAGAGAGCTATAAGTAGCAAGTCAAACCAATGAATAGTCTCATAAGTTGCAATTCTTGAGAAAGAGCAAGAGGAGGAGCTCATGAGGGAGAGGGAGAGCTCGTGGGAGAGAAAGAGAAGAGCAAGCTTGTGGATTCGTCGAGCTAAGGTATGAGAGTTAGATTACATATTCGTGAGTGATTCGGAAGAGGGGAGGATGTCGATTCCTCCATTCCCAAACTCTTTCCACTCTATTTTCTTGTGGGTTTTGTGGGTGATTTTCTTAATGGAAAATGGATTCTTTTGATCCTAACATGTGTAGTGAACTCATGGTAGATGAGGTAAACAACTTTGGGGAGTTGAAAATGGGAATATGTAGATGTTTGATCAATGATTTGCATGTTTATGCAACTTTGCTTATTTTGCAAGAAATTGGCATGATTTTGATTGTTTGATGTATTTGGATGTTTGGAAGGGATGATTAATGTTCCTTGATACCATATATGCTTGAATTAGCTGTTTATAAGAATTTATAACATGTCTAGATGGATTTTTGAGTGGATTCAAGGTTAAACCGCCTTAGAAACTCAAGAACAGATATTTCTGGTGTAGTTCGCTACGGATTCGCTACGGATTCGCTTAGCGAATAAGTTCGCTACGGCTTCGCTTAGCGAATAAGTTCGCTACCTGTTCGCTACAAGCTCGCTACCTGTTCGCCATGTACCTGCAACCCTCTGATGTAGTTCGCTACGGGTTCGCTACGGGTTCGCTACGGGTTCGCTACGGATTCGCTTAGCGAACAGCACTGTGACAGCAACTTTTTGATAATTGTTTTAAGTGCAATTAGGCACTTGTAACATGGTTTAAGGGTATCCTTACATGTTTGTTGATACATGTTGATGTTGTTAATACTTATTGTTAATCGTTATATGATTGATAAACGTGTATGCAATAAGTTGTAGCTTAAAGTGAGCAATGTGATGTTTTAGCATTAATTTGCAATGTTAAGGAAATGATGTGTGTTTTATGACATAAGTGTAAATGAAACTTTATGTGTATAAAAATGGTTATGCAGATAATTATCATGTGAATAATTATGATTTGAGTGATAGGATATTGTGTTATCCTAATGTGTTAGATGTTGGAATTGTGTTTTCGCATTCATAATGAGTAGCTTCGAGCTAGAAATATCATATTGATGATATGTGCAAACATACATGCATTCATGTATATATATGTTGAAATTGGAAACTTGGGTTCCAATAGATTTAAATGGATTTTTGAGTCCATAAGGAAGCCGAGGATCGGATTAGATGAATCCATAAGATCTAGAGCTGCTATCCAGCAGGATATAAAACTGTTTAACTTATCCATGAGGGATATGAAGGTTTGGTAAGTTCCGAACAATCCGGCAAGATGTAAAACTGCATAACTTATCCATGAGGGGTAAAAGGCAATTGGTACCACATGCATTAGTCGTGTCTAGGGATGACATGACATTGGATAATTGGCATTAGATGCATTAGGGTAAATGCACATGTATTTGATAATTGTTATGTGACATTATCTGATTGGATTGTAATGTGTTTTCCGTATGTGTTAAGCTTTGGTATTTACTAATTGTTTAATACTGTGATTGTTGCCATGTCTTGGTATATGAGTAGAGTCCGTCATGACTATAAAATGAACAAGTGTAGAGTCCGTCATGACTATAAAATGTACACTTTGGTAGTGTCCGAGAAGACGTGAAACTATATGATTGGTGTGTTTGTAAATGAATGATTAATTGGTAGTCGTATTCGACGATGTATGTGCGTGAGTTAGAAATGTATGATAGCGTGTGAAGTGTGTAGTATACTACTCACACTTATATTTATGTTTATGTTTTCTAACTCTCTGCTTTGTGTTAATTGCTGGACCTTTGGGGGTCCAGGTTGACAGGTTATGTGTTAGCCTCGTCCGAGTGCAATGGTGAAGCTCTGCTCTGATTGAGACACGGGAAAAAGGGGTTTTTATATGTATATGCATGTAGTCCTCTTAGTATACTCTGTTGGTCTTAAGCTTTCATTTGAAAAGTATCCGTTTTGTATAACTAATAACGTATCGTTCGATGCGAGGTTTTGTTTTTAGTTCATTCGAATATTCTACTAGATAAATGTATTAGTATTATCTTTGAATGAAGTTTGTGATATTCAAACCAGCGCTTTATAAATCAGATTTTCAATTTTTCCGCTGCGTATTTTCGAAAAAGATTTTATAAAGGCAGAGTTAATTAAATAACGGGTTTGGGTGTTACAAAGTGGTATCAGAGCAGGTTGTCTTCGGACTGTGAGGTTACGTGTCAATCAGAGCCGGTCTGTGCAGTCAGATCGAGTGAGCGTGTGTGCCAGTTGTGTCTGTCTTTTCTTGTTGTGTGTACTTGATGCGATTGATACTTATCATTGTTATAAGTTATCAAGTCAAGTAGTGGTTGAGTATTTTTATGCTTAAGTTTTAAAAATTCGTGTGGTTTGAACTTTTGGTTTGTAGATGCTTATTGCTAACAGTTGATGATCCAGCATGATGTAAAACTGCATGTGATGAAGATTTTGTTGAAAATATAAGATTATTTTCTTTTGAGTAAGTGAAAATAAATTTTTCACTAGAGTGAGAAAGGAGTAGGATGTAAGTAGATCCTAATGTGTGTTGTTATATGTTTGTTTATAACATGTGGTAGATTGATTACTAGTACTTAGTGTGGTTCTTTAATTGAACTATGTGAATGTATTCTCATGATGAGAACTTGTTTGAGAACATGCTATGTTTTATACATGTTTGAGTAGATGTTGTAAGTATACGGACAAACGAAATGTAATGCATGTACTTGACTCGATGTCTTGTGTACATGGATGTTTCATTGTCTTACATATAGTTTAGTTATAAATATATGTATAGACATGTGGTAGTAATTATGTATGCTAGTTGTTACGTAGGTTGTTACGTTAGCATAGACGGGAATAGTGTGTTTATGTATTTTGCAGTGGTGTGTATGTCAAGAGGACTGCACCGGGGTTTTGAGTAGATGCTTAGATATCTTACCTTATGTTTACCCTTTGCATACGACATGCATGTGAATGCTGTCGGTATTAGATTTCTCTTGAGAGGAATATATTTGGAATCGATAGGACGGTTAGGTGCTTACACCGGATGTTCTAGTGGAAGTGTAAAGGTGGGTTTGAGATAAGTGGGGGAGAAGATTTTGTCTCTCCAAGATGTTTCGAACGCGAGAAGTAAGGACGAATAGAGATGTTCTTGAAGTGGATTGTTTAAGATTGAGTAGCATTGTTCGAAGTGGAATTCTTATTTGGAGAATATTTTGGAGGAAGTATCAGATGATCATTTCGGAGTGAGTCGGAATGAAGTTGTTTAGCCGTAGGGAGAATGTGGCCATTGGGGAACGATGGAGCAGATTGAATGTTAAGTGAACACCGTTGCTGGGAAACGGAGAAGACGTGTGCGTCGAGGGTAAGAAAACCCGATTACAATAAGTGGGACTGGTGGTGTTTCTAGCGGAACTCGTAGCAAGAATGTTCCATTGTTTGGTTGTCTTTCACTTGATGGTTCATCCTCAAAGAGGAGGAAGAGTGATAAAGATGGAAGCTTTGTTGATGAAAAGTTTTCAGAGGAATCTGATGAGAGTTGTGTTGGAATCAACAAGACGGAGATCATGGTTGTTTGGAAATCAACTTTTGATAGTAGCTGAGATTTAAATACAGAATTACTAGGTGATCAAGAAGAGCCTAGGAAGGATTTATAAAGGTTGAGTATGTTTGAACCGAGTGGTCATTTCTTGGAAAGATTTGAGAAACTAAGTGCGAAGTGTTACCTTTGGATGTTTGGGGATAAGAAAGTTAGCCTTTGGAAACGTGTCAAGCACGAGTATTAGAGAGACGTAAGAAAGTGACTTATGTCAAGTAAGAATTTGTGGAAAGGACTATCTCACACATAAGTGATTGTTGTGTTTGGAAAATGTGTATTAAGAATTTGGAAGCAATGCTCAAAGTAAGTGTCAAATGATGTTTTGTAGCAATTGGAAAAAGTTAACTATGAAATGGAAAAGTCGGTGGAGATTAGAGATGTCGGACACATCGTATCTATGGGAATAGTATAGTAATACCATGTGGGAAGGAAATAAATGATTATGGATATTTTCGTCGTGAACGGTGGGATGATAGTGAGTCGACGAGTGACTTAAGGTAATATTTTGGATAAGAATATTTCGACAGGAAATGATATCGGGAAGGTCATGTTAAGGAAGTCAGAAATTGGATAAGAGATTATTTGGAAAATAAAACAGTTATGTTGAATGTTCGACGCAATGATTTGGGGAATTGCAAGGAAAAAGAATTTGACGGTTGGATAGTATATTTTTGGCATGTGTTAAGAAATTTGAGAAGTTAGACAGCAGATGAGCGTAGGAGTTGTGCTACCGAATGAATGGTTGGAGTGAGATTCGACGCAGTTAAGAACTTATGGAATTTGAAAAGTTGTGAAGTGTGCAACGGAAGGGTCTTTCGGAGTATTTTGGGTTAAGTGGTTTTGTTTTGGAGTGGTGCTGCGAGTACCGTAAGATGTTAAGAGAAAGTTTTAAGTAGTTTGATGAGAATGGTTTATGCCATCATCACGATTGTTGACTATCTATCGACAAATCAAGGGATTAGCTGTCCTTGATCTATTGTTGATGAGTAGACGAGATTGTGTCGATTGGGATTGACTGATTTTGTCAAACTTGGTTTGGTTTGGAGTTTGTATGTTTTGTTGGTACGAATCCGGAAGAAGTGTGAATTTGAATCGGAGTTTGTGTAAGAGACCGTATCGGCTAAGGTATTATGACTAGAAAACCCGTTGGATTGAATGCAAGTTGGGAATTAGAAAATCGGATGAGGGAATTTATCCGGAGTTGTGTTTTAGTCGGGTAATTTTCGAGGGCGAAAATCTTTTAAGGGGGGTAGAGTTGTAACGACCCAAAATTTAGTATTCGTTATTTAATTATTTTATTATGCGAGGGCGTGATTTATAATTAAATTATTAAGCGGCGAATAATCATTTAGCGAGAACGTAAGTTAATGAGCGAGAAGTTATGTTGTTTGGGCCTTTGGGCGTGGAATAGGCATTGGGCCTAAGCCAAGTGGGCTTTGATCCATGAGAATAGAGAGAGCTATAAGTAGCAAGTCAAACCAATGAATAGTCTCATAAGTTGCAATTCTTGAGAAAGAGCAAGAGGAGGAGCTCATGAGGGAGAGGGAGAGCTCGTGGGAGAGAAAGAGAAGAGCAAGCTTGTGGATTCGTCGAGCTAAGGTATGAGAGTTAGATTACATATTCGTGAGTGATTCGGAAGAGGGGAGGATGTCGATTCCTCCATTCCCAAACTCTTTCCACTCTATTTTCTTGTGGGTTTTGTGGGTGATTTTCTTAATGGAAAATGGATTCTTTTGATCCTAACATGTGTAGTGAACTCATGGTAGATGAGGTAAACAACTTTGGGGAGTTGAAAATGGGAATATGTAGATGTTTGATCAATGATTTGCATGTTTATGCAACTTTGCTTATTTTGCAAGAAATTGGCATGATTTTGATTGTTTGATGTATTTGGATGTTTGGAAGGGATGATTAATGTTCCTTGATACCATATATGCTTGAATTAGCTGTTTATAAGAATTTATAACATGTCTAGATGGATTTTTGAGTGGATTCAAGGTTAAACCGCCTTAGAAACTCAAGAACAGATATTTCTGGTGTAGTTCGCTACGGATTCGCTACGGATTCGCTTAGCGAATAAGTTCGCTACGGCTTCGCTTAGCGAATAAGTTCGCTACCTGTTCGCTACAAGCTCGCTACCTGTTCGCCATGTACCTGCAACCCTCTGATGTAGTTCGCTACGGGTTCGCTACGGGTTCGCTACGGGTTCGCTACGGATTCGCTTAGCGAACAGCACTGTGACAGCAACTTTTTGATAATTGTTTTAAGTGCAATTAGGCACTTGTAACATGGTTTAAGGGTATCCTTACATGTTTGTTGATACATGTTGATGTTGTTAATACTTATTGTTAATCGTTATATGATTGATAAACGTGTATGCAATAAGTTGTAGCTTAAAGTGAGCAATGTGATGTTTTAGCATTAATTTGCAATGTTAAGGAAATGATGTGTGTTTTATGACATAAGTGTAAATGAAACTTTATGTGTATAAAAATGGTTATGCAGATAATTATCATGTGAATAATTATGATTTGAGTGATAGGATATTGTGTTATCCTAATGTGTTAGATGTTGGAATTGTGTTTCCGCATTCATAATGAGTAGCTTCGAGCTAGAAATATCATATTGATGATATGTGCAAACATACATGCATTCATGTATATATATGTTGAAATTGGAAACTTGGGTTCCAATAGATTTAAATGGATTTTTGAGTCCATAAGGAAGCCGAGGATCGGATTAGATGAATCCATAAGATCTAGAGCTGCTATCCAGCAGGATATAAAACTGTTTAACTTATCCATGAGGGATATGAAGGTTTGGTAAGTTCCGAACAATCCGGCAAGATGTAAAACTGCATAACTTATCCATGAGGGGTAAAAGGCAATTGGTACCACATGCATTAGTCGTGTCTAGGGATGACATGACATTGGATAATTGGCATTAGATGCATTAGGGTAAATGCACATGTATTTGATAATTGTTATGTGACATTATCTGATTGGATTGTAATGTGTTTTCCGTATGTGTTAAGCTTTGGTATTTACTAATTGTTTAATACTGTGATTGTTGCCATGTCTTGGTATATGAGTAGAGTCCGTCATGACTATAAAATGAACAAGTGTAGAGTCCGTCATGACTATAAAATGTACACTTTGGTAGTGTCCGAGAAGACGTGAAACTATATGATTGGTGTGTTTGTAAATGAATGATTAATTGGTAGTCGTATTCGACGATGTATGTGCGTGAGTTAGAAATGTATGATAGCGTGTGAAGTGTGTAGTATACTACTCACACTTATATTTATGTTTATGTTTTCTAACTCTCTGCTTTGTGTTAATTGCTGGACCTTTGGGGGTCCAGGTTGACAGGTTATGTGTTAGCCTCGTCCGAGTGCAATGGTGAAGCTCTGCTCTGATTGAGACACGGGAAAAAGGGGTTTTTATATGTATATGCATGTAGTCCTCTTAGTATACTCTGTTGGTCTTAAGCTTTCATTTGAAAAGTATCCGTTTTGTATAACTAATAACGTATCGTTCGATGCGAGGTTTTGTTTTTAGTTCATTCGAATATTCTACTAGATAAATGTATTAGTATTATCTTTGAATGAAGTTTGTGATATTCAAACCAGCGCTTTATAAATCAGATTTTCAATTTTTCCGCTGCGTATTTTCGAAAAAGATTTTATAAAGGCAGAGTTAATTAAATAACGGGTTTGGGTGTTACACGTATAGGATTGCATTACCGCCATCATTGGCGAATTTGCACGATGTTTTTCATGTATCACAGTTGCGCAAGTATGTGTCTGATCCGACACACGTGATTGAATCGGACGATGTTCAAGTGAGGGATGACTTGACCATTGAGACTGTGCCTTTGAGAATCGAAGGAAGAGAAGTGAAGAGGTTGAGAAACAAAGAGATTGCATCCGTGAAAGTCGTGTGGGGAGGACCGGCTGGTGAGAATGCGACGTGGGAGTTGGAAAGCAAGATGAGAGATTCTTATCCCGATCTGTTTCTAGGTAAATTCGAGGGCGAAATTCTTTTAAGGGGGTAGGATTGTAACGACCCATTTTTCGTATTCATATATTTTATTAAATGTTATTTTATTTATTAATTGGCTTTTATTATTTTAGTGGGCGACGAATAATTATTTAGCCGATCGTAAGTTATTAGGCGCGAGAACCTTTGTTTTGGGCTTATGGGCGTGAGAGGCAATGGGCCTAACCCATTTTGGGCTTGGTTCATGACAATAGAAGTAGTATAAGTAGCAAGTCAAACATATGAATAGTTTCACAATTCATTTCTTTGAGTTTGAGTGAGTAAGAGCAAGAGCAAAACCATAGAGCAAGGGCTAGGGTTTGATCAAGAGAGAAAGCTTGAGCAAGAGAAGGCTTGGATCATCACCAAACTTAAGGTAAGAGATTAGAATTCATGATTCTTGAGTGGCAAGGAGAGGGGAGATTGTCTATGTCTCCATTCCCGAACTCTCCCACTCAATTTCTTTTAGACTTTTGATTAAGCTTTTGTATGTGAGTGTGATGTTCTTCATCATCACTTTGTATGTGTTAATCACTAGCTAGATTTCATGATAAATATGTGTATGTTTGGATCATGTTGAGAAAGTTTATGAAAGTTACTTAAAACCCAAGAAATTGGCATGATTTTGATTATTAGAGGTATTTGGATGTTTGGAAGGGATGATTAATGTTCCTTGATACCATATATGTTTGGAATGACTGTTTATATGAATTTATAACATGTTTAGATGAATTTTTGAGTTGATTTAAGGTTAAACCGCCTTAGATAACTCAAGAACAGATATTCTGTTCTGGTGTGGTTCGCTAAGCGACCAGGAGTTCGCTGTAGCGAACAGGTTCGCTGAAGCTCGCCAATGCTCGCCATGAGCAGGTGACTTCCGGGTGAGGTTCGCGTAGGCTCGCTAAGCCTTCGCTCAGCGAATAGTTCGTTGAAGCTCGCCAATGCTCGCCATGAGCAGGTGACTTCCTGGAACGTGGTTCGCTATGTCTCGCTAAGGCTTCGCTTAGCGAAGGCCTCTGTGACAGCAATTCTTGTTGATGTTTATAAGTGTGATTAGGCACTTGTAACATGGTTTAAGAGTATCCTTACATGATTGTTGATACATGTTGATACTGTTAATGCTTATTGTTAATCGTTATATGATTGATAAACGTGTATGCAATAAGTTGTAGCTTAATGTGAGCAATGTTATGTTTTGGCATTAATTTGCAATGTTAAGTGAATGTGTTAGGATTGTGTTCCCGCATTCATAAAAGAGTAGCTTCGAGCTAGAGAATATCATATGGTTGATATGTGTATGCATACATGCATTCATGATTGTATGTGAACATTGGAAACTTGGGTTCCAATAACGAAAATGGATTATGTGTCCATAATGAAGCCGAGGATCGGATTAGATGAATCCATGAGTCCAGAGTTGCTATCCAACAGGATATAAAACTGTTTTGGCTTATCCAAGGGATATAAGATGGTTCGGTAAGTTCCGACATATCCAGCATGATATAAAACTGTTCTTGGTCCACCGTTGGTGAGACATCTTGGTACCACATGCATTTAGTTATGTCTAGGGATGGCATGACAGTGAATTAATTGGCATTAGATACCTTAGGGTAAATGCGCATATATTTGATAAATGGTACGTGACATGAATTGGTTGAATTGTGTTGAACTTTATTAATTGATAATCGTTTAGTGCGATGTTTTGGCGTGAGTTAGAATATGTATGATGTAGTTCGAAAGTGTAAGGTCTTTCTTATGCTCGTATGATATGCGATTATGTTTTCTAACTCTCTGCTTTGTGTTATTTGCTGGACCTTTGGGGGTTCAGATATTCAGGCTGAGGATTGTGCCGACGTTTAGACTGCTGTTCTAGCGTGGTGTTGAAGTACCTTTTGGTGAGGAGACTTAGCATAGATTACTCCTCTTAGTACTAGCTTTTGACTAGAGTTTGTAAATAGTAAATGCTCTGGTAATGTAACATCGAGTCGGGGTTTTCGCTTGGCTTTCATCGTATATCGGTGTTACCTTTTTGATATGCTAGTTATTGTATAAGTGACATCCTTAGGGATGAATATGGCTTATGGATATATATATATGTATATATATGCATGCTTGGTTAGTTTGAATCCGCTGTTGCTTTTCATGTTAAATTTCATGATGCTCTGTGTGTATGCTTGTGTTTTAATTACCGCGTGGCACTCTGCCTTTACACTTGTTGAAAAGCTTTTAAAATTACGTTTTTAAGGGTAGTATGGGTTAGGGTGTTACAGGCCATAAATTGGGAGAATTTTCATCTACTCAAAACTTCAGGAGGCATACAAAAAATGACACTAAATCTCGTCGTTGACCTTCGTTTTTCTAAGGTGAATTTATTTAATACGTATACAAACAAAATATCAGACTAGATCTCGTCACCTTCGTTTTTCTAAGGTGAATTTAATAAATAAACTTAAACTAAACCTGGGGGGGTTAATAAAAAAATGAAATTCAATATCTTCGTGAACCTCTTCTTTTCGCGGGGGAACTTCCATTTTCACATTTTTCAGCCAGTCACAATTGATATTTGTAAGATTTGGAATCTAGTTAGTACTAAGCTGATGAATAAGATGATGACTAGCGTTCGTAGTGAGGAATGCTTGATTATTTGGAAAATAGCCTCGGATTATGCACGTAGAATGAGATGAAATAGAGCTTATGCTCTAGGGTGTTTGCCATCTTATTATTTTTTTTTGAATTGCTTTATTCTGCAGCAGAAAATACTACTCACAATCATATATTTCAACCAACTAAGTTAATGAGTTATAATGAGTTATAAAGCTATATTTATATAGCTTTATAACTCATTGACTTAGTTATAAAGATATATAAATATATCTTTATATATATATATATATATAAAAAAGAAATAAATTAAAGTAGACAAATAAGACGTATCATTTTATATAGAGTAGTGAGGAATTATGGGACAAAAAATACATCCGCTCGGTTTCAGACTTGGTACAACTCAAAATCATGATTCTATTTGGTTTGCACAACCAAGAGATTATTCCGAGAATCTAAAAGAAGATAAAATAATACGAGATTGTATCAAGAATTATCTACAAAAAACAGTAAGAATAGCCTCTGGTGTCGAGGGAATTGGACGAATAAAGATTAAAAAAAGAATCGATGTGATTCAAATCTATGTAGGACTTTCACCAAAGTTATTCACAGAGTGGGAGCCTCGAAGAAGAATCGAAGAATTACAGACTAATGTACAAAAAAAACTTAATTGTGTGAACCGAAAAATCAAGATTGCAATTACAAGAATTCAAAATGTTTATAGAGACCCTAATATTCTTGCAGAATTTATAGCTGTACAATTAAAGAAAAGAATTTCGTTTCGTAAAGCAATCCAACAAGCTATTGAATTAGCTGAACAGGCAGGTACAAAAGGAGTTCAAGTACAAATTTCGGGACGTATCGACGGAAAAGAAATTGCACGTGTCGAATGGTTCAGAGAAGGTAGGGTTCCTCTACAAACCATTCGAGCTAAAATGGATTATTGTTCCTATCCAGTTCGAACTATTTATGGGGTATTGGGAATCAAAGTTTGGATAGTTCTAAACAACGACTAATAAAATAAAATTTTCCTTCTATATTAAGGTTCCATCTTTTGCTAAAAAAAAAATGACGAATTCTTACTACACGCTTATTCCTAAAGAAGAAATGACAAATTTTATAAGATTGAATAAAAAAATGAATTATTTTATAGTGAAGGAATTGCTATGCTTAGTGTGTGACTCGTTGGTTTTTTTGAGAGTGGTTAAATTTCTACAAAAATTCGTAGAATTTATTACTAAAGAATTAATAACCTACTCATCGCTTCCCATTATCTGGATATAAAGAACTACGTGGTGATAGAATTGAATTATAGCAACTGAAATAAAAAAGAATGTGATTATTAGTTGTAAAGCAATAAGAATATACAGATAAATGAAGGGGTGAAAGAAAGATAGAAAAAAAGATATCTTGGATATAGAATTCTACTATGTAAAGGTCTATGGGTCATCTTATAAAAGGTAGTGTAATAAAGCATTCATATTCAAAATTCATCCATATATGGATGAATATATTCCTAGAATAAACGAATCAAGAGCCGCGAATCAATAAAACTGAGAAGGTTGATTCAACAAAAAAAGAATCAAATAAATAAGAAAATTTTTTAAAAATGAAATCTTATTAATATTAAAAAGGCTCCATTATAGAATTTAGACCTAACCATAAATCGAAAAGCGATGGGAACGACGAAACCTGTGAATACCTAAGATTATATTAAAATGAAAAATCTTACCGATTCATTAGATGGGATGGCGGAAGAAACTAAGAATTCATTTTTTTTAGGAGTTGTGGACTAACCCAACATTAAATCTTAAATTTTTAATGAGAGAGTAAATATTCGCCCGCGAAAATGTGGATTTTTTTAATTTCGAAATATGAGAAATTAGATACGGATAGCGAAAATGGTCTATAAGAATCCATATTTCGTTATATATCAAAGCAAGATATAAAAATTTCTACTAGATCCACCGTTTACTTCTTGACCTAAATCTTTCTTGGAAAAGTCGATTGTATAAGATGCCTCATCGTCTCCCGGCACTAAAAAAGGGACCTTGGGAACTCCAATTGGCATAAAAAAGAAAAAAAGAAAATGCAAGAAGATGCAGTTGTCTATCTTACTTTGCTTTGGTGTGAGAACGTTATATATTATTTTCATTATTATTTTCAATTAATTATAGGTGAAATATTTTTCAGTCGATTTATTCGCGAGGAGCCGTATGAGGTGAAAATCTCATGTACGGTTCTGTAATAGAGATGGAATTGAGAAACAACCATCAACTATAACCCCAAAAGAACCAGATTCCGTAAACACCATCGAGGAAGAATGAAAGGAAAAGCCTATCGAGGTAATAAAATTTGCTTCGGAAAATATGCTCTTCAGGCACTTGAGCCCGCTTGGATCACATCTAGACAAATAGAAGCAGGGCGACGGGCAATGTCACGAAATGTTCGCCGGGGTGGAAAAATATGGGTACGTATATTTCCAGACAAACTTGTTACAGTAAGACCTACAGAAACGCGTATGGGTTCGGGAAAAGGATCTCCCGAATATTGGGTAGCTGTCGTTAAACCCGGCAAAATACTTTATGAAATGGGAGGGGTCCCTGAAAATATAGCTAGAAAGGCTATTTCAATAGCGGCATCCAAAATGCCTATACGAACTCAATTCATTCTTTCTGAATAATCATTTAGAACGAAAGAGATCTTTAGTATGAAAAAAGTGGCAATTGTAGGTTTCTTTTTTTTTTTGAACACAGAATATTTTTTTTATTTCAACTTTTTGACTGAAAGATAAAAAAAAAAATGATATGATTCAACCTCAAACTTATTTAAATGTAGCCGATAATAGCGGAGCCCGCGAATTGATGTGTATTCGAATCATAGGAGCTAGTAATCGACGGTATGCTTATATTGGTGACATTGTTGTTGCTGTAATCAAAAAAGCCGTACCAAATTCATCTTTAGAAAGATCAGAAGTGATCAGAGCTGTAATTGTACGTACTTGTAAAGAACTCAAACGTAGTAATGGTATAATAATAAAGTATGATGATAATGCGGCGGTTCTCGTTGATAAAGAAGGAAATCCAAAAGGAACTCGAATTTTTTCCGCAATAGCCCGAGAATTGAGACAGTTAAATTTTACTAAAATAGTTTCATTAGCACCCGAGGTATTATAATACGAGATTGTGATATCGATATATTATTTATCACTTGAATGAATAGGAAGGAAATATATATATATTCAAAATAAAAATTCGAATTCAGAATTCTATCTATTTTTTTTTACAAATAGAATTCTGAATTCGTATTCCGTATAAGATTATCTATATAGTTTATAACAAGTTTAGCATTTAGATCGTTCATTTTTAGCCCATTCCTTTTTGATTTGGTAGTTCGACCGCGAAACTTCTTTGTTTCTGTATTTCCGGAATATGAGTGTGTGACTTGTTATAATTGATCCTATTGATAGTACAGAACATAAAATAGATACGTCATCTTCTCTTGATAGAGATGGCTTTACCCCGTCAGATATTTATTCGAGTATCTGGAGCATGGAATATAGAAAAGAAATAGATTCTTAAAGTATTAGAACTATGATAATAGGTCATTCGTTCATTTTCTTTCTATCTTTTTTTTTTTGTTTTTAAATATTCTATATTATATATTTACATTATCCTAATTAGAATAATATTTTCTATACAGACTAGAGTATTATTATATTCTCCTATTCAATATTAGATATTTTATTGAATCAAAAAATAAAAAATCAAAAAAAAAACGCGAGCACGTTGATTATATCGAAAGTAAGGAGCAATAATCGATCATGTGTAAAGATACTATCGCTGATATACTAACCTTGATACGCAATGCTGACAGGAATGGAAAAAGAATAGTTCAACTACCACGTACTAATATTATCGAACTCATTGTGAGAATTCTTGTACAAGAGGGTCTTGTTGAAAACGTCAGAAAACATCGAGAAAGCAAAAAAGACTTTTATGTTTTAACTCTACGGTATAGAAGAAATAGGAAAAGATCGTATAAAACTTTTTTAAATTTAAAAAGGATCAGTACACCAGGTCTACGAATCTATTCTAACTATCAACAAATTCCGAGAGTTTTAGGAGGAATGGGAATTGTAATTCTTTCTACTTCTAGGGGTATAATGACAGATCGAGAGGCTAGATTAGAAAGAATCGGCGGAGAAGTTTTATGTTATATATGGTAATGATAATTTTGCCCATATTCGAATTCTATGAAAAACTTCGATACATTATTGTGAATGGAGTAGAGAAAAAACAGATTTCTAATATTACTCTCGATACATTAGTGAATGTGTGAAGAGGATTTAACTAGAATAGAAATAAAAATTCATGAAGATTTCATTTAATTAATTACTGAATCACTTCTGAGGGTATGTTCCAGGTTGCTTTAGAGAAATAGAATAAAAATGAGATTCTAGTCTATGTTTCAAAAAAAATTCGACGTACTTTATGGATACGACCGGTAAGGGAAAAAATCGAAGTATAAGTCACTTAATTTAATTAGACTATTTTGTAACTTCAACCTGTTTTTTAGGAAAAACACGTTGAAGTTAAAAATGTAAGGAAACCCTATTTTCTTCCAATATATAGATTCAGCATTAAGTTTAAATTAAGGAGTTCAAAATATGAAAGTAAGAGCCTCTGTTCGTAAAATTTGTGAAAAATGTCGATTGATCCGCAGGCGAGGTCGAATTATAGTAATTTGTTCCAATCCAAAACATAAACAAAGACAAGGATAATATTTTCACAAAAGCTTTCTATTAAAAAGAAAGTACCGAATGCAAATAAAAAAAAATGATAATAAAATTCAATTTTCTTATCTATTTTCTTAATTAAATACTAAATCATAAAAAAATAATAATTTAGATTCTATATTCCAATCTAGTCTATAGTTATAAGTATTATAATTAATATTATTGCTTACTGCTTGATATTTCAAAAATGGTATTCTATATTAATCGAATTATAGAATACAATAGCATAGAATAGAATAAGTAGTTAGAAAATAGTAAAGAATCCGTTTTTGACAGGAAATGGATATATCCATATATTTCGAACTTATATTTTTTAAAATAATAAAAAATGGCAAAATTTATACGAAAAATTGGTTCACGTAAAAACGGACGTATTGGTTCGCGCAAGCATCCTCGTAAAATACATAGGGGGGTTATTTATGTTCAAGCTAGTTTCAACAATACCATTGTGACTGTTACAGATCTACGAGGTCGGGCGATTTCTTGGTCCTCTGCCGGTTCATGTGGATTCAAAGGTTCACGAAGGAGTACACCGTTTGCCGCTCAAACCGTAGCAGGAAATGCTATTCGACCAGTAGTCGCTCAAGGCATGAAACGAGCAGAAGTCATGATAAAAGGTCCCGGTCCAGGAAGAGATGCGGCATTAAGAGCTATTTTAAGAAGTGGTATACGATTAAAGTTTCTACGGGATGTAACACCTCTGCCACATAATGGATGTAGGGCTCCTAAAAAAAGACGTATATAAAACTATAAATAAACATTCAAGAAAGATATTTCAAGAGAAATAAACAATTAAATCACGAGTTTAATAAAAATATATTACTATGATTCGAGAAAAAGTAAAAGTATCAACTCAGACACTACAGTGGAAGTGTGTTGAATCAAGGGTAGACAGTAAGCGTCTTTATTATGGACGCTTTATTCTGTCTCCACTTATGAAAGGTCAAGCAGATACAATAGGCATTGCAATGCGAAGAATTTTGCTCGGAGAAATAGAGGGAACATGTATCACACGTGCAAAATCTGAGAAAATACCACATGAATATTCTACCATAGTAGGTATTCAAGAATCAATACATGAAATTTTAATGAATTTGAAAGAAATTGTATTGAGAAGTAATCTGTATGGAACTCGAGACGCGTCCATTTGTTTCAAAGGTCCTGGATATGTAACAGCTCAAGACATTATTTTACCACCTTCGGTGGAAATCGTGGATAATACACAACATATAGCTAACCTAACAGAACCTATTAATTTGTGTATTGAATTACAAATTGAGAGGAAGCGGGGATATCGTATAAAAACAATAGACAACATTCAAGATGGAAGTTATACTATAGATGCCGTATTCATGCCTGTTAGAAATGCAAATCATAGTATTCATTCTTATGTGAACGGTAATGAAAAACAAGAGATACTCTTTGTAACGACCCATTTTTCGTATTCATATATTTTATTAAATGTTATTTTATTTATTAATTGGCTTTTATTATTTTAGTGGGCGACGAATAATTATTTAGCCGAACGTAAGTTATTAGACGCGAGAACCTTTGTTTTGGGCTTATGGGCGTGAGAGGTATGGGCCTAAGCCAATTGGGCTTGGTTCATGACCATGGAAAGTAGTATAAGTAACAAGTCAAACATATGAATAGTATTACAATTCATTTCTTTGAGTTTTGAGTGAGTAGAGCAAGAGCAAAACCATAGAGCTAAGCTAGGGTTTGATCAAGAGAGAAAGCTTGAGCAAGAGAAGGCTTGGATCATCACCAAACTTAAGGTAAGAGATTAGAATTCATGATTCTTGAGTGATAAGGAGAGGGGAGATTGTCTATGTCTCCGTTCCCGAACTCTCCCACTCAATTTCTTTTAGACTTTTGATAAGCTTTTGTATGTGAGTGTGATGTTCTTCATCATCACTTTGTATGTGTTAATCACTAGCTAGATTTCATGATAAATATGTGTATGTTTGGATCATGTTGAGAAAGTTTATGAAAGTTACTTAAAACCCAAGAAATTGACATGATTTTGATTATTAGAGGTATTTGGATGTTTGGAAGGGATGATTAATGTTCCTTGATACCATATATGTTTGGAATGGCTGTTTATATGAATTTATAACATGTTTGGATGAATTTTTGAGTTGATTTAAGGTTAAACCGCCTTAGATAACTCAAGAACAGATATTCTGTTCTGGTGTGGTTCGCTAAGCGACCAGGAGTTCGCTGTAGCGAACAGGTTCGCTGAAGCTCGCCAATGCTCGCCATGAGCAGGTGACTTCCGGGTGAGGTTCGCGTAGGCTCGCTAAGCCTTCGCTCAGCGAATAGTTCGTTGAAGCTCGCCAATGCTCGCCATGAGCAGGTGACTTCCTGGAACGTGGTTCGCTATGTCTCGCTAAGGCTTCGCTTAGCGAAGGCCTCTGTGACAGCAATTTTGTTGATGTTTGTAAGTGTATTTAGGCACTTGTAAAATGGTTTAAGAGTATCCTTACATGATTGTTGATACATGTTGATACTGTTAATGCTTATTGTTAATCGTTATATGATTGATAAACGTGTATGCAATAAGTTGTAGCTTAATGTGAGCAATGTTATGTTTTGGCATTAATTTGCAATGTTAAGTGAATGTGTTAGGATTGTGTTCCCGCATTCATAAAAGAGTAGCTTCGAGCTAGAGAATATCATATGGTTGATATGTGTATGCATACATGCATTCATGATTGTATGTGAACATTGGAAACTTGGGTTCCAATAACGAAAATGGATTATGTGTCCATAATGAAGCCGAGGATCGGATTAGATGAATCCATGAGTCCGGAGTTGCTATCCAACAGGATATAAAACTGTGTTGGCTTATCCAAGGGAGATAAGATGGTTCGGTAAGTTCCGACATATCCAGCATGATATAAAACTGTTCTTGGTCCACCGTTGGTGTGACATCTTGGTACCACATGCATTTAGTTATGTCTAGGGATGGCATGACAGTGAATTAATTGGCATTAGATACCTTAGGGTAAATGCGCATATATTTGGTAAATGGTACGTGACATTAGTTGGTTGAAATGTGTTGAACTTTATTAATTGATAATCGTTTAGTGCGATGTTTTGGCGTGAGTTAGAATATGTATGATGTAGTTCGAAAGTGTAAGGTCTTTCTTATGCTCGTATGATATGCGATTATGTTTTCTAACTCTCTGCTTTGTGTTATTTGCTGGACCTTTGGGGGTTCAGATATTCAGGCTGAGGATTGTGCCGACGTTTAGACTGCTGTTTTAGCGTGGTGTTGAAGTACCTTTTGGTGAGGAGACTTAGAATAGATTACTCCTCTTAGTACTAGCTTTTGACTAGAGTTTGTAAATAGTAAATGCTCTGGTAATGTAACATCGAGTCGGGGATTACGCTTGGATTTCATCGTATATCGGTGTTACCTTTTGATATGCTAGTTATTGTATAAGTGACATCCTTAGGGATGAATATGGCTTATGTATATATATATATGTATATATATGCATGCTTGGTTTGATTGGAATCCGCTGTTGCTTTTCATGTTAAATTTCATGATGCTCTGTGTGTATGCTTGTGTTTTAATTACCGCGTGGCACTCTGCCTTTACACTTGTTGAAAAGTTTTTAAAATTACGTTTTTAAGGGTAGTATGGGTTAGGGTGTTACAATAGTGGTATCAGAGCAGGTCGGTTCGTGTGAACCAATTAGGAC
This sequence comes from Trifolium pratense, assembly GCF_020283565.1. Lineage (NCBI taxonomy): Eukaryota > Viridiplantae > Streptophyta > Magnoliopsida > Fabales > Fabaceae > Trifolium > Trifolium pratense. Next base: position 33,214,572 of record NC_060065.1, read on the forward strand.
TTTTCTTTTCCCCGTATGAGCATGTGTAGGGAACACTGTTAGTACTTTCTAACGTCTAGTTGTGATTCGTTCAGGAATCATGGCTGCTGCGAGAACGAATGCTCAGATTGCGGAGGCTTTGGCCGCACTCACCAACATAGTGGTTAGAGATCATCAACCTGGAAGAGAGGTAGAGATGAGGTTGGAACGGTTCATGAAGCAGAAACCGCCAACATTTACCGGAGGTTACAACCCGGATGGAGCTCACAAGTGGCTGGAGGAACTTGAAATAATTTTTGAAGCAATGGATTGTTCCGAGGAAGGGAAGACAACCCTTGGGACATATGTGTTGCGTGAGGAAGCGAACGTGTGGTGGAAGAACGCCAAGTTGAGGCTAGGACCCGGTGGTATGGCTATACCATGGGCAATGTTTAAAAGAGAATTTTTGGTTAAGTATTTTCCTGTGGATGTGAAGAATAAGAAGGTGGTGGAATTCATGGAGTTGAAACAGGGAAATATGACGGTAGCTGACTATGCCGTCAAGTTTGAGACTTTGTGTGCGTTTAGCCCGCATTACAACACTATGGAAGCGGAGAACGACAAGTGTGTGAAGTTTGAAAGTGGTCTACGTCCAGACATTAAGCATATGATTGGATTTTCACAGATAAGGGATTTTGCGACCCTTGTGAACAAGAGTAGGATTTGTGATGAGGATGGTAGAGCTAAGGTGAACTACTACAAGGCTGCGAATGACCGAAAAGGGAAAGGACAAGAGCGCGGAAAACCTTATGACAACCGCGGTAAAGGGAATACAAGTGGTGGTAAGAAGCCGGTGAATGGAAGTTGTTACAACTGTGGAGAAAGGGGTCATATGTCTTATGATTGCCCGAAGAAAGGAGATAGATGTAAGAATTGTGGAAAGCTGGGCCACAAGACCGAAGTGTGTAGGACAAAAGTGGTGTGTTTCAACTGTGGTGAGGAAGGCCACAAGAGTCCGACTTGTAAGAAGCCCAAGAAGGTGATGGGCAAGGTGTTTGCTTTGAGTGGAGAGGATGCTAGCCTTGAGGACAATCTCATTAGAGGTACGTGTTTCATCTATGACACTCCTTTAATTGCGATTATAGATACGGGAGCGACGCATTCTTTTATTTCTTTGGATTGTGCGAAGCGTCTTAGTATTCCTTTAACGGATATGATGGGTAGGATGGAAATAGAAACTCCTGCAAATGGTTCAGTGATTACCCGACAAGTATGTCGTAACTGCCCCGTAACCATTTTTGGTAGGCATTTTGGTATGGATTTAGTGTGTATTCCACTTAGTGGTATGGATGTGATTTTTGGTATGAATTGGTTAATCTTCAACCGAATTCATATCAACTGTCGTGAGAAGGCCGTTGTTTTTCCGAAGCCGGAGGAGAACTTGCATTTGATGAGCGGGAAGGAAGTATCGGAAGCGTTGAAAGAACATGCCGAGATGTTCATGATGTTTGCATCATTGAAGCTCGAAGGAGGAGTTAAGATAGAAGAGTTACCGATCGTTTGTGAATTCCCAGATGTGTTTCCGGATGACATATCTGACGTGCCTCCAAAGCGAGAGGTAGAGTTTTCTATCGACCTAGTACCTGGAACTAGTCCGATATCGATGGCGCCGTATTGAATGTCAGCGTCAGAGTTGAATGAGTTGAAGAAGCAACTTGAAGAGCTGCTTGAGAAGAGGTTTGTTCGACCGAGTGTTTCGCCATGGGGAGCGCCGGTATTGCTTGTGAAGAAGAAAGATGGAAGCATGAGATTATGTATAGACTATCGTCAGTTGAACAAAGTGACGATCAAGAATAGATATCCACTTCCGAGGATAGATGATTTGATGGATCAACTAGTTGGAGCTTGCGTGTTTAGTAAGATAGATTTGAGATCTGGATACCATCAGATTAGAGTGAAGACGGAAGACATACCTAAGACTGCATTTAGGACGAGGTATGGGCACTACGAGTATTCAGTTATGCCGTTTGGTGTGACCAATGCACCTGGAGTTTTCATGGAGTATATGAACCGAATTTTCCATTCATTTTTGGATAGATTCGTGGTGGTGTTCATTGACGACATTTTGATTTACTCAAAATCCGAGGAAGAGCACGAAGAGCACTTGAGGATTGTTTTGCAAGTCTTGAAGGAGAAGAAGTTGTATGCCAAGTTGTCGAAGTGTGATTTTTGGATGAAAGAGGTGAGTTTCCTAGGGCATATAATTTCAAGTGGAGGAATCGCGGTAGATCCTGCGAAGGTTGAAGCTGTGTCACAGTGGGGAACGCCGGAATCTGTTTCAGAGATTAGAAGTTTCCTTGGTTTAGCCGGTTATTATAGAAGATTCATCGAAGGTTTTTCGAAGTTGGCTTTACCGTTAACCAAGTTGACGAGGAAAGATCAAGCGTTTGTTTGGGATGGTATTTGTGAGAAGAGTTTCCAAGAGCTCAAGAGAAGATTGACTACTGCACCCGTGTTGATTTTACCTGATGCCAAAGAGTCGTTCGTCGTGTATTGCGATGCTTCGAAGTTAGGACTTGGTGGAGTGCTTATGCAAGGGGGTAATGTGGTAGCATATGCTTCAAGGCAACTGAAGGTTCACGAGAGGAACTATCCAACGCATGATTTGGAGTTAGCCGCAGTGGTGTTTGCTTTGAAAGTGTGGAGACACTACTTGTATGGATCGAGGTTTGAAGTGTTTAGTGATCACAAGAGTCTGAAGTACTTATTCGACCAGAAGGAGTTGAATATGAGGCAACGTAGATGGCTCGAATTCTTAAATGACTACGATTTTGAATTGAGTTATCACCCCGGAAAAGCCAATGTGGTGGCCGATGCATTAAGTAGGAAAACTTTGCATATGTCATCATTGATGGTGAAAGAGTTAGAGTTGATTGAAGAATTCCGAGACTTGAGTCTTGTGTGCGAGGTTACTTCTACAAGTGTGAAGCTTGGAATGTTGAGATTGACGAATCCTTTTCTTGAAGATATTAAAGAACGCCAGAAATCGGATAAGAAATTGATGGAGAAGATGATACTCATCAATGAAGGCAAGGAGACCAATATCAAGATTGACGAAAGTGGAGTCATGAGATTTCACGGAAGAGTTTGTGTACCGGATGTACCCGAATTGAAAAGAATGATCATGGAAGAAGGTCACAGAAGTGGTTTGAGTATTCATCCTGGAGTAACCAAGATGTATCAGGATTTGAGGAAGTTGTTTTGGTGGCCGGGAATGAAGAGGCAAATTTCTGAATTTGTTTATTCATGCTTAACTTGTCAGAAATCGAAGATTGAGCATCAGAAGCCGTTTGGTTTGTTACAACCAATGTTTATACCCGAATGGAAATGGGACAGCATTGCAATGGATTTTGTGGGAGGTTTACCGAAGACCAAGAAAAGTAACGAGGTGATTTGGGTAGTGGTAGATCGTCTGACGAAGTGTGCTCACTTCATTGCTATCAGGAAAGGTACTTTGGTGCCTAAGTTGGCCGAGATTTATGTGGAGCAGATTGTGAAGCTACATGGTATTCCAACAAGTATTATTTCGGATAGAGATCCGAGATTTACTTCTAGATTTTGGGAAAGCTTGCAAGAAGCTTTAGGAACGAAGTTGAGGTTGAGTTCAGCTTATCATCCTCAAACAGATGGTCAGTCGGAGAGGACGATACAATCCTTAGAGGATTTGTTGAGAGCTTGTGTTTTGGAGCAAAACGTGAATTGGGATTCTTGTTTGCCGTTGGTAGAGTTTACATACAACAACAGTTACCATTCTAGTATCGGAATGGCACCGTTTGAGGCTTTGTATGGGAGAAGGTGTAGGACACCTCTGTGTTGGTATGAAACTGGAGAAGGTGCAATTCTTGGACCAGAGATTGTACAAGAAACAACAGAGAAGATTCGGATGATTCGTGAGAAGATGAAAACATCTCAGAGTCGACAGAAGAGTTATCATGATAAGAGGAGGAAGGACATTGAATTCCAAGAAGGGGATCATGTATTCCTACGAGTTACATCGACTACTGGAGTAGGACGTGCGTTGAAGTCAAGGAAGTTGACGTCGAGGTTTATTGGGCCGTTTGAGATTTTGAAGCGAGTTGGGAAAGTTGCGTATAGGATTGCATTACCGCCATCATTGGCGAATTTGCACGATGTTTTTCATGTATCACAGTTGCGCAAGTATGTGTCTGATCCGACACACGTGATTGAATCGGACGATGTTCAAGTGAGGGATGACTTGACCATTGAGACTGTGCCTTTGAGAATCGAAGGAAGAGAAGTGAAGAGGTTGAGAAACAAAGAGATTGCATCCGTGAAAGTCGTGTGGGGAGGACCGGCTGGTGAGAATGCGACGTGGGAGTTGGAAAGCAAGATGAGAGATTCTTATCCCGATCTGTTTCTAGGTAATTTCGAGGGCGAAATTCTTTTAAGGGGGGTAGGATTGTAACGACCCATTTTTCGTATTCATATATTTTATTAAATGTTATTTTATTTATTAATTGGCTTTTATTATTTTAGTGGGCGACGAATAATTATTTAGCCGAACGTAAGTTATTAGACGCGAGAACCTTTGTTTTGGGCTTATGGGCGTGAGAGGTATGGGCCTAAGCCAATTGGGCTTGGTTCATGACCATGGAAAGTAGTATAAGTAACAAGTCAAACATATGAATAGTATTACAATTCATTTCTTTGAGTTTTGAGTGAGTAGAGCAAGAGCAAAACCATAGAGCTAAGCTAGGGTTTGATCAAGAGAGAAAGCTTGAGCAAGAGAAGGCTTGGATCATCACCAAACTTAAGGTAAGAGATTAGAATTCATGATTCTTGAGTGATAAGGAGAGGGGAGATTGTCTATGTCTCCGTTCCCGAACTCTCCCACTCAATTTCTTTTAGACTTTTGATAAGCTTTTGTATGTGAGTGTGATGTTCTTCATCATCACTTTGTATGTGTTAATCACTAGCTAGATTTCATGATAAATATGTGTATGTTTGGATCATGTTGAGAAAGTTTATGAAAGTTACTTAAAACCCAAGAAATTGACATGATTTTGATTATTAGAGGTATTTGGATGTTTGGAAGGGATGATTAATGTTCCTTGATACCATATATGTTTGGAATGGCTGTTTATATGAATTTATAACATGTTTGGATGAATTTTTGAGTTGATTTAAGGTTAAACCGCCTTAGATAACTCAAGAACAGATATTCTGTTCTGGTGTGGTTCGCTAAGCGACCAGGAGTTCGCTGTAGCGAACAGGTTCGCTGAAGCTCGCCAATGCTCGCCATGAGCAGGTGACTTCCGGGTGAGGTTCGCGTAGGCTCGCTAAGCCTTCGCTCAGCGAATAGTTCGTTGAAGCTCGCAATGCTCGCCATGAGCAGGTGACTTCCTGGAACGTGGTTCGCTATGTCTCGCTAAGGCTTCGCTTAGCGAAGGCCTCTGTGACAGCAATTTTGTTGATGTTTGTAAGTGTATTTAGGCACTTGTAAAATGGTTTAAGAGTATCCTTACATGATTGTTGATACATGTTGATACTGTTAATGCTTATTGTTAATCGTTATATGATTGATAAACGTGTATGCAATAAGTTGTAGCTTAATGTGAGCAATGTTATGTTTTGGCATTAATTTGCAATGTTAAGTGAATGTGTTAGGATTGTGTTCCCGCATTCATAAAAGAGTAGCTTCGAGCTAGAGAATATCATATGGTTGATATGTGTATGCATACATGCATTCATGATTGTATGTGAACATTGGAAACTTGGGTTCCAATAACGAAAATGGATTATGTGTCCATAATGAAGCCGAGGATCGGATTAGATGAATCCATGAGTCCGGAGTTGCTATCCAACAGGATATAAAACTGTGTTGGCTTATCCAAGGGAGATAAGATGGTTCGGTAAGTTCCGACATATCCAGCATGATATAAAACTGTTCTTGGTCCACCGTTGGTGTGACATCTTGGTACCACATGCATTTAGTTATGTCTAGGGATGGCATGACAGTGAATTAATTGGCATTAGATACCTTAGGGTAAATGCGCATATATTTGGTAAATGGTACGTGACATTAGTTGGTTGAAATGTGTTGAACTTTATTAATTGATAATCGTTTAGTGCGATGTTTTGGCGTGAGTTAGAATATGTATGATGTAGTTCGAAAGTGTAAGGTCTTTCTTATGCTCGTATGATATGCGATTATGTTTTCTAACTCTCTGCTTTGTGTTATTTGCTGGACCTTTGGGGGTTCAGATATTCAGGCTGAGGATTGTGCCGACGTTTAGACTGCTGTTTTAGCGTGGTGTTGAAGTACCTTTTGGTGAGGAGACTTAGAATAGATTACTCCTCTTAGTACTAGCTTTTGACTAGAGTTTGTAAATAGTAAATGCTCTGGTAATGTAACATCGAGTCGGGGATTACGCTTGGATTTCATCGTATATCGGTGTTACCTTTTGATATGCTAGTTATTGTATAAGTGACATCCTTAGGGATGAATATGGCTTATGTATATATATATGTATATATATGCATGCTTGGTTTGATTGGAATCCGCTGTTGCTTTTCATGTTAAATTTCATGATGCTCTGTGTGTATGCTTGTGTTTTAATTACCGCGTGGCACTCTGCCTTTACACTTGTTGAAAAGTTTTTAAAATTACGTTTTTAAGGGTAGTATGGGTTAGGGTGTTACACTCTTTCTCGAAATATGGACAAATGGAAGTTTAACCCCTAAGGAAGCACTTTATGAAGCCTCCCGGAATTTGATTGATTTGTTTATTCCTTTTTTACACGCAGAAGAAGAAAACTTGAATTTTGAAAACAATCAACACAAAGTTACTTTACCCCTTTTTACTTTTCATGATAGATTAGTTAAGGATAAACTAAGGAAAAAAAAAAGAAATTGGATTGAAATCCATTTTTATTGACCAATTAGAATTGCCTCCCAGGATCTATAATTGTCTTAAAAAGTCTGATATACATACATTATTGGAACTTTTGAATAAGAGTCAAGAAGACCTTATGAAAATTGAACATTTTCGCGTAGAAGATGTTCAAAATATATTAAACATTTTACAAATCGACAAGCATTTTGCATAAATTTGCAATCCACTGGATTTTTTTTTCATCTTTCATTAAAAAAAAGAAAGGTAGACATGGGTATAGGAAAATGGTTATTCCTTGCCCCCTTTATTCCACTATTTTCTATGTTAATTTCTATATTTCTATATTAAAGAAAAAAAATTGGAATAGAGAATCCATACCAAAGTTGGAATAGTGGTATCTATTTTTATCTCAAACATTGAGGTCAGTAACATTGATGAACTTGATAAGGGTGCGGAAAGAGAGGGATTCGAACCCTCGGTAAACAAAAAGCCTACATAGCAGTTCCAATGCTACGCCTTGAACCACTCGGCCATCTCTCCTACATAATGATTATGTCCCTAAACCAAGTCAATAGCGAGGCATTCTTATTCCATTTGCGTAGGCGCACTCAATTAATTTAATTGAAACTAAAAAAAAGAAAGAAATTATTTTTTTTTTTAAACCCTTACTTCGAGGCCTGCCGTAGGATAAAGTAATTTGATTAACTAGAACTTTCACCCATGCGGTGCATGGGTCTAATTAGGTGTAATATGTAACAATAAAAAATAAAATACAAAAATTCTAAGAGCATTTTCAATAAGAGTAGTATATGGAATTTCATAGACTAATTATTCTATATTTGTTTATGTGCTTATTTTATATTTTATATATTTTTTAAATAATTTTTGAACCCCATCGTTTTGTTTACTTATTAAAAAAAATTGCTGATAACTAAAGGTTAAAAAATTGATGATAATTAAAGGTTAAAAAAAATAAATTAAAGACGTAATCAATAGCGAGGCATTCTTATTCCATTTGCGTAGGCGCACTCAATTAATTTAATTGAAACTAAAAAAAAGAAAGAAATTTTTTTTTTTTTTAAACCCTTACTTCGAGGCCTGCCGTAGGATAAAGTAATTTGATTAATAAGTCCATTTTTACGTTATCTCGTACTGTATTGTATAATTCCTTTGTTTGGGGATTCTTTTATCACGCGATAAAAAAAAACGAAATTATAGAATGGATTGCTACCCATGACTAGATCTCGGATAAATGGAAATTTTATTGATAAGACCTTTACCATTGTAGCCAACATCTTATTACGAATAATTCCGACAACTTCTGGAGAAAGGGAGGCATTCACTTATTACAGAGATGGTGCGATTTGATTCTTTTTTTTTTTACCGATCTCAGTCTTAGGAGAAAAATACATAAACCGTTAATTTTGACGGGTCTCAATAACATATCAATGATTTTCAGTTTTTTTTAAAAAAAATTATGGATGATCTATACGATATAAACTTTTCATCCAACGGTGAATTTTGTAAAATTCGTATTCGTTATAGTATTTTCGAGACTTGTGCATGGTGCACAACTTGAGACACTTGTGCACCATAGACTTTGCCCCAAATACATATGTTATTTAATGAATGAATATAAAAAATGAGTTGTTTTTTATAAAAAAAAAATGATCGGAGGGAGTAATACTCTACATCAGAAGAAAAAAAATTGTTTTTTAAATCTATTATATTACGAGTTCAGATTTGAACTCTTATAGACTTATATTACCTCTGTTTCAAGCTTTTTGACTAATTCACATAAATTAAGAAGTGTAATTAACTTTGTGTAAAAATTTATAATTATGAATAAGTTTACAAAATTATTTTTCATTGATGATATGAGAAATATAAATTACTAAATTAAAAAAAGAGAAAGTAATAAATAGTTAAGAATATAAGAGAAAAAAATAATATTAAATATTTCATTTTTTTCTTATACCAATTATTTGCTTAAGTGTCCATAATACATAATAAAGTCAGTTAGAATCTAAAACCACATTGGTTGTTGCCTACGTAACTAGGAAAGAGATTGACTAGTAACAAAAGTTCATAAAAGAGATTTAATGAAAGAAAAAAAAGTTCATAAAAGAGATTAAAGGGTAATAAATATAATTTTTCTAGATACTTAAGTGGGAAAAAAAATTAAAATCGAAATTGTATAATTTGTATTTTTAACACAAGATATACCAATGATGAAAAATAAAGCACATGTTCGATTGTTGATTAGCAAAATTAGCATGAGCATAGAAATTAGAATTGATGACTCCATCCATTGGACTCACACTACATAACAAAATTCATGTCAAAGTGAAACTTGATCTTGAAGGCTGCGCATCTCTCTGTTCACCAACCCCATTTCTTTTACAAAATTGACCTATAGAGTAAGAAATTTATAAACTCTTCACGATAAATGGCACATTAGAGTCAGAGTGATGTAAATTGACAAAGATGTCTCTTCCACGATTATTAAGAAATATACAGTATTGGAAATATGTTGTGTATATAATTACTTTCCTATGTTACCTTGATTCTATAGTTATGTACTTTAATGTATAGAATAAATTAGATCCCATTGATTGTGGATCACGTCTGTCATGAGCTAGAATTAGTGTAGAATCTTCTTGTATATGTATTATATATATCAAGCAAATGATCAATAAAAAGATATACACATAATATATCACCTTTACATTGTTCTTTTAGATGGCATCAGAGCACGATCTAGAAACAAAAATAACATCACCTCAAAAACAACCAAATAGCAGTAGCAACAATTCAAATAACACCAGTTCCAGTCTCAAAAACAATAACAACAGTTCTGATATGGATTCCTCAAATCCATACTATATCCATCCTTCAGATCATCCTGGTCATTTGCTTGTCCCAACAAAATTGAATGGTACCAATTACCCATCATGGAGTATATCGATGATCCATGCCCTCACAGCCAAAAACAAAATAGGCTTTATCAATGGATCCAACAAAGCACCATCTGAAATTGATCAATCTGCAGAATATGCTCTATGGAATCGGTGTAACAGCATGATTTTATCATGGCTCACCCATTCTGTAGAACCCGATTTAGCTAAGGGAGTCATTCATGCCAAAACTGCGCAACAGGTTTGGGAAGATTTTAAAGATCAGTTTTCACAGAAGAATGCTCCAGCAATATATCGGATTCAAAAGTCCTTGGCCTCTTTATCCCAAGGAACCATGGCTGCCTCAACCTACTTTACAAAAATCAAAGGTCTTTGGGATGAATTAGAAACATACCGTACTCTTCCTACTTGCAACCAGATGAAAGCACATGATGAACAAAGGGAAGAAGATCGCTTGATGCAATTTCTCATGGGTCTTAATGATACCTACAGCACTGTTCGCACCAACATTCTCATGATGTCGCCGTTACCCAATGTGCGGCAGGCCTACTCTCTAGTCATTCAAGATGAGACACAGCGCCAAATGTCTTCCGAAACAACGGAGAATTTCTCCATTGCTGCTGCAGCCAACAGTCATTCAAACAACTTCTCCAACAAGCATTTCAAAAACAAGCATTGTGAACACTGTAATAGAGATGGCCACACAATTATCGAATGTCGAACTCTAAAATTTCATTGTGATTTCTGCAATAGGGATGGACACACAGAGGATCAATGCAGGATTAAAAACAGAACATGGGGTTCGAAAAACATGGGAAATCAGAGCAATAGACAAAATCAATCACAGCAGCGACAAGTTGGGTCTCGAAGCGCTGCATCCAGATCTTCCCCTGCTGCAAACGCAGCGGAATCTTCACAAACTGCATGTGAGTTATCTGCAGAACAACTTCAGCAACTTGCCCGCGCATTGAATATGATGTCTTCAAACAATACCTCTGGTAATAGCGATGTTTATGCAAATGCTGCAGGTCTGTCTCTTTTCTCTAATGCTTCAATTAATTCTGTATTCACTAAGCCTTGGATATTGGACAGTGGAGCTACCGATCATATCACATCTGATTCTACATTTCTTTCTATAACAAAATTTCCATCCATACCTTCTGTCAATTTACCTACTGGGTCTTCCGCTCCAATCACATCTATTGGAGACATGTCATTTAATTCCAATATAACCTTAAAAAATGTTTTGTGTGTTCCTTCATTTCGGTTAAATTTGATGTCTGTTAGCAAGCTCACCAAATCTCTGAATTGTTGCGTCATTTTGTTTCCTGACTTTTGTGTGTTGCAGGACTTGGCTACGGGGAAGATGATTGGCTCGGGTGAACAATGTGGTGGTCTTTATTACATGTCCCCATTACAAAGAATGCCTGTCTCTCATCAAGTTTCTCAGCCCTCAAATATATGGCACATGCGACTTGGTCACCCATCTATATCTCGTCTCAAATTATGTTCTCCTTTATTGTCTCCAAATAACATAGCATCTTTTGAGAATAATTGTAATGTTTGCCCTATGGCTAAACAAACTAGAATTCCTTTTCCTTTAAGCACTATATCAACTAATGCTCCTTTTGATTTGTTACATTGTGATATTTGGGGTCCTCATAAAATTCCCACACATTCAGGAGCACGTTTTTTTTTAACTATTGTTGATGATTTTACAAGATGCACATGGGTATTTCTTATGCGATACAAATCAGATTCTCAAAATATTTTGAAATCCTTCATTAATTTTGCTTATACCCAATTTCAAGCGTCTGTTAAAACAATTAGAGTTGACAATGGTTCTGAATTCATGTCGATGAGAGAATTCTTTCAATCTCATGGGATAGAACATCAACGAACTTGTGTGTACACACCACAACAAAATGGAGTTGTGGAACGCAAGCATCGTCATATTCTAGTTGTAGCACGAGCACTACTATTTCATTCTCATCTACCTCTTGAATTTTGGGGTGAATGTGTATTGACCGCTGTTTACCTTATAAACCGTTTACCATCTCCATTATTATCCAACAAATCACCTTTTGAATTATTATACAATAAGCCCCCATCACTTGATCACTTGAGGGTATTTGGTTGCTTATGTTATGCTACTATTGTCCACCCTACACATAAATTTGATCCTCGTGCAAAAAGGGGTATATTTGTTGGATATCCCACTGGTCAAAAAGGTTATAAGATTTATGATCCCGAGACAAAGACTTTCTTTGTGAGTCGTGATGTCAAATTCTGTGAAACCAATTTTCCTTCCATTCCAAACACATCTGAACCCAACCTAATTTCATCTCATCCTTCATATGAGGCCATTGATGATTTGCCTTCCCCTACATCATCTCATCATCAATCGCAACAAACCGATATACCTTCTACACATGAGCCAAATTCTCCTTCACACATAACTACCGAAACATCTTCCGCTGCCTCACCTATAGTTGAACCAACTCCACTTACTACCCACACAACAGACCCTCCAACCCCCTTCATTCCCCAAGTTCGGAAGTCTGTACGTGATAAGCACCCCCCGATATGGCATAACGACTACCACATGTCCACACAAGTCAATAAAACTCCCTCAGAGCCAACTTCTGGGTCAGGTACTCGGTATCCTCTTTCACATTACCTTTCATACTCACGCATTTCTTCTTCAAATTGTGCTTTTTTTGGCTAACATTACAGCCCATAGAGAACCACAATCCTATGATCAAGCTGTCCATGATCCACTTTGGCAGGATGCAATGAATGCAGAATTAGAAGCATTAGAACAAAACAACACATGGAGCCTTGTACCTCTTCCTTCTGGTCATAAGCCTATTGGTTGCAAATGGGTGTACAAAATAAAATACAAATCGGATGGTACGATAGAGCGCTACAAGGCACGCCTTGTTGCTAAGGGATACACTCAAGTTGAAGGAATTGACTATCAAGAAACTTTTTCACCTACTGCCAAGGTCACTACTCTTCGCTGCCTTCTCACTGTTGCAGCTGCTCGTAATTGGTTCATACACCAATTAGATGTGCAAAACGCCTTTCTTCATGGCGATTTACATGAGTTAGTGTACATGGAGCCTCCACCTGGTCTTCGCCGACAGGGGGAGAACGTTGTATGTCGGCTCAATAAGTCACTCTATGGACTCAAACAAGCATCAAGGAATTGGTTCTCTACTTTTTCTGAAGTCATTCAAAAGGCTGGTTACCAACAATCAAAGGCCGACTACTCCCTCTTCACCAAATCCCAAGGTACTTCATTCACAGCTGTTCTTATTTATGTTGATGACATACTTCTCACAGGAAATGATCTTCAAGAAATGAAACGCCTTAAAGAGTTTCTTCTCAAGCGTTTCCGTATTAAAGATCTTGGAAATTTGAAATATTTTTTGGGCATTGAGTTTTCTCGTTCCAAGAAAGGCATCTTCATGTCTCAAAGAAAATATGCTCTAGACATTTTACAAGATTCAGGACTGACAGGCGCTCGCCCCGATAAATTTCCAATGGAACAAAATTTGAAACTAACTCCCACAGATGGAGTGGTGCTAAATGATCCAACCAAATATAGAAGGCTTGTTGGTAGGCTAATTTACCTTACTGTCACAAGACCTGACATTGTATATTATGTCCAAACATTGAGTCAATTCATGCACGAGCCAAGAAAGCCTCATTGGGATGCTGCATTGAGAGTCCTCAGATACATCAAAGGCACACCTGGACAAGGCTTGCTATTTTCATCTACTAATGACCTTACCTTAAAGGCCTTTTGTGATTCAGATTGGGGAGGTTGTCATGCCACTAGAAGATCTGTTACAGGATTTTGCCTTTTCCTTGGGAATTCTCTCATCTCATGGAAATCTAAGAAACAAGTTGTTGTCTCTAGATCATCAGCCGAATCTGAATATCGAGCCATGGCTAATACATGCTTGGAGTTGACATGGCTACGGTTTATATTACAAGATTTGAAAGTCTCACAAAATACTCCAACACCATTATTTTGTGACAACCAGGCAGCTCTACACATTGCGGCTAATCCTGTATTTCATGAGCGTACAAAACATATTGAAATAGATTGTCATATAGTACGGGAAAAACTACAGGCTGGAATAATCAATCCTTCTTATGTGCCAACACGATTCCAGTTAGCAGATGTGTTTACAAAAGCTTTGGGAAAAGATCAATTTGTGACATTGCGCAGCAAGTTGGGACTTCACGATATTCACTCACCAACTTGAGGGGGAGTATTAAGAAATATACAGTATTGGAAATATGTTGTGTATATAATTACTTTCCTATGTTACCTTGATTCTATAGTTATGTACTTTAATGTATAGAATAAATTAGATCCCATTGATTGTGGATCACGTCTGTCATGAGCTAGAATTAGTGTAGAATCTTCTTGTATATGTATTATATATATCAAGCAAATGATCAATAAAAAGATATACACATAATATATCACCTTTACATTGTTCTTTTAGAACGATGGTATTTTGCCAATTTATTATAGAAAAATATTATGTGAACAAACAACGGATAAAAATACGATAAAATGCACTGTTTGACTTTTTTATTAATTTTTTGAGTTGCTCGATGTGCGTACATAGAGTGGATGATATACGATGTTGCATTTTTGTCCCTTGTTATACCAATAACGTGAAAAAATTTACACTTACATTCAATTAAATATTTTTGTGTTGCTATTTTTTTAGATTAATTTTTTAAATATTTCTACAAATATGACATTTACTACATTTAGAAACTTTAATAGTAAAATAATATATTTTGGGTAAAAAAATAAAATATTTTAATTTACTTAGAGAAATTGTAAAAATAAAGAAAGCTAAAGAGAGTAAGAAAAGCGTGAAAAAATTTCTTCATCCGTATAATAATGATGATGATAACGGATGATGCATGATTGTAGCAATAATCCAATGTTGTTTGTTTTATTTTTTTCTTTTTAGAAACAATATTGACACTTGAACATGGACGATTTTATGGCTAGGTTCATTCAAAAAGTGTCTAATTAAGCCTACATTCATTTTACACTTTACAACTGAAAAAATCCTCCACCGTTCCTTATCTCTTCAACTACTACAGTATTCATCAATTATGTATAAATATGACAACATTTTCATCTTCATATATCATCATATATGTGAACACCATTTCAACATTCAAACTACATATAGTAATCAAATTAGACACTACACATAGTATATAATATACTTCTATTCATCTATAGATCACATTGTTTGCATATTCTTAGTGGTGTCACAACACCAATGATATTTCAGAGAGTAATGGAGGCATTTGATGCTGATGTGGCACTAGCACGTGGGAAGCGCTGCAGTGAGAGCAGCGGAAGCGAGCACTCACCTGAGAGTTCAACTGATTTGTCTGATCTCGTGTTGTCTTTTATGGAAGACAACGAGAGATCGGAGAAAAAAGATGATGTTTTTCATCGCGGAGATCGCGATGAAGAAGATGTTGAAAAAATTGGTGAATGGTGTGATGACGAGAAAAATGAAATGTTGAAGGAGTTGTTTGGTGAGAATGAAGATGTTGATGAGGACGAAAGAGATGCTAAAGAAATTATTAGGAAGGAAGTTGAGGTTGCAATCGGAGAATTTATTGGAAGTGATTCGATTGTTGATGGATTCAAACGCTGGTTGATGTCTCAGTTAAGGGATAAAGGTTTTGATGCTGGTGAGTACTAATTACTTATGAATAGTTTGTTAGTAGTTAATTATTGATTTTATTATAGTTGATTCCAAAATTTGAAAATAGTTGTTTGTAAAAAATTACCCCTTACTTACACCTATGATATTAGTGTGTTTGGTTTTACGTCAACAAAATTTAATTTTGAATGTAAATTGATTTATGTTTCTTTGTTTAGGGTTGTGCAAAACCAAATGGGAGAAAAAGGGAAAATTAACTGCCGGTGACTATGAGTACATTGATATCAATATGTCTGGAAAACGTTACGTAATTGAAGTTTCACTAGCTGCTGAATTCAAAATAGCTCGTCCAACAAATCAATATTCATCCTTGCTAAATATTTTTCCAAGAATTTATGTTGGTAAAATGGAAGAACTCAAAAGAATTGTGAGATTAATGTGCTCTGCAATTAAAGGGTCTATGAAAAAAATGGACCTACACATACCACCATGGAGAAGAAATTTGTACATGCAAACAAAGTGGTTTAGTTCTTACAAAAGAACAACTAATGCAGTTGCAACTAAAAATGCAACATCTTCACATTTTTCAGCTGAGTCATTTTTTCCTGAAAAATTTATGGGGTTTGAAGCAAGGCATGTGAAAGCATATAATTGTAGGGATGATTATGTTGGGATTAATAATGGGTTTAGAATTGGGAACTTGACTGCTGCATTAAATTCTGATAACTTTGGATTGTGATCATAGTTCTTTTTATTTGTTCTATTTTGTATAGAAGTGTTTTTGATGAGTGGTAGTGTTAGGTGCTTAGCATAGAGAAGGGCACAAAATGTGCTAGAGAACAAATTTCTCTAAGCATAGCTATGATATAATTTTTGCAGGCAATTAAGGTTCATTGTTAGCAATTGATTATTTTGTTTGTTTAAAATAAGTATTGTGAAATACTGAAATATATTGTAAACGTAGGATTGTTTCCTTGGCAAGGATCAATAGAGACTTCATGCATAAATAAAATATCCAGATGTTACCTATTTATTTTTCAAAGTTTTGCAAATTGGTATCTATATTTTTTTTTATTTGGTATCTATATTTTTTTGACAAAGTTTAAGAATGAAAAATATTATACTTTATGCAAACTAAAAAGGAAATGAAATAAAAAAAAAAAATCAATCAAAGCATTTGAATTGTATAGGATTCTATATATCACTGTAAGTTTGGTCATATGTATCGTTAAAAATGAAGTCTGATGGCCTTTTATAAGTGACAGAAAAGTAAACTCTCACTTAGCGATGGAACAGTGCGCTTAGCGATGGAGATTTCTTCACCCGGAAGTATTTTAGCCGCCACAGCTCGCTTAGCGACCGACTGACTTGAACATTCTGCCATTTTCTCGCTGGGAGCTCGCTAAGCGAGACTGACAACAACTTGATTTTCTACATTTTCCGACAGCTTGCATCACTTTTTCTGTCGCTTTGTCGTCACTTTGCCAGCAACTCATACTAAAACTCTTTATCTTTTCATTCGAAAATTCATTAAATCCAATTTTACCTACAAAAAGTGTTGGAATTAGATAGAAATAACATAATTGACTAACTTACTAATTAAAACTAATATTTACAACTTGTTGGGTTTTTTTATATGAAATTACTTTTAAAAAAAAAGTCAATAAGTGCCTAAAATACACACACACACACACACACGTAAAATTACAATTTTTTGGCACTTATCAATAATTATAAAAAAAAAATTAGTAGCCTACATATCAATTTCCTCTCTTATGAGTCGATTAAAAAGTTCACTTCTCTTTTTTCACATATACATTAAGGATCGTATCGAAGACAAGGGGGACATCTCAAGTATAAAAAAAATATGTCAAAAATTTAGGTCCAATAAAAAATAAATAATTAGGGGTCTATTATGCCCAACAAAAACTACCAAAATTCTTAATTTTGCCCATCGCTTCTTATTCTCTCTCGACATACGTATTATTTTATCAACTATCAAATAAATTTTTTGGTACAATAATACTTGATATATTTGATAATTGATGAGTTGATACTTTTGATACAATAATACTTGATATAGTTGATAATTGATGAGTTGATACTTGATACAATTATGTGTTTCAATAATCAAATTTTCTCTTGTAATACTCTCTCACAAATTGCATGTCTGTACTTCTCTTCTACTCACAATTTTGCTTGTATCAACACATACTCATCATCTTCCCCTAGTTTTTTCTAGGAAAGTCTGCAAGTAATCAATCATTCCTAGTTTTCTCTTATTTTTTTCCTCTTCTATGCGATTTTCAATCTTCTTTGTTTTTATTCAAGCTGTGCGATTTTCTGATCAATTGAAAGTGTTGTAAATTTCTTTGTCAAATGTGTTCAAAATACTTGAGGTTGTCAAAGCCATAGATTCTGATCATACATTAAGGTTAATATGGAAAAATCATAATGAGCAAGTAGGGGGCGGATTCACAGTCCAGCGCATGTCTGGGTACTTGCCACAGAGAAAAACACCAAAACGCCAATAAAATACCAAAGTGACACATCAAAAGTAACGTTGTACTGTAACAATGTAATCTTTGAAAATGATTATGAAGTTCTGTTGGAAGACATCAAAAGTGGAATGATGATTTTAAGTTTCTAGAATTTTTTCTATGTTGTCGTTATTTAAAATTTTGAAGTCAGTTTTCTTGCTTTACCATAGAGAGCATACAAACTCACAAATTCAAAGCTTAAATGAGTTTAGTCACAGCCTTTTTAGTTTCAAAATTTTGATCCATCAATGATTTCAATCAATTTTAGTCCATAAAAAAATAGTTCCCAATTGTTAAGGGCATTCAAAAAACTAGTCCCATTAAAAAAAAATACTACATCATTTTTTAAATCGAAAACAACGGTCAAGAAATTATGTTGTTCATTGATCAATTTTTTCTGAAATCAAATTTACTTCTAAGATATGTTGGCAACATTAGACGCAAGCTACTTAAAAATAAAAGCATATTGCTTGGAAAGTTACCCTTTTTATAAGAGAAAGGTCTTCGAAAAAAGCCAATTCACATGCTTTTATCTTTCTTCTTCCTTTCTCAGATCAATCAAAAACAGAGTAAACAAAATTGAAAAACAAAAAATTAAAAAAAATTAAAAAAAAAATGTGAGAAACTCGGTAAGCAGATTTATTGACAGAGAAAAGAATCTCACAATAACCGGCCAGTAAGCTTCTTCGATTTAATATAGCTACAGCCACAATGGCAAATTCAAGATTAAGGGTATTGGTTTTTTGTTACCACCCTTTTTCTCGGTACAATGTAGCATCGTTTCAATAACATCAACAACAGAAAAAACTTAATAATAATCAAAGAAAACAATGTTTATGTTGATTGATTGTGAAATTTGAAAGATTAATAGTGTGCTTGTTTGAATGAATATTCTGAGTGAATTTTCAATTCTATCAACAAAACAGTGTATTGCTCAGATTCAAACTTCACTGAAATCTTCATACATAAATTCGAAGAAATTGAAGAAATTTGAGATCTGTGTTAGATTTTAGATTTCAGCCGTAAAACCCTAAACCTAAAATGATGAGATTGATATGAGGGATGGATGAGTATTTATAATCGAAGTGTGGATCTGAGGTTAGGAAATAAACGTATCGTGGCCGTTTGTTTTAGACTGGATCGGATGGATATGAAGGGGTGGTGGTACAAATAAGATTTGGTCAAATTGTAAATTGGGTAATTCTAGTATCTAGTAGCTTATAATCTGGTTTATCATGGGGCATTGTTGAGCACCGTTAGATGTGTTATTATTTTATACAATAATTTTTTATATTTAATTTTAAAAAATTTGTAATTAATTTTTTGTGTATTTGCTTCTACAATAGAGAAAAGGTGATTTTCTTAAAAGATAGAAAAATGAATTTAGTGTAACTTAATCATAAGTGATTTTTAAAAATAAAAATAGTGAATTATATTTCAACTTTTGAGTCAAAGATCTAAATATCGACTAACATTATAAAATCAAATAAATAAGTTGAAAAATTGAGCTCTTGTAAAAGAAAATCAATACAAATTATCGACCACACTTATTCACGTTGTGAGAGAAAGGTGCAATGAAAGCACCATGATAATCACCAAGAATACATCCACAAAAAGTCTTACTAGAGATCGGACAAACGTTCTATCAATTTTTTTTGTATTATCAGTAGAATAAACTAATGCAAGTTCATCAAATAGTTATTGAGAAAATCATTATAAATGTGAGAAGACAGCCAGCATCATATATAATTCAAAATTTCAATTTAATTTCCGTAATTTTTTCACTATCAAATTTAGTCTTACAAACAAAAAACACTATATTAGCCCTCACATTTTTATAAAGTAAAAAAAATTAGTCCTTAATTAATCATAGTTGATGACCAATTTATTCTTGTTTGAAAATATCATAACTAATATAGGTATTATGTTTTTGTTAAAGTTTTTCTATAACAAGTAGCATGGCTAGAAATTTCACCTTTAAAACGGATAAATGAAATATCCGGGGTTCAAACTTTAATTCCTATGTTTATAACGTTATATCTTACCAACTGAGTTTAACTCACGAAGACTCGTTAAAGACTTTATTAGCTCAAGAGAAAATTATGAGGATGAAATTGAATATTCACTCAAATAAATATAAAAACTACTACTAATAATAATAATAATAAAATAATAATTTTTATATATATATATAATAATAATAATAACAATAATAATAATAATTTCATAAAAGATTAGGAGTATAATAATTTAATGGGTCTTGTTAACATGTGCCCTTAGGGCACATGTTAAGATATACCAAAATAGAAATTTAACATTTAATGATGCAAGAAATTTAATGCTCAAAAAGTCAAAATGCACAAATTAGCATTTAATAATTTCTATTTTTGCTTCCTTAACATGTGCCTTAAGGGCACAATTTAACATTCTCCTAATTTAATTTCAGATTAGTTGTTATAAAATAAAAATTCATTCCTCTTTATTATAAAAAAAAAAAAAAATCATACAGTAAAAGACACTTCAACTAGTAATCTTTAGAGAGAGAAAGAGAGGGTTTTTGCAGAGAGAGTGAGATAGAGAGTTCGAAAACGAAATATCCAAAAATAATTGAAAAACAAAAACAAAAATTCTATCATTGTTAAAGGTGGATCGGAGTCTCAGGCAGTCGTCGGAAAGCAGATCCGGTTAGTTAAGATGGAAGGAGTTGGGGCCCGACTGGGGCGGTCCTCGACCCGTTACGGACCGGCAACGGTTTTCACCGGACCGGTCAGAAAATGGAAGAAGAAATGGGTTCACGTTCCACCTTCTTCTAATGCTTCCTCCAATTCCAACAACAACACCAATCACAATAACGCTTCCAATAATAACGGTTCTCATCTTCTTCTTTATAAGTGGACTCCTATTACTCAAAGCCAGAACAACGCTACCAGTAACGGTAATGTTAAGGGCGCGCCAACTGAGCCAGTTGAAGAGCCTCCCCGGAGGAAATTTAAATATATTCCGGTATTTCAATTTACAATGCACTCCTTTTATTTATTCTGTTTATTTATGTTCTCACTTTATCTTAGGGTTTTATTGGATTCGATGAATTCATAGGGTATTATTAGTGTAATTGGAATTCATATTTATTTATAGACTATGAAGCACAGACACCGATAATAATTCGAGAAAATGACATAATTCAATATAATTATGTGTGTACGTGTCGTTGTGAGACACAACAATTTATGGACTATCAAGCACGGACACCGAACACTGACATTGAACGTTGACACTGATGATAATTTGAGAAAATGACATAATCAGATGCGTATGTGTCGGTGTCGGACACCGAGATGTGTCCAACACTGAGATTGTACATGGTAATTTTGAGTTATGGTTGCTGTAGATTTATTATCTCTTAAAATATGTTTTTTTTATAATGGAAATTAAAAAGAATGGTGAAAATATAATGGAAATTAAAAAGAATGGTGAAAAGGAAGATAAAATGTGTGAGGAATCTTGATTTTTTTAGTTCAGTGTTTGGTAAGATACTGAAATGTCTTTTTGGCGGCTTTCCGAATGACAAAGTATAGGAACAAATTGGTTTTTGGTTATCTTTGCGGTACTAGGGTTATAAGTTGGTGTACACAACTAGAATCAGGAACAAGATTTATGATTCTTCATAAGTTGGTCTATGAGTTAGATGAAACTAAAATCAGGAACAAGGTTTATCATTCTTTGTTTAAGAAATGGAATTTGACTCTAGCATGGATGTATCGAGATGGAAATATGGATGCCTTGTGGTGAAAGGTGTTGAGTGCCGCAGTGACAAAATAAAGACAACTGATGAGAATCCCTATAAAAAATGGTGGGAGTTTTTGTTCGAGGATAGGGTGTGAAATATAATCTATGATAAGTGCAAGTTTGCAACTTGTATGATGAATAAAAGAACAACTCTAGTGCTGAAAGTGGCATGATTCAAATATCGGAATAAAATCTCTATGAAAACGTCCTATAGAACGAAAATCAAGAGTGTTGGAGGGAGATGGATTATTTTGGTGGAAATGGAAGGGAATGATATCTTTATGTAGTGGTTTGTAGCCCTAGACAGAGTCTAATGGAAAAAGAGGATCCATTCGCATTCGGCAAAGATACTGATATCTTCCAAATTATTCTTCCATAATTTGTTATTGTCTTGTTCATGCGGAGTTACTGATCTCTCCATTGTGTTGGTATATGGTAATTTTTTAATGAGTCATGCCATTCATCGCGAGAGAAATATCACAAAGTGATCACGAAATAGATTTAGCCAATAAAATCAACTGCTGGCCTGAAAACACGGGTAAATTGGATGTAGTTTATATGAGATGTTAATCACTAATTAACTTACGTGTTGTTGGCCCGGAAAACATGGGGTAAGTGGATGTGTGATTTATGAGGGAATAATATTCATTAACTGATTCGTGAGTCGCGACAAGTAGCAATTCCCTTTTTTAATACATCATTACATCTTTATGATAGATTACTGGTCTCAGTTTCTGAACAGTGCAATATTATAATTTCATTTCCTAACAAATGCTGTAGGATTGTTGATTGATCATCCTGGATAATCTGTTTTTGTCTGGTCTATTGTTATATTACACAATATTGTATTTAGTGATAAGACAAATATAATTGTACAATACTACAATTAACTGTAAATCCTCAATTTAGCCCCTAAAGCCTAAAGGATTAGCAATATCAATTTAGTCCTCAAATGTCACGAAGTTGATCGGTAAGCAGTAAGTTTTGGGCTATTTAATGTCAAGAGGCATTAATCAAGGACCAAATTGATATTCTGAAAATCTGGAGGATCAGAATGGGGCATGGGGTTCTGTCTACTTTTAATAATCCTGATGCATTTGAGTTTGTTAGATCTAAAAATAGCGGTTTTCCGCTGCATTGCTGATAGGATTTGAAATTGAGGGATTTAGTAGCATGCTGCCTTGTCAACGTAGGAGGGTGCTGTTTGGCACATCATGCTAGAAGGTCTTGGTTTGAATAGAGTGCTACACGTGTTCTGTTTGTCATTTCCTCTTAGAATCTTTTCCTGCCAGTGCAGAATTACTGTAATTTATGTCTCAATTTCGGGTACGCCTTGAACTTGAATTGGTATTAATGCAATTTTTAGCCGTTCGAAAAAAAGATTTTGTTTCCTACACGGATGATATGATACCTAACCCTTGGAATTGTTCTGTGTTGTACTGTGGTGAATTTTTACTTTTTTGGCTTAATTAAATATGTGGTCCCTTATGTTTGTTTATTTTAAGTTTCAATTTGGTCCCTTAAGTTTAAAAAGTTTCAATTTAGTCCTTTTAGTCAAATTTCTGTTTAAATCATCCTTGTAAGTAATAAATTTGCATACTGGACAACTTAGGAGGGTGTCAAGTGGAAGTTTTAGATGAAATTAACTCAAAATTTAACAAAAAATAGACAAAATTAACTCAAAATTTAATAAAAAGGACCAACTTAAGTTTACATAAGTAACATAAGGGACCAAATTGAAACTTTTAAAACATAGAGGACCATCTTGAAATCTAAAATAAAGATAAGGGACCAAATATGGAATTAAGCCTACTTTTTTAGACAGTGTTTGGCATGTGGACAGAACATAATGGAATGTTATGTTTTGTTCTCTTTGGTCCTCACACTTCACCAATCCTTTTCGTGGAATTAAAATTAAAACATACCATTTTTAAACTTCATTTCCAATTGTATTTTAGGTTTAACTATACATTTGGTCCCTTACGTTTATTTTAGGTTTCAATTTGGTCCCTTACGTTTAAAACGTGTCAATTTGGTCCCTTACGTTTAAAAATGTCACGTGGCTAACATTTCAAATTTGTCCCTTGGCATATCCATCATCTACCGTTGATAAAAAATGCCATATATGATTATCATACACCCTCCCACACTGAATAATAAACATATCTCCCACACCATTGCAACTTGCAAGACCTTCCTGCAACCTCATTACTTCCGTTGCAACAATCAAACCATATACACAAATAAATAACAAAGAAGAACAAATCAAGAGCAATCAATGATTAATTTTTCGATTTGGTAGAAAACTTATTTTTTAGATCTGCAATCATTTTGAGACTGGGTTATGACCTGCAACTTTTTTAGATATGCAATCAATGAATAATTCCAGCTCGGAACTGAGGGAACAATTAATGATTAATCATGTTGGATTTTTTTATGTTTGATTTGAGTTGAATTGAATTTGTTAATCATTCTTGTTGCAGTTCTTTGGGTACAATTTCGTTATTCATGTTGGATTTTTTTATGTTTGATTTGAGTTGAATTGAATTCATTAATCATTCTTGTTGCAGTTCTTTGGGTACAATTTCGTTAATCATGTTGGATTTTTTTATGTTTGATTTGAGTTGAATTGAATTCATTAATCATTCTTGTTGCAGTTCTTTGGGTACAATTTCGTTAATCATGTTGGATTTTTTATGCAATTTCTTTAGATCTGTGATTTTAGCATAAATTGGGTTTTTGTGATTTTTTATATTTGACTTTAGATATGCAATTGTTTTTGTTTGGGTTGTTGTGGTAGAGATTTTAGTGGTGTTGGTAGAGAGAAGAAGATGATGGGGGCGGTGGTGTTGAGTGAAGGAGATGATGAGATGATCTCATAATCCAGTGTAGGGTAGTCCATGATAATCATACATAGTCCTTGTGTTTTAAACGGTGTTAGTATAAAAATTGACGGAAAGGACTAACTAAATGTAACGGAGGAAACGTATGGGACCAAATTGATACGTTTTAAACGTAAGGGACCAAATTAAAACCTAAAATAAACGTAAGGGACCAAATGTATAGTTAAGCCTTTATTTTACTTAGTAAAACATCAAACATATTTGTTCCATCATTGCTTAGCACACTTATCAACATTAGTACCCTACTCTAGTGTTTCCGTCGGTAAATTACACTTATCTTGGATGTGGCTTCAACTGGCTCGTGCAAACTTCAATGGTGTTCGTTATGTTCCCCACAAATACATTTGTTGGTCATCAGGTGGAATCTACCACTCTGAGCTATAATAAGAATCATCCTGAATATCTAAAGTAATTTTGTTCCCCGTGGTCTAGTCTGGTCTGGTGTGCCTTGTTCTGCCTGGAACTTTAAGTCATCTTTGTTACACTTTCACATTTCTACCATGATAATTCATTTCAGTGTTCGTCATTTTGATGCTGATTATCTGGATGGGTGATGATAAATTAGTAAGTTATAAATGGTATGTAGATTGGGAAGGTGTGGTGGTAATCTGGACTGTCTAATGATGTAGGTTGCTGTACTAGAGGAACAGAAAAATGAGGCTACAGAAGTTGATGAGGTTGCTGAAAAGGTTGAAGACGAACCTAATCCAGTAGAGGCCGATTCAAGTGCAGCAGAACCAACTAGCAAGAATGAGACTTTGGATGAAAAACCTGATATAAATGATGTCCCAATGGAAGAAAGCGAGGTAAACACTTGCTCATCTCTTCATTTACTTCATGTTTATTTACATACCAATGTGTTTTTCTAGAATGTAATAACTGCAGCTCATACTCTATAGAATGCTCACAACCCACATAGATTGATAAAAAAGAACTGATTTTGCAGTTATAATTAGGACAGGACATGCTGGATTTGATTAAAATTTCTGTTTTTTCATTGATATAATAATTTGTTTCTTTTCAAAGTTTGAATGACAGGAAATGATGAAAAAACACTAAAATGTTGCTTTCACCATTTCTTGGACTCATTTGACATTAAGAATAAATTGAAGATAATGAGATATATTGTGATTATCAATGATGACATGTTTTCTTAAACTAAATGGTTCTTAAGAAAGCTTATTTGTCATAAATAATCGCAAGTTCGCAACATATCTTCCTATGACTGTTTGAAGTTTTGGGGCATTGTCCTCAACTTTCTCAATGTATTCTGTTTGTTGTGTTGGGGATCATTAGATTGATACCTTAGTTTTTCTTTTCCCTCTTTGTTCTTGTTTCAACTTGATAAAAAAAAAAAACTAAATGGTTCTTGTCTGTCAATTTGGACTTTGGGCAAGTTTTATAGTTCAAGTAAGCATTACACAATTTGAAAATTTGTAGTTTGAAATTATATCATGTAAACAGTAATCTACATGTCTCAAAATTGTCGTACTTGTTACCAACTCAATTGAAGTCCACAGCAGTATCTAGCGAGATATTTGTTCTAATTTCTTTATATTAACTTCATTATGTATAATGATGACTTTATATTTCAGCCTCAGGACAAAAATCAAGTAGTACGCCAAGATCTCAATGAAAGTTTGGATTTGAGTCTGGGTTTGACATCACATGATGAGGACCATGACTCTGATTCAAAAACTAATCAAACGACAGATGGCCAGTGACGCAAGGTGAACTCAAGTGGTACTGAGATATGAACAGGGTGGCCTCGTGATTCTTAGTGATTCGGTCTTTATCCTGATGGAAGTGAATTTTCACCCTGGCTAGATGTTCACTCCCTGGCTGGTTTAGGTTGGATTGTTGTAGTGGCATATCCCCATTGTATGTTTTTATTATTATTCAGTGTCCTTGCTGGTCTAATCTGAATATGTATTGCAAGAACATATGGTATACATTTTCCCAATCATTGGGCAGAATATTGTTCCAGATACTCATTTAGACAGAATATTCTGGACTCCGAAGCTACAGTCATGTTTAGCTGAAATAGATTATTTTTGATGATTATTTTTTCAAAAAAGTTCAAATAACTTTACTGATGAAATTGTACTGTTAGTGTCTTATATCCCGGTTACAGTTTAACTTTTGTGCTATTTGAATTGTGCTTTTTACTAATATTGCCTTAAATCAGATATAGCCATAAACATTATAGAGAATTCATCAACAAAAGTGATGAAATATTTGTTGCCAACCAGTAATAAGTGATAACACATCAAAGGGTCCACAAATGTCAGAGTAAACTACATTCAAACACTTCACTGGATCTCCTCATAAGTAGGCTATTCTTGAAAGTTGATCTGGAACTGCTTGCCTATTAAGCAAACTATGCAAGTATCTACTGGAGCCACAATCTTTGGCATGCCTAACACCATGCCTTTTGAATTTAGCTGACATAAGCTTTTGAAATTCAAATGTCCATACCTCTTGTGCCATAGCTTTCTCTTTTAATCTTCAATTGTTGCTGCAAGATAATTAGTTTCTACTGCTTTGATTATATTCTTAAAGGTCCTATTCTTGCTTTGTGTTGGTTTCCCTAGGAATTGACCACACACTCATCAAATTGCATTTCATCCCAGACACATATAGTACCTTCTCTTGACTTACATTCTTGCCATCTTGCCTTTGAATGACCACATTTTCCTTGCCTTCTGCTTCCATTGAATTGCTTCCAGCTAGCTTGACCATGGTGCTCTTCTAGAATCAAAATTAGTTAGAAAATTCTTATTTTCTGTCATATGATTTGAGCATCCTGGATCAAGGTACCAAATCATAGAATCTGTCGCATCTTCAATAATTATCACCATGAGCATCACTGGCTCAGAGTACAACATTGACCTTTGTTTTCTTGTCAACTTCAGTTTCTTGAACTGAGAAGAAGTGCCTACTCCTCCTCTTCACCGTGATTTCTTTCAACAAGCTTAAATACATAAGCTTCAAGTGTACCTAGCAGATCCTCAATCTTGATATCACTAAGCTCCTTTGTTTCTTCAATTGTCACCACTATGTGATCAAATTTTGGAGTGAGAGTACAAAGCACCTTCTCTATAACAACTTACTCTTGGTTTCTCCACAATTCTTCATTTAATTGGTGAGTGTCATCAATCTTGTGAAGTAGTCAGCTATTTTCTCACCACTTTTCATCTACATCAGCTCATATTGCCTCTATAACTCTTATATCCCAAACATTCTTTGAATTTGCTGATTCAACAACCTTCTCAAACATTCTTCAAATTTGCTGATTCAACAATTTTTCTTTGCCTCCTTGTAAGCACTTCTCTGAGCATCTGTGGGATTTGCAGGAGAGGCTCCACTGCCTCCACACCATTGATCACTTGTTCATACACTACTTGAACACCAAAGATCACTTTCATTTGTGCGAGCCATCTGTCCCAATTTTTGTTTAGTCAAGTAGCCTGGTGGTTAGATTTTACTTTTTATAGTGAATAAGTAAATGTATCAGAGTTCGAACTCCGACCCCTGCATATTACATGCAACGTCCCTACCAATTGAGTTATGCTCATAGGTGCATCCATCTATTCCAATTCTTTCCATCAAGAACTCGGAGATTAGCTTGGAAGTTGCCATTTCCAACCATGGTTGTATCACACAACCTTTTGATTCCTATCTACAAGAAATCAACCTCTTGAATTGTAGATAGCTCCGATGCCACTTTGTTGGATCGAAACTCTTAGTTAGTTAGTTGTGCAAACGTAAGAAGTTAGAATGTGGGATTAAAGGAGATAAAATAGAATGGAAGAAAATCAATCCCTATATTGATTAAGAGTAATGATAAGATGAATACATAGATCGCCCCTTATATAGGTGAAAATCTAAGGCATACAACCGGTTACTTGGTAACAAATCACAACTAACAAATCCATTTCTTTCTGAGTCACCGGGCGGAGCGCACCAGAAAAACTAACAAATCACAACTAACATAGTTAGTTTACTTATAACAAACTTGCATTACAAGCAAACTACCTATTAACACCTCTAACACATTGCATTAGTTTGAATTACATTCAACATGTACAACATGAAAATTGGCAATAATATAGAATTTTATTTTTTTTAATTAATAAGATTATTCCACTTGAGCAGCGCTCTTCTCTCGCGACGTTCATTCTTTTGCTACAGCCTCCTCTGAGAAATAATCTTGCCTGGGAAGTAGATCACAGAGTTAATATACATATCAGCATGGAGATTCAAAACAGTGCCAAAATCAATCTTTGCAAAAACACCAAAATATATTAATGGCTATCACAATGGTTACACTAGTTCATATAAATATTGATAAATATCACTTACCGCAATTTGCGTGAGAGTTGGTATACACTAGTTCCTACCATCGCAAGATTTACGCAAACAAGGTTCCAATTTTTCTGCAACATCAAACGCAGTTGCCACTAACATATCAGGATTATGGAAAATTGCATCGCACAAGAAACTAAAGTTCATTTAGTGATTGTCATGCAACAAATGAGTGCCTAAATGTTAACATTCTTGTATACTCTATTTTGACACTAAGCCTAGCATAAAGTTTTAATTTCTTGACAGACACATATTATACACAAGTTGAGTACGTCAAACGTTTCCAAGAGATATAATGCAGCTATAAACAAGAATCATGCACACATCACATATAGTGATGAAGATAATGATGTGAAACTATAAGACTTTGCTTGCACTGAAGGTCCACAAATGAATCTCAGTTTGCTCATTTATCAATATTTCATGAACTAGTTAAAAGCAATCTATCTTTGAAAAAATAAAACTTACTGGAATGATTTGAGTGCTGTAACGCGACCAGACAAGTCCGGTAGCCATGACAGCTGTGTTAAAAACAAAACGAATCAGCAACGCATAGATGTCATACACGAGAATATATGCTAAAAACTACTTGCAAGTTGCCACATGAGTACTGCCGTAAATTCATTCATTTGCACATGTCTGCTTCTTGCAGAGAATCCAGTAATACACATTTTCACAAGTGCGAAAATTGAACAATAGCGCGCACGTGCATCTGTGAGACGGAGAGAAGTCCGCAATAGATAACATGCAATTCTATATGCATGTGCATACCTATTTGTTGAGGATAGGAAATCTTCTCAGGTGGTTTTGAAAAATCAGCAATATTGGCAATGCTGATACCCCATTTAAATGCAGGTGCCCAGAAGTGAACTGCACAAAATAAGTGGTTATTTATGCATTGATACAGGTCGACGGTGACAATGTTAGCACAGTTACACGTTTTGAATCACAATCATTGATTTGAAATCAGACAGTTCAGGTTACATATCAATAAAATCAACTGTATACAATCTTGAATGTCGATTTTAGATCGGACGGTTAGGACGAGTAAACTGTGTGGCGCAGTTAGTGCGTCAAATCCAAATCCAACAATATTGGTGAAAAGAAACAACAATATGAATTAGGTGGAAAAAAAGGTAATGTCTTTTGTATTGGATCGCGATCGCCTGCAGTCCCGGATATCACTCAATTTCACGGAGTAGTTGATTGTTAGATATGTAGGCTTCTATCATTGGGATTTTTATGTTAGTAGTTTATTATATATTCTTTTGTAACCTTTTGATAAAGAATGTTATTCCTATATTGAAACCCCTAGCCTCTTTTGTTCTCATCTCTTTGAATTTCTACCGTTAACACACGTCCATTAATTTAAAATTGGATGGTTCAAATCATAGTCAGTTTCACATAGTAAATGTGACACATAAGATACACAATTATGCATTGTTGGGGAGTTCAGGGAAGCTCGGGAGAAACATCAAGTCAAATGCTCTAGGATCATAAAACAGGAAGACGCCACATCTCTATCCAAAAACATTAAGTTAAAGTCATCTCTCTTATAAATAAACCCAAGTGTGTGCATAGACATGAAATTATAAAATGATCATTTTGATCTCCAAAAGGCCTACAGTATGCTACCTACACTCATCAAACATCCAACAATGAACATAACAAGCGAAAATGGCAAGTAACTCACCTGTTTTGGGGCCAGCTGGATGATTCAGAAAAGCTTGAAGCTTTGAAGAAGCCATGAAATGAATCCTTCTTCTTCTCTTTGTCAATACTTTTTGTCAAGCAGGCTATAATCACGAAGGCTACTAGAATAACACTAGCATGACCGTGTTTTTCCCAAATTATATACTATGGTTCATAAGTGCAATTATCTACGGATGGATGGATAGGGATAGGATCCACACCTACATACAGGTCAGCCAATTAATTTGCAACACGTGGACTCAAACATGCACAAAGTAAAGTATGTTTTCATTTGTTTGGTCTGTCTAAATGATTGCTTTCTTGCTCTTTTATCCTTGTTTTGTTTAGTTTCAATGATGAGGTAAAATAAAATACTAGAACAATTATTAGCACTTAAGACTTGAAGTCTAATAATGAAGGTAGATTTTGAGTTCTTTTTTCATATAATTTTGGTCTTTTTTTTTCTTCTTTTTTTGTTAGTAAAAGCAGAAAATCAAAACTTCGATGCTTTAGTATTCTTAAGGGTTTTCTTGTATACGTACATCAATATACTCAAGACCTTGGCCACCATTGGAACCTCCACCCTCGAATTCTTTTGTGGTGTTGGTGTCTGTAGGTGTCTCTAGATTGTATTTCAACCTCTATTTCTGTCACAAATCTAAACCTCGAGGATATTCCCTAACCTTATTCTTTGTCGAAGACTGCTCAGCCAACCGATCTATGCCGTGACAGTAGCCTAGTCTGTCAACAGGTTCTTTTTATGAGACTATGCAAAGAACATATATTGGGCAGAATATTTATCCCAGATACTGGTTTAGACAATATTCTGTACTTGGAAGCTACAATATGCTTAACTGAAATAGATTATTTTTCAAGAAAAGTTCAAATAGCCATATTGATGAAATTATACTATTGGTTACAGTTTAACTTTAACCTTTGTGCTATTTGAATTGTGCTTTTTACTAGCCTTATGTAAAAAAATCTACTGGTATATGTATACTACTTAAAAACATTGAATTGTAATTAGTACTTTACAGAATTACTGTATTAGACTTATTCGGTAATCCACATTGTAAAGCTTCAACATCCACTGGTTTTATTCAGTCTAACGACTCTAACCATTCGGTGTAAACGCAAATTAAATCTAGGACATATTCAGTTGCCCGGTTATCTTGAGTCCCTAATTCTACAACAATCAAATACCAAATGAAAAATACACAGAATTGAGAAGATTCAACAGTTTACGCCTTTGCCAACTACAAATGAAACCGCGCTTCGAAAAATTTATAATTCAGATATATGTTCAACATGAAAATTGCAATCAGGACATCAGACTCCAAATAACTTAATATTTTCAAATTCATCGCCATCATTCTTTTGCTACAGTCTCCTCTTTCTCTGGGAAATAATCTTGCCTGGGAAGTAGATCACAAGTTAATATACGTATCACCAAAACAGTGCCAAAATCAATTTTTGCAACAACACCAAAATATATCAATGGTTATCACATCAGGTTAATCTACAAAAGGAGGTTTTTCAATTGATGTTGTCATTGTGTTTTGCCTTACGTTGCA
The DNA here is from genome assembly GCF_020283565.1 of Trifolium pratense. Lineage (NCBI taxonomy): Eukaryota > Viridiplantae > Streptophyta > Magnoliopsida > Fabales > Fabaceae > Trifolium > Trifolium pratense. The sequence goes on from NC_060065.1 coordinate 33,246,953, forward strand.
CTTTAGGATTTTCAGAAAAATGCCAAAATTTGATTTTATGATGAATTCAATCCAATCCTCTCAAGAAAATAAACTTTATAATTACTGATTAAAAATAAAAACAGAGTTTGAGTTTCCCACTATTTATGGGCCAAACTAACCTCATCAACCACATTTTTGGGGCCATGAGCATTGAATCAAAGTAGCATACAGAAATCTACCAAAAAGTCGCATAAATATTGATAAAAATCACTTACCGCAATTTGCGTGAGAGTTGGTATATGCCAGTTCCTGCCATTGCAACGTTTACGCTAAAAAGGTTCCAATTTTTCTGCGAGATCAAAAATAGTTGCCACTAACATGTCAGGATTGAGAAAAATTGTATTGCATAGAGAATGAAAACGATGGAAAATGCTAACATGTCAGGTTTCAATCTAAATGTAGAAATATTCGTCTTAAAAATTGTGCATTCAACTTTTAAAGGTCAATTTTTTTTTTAATGTAAAATTTCTGCTTTTAGGTTCCTTAACATTTGCCCTTGGGACACAAGTTAGCAAGGCCCAAAAAAGAAAATTACTCTCTTAATAATATTCAGAAAGTAATCTATGTAGTAGTTCTCAATTTTCCTACTCCTGTTTTCTACAGCCATTATGATCAATACACAAAAGTCCATTTAGTAATTGTCTTGCAACAAAGTAATACCTCAATGTTGTTGTGTTAACCGAGTTTAAAATTATTGTATACTCTACGTTTAACACTAAGCCTAGCATAAGGTTTCAATTTCTTGCCAGACATACATACAGGGAGGGAGCTGATCAATATACAATAAAAACTCAGATAAAGCAAAAACAGTAATTTTTGCTGATTCAAAAAAAAGTAAGGATTGAAGTCTAGGAGAAACTAAAGATTTTGGAGAAAGAGATAATTGGCCGAGAAAGCATATATTATTTATTGCATGATTTAACTAGGCAACAAAAAAACAGGAATTCAAGTGTAGATTCTGAATTGCATATTAGATGTAACATATTATAGTCTAATTGATGTTGCAGAATGCAGAATCTTACAAGTTGAGTATGTCGATACTCTTGTAAGAGAGATAATGCAATTATAATCCAGAATCATGCACACATCACATATAGTGATGAAGGTAATGAAGTGAAATTATAAACTTTGCTTGGATTGAAGGTTCGCAAATGATCATCAGTCCAAAAATTTTCAATATTTCATGAACGAGTAAAAAGCGACCTGTTTTTGAAAAACAAAACTTACTGGAGTGATTACAGTGCTGTAACGCGACCAGATAAGTCCAGTAGCCGTGACCGCTGTGTTAAAAACAAAAGGAGCAATGCATAAATGTAAATAAAACCCAATACACGAGAATATAAGCTAAAAACTGCCTGCAACATGAATACTCAGCATTCAGTAAATTCATTCACTTGCACAAGTCTGCTCCTTCCAGAGAATCCAGAAATATTTTCACAAGGGTGAATGATGGATGAGCAAAAGCATACTCGTGTGTGTGACAGAGAGAAGTGCGCAAAAGATAACACTTCATGAAGTTCTATATGCATGTGCATACCTATTTGTTGAGGATAGGAAAGCTTCTCAGGTGGTTTTGCAAAATCAGCAATATTGGCAATGCTGATACCCCACTTAAATGTAGGTGCCCAAAAGTGAACTGCACAAAATAAGTGTTAAATTTATGTATGGATACAGGTCCACAATATCAATTATCAACGTTAACACTTGACAACAACATTGGTGAATGGAAACAAATAAGAGACAACAATTTGAATCGGGTGAAAAATGTAATCTATTTGGTACTTGTGTTGTACTTAAAAAGCAAGTAACATACATACACACACATACAAACAGCCAACATTTTCCTTCGAATAAACCATCAATTTAGTCCATAAACTATAACAATCACTTCAATTTAGTCCCTAAACTATGTAAATCTAATAAGTAATTCATAAAGTATATAAAATTTGTTAATTTAGTCACTGAAGTTTAGAAAAATCAGCCAATTTAATACTTCACATCTTTACAGTAGGGACTAAATTGATGGATTTTATATACATTATAGACTACTTATTATATTTACATAGTTTAGGGACTCAACTGAAGTGAGTGTGATAGTTTAGACACTAAGACTCTGTCTGGCAATGCCATATAAATTATAAGCCAACATGACAAAAAAGACTGTTTAGTAACAGTTTTTTCTTACGAGTTTATAGCTTATTCTGATAAGCTAATTCAATTAACTTATAAACTTAAAGCTTATCATTTTTTCTAATCAATTTTACCTCCGTCATCTTACTTGAATAAAATTGTATATTAATTATATAAAAAAAATCATATTTAAAAGTCAAATCAACAACTAATTTAGTACTCCAAAAAAACAAACTAATTTATCTAGCTTATTCATTATAAGCTACTAGCTTATAGTAAGGTATTCACACTAAGTTAGCTTATTGGTCATCCGCTATTTTTTCTCAAACACAGCCTAAATTGATGGTTTATTCAAATTATTTTTTACCTATGATAATAAGTCCACGTTTCATGAAGCATCAAGATATTGGCGGCCATCACAATTCACAACAAACATAACAAGCAAAATGCTCAATTAAAATGAAATTAGATTGAAACTAATCAACAAATCCTAATATATATAACAAAAACTTTTGTAACCCCATTACCCTAAAAAAAGACCCCTTCTTTACAATGCAATCAAAAGTCAAATTAAGTTAATTGAACAAATGTTAGTTTACAAATTAAACATTAACCTTCTAATAAATCGGTAATGATGGATCCAATTAATCGAAATCAAATAGGTTCTCTATCTATATATAAGATCGGAAATGCTATATGAAAGGGAAAATAACGAATTGATAAACAAAAACACGAAAAAGCGAGCGAAGTAACTCACTGGTTTTGGGACCAGCTGGATGATTCAAAAAAGCTTGAAGCTTTGAAGCCGCCATCAAATGAATCGTTCTTCTTCTTCTTCTTCTTCTTCTTCTTCTTCTTCTTCTTTCCGATTGAAATCGAATTCGATTTGGATTCAGCTTCTTCCACCACTTCACAAACTATCGTATTTATTTATTTATCAATTCATTTCGTAATCTACGGTCGGATGGGATCCACTTCTAAAAGTCAGCCAATTAATTTGCGACACGTGGATTCAAATTGTCAATCACTCTATGAGATTTCATGTTGAAGAATGTTTTGTTTGGGAGGAGTAATTTCTTTTGTTGGTGGCCGTCTGATTGAGATCGAGTTGTCTTCATTTAAAATTGTAGTTGGAGAAAAGGTTGACCGTGTTGAATCTTTGATTGGGGCAAATTCACAAAATTATCTCATGTGGTGGTGTAGTTTATTGGTCAAATTATAGGGTATAAAGTCGGGTTGGACATGTTCCATCAGCATAATTAAGTTGGTAGGGATATTGTGTGTAATATGTCATTTCAATTAGAGATAATGGGCTAATTAGAGATAACGAGTTAAAAATTTCTCTCTCATCTCAATTAATGGTACGCCGCCGATTGATTGACAACACTTATAAGCAAAAAAAAATGTAGGTTTATTAAATATAGTATATACCGAGCCATAAAATAAATTTAGAATTGTTCTGGACTGGACTTATTATGCCTCAATCGCTAGGGAAATCCTCCTTTGGGTTGTCAGGCAGGGCTCAACAGCTAAAGGCCCACGAAGACTCAACTCAGGTCAATGTACGACTTGCTCTGTGCAATTGTAATGTCTGACATCAAAATGATAAACGTTTATTGTTAATCATGGCTCTCCAGCCATTTTCCGATTGTCATTGATGCATTAAACATGTCCATAGACGGTGTTGGTCTAACACTGGTGACTATATATACTTCTCTTATGCAGAGAAGTCAGATACATTATAACCTTATTTGAAAATCTTACTTTACACTCATACAGACTTAAGCGTTGGAACATCTGCAAGTACACAACTTATCTCTCATTCACCGAAATGAAAAAAGAACATCTTCAGCGAAGTCTCTAATCCAAGTAAGAATAAGAATTTTGTTTACCTATATTCAAAATCGAAGAAATACAACCCACAAAAATGGGAGATACGGTCTACTTAAAGAGAGTTTTAGAGGGGATAATTTTATCCATTAATCCACCAAATTATACTTTAAATTTTTTTTACGAAATTAGAACATGTAACTTGTCATCGTAAAATTGCGTAAAAAAAAAATCTTGTCATCGTATAATTAATTTAATCATTAAAAAACAAAATAAAAATTTCACCGCCTAATAAAATTTAATCAAAATTTTGGTAGATATTTTACACCGGCAAACCTGAATATATGTGTCAACCGGCACAATGCACCAAATTTATGGGTTGGGTCTAGCAACAAGATAGATATTCTTGCTTACCCCAACTTTTGTTTGATTTTTTAGTTTAATTCCAAACTGCTTCCACCCAAAAAGGATTGGCAATAACATAGATTTAACATTAGTATATCTCTTTTTCTGACATAAGGGGGGACACAGTAAAGATAATTTAATTTAAATCCGTATAAAATAAAGTAAAGAAAGAGGATTCAAAAACAGACCCAGAAGAGACGACAATGACTTATCATAGAGATAGGTCCCACTATAAGAGCCCCCCGCCCCAATATCAATCAAGTCTATAGCTATAAGGTTCGCAAAAAATAATCCATGGCAGTTGATTGATAAGATTATAGGGAATAAATTTAATATTTTTTGTTTTTATAAAATTATATTATGTTTTTTTATCTTTATAAGAAAATGACATATTTATCCTTGTAAGCTTAATTTAGTTGGTAATGACATCGTATTATATGTGTAGAAGTGGAGATTCAAATTTTGAATACTCAACTTATTCATCTTTAAAGTGTAATTTTTAACCACTAAACTACTTGATAAAAAAAAAATGACATATTTTGTATGGACTATAATATACCTACTACTTTTTTTTTTTTAAGTTTGTAGAAATAAAAATATATTTAATCCATAAATTTATGACAAATAATGTGGTGTGGTATAAGCTAATTTTAACTTGTAGTCGATAAATTAATCGATTGAAATTGTAGTATTTTGTAAAATTAAAAGTTGAACTAATTTATAAATATGAAATTATATAAGAAATGATTAATTAATATTTAAGTTTTTTAACTAAGATGAAAAATGATAGTAAAAATCTTGATAATAAAAAAAAAATTAAAATGGAATGGAGAAACTACGTCACAATGAACTCAGCTCAGTTGGTTAGGAACATAGTCTTTCACACGCAGGGTTGATATATGAATCTTGGACACCCCCCTTATCCATTTTAAGGAAAAAAATTTGGCTTTTACCACCAGTTTAATATGGTTCTGCGATCAATTTTGACATCAAGTAGTCGTAGCCCCCTCCGAATCGCAGTTGCGGGAGATCAAACTGTAATTTTCCCTACCAAATTCAGCGTCAATCACAACTACATCAATTGACGATAGATAAGGGGATCAGTTCTGACATCAAGTGGTTGTAGTCCCCACCCAATCACAGTTACGATAGATCAAACCATGATATTTTCTACCAAGTTCAGCGTCAATTATCAATAAATAAAGTAAAATTTATAAGCAATAAATTATCACATAACTTTTTTTTGAGAAAGTACAAGAACAAGAGACAAAGTACACAAAAGACACATCATATCACCATGTCCCTTATCACACCCTATAATTTCCCTACCCCAAAACCTACGTCAACAACTCCAATAGCAAAAAAAACATCATCAACCCTTCAAACTTCAAAAATCAAACTCTCTCTCTCTCTCTTTCTCTCTCTGTTCGGTGTTTGCTAAGAAAAAGAGTATCAAAAACTTTCTCTCTCTATCTTCATTTTTCATCTTTTTTTCTTCAACCATGAAGAAGCTCTACCATAAAGCGACGGTTCATCCATCACCACCAGTCATCACCGACCAACTTTCCTTCCTTCCGGTAACCATCCTCACCTTAGCAGCAGCTCTTTCACCTGAAGACAGAGAAGTCTTAGCTTATCTCATCTACTGTTCATCAGCTGCAACACCACCAAATTCCGGTAATCCACGACGGACCACTGTCAAAACCACCGATCATGATACCCTTTTCAACTGTAGCTGTTTTCATTGTTATACGAGTTACTGGGTCAGATGGGACGAGTCACCGAATCGTCAACTCATACATGAGATTATTGATGCTTTTGAAGAGTGGTTGGCGAAGAGTAATAATAAAGGTGGAAAGAAAGGGAAAGGAAAGAAAGAGAAGAGAAATAAAAAAGGGTTTGAAAATAAAACAAAGCTTTCGGTTTCAGGTGAGTTGAATCGGTCTGAGTTGAACGAGTCAGGTGAGTTGGAATCGGTGGGTGAAAGTAGTAGTAGTAGTAAAAATAATAGTAACAGTAGCGACGGTACTGAAAGTGTTGTTGATGCAGATGAAGAAAAAGGGTCAGTGAGAAAATTTGTAAGTTTCATTGGTGAAAGAATTTGGGGTGTTTGGGGATGAATTTGTAAGAAAAAAATAATGAAGAAAATTTCATATAATGAAGATGAAATTAAGGTAGGTTTAGTCTACCCCCTTTTTTTTTTGGTTAATTAAATATTTTTGTACATTAATCATCACCTTGTAATGCTTAAAAAGAAATGTTTATTTGGTTTTGTGATGCATGTATTTATTTTTTTCCCTTATTTTTAGATTTTGTATTATTTAAAGATGATACAAATGCTGTGTGGTTTATGTTTTTTTGCTTCGATGGCTGTATCACATTCTATTTCCAATTTTTGGTGAAGCTGTGGCATTGTAAATTTCTTGATTTTTTGAGTTTTTTTTTCTTTCTAGAAATTATGAATAGATTTGCTCCTTAATTTTGGGTAATTTTAAATGAATCAGAAAACAGGAAAAAACAATTTTATTTCCTTGTTCTGGATATTTATTGAATTGAATGGTTGTTCAAAGGTAAGCATTCAAAATGTGGTCCTAATAATGTTCAATGTTGGTAATTTTTTTTGGCAATTCCATTAGTATTTCCTTAAATTAAATAGATGTTTAAATTTGACTATATTATAGTACTCCTACTTGCCAGGAAGATTCAGTGGTCTTCTGTTTTTCTTCATTTGAATCTCTCTATTTCGTGAGGATTTATACATAAAGTGAATGTGCACAAGAATGTCATGGATGAAACTTACTACGTTTTTATTTCCTTTTTTTTATGTTGAATATTGACTTTTTTTTCCACAAAAGTAAATTACTACTACGTTTTGACTAGTAAATGTGCATTGTATATTAAAATTTGGGTCTTGTTAACATGTGCCCTAAGGGCACATGTTAAGATATACAAAAATAGAAATTCAACATTTAATGATACAAGAAATTTAATGCTTCAAAAGTCAAAATGCACAAATTAGCATTTAATAATTTCTATTTTTGCTTCCTTAACATGTGCCTTAAGGGCACAAGTTAACATTTTCCTTAAAATTTTAACTATATAATCAAGATATTTGACTCAAGTGGTTAATAAATTTTTCATAGAAAGAATCGTTTAGGATAATTCGAGTTCATTTTATGGTTGAAATAATTTGTAGCCAACTTTTATTTACTGTAGGGTCAAACTTTGGATTATAGGACTTTTTTTTTCTCTAATGAGAAGGTTAAAAAAATCAATATAAATACTAGTTCTCCACATAATATGTGTTTAATCAATTGATTGTGCTTAAATAGTTCATGAGTCCTATTCTTATAAATTAGAGAGTTGACACATTTATTTTATTTTTGTCATTTTAATTTTGTTGATAAACTATGTACCAAAAAAAATTGTTGTTAAACATTTAGGATGAATTGATGATAACTTTAATGATAGATAAGACTTTAGAGTAATAGCATAGTATGACAAGTGGTGCACGGTGCACCAGTTGTCAATAACTCTATAACGAATACGAATTTTATAAAATCCACCGTTAGATAAAAAGTTTATATCGTATAGATAATCCATGTAAATTTTTTAAAAAATTGAAAATCATTTGATATGTTATTGAGACTCATCAAAATTAACGGTTTATGAATTTTATTAAATACCGTTAATTTTGATAGGTCTCAATAACATATCAAATAATTTTCAATTTTTTAAAAAATTTATATGAATAATCTATATGATATAAACTTTTTATCCAACGGTGAATTTTATAAAATTCGTATTCGTTATCAAGTTATTGATAAGTGGTGCACCGTGCACCACTTGATTAACTTGTGCATAATAGAAGCAGTCTCTTTAGTGTTACATTATTAAAAAATTGTAATACTCCTACTACTTACTATGTTAGAGAAAGGATTTAATAATGATTTAGTATCGTGGAATCAATTACCATGGTGTTGAGAAAGAATTTTTCTATAGAAAACGATAATTTGTCTAATTCTTCAGAAAATCAATTCTCATTTTGTTTCAGTTTTTGTCCCATATGTCGATTTCGATCCATGTTCTCTCGTAAACAATTTTCCATCATTCAATTTTGATTTTGATCTTTCCTTGATTCAGTTTCGGCTCCGTTCCTTGCTCGTTTTAGATCTTCATTTATATTTGATTCATCTACTAGTTATAAATCTAAGTGTTCTTTGATTCCAATTCCATTTGTGTTTATGATTTTTAAGTTTAAGATTTCAGTTTGCGAATTGGCTCAAAGCTTTCGATTGAGATCTTTACTTCCAATTTTGGTGTTCAATTAAGCAGTGTCGACATTGGTTGTATGTGATAGTTGTTGTGGAAAATGGAGATTGAGTGATGTTGATCTATCCTTGTGCAATCGTTGTTCGAATTTGTGACCGTTCATCGCAACATGTCTCAATTTTTTAGTTGTTTTGGTATGTTTGAGTTTGTTTTAGTATGTTCTACCCTATTTTGTGCAAGTGATTAGTCTTATTATTGGTCTTGGTCTTGTTGTTGTTGTTGTTGTTGTTGTTGTTGTTGTTGTTGTTGTTGTTGTTGTTGTTGTTGTTGTTGTTGTTGTTCTGTCATGTCTTGTGCATGTTGTATTTGGTTAATTTTTGATTGACTAGTTGGTTTTCTGATGTGTTGTTTCACCTTGATCACAATATCAATATTGTTGCTTCACTCTCTACTATGTAGCCATGAACCAAGCTACTTGGTTGTTTTCTAGTTTGAATCGTTAGTCCTCTATTATGCTAAGACGGTTTTAGCACAACTTGAGTATTGTTGTTTCATTTTGTAGCCAGTGGACCTTATGTCACTCACTAGTTTGCTTACGTCTTACGTGTTTTTATACTCTTCATGGTTAAGTTTGTTGCCTTCATTAACTTGATTGACTTCATTGACTTTTATTTATGTCTGATGTATTTTTGGTTTTTTTTTTGTGATACTTATTTTATTATGATTTGATGTTTTTTTGTCTTAATCATCGTAGATTAGAAGTGTCATCTTCAAGCTTGCGGGAGATTATTGGAGATATAAATTAGTTACAAATTTGTGTTAGTAAAATAGTACTAATTGATAATCAATAGTGCATATATATAGATGCACCGCCTCATTAGAAAATAACTTTCTCATTTGTAATATTATTCATTATCTTCAATAGAAGAATTTTCTACCTTTCTTTTAATTTTACCACGAATTTCATGTTTCATGACAAATTATATTTTGTTTACAAAAGAAAAAGAAGAAAGTTAATTTGTGTAATTTGTTTTTTCTCTATATTTTTGCCCTCGTAAAATTAATGCTAGCTTCTTCGTTATTTTTTTATAAACAAAAATTAAATTATGAGGAGTAAAATGTGCACTCAACCCTTACAATTTGCTAACGCTTCATTAGATACTTTGTAAACAAACTAAATGAGCATTACACCAATTGAAAAAACGAAAGGGGAGCTATTCCCTGTTCGTCATATAAATCAAAACCAAGAAATATATATAATATGCTCCGCAAGAGATGACAAATTAACTGCTTCTTCTCTAAACATGATGTTGCGAGTCCTTCATATACTCCATGTTATTGCTAACTAAATAAGATAAAACTGATGGTGTTAAAGTACTTCCACCCTTCCTTATACCATAAAATTCCACATTCAACTATTTATAAATTTTCTTCCTCACTTGTAATAAAAACAACAATTGAAAAATAAATTATCGAGGTTTTCATCTTCACTAAAATAGAGGCCAGAGCACAACAAAATTTAGGCGTATTAACAATAATACATTTTCTTCATTAATCTAATTTTATGTTAAGCTCTAAGGGGTATGACCCCAATATCTATTACTAATATATTAACATCGATTACTGATGACAATCAATTATATGATGTTTTTAGTACTATTTTAGAGTAGTTTTAGTAGCAATTGAAGACCAAATGCAAGCAAATACCTAAAGTTACGAAGTTACTTAACCAAAAATGAAGAAAAGTGGAAAATGCACAAAAAAGGGCAGAAAAGGAAGAAATTGAAGAAGCCATCGTACTTACGATGGATGGCCATCGTAGAACGATGAAGAAATACCACATCATACCAAAAATGCCATAACTTGAGCTACGATTGTCAGATCGAGGACCATGACCATGCCTTGGAAAACTAAGACAAAGAGCTACAACTTTCATGTTAAAGCAAAAATCAAATTATGGATTCCATCATGGCTATAATGGGTTACACCGTGGCCACGATGACAAGCAAACATGGTCGAAAACGCACAAATTATCGTACCCACGATGAGATTGATCGCAGCACGATGAAAGGCGGATTAACAACAAAGAATATCTGAAGCAAATCTTTCATCGTACCACGATAAGATCCATCGTGGCCACGATGAGGCGAATTTGAACGCCATCGTGGCTACGATGGATACGATGGGTAGCAGGAAAAAGCTCAAGCCCAGCCGAAAAACTATAAATAGAGCTCTTCTCCTTCACAATTATTCATTCAGAAGTTCGGAGAACTATAAGCTCTCTAAGCAGCAAAGGAGGAGGAGGAGGCAAGGAGGGCCAAAGAGCTCTCAATAAAGGGAGACTCTCCCCCACCATCGGGAGACGAACTTCCTCCGCAAGGAATCAAGGTTATTTTTATGCATGTTTTCTTTATTGTTCAATATGCTTAATAGTAGCTAAGTCCCATTAGGTTAGGGAAAGTAGATGAACTCCCTAAGACTGCTTGAGACATGTAATCTGGTTATTTTTTAAGTCTATTTACAAATTGCTATTCATTTATTATCTGTTAGTATCTGTATTTATCGTTTTATACACTAGCATATATGAACGCGCACATATTCTGTTAGTAACTAGGGTCGAAGTGGATATCGTGACACATTTAAGACTTCAGAAACAAAGAGATACTATAACCTACTTATATGAGACCATTAAATTCAGTATCTGCGGTTAGATTTGAGATTAAGAATTACGCATAATTAAATTATGTACTGATATTAGGGAACCAGTTACGCTAGAGAACTTGTTAAATTAGGAACCTCTAAAGGTAAGGACGTCCATTAAAGGTTGAACTCGTTAAGGGTAAGGACACAAAATAACGAAGGCTAAACCTAGCTTAATTGGTTCGACCTAAATAGAATACAATAGAAGTAAGTATAGTTATACCATGCTTACTTTAATAGAAATTAATCTCCAGATAATGCTTCAATAGTGAGCATAGGCATGACAATGGGGCGGAGACGGGTTTTGCCCTCCCCAAACCCAAACCCATAAAGTTCGGGTTTCCCAAAACCATCCCAAATTCGAGCGGGGATAAAAATGATAACTCCAAACCCATACCCAACGGGGATCGGTTATCCCCATCGGGTTTCGGGTATCCACATTACGCCTCTTTCCACATGAATTTAGATTATATTTTAGTATTTTTTTTTATTAAAAAAAAAGTTAAATGTCCAAAATTATTTTCTCTCAACAATATTTTTTTAAATAAAGAAAAAAATAATAGAGAAAATGGTTTGTTTAATACTCAAATTAAAATAAAAAAAAAATATATGAACGTTATTTAAGAGATTGTTTAAGCGTTTCTAATTTAAAAGAGGTGAAATCTAATTTTTAGTATAAGCGGGGCGGGTTCGGGGTGGGTATCAATGTACCCATTACCCGCCCCAAACCCATATTTTGAAATCGGGAAAAACCCAAACCCAGTCAACTCGGGTTTTCCCCGTCAAAGCGAGTATGGTTTGGGTGGGTACCCGCGGGTATGAGTTTTATTGTCATGCCTAAGTGAGCAAATATATCGCCAGTTACCAAGCAGAAATAGGGGAGGGATTCGAAAACACTTAACCTACTTTTATCATTTTGAACTCTTTCTTTTATCTTTAGTCTTATACTATCTAACTCTGTCTCAAAACCTTTTTCAAACAAACAAAACGAAAGCAAAACTATCATAATTCTTAACCGAAACTGGTAGTTTTGGCACAATCCATATGAAGACGATAACTTACTACTTTATTACTTGGTAGCGATTCTGTACACTTGTAGAGCCACCATCAATTACCACCAAAGTGACTAATTTATCCTTATTAATTTTAACCACGTTGTAAGTTTTATATACTTCATTGTAATTTCACTAAAAAAAAATATAGAAAGGTGATATGCTTAAATATAGGAACAAAACCGATTATAGATAAGAATAAAATCAGAACAACATATACATAAAAATAGGAAAAAAACAATAAAAAGATTATAGAAAGTTTAGTTAATAAAAAATTATAGAAAAAATATAGAAAAAAATAAGAAGAAACTGTATAAAAATAGAATTATAGAAATAAATAAAAAACACTAAAGAAAAATATATAAACAATATTTTCATAAAAAAAGAAACAAAATATTTTTTTGATTTTATAAACGAAACATAAACAATATTACTACAAGGTTTACTTAATTATCCTAAACATTCTTAATAAAATTTTTAATTTTTGATTAAAAATATACACGTGACCATTATTTATCACGTAAACATAAAAATTGAATAAATAAGTTTACAAGAAATAATTAACATAATAAGTACACTTATATTTTAACAATATTATATAAAAAATTAAATATTTAATTTTAAATAAATTTTCTATATTAATATACTGACAAACTCAAATATCGAATAAAAATTCAATAGACCGGTACACGAGTCTTTAAACTAAAATAAGAGAAGGGTCGGTGTAGGTGTGGCGATCGAAGAAAGCGGGTCGGCAAAAGTAAGGGCTTCGATTTAAGCGAAGGAGGCAGCGGAACAAATAAACTTTCACTATTCAATTTCTTTCACACTTCACTCCAAATCTATTTTCCTTGGACTTACCCATTTTTATTTATTCTTTCTATGATACTATTTCAACTTTCAACATCACTTCTTTTTTATAATCACTTAAAGTATGAATTTAAGCATAATATTTTTTTGCCTTTCGGCTTTTGTTTGGTTCTAATGAATCAATTAGTTGTTTTTAAAACTTTATAGTAGTAACCCAACCAATAATCACAAGATTCACAACAATTTTAAATACGCAGATATTTTTTACATGCATATAGTAGAATATTATTGATAATTGATAATGATATTTGTGTATATATTCTACAAGTTTTAACTCAATTGACAACAAAAAGTAAAAAGTCACTTTAACACTTGAAAGTGGCATTCACTGTCATAGTAGTCATCAAATCATCGAAAAACATTTTAAAATCTCTAAAAATGACTTCCATTAGTTAGAATAGTCATCGACATTAGTTTTCGTCAAAGAACTTTTTATAGTGATACGTGAACGTTTTGTTGACTTTGTTGACCAATACATATCACTTATTTATAAAAGTTGATGCCAAGTAGGCAAACACCATATTGAAGGTTAAAAAAAAAAGAAAAAGGAAGGTGAACGTCGAAGGGACAAAATAACAATTTTAAATGAACGTTAAGGGATTAAATTGAGTGAAATAGATATCCGGTTCAATATTAGACCATCTCCAATTGTGTAGTACCTATTAGGTACTCATGGTACTTATTAGGTACTACCATTGTAGCACAAAACATTTTAGTACCTAATAGGTACCACTTCTAATATAAGAACTCTCTCTTCTTTTTATGGGACCCACTTTATTTAATATATTCAAAAAAATTTAATTTGACAATATTATTTTAAATTAAATTTCAAATTTTAATGATGTGGAGTTATTGATGGGACCCATTTTAAAACTTTTTAAGAAATGCTCCACTGGAGGGGTTGAGTACCTATTAGGTACTATTATTAAAAAAATAATAAATTAATGATGTGTCTATATGGGACCATTTAAATACTAAAAAATGAAGTACTTCATTGTGAATGATCTTACCACGTCAGTTAAGTTGATCTACTGAATGAATCAAACCTCAAAGTCAAATCAAATACTTTGTTGTTGGCATAATTGGCACACAATCATTAAATCAAAAAGTTGAGAGAACTAAATTAAATACGGCTAAGTTATAGGTAAGTTGGTAAGTTGTACTAATGCTTTGTGAGTGTACTTGTCTTGTGATGCCTGGTTCTTGCTTTGTAGAAAAGGTTAAATTGACTGTGTGGTCAACACTCAACACCTTAGTTATGGGATGGGATATGGGATATGAGACTGAGTCAAGATTTAGCACCGTGTTTGAGTGGTTGTTGAGAGAATAAATTATTAATTATAGTACATTTTTTAAGTTTAGTCTAAAATGCACAAATAAATTATTCATTCTATACTTCAATGTTACTACATTGTTACTATTTTTCTTTTCTCAAAAAAAGAGTGGATGTTGTGTTACACATAAATAAAAACCAAAATATCTTAAAATTTTGGATTAAGATATAATGTTAAAATTCACTTGTATAATTGCTAAAAGTTTAATGTGTTGATTTAACCGGTGAAACTTTCCCACACAACTCAACAATATATTAGTAATTAAGTTCTTAATTAATTCTATTTTTATGGTCCCAATTGTGCCCAAAGATGGCAGTCACATAGTAGCACTTCATACTTCATAGTAACATTTGAACTAGAGGTGTTCAAATTAACCCAATCCAAATAAAAACAGCAAATCGATCTAAAAAATCAAAAGTCAGCACAAGTAATTGTTAACAAAACAACTAAGGGAAATGAAAAACAATTTGTGAACGTTAAGAACCAAGTGATAGAGATGGTCCTAAATCGTTTTCTATCCCTATTAAAAATAGAAATTAATCATTGACCAATGTGATTGCAAAAGGAATTGATCAATTCAACTAAATTTAGACTACCAGTTAACACAGTTCAAATAATTGACCAATTCTACTAAATAAGCAAGAAATTAGCATCAACATATAAATTATTTGGCTCAATAATTTTGACATATCTACCGTGATACCAAATATATGTTAAGGATGATAATTTTTTCCTAAGAGTTTTAACACTATTGCATATTTAAGCCAGAGATCAAACTCAAGATCTTGGTTAAGCTAGAAGAGATACGTGTCATTTCATCCCAGTGTTTTTGGGTTAATAAACTCAATATACCACTTATGTCATAATGTGCTTTATGGTAAATTAGTAATTATGTTTTTAGCTGTGAATATAATATGGTATGAAAAACACATTTTTTTTTATTTAAAAAATAATAACACTACAGTTTAATGGAGCATTTTTATTTTGTCTAAGAAAAAAGAGTAAAAAACCTTAAAGGAAAAGAAACATGTTTGTGAAAAGAAAAGACATAGAATCCATAATACCCGACATGTTTTAAAAAAAAAATGTCATAGTCATTTCAAGCATATTACTGAGAAATTATCAATAAAAGAGAAAAAACAACAATTTTATCTTACTATTATAAATAAAAAATAATAAATTGAAAGTGATGCATATATAGTAGTAGTAGTAGTTAGAAGGCATACTTGAAAAAAAAAAAAAAAAAGAATCAGTGTTTCATTAAAAATTGGTGATGACCATTATTTTGCAGTATAATTGTTAAAAATGTTGACATTACATTGAACAAATTATATATTGTACCAATTAAGGAAGAAAATAACTTTGCATGCGCCGCTAACAAAAAAAAAAAACAAAAAGACTAAAAAGAAAAGAGACAAGTGACATCCATAATCGAGTCTAAAACAAAAGCGGAATGCATAATAATCACTTTTAAGGACTAGAATATCTTAATTATTACTCCATTATCATACAGTAATAGCCATCAATTTTACAAAAATAAAATAAAATTCTAAAATGAGTGTCACTTTGTTAAAATAGATGTCACCTTCAATTTAGTTTTAGTATCTACTTAATAATTTTTGCTTCACTTTTAAATTATTATCTTTTACTTTCTTTTTCCGATAATGAAAATACATCAATAATACCAACAATAAATTGATCCAAATGGTAAGGATCTTGGTCCCCTTAAGCATGTGGTCAGGGGTTCGATTCCTGACTCATGCGTATGGAGAAAATTCAGTTGGGAGGGGAAAACCCACCTTGTGTGCCCTACAGGTTCCCCGACAGAGATTAGTCATTGCTTACGGCGGTGGAAACTTCGTACCAATATCATGGTAATAAAAAAAAATACATCAATAATAAAATAAAATTATGATTCTGGTTTAATTATTATGTTTATAATTTGTATAAATTTGTGAAATAGCATCACTATTGTACGATTATATAGATGGAATGTAGTAGCTAGCTAGTTGTTGGTGTGCACTGCACATAATGTCGTAGTACTTGCTAGTTGTTTGGTGGATGGATAGATACTTTGATTGATGAGTTTGCTTAGACCACAGGTAACTGGTTGTTGGTAGTTGGTCAGCTGCAGTACAATATTGTTTGTTTGCTGTTGGTTAGTTAGTTAGTTATACAGTTTTTGCATACATCCTAATCTTATCTTAAATGTATATATGTGACTTTTATTTTTTGAGTTTAATCTTATACTATGTATAGTAGTAATAATTCTGGTAGTAATAATTCCAATAAATTGTACACAAGTCCTAGTTTAGCGGTAAATGCTAAAGTTGTTAAGCTAAATAATTTTATGTAAATTCAAATTTAAGATTTCATAGTTGTGTGTTTGTGCGAGTTCTAATTGTATTTATTATCACTTCGTCAAAAATAAAAGTAAAAATAATTTAAAAAAAATCAATTTTTTTTTTACATTTTCTTAGTGAACTGGAAGAAGTTTATCGTATTACTAAACTTTGTTAGTTGAAGTTGTATGAATGGTTGGTTCTGTGATGAAAAAAATTAAAAATTAAAAACGGAAGAGTGAATTCTTTCAATTGAAATTTTTCCAATTGTTACATAAACATTTAATTCAATAATTTTTTCTCTCGCTCATATCTGATGGTGAATATGAAACAGTCGAGAAAAATCAAGGAAATTCCAATAGAAAGAATCCAGTTGAGAAAAATCGAGGACAATAGAAAGAATCCACTTTGAGCAAACTTTTTCATGATCTTAGTGCTAGGCAGGATCATATACCGCCAATTACCTAGGGGAGTTACTTTTGTCATCCTATTGGTTAATCGCGCGCCCTATTTTTACACATCTCACATCCGCTACTTAAGTAGCGGATGTGTAAAAATCAGAAATTTTGTGAAGAAAATCATCCGCTACTTAAGTAAAGGACAATGTTTGAGTAACTAGTAGGGCGACAAAAGTAATTTCCTTACCTAGGACTAACATTATTTATGTAAACAATGTGTTAGCATGTTGGGCCATAATAAGTGCTTTTTTGGGAGTTGGGAGGGAACACCTCCATCCAAGGCCCATGCATCGGTGCCTCCCATTATTGATACAAAATAAAGGTAAGAAGACACAATGTATATACAATGAATTATATAAGTTCAAATGTGGATTTTGCAAGGTAAAAGTTCAATTATGTGAATTTCCTTATTACATTCCACAGAAGTGAAGTGAGTGTTTTATATAAGCCAATTAGAAACAGCATATTATATTAAACTGAATGCCTAACGTAGCACCCTTTAAACTGATCAATCTAACAAATCAGTTTAATTTGTACAATCTCAATCTGTTCTTTAATTTTCAGAAGCTTTCAATGTATTAATGGCTTGGTCAATATATCTGCTATTTGATCTTGTTGCATTGAACTAGCTTTGATCATCCCATGTTTAGTACTTAGGTCTCTAAGAAAATGAAATTTGATATGTGTTTGTTTCTTCCATGCATCACCGGATTATTGAACAAATTAAGTGAAGAACTGAATTGTTATTATCACAGTAAATCGTGATACTCTCTGGTCATGTCCTGTCTTTTTAAGGATTCTTCTCAACAAAATCCCTTGACGAGCACAAGAAGCTACAACTATGAACTCTGCTTCACTAGTAGAAAGAGGCACACTTGGTTACTTCTTTGAACTCCGCTTTTCTTGTCAAATGAATCTCCTGCATAGTCAGAGTTTGACAAACCTCGCAAGGATCTCCTTCTTTACCTCTTTCACACATCAGCGCAAGAGAAACCGAAAGCATAAACTCTGACCATGTAGGAGTTTATGTTTAGTTCTTGGGAAACTCTGACCAAACATAAACTCCTACACAACCAGTGCAAGAGAAACTGAAAAGCATTTTCTACAATAGGCGTAGCTAGAAAAACCGCCAACCATGCTCTAGACGACCCATATATGTAATTCAATATTTAGCTTTCATAATTTGAGTAATTTCCATATTTCCATGAATCTCGGAAATGTAGTCGTGCTGTCAAGTTCAAAATTCCCTAAGGCCTAAGAATATATTGGTGAGATGTAACATCCTCAATTAGATACAATAACATATAGTGAGAGTGAGAGTAAATTGCATCTTTCTTTTTAAGTCTTGTTAGAAATTGGATCAAGAATGAAAATCTAAGTGCAAATTCAAGGGGAGGAAGAGTTGACAACATTTCATTATACTTTGACGTCCATGGGATCGATGGATTCCTAATTAATTTAAGAACTTATAGTAATTCTCAACATGGAATCTCTCAATCTCTCATAGTCAAAAATAAATAAATAAATGGACTATCTCATTTTATCACACCAAGCTGAATTAAATAGTCATAGATAGAGACATAGTTGTCAAGATGAAAATAGGTCAAGCTCATCTTTCACTATGCAACTTGCAAACCTACCTACTCCTCTGCACTATCCATGACTTTTTTTTTTTTTTTTTTGAAGAAGTGCACTATCCATGACTTATCTTATATATTATATTGTTCATCCGATTCCACACCCATTTTAAAGATAAAATTCACCTTTTAAGATCCTCCACAAAACCACACCCAATCCCTATATCATCCCTACTCTTTTTGGTTTCTTGTGATTTACATGGCTGCTCCCATAGGTCCAAGTCTATATATTTTGATTGCCATCTGAACAACTGTGACATTAGAGTTCTATAAGCTGTTACCTCTTTTTTTTTTTTTTTTTTTTTTTCAATCGGTAGAGAAGGATTCGTACTTTAACTTGTAAATAATGTTTCATTTAAAATATTTTCATGAGAGATGAGGGAGACAAAATGATTAAATTTTTATAAAGTTAGTTAATGTGAACTAAGTTCATAATTTAAATAACGAACTATGTTTTACCAGATTTTGTGTTTTTATAACGCTCGTTACTTAACATGAAAGAGGAGTAAGAATGAAAACATAAGAGGTACCCAAAAAAGACAGCAGCTCGGAAATAAACTCTCTTGTAGCTTACTTACCATCTCAATATGCATGGACTCAATCACCCACATACTCTATACAATGTTTCTTTTTATTCAATTTCATTTTACAAATTGAATTTGTTCAAGATTTTTAAGTTTATAAATATATGATACATTTTTTAATTTTTTTTACCAGGAAAACATTTTAGATAGTTATTCAATGGAGAAAGTAATAAAATAAAATTAAAATCGGTTATATATTCATGATTGAGGCAATGCTTTTTTTGTTTTTGTTTTTTGATAGACATAGAAATTGAGAGGCAATGCTTAATATTTGATTTTTGTCAGATAAGCATATTTTTGTTTAGGCTTCAATTGTTGTGTGGGTCGGCCTTTGCAAAACTATTGGACTATTTCTTCGCCCTGTATGCCTCTCACCTCTCACACCCCCTTTGAAGTTTAATAAATATCTAGAATACAAAATCTATTTATACGTATTTAATTTAAAATACGTATAAATACTTTTTATACGTATTTGAAATTTCAAAACTTTATACGTTTAAAATCTAGAATACAAAATTTATTTTATAAAGGATAATTTACGGTAGCTAAATTCATATGATTAGATTTGTTTGACAATCATTTTTTCTTACGAGGTTATAGTTTTTTTTAATTAGTTTACAAACCATAATTTATAAGATACTCTTCCGCCGGTCTAAATTCAAAATAAATATATACTCCCATCAATATTTATAATAAAAACAAATAATTTTTTTATGTTCATTCAATAACTAATATATATAATTTTTATGATAGATTAAATATATCAGTTATTTAATTAATTTAAAAAATAATTTTTTTAAATATAAAGAAAGGGAGAGAATATCAATTTTCTCACATTGTGTGTGAGAATTTGTGTATGTTCTATTTTTATTTTTAATATATCTAAACGGTTGATTAAATCTAATGGTGTATTTTTTTCCCCTCACTGGCGAGAGACTTAATTGAACCCTCACCCTAGCATTCACCTATTTTCTTAATGGAAAAATATATATTATTTGAAAAAACAATACAAATTGAATTGCTAATTTTATTTTTTTGGCTTTTACCATCTGTTTTAATCTGGTTCGGTGGTCAGTTCTGGTATCAAGTAGTTGCAGTCCCTCCCAATTATTTATCAAATTTAACGTCAATTACTAATGAAATGACTAACGACTTATCAATTATAAATTTATAAGCTCTTTTTGCCAAAACGAGCTTTGTTATTGTTTTATCTCACGATGACACATTATCATCATCGCCTCTTAAAGAGTAACATAACTCTAGATAGCATTACCGTATTTAGGAGATAAGGTGCACAAATATAAAGTTGTAGAAAAAGGAAGAAAAAAAAAAAGAAACCAAAAAAAGCATAAAAAGGTAAAAATAAACAAAAGTGCTGACACCTGTTATACTAAACTGCAGCAGATAAACCAACATCAAACTCTTGATTTTACCCATTTCACCCTCAACACAACACCGTGTCATATATAAATATGTTCCATCTACCAAAAACATTTAGATAATACTTCTTCCGTCCCATTTTATAAGTATCATTTTGACTAAATATATTATTTAGACGTCTTGTATTAATTGTATTTTTTTAAAAGTATATAAATACAAATATTATCATATAAGATATTGTTTGATTTGTTTCGATAAGTATTTTCAAAATATAAAATTTTTATAATTTTTACTTATACACAATTAAAAATATTCGTAATCAAAATTATGTCTTGGCATACGTGCAATAGTCAGTTTGATCTGCAAAATATAAATACTGGACATAATATAAGATAATATAAAATAGAATAGTATAGGACAAAATTTAAGGTGTCGAAATTTTTTGTCTTTATACAACGTTTGGTGGATAAAAGATTATTTTGATTTTTAAGACGATTAATGCAAAAGACAAAAAGTTGTTATGTGATTCAGTGAGGACAAAAATTTAGGTTTTTGTCGAGTCCCTTGACACACAGTTTGTCATGCCCAAAATAAGACACATGTCTCTTCTATTTTAATTAAGGTTTAAATCGATTCTCTAACTTGAGCATTAAAACTCTTAGCGAGATTTTGTCATTTATTTATGTTAATAAAATTGAAGAATTAATCTATACAGTTATGCGCGCAGATGATACTAAATTTAAAAAATAAAAATAAAAAAAGTAATAAAAATGTTCTGTCAAAAAACCATTTGTGTAAAAATCAGGGACAAAGACGTAATTTCCACAAAACTGAACCTTCTTCACTTCAGTTCACACTCACTCACACAGTGTAAAACCATAACTACAAAACAAAGAAGAAGAAGCTTCTCAGTTTTTCACACAAAACTTCTCTCTCATTGAAAGCATCTCGCTTTCTCAAAAAAAATGGGGACTCGAATCCCATCACACAAACTCAGTGGTGGACTCTACGTATCGGGTCGACCCGAACAACCCAAAGAAAAACAGCCACCGACAATGTCATCTCGTTCTGTACCGTACACCGGCGGTGACCCAACAAAATCCGGTGAACTCGGTAAAATGCTAGATATCCCAGTTCTCGATCCCAAATCATCGCATCATACTTCGTCCTCTCAACTCAGCAATGGTCCGGCGAGATCCAGACCGAGTTCGGGTCAAGTCGGAAAGAACACCAGTTCAGGTCCTATGTCGAGAAAATCAACTGGGTCTGGACCGATAGCTTTGCAACCGACCGGGTTAATTACTTCGGGTCCAGTTACTGGATCCGGTCCGGTTGGTTCGAGTACTGGTGCGAGTCGAAGGCCGGGTCAATTGGAACAAAGCGGGTCGATGGGTAAAACGGTTTATGGGTCTGCTGTGACGAGTTTAGGTGAGGAAGTGAAAATTGGGTTTAGGGTTTCAAGGTCTGTGGTTTGGGTTTTTATGGTTGTTGTTGCAATGTGTTTGCTTGTTGGGGTTTTTTTGACTGTGGCAGTTAAAAAAGCTTTGATTTTGATTGCACTTGGAGGGATTATTGTTCCTATTTTGCTTTTGATTATTTGGAATTGCGTTTGGGGAAGAAAAGGGCTTTTAGGGTTTGTTAAAAGGTATCCTGATGCTGAACTTAGAGGTGCCATTGATGGTCAGTATGTTAAGGTTACTGGGGTAATTTTCTTTCTTAATCTTTTTCTTGTGCTTAATTTTTTGCTTAATTATAATAATTATAATAATAATAATCATTATTAATGGAATCTTATTTTTATGATTATTTAATTTTGTTGTTTAGTTGACATTTTTTAATGTTTATTTCTGATTTCTGATCAAACTTTCTTTTCTTAGTATGTGGTTTTTAATTATATTCAATAATTGTTTATTAATTAATTGTTAGGTATGGGATTTTTTTGGTTTGGTTTTGATACTTATGTATGACAAATGGATTTGTCATGATGTTTGATTGCAACTACTTCTTTGGTAGTTGACCTATATACATTGATGATTCTTTGCAGGGGTTGCTGAAGTGGCCTATATCAAGAATTTAAGCTTTTGAATTTTGCTTTTGTTTAAAAAAATATAGTACTCTAGTATACTGTTAATGTAGTTTGTAGTATAGATTTATAGATATGTTTTATTAATTGTAAGACAAAAAGAATAGAAGGGAAAAAATGGCTTGAAAGGTTGGAGTTGGTAACTTGCATTTTGGGTAATGTTTTTTTGTTATGCCACAAAAAGTGGTGATTATGGTGACCACTTATTTTGGAGTGTAGATTTTGTTAAGGAATAATAATGATGTCTGATGTACATTTTTGTGGTCAACTAACTAAGTAATGATTTGATATTTGTTTACTATTTATGTAAGAATGATAGAATTAGGAAGCTTTTTGCTTTGTTACCAAAAATACATGCCGTCACCGTGTAATAATTTTTGTTTTACAAAAGTGGATATTAACATTGGCTTCTTGGGTTCTACTGCTTTTGTGGTATTTAGGGAAATTTTGCTGTAGAATTGCATAGCATTTTTTAATTTTTTAAGAAATCATTTTTTAATCTTTCTTCACACAATCGCACCTATTTATCTCACGAAATTAGATCGGCTACATGGATAAAAAAATGCCATAATTTTCTATTATGTATCATATCTTGATCCAACTCATTAATCTCTAGATAGGCCACGCTTTCACGGTTCGTATTAAAAAATGCTAGTGATTTTCTACATAGGTGCTACTCCAACTCTCTCCAATATTGTCATTTTTAATCCTATCATGTCTAATCTTTCCACACATCCAACACAACACCCTCATCTCTGCTACACTTATTTTGTTCTCGTTTTGGTTCTTAACTGTCTAATACTTTGTCCCATACAACATCGCCAGTCTCACAACTGTACGATAAAATTTCCCCTTCAGCTTGAGAAAATTTTCCCTTCGCTGAACACGACACTGATAATAAGTTGACAAAATTAACTGAACAAAGTAACGTGTGTCGTTGTTGTGTCGGATACCGGACACACGTTCTATCAGAGCTGTCAATGCTTCAGATTTTTTTTATCATACTTCACGAATAGGATGTACTCACATGCTCGTAATTCTTTATTTGTTTGGATTAGCACCACGATGTATTCAAATGGGATTGTTCTGTTGGGTTGATGATAATGTCCTATACTTAATTTGATGTGTGCTTGCCCTATGAAACATATTTTCATTTTCCAGACACTATTCTCATGGAACAAGTTCCCGTGAGGGGCATTTGGGAAAATACAATTATATTTTTGAATATTTTGACAAAATTAAATGTAATTAACTACTTTTCTTTAAGGGTGTGAAATAGTTTATCTTTGGAAAGTAGTTCTGGAGTGATTTAAGTGGAAAACAAATGGATTTCAATAACCTTGGCTTGAGAGATATATATTTGGCACAGCTCGATATATGTTTTTTTACTTATCCTGTTTCTTCCTTCTAGGTTGTAACTTGTGGCAGTATTCCTTTGGAGTCATCTTATCAAAGAGTACCTAGATGTGTATATGTCTCCACAGAATTATACGAATATAAAGGATTGGGCGGAAAATCAGCAAATCCTAAACATCGTTGCCTCTCTTGGGGTTCTAGATACTCTGAGGTTAGTTTATTCGACTACTTTATTTGATGCTTTGTGTACTGATACAAAAGGATGGTGCTCAATTTGATAAGAGTCGTACTCCACATACACAGAGACATGTGTTGACTTAAATGGCAGGTAAAATGTAGAATGACTAGATGCTTAAGGACTATTAAATACATTTCAGGAAAATATTTCTACATATCAATATGGACTTGCAACATCAAAGTCAAATGAAACTGAAATTGTTGATTCCACAAAATAGACATTTAACTAAGTTTTATGTTGGCTGTCGACTGCCTAACATAACCCTCTCCTTTTATCCGGGTTTGAGACCGGCTATGCATAGCAACAAGACCTAGGCAGAATTTAATAATATTATAATTTTGTATGAACAGAAATATGTAGCAGACTTCTACATATCAGATTTCCAAACGGGGTTAAGAGCATTAGTTAAAGCAGGCTATGGTGCCAAAGTTGCTCCTTTCGTGGAACCTGCTACTGTTGTTGATGTAACAAAGGAGAACAGAGAGTTATCTCCAAACTTCCTAGGCTGGCTTGCAGACCGCAAACTCTCTACTGATGACCGGATAATGCGGCTCAAGGAAGGGTATGGTCTGCGTTATTCATTTGATTACTATTTGAGTTAATTTGATAAGAACCAAAAATCTCTGAATATTTTTTCATTTCTTCCTCCCTCACATCTCTACCCCGCCTTGCTTTTCTCATGGCATCAACTTTATTTTCAATTTACTATTCTCATCATATGCTCCGATATGTTTCTTTACAGTTTCCCTTTTATTTGTTATTTGGTACTTAGAAGGTTAATTTGGGGAATGTACAGGTACATCAAAGAAGGTAGTACAGTAAGTGTGATGGGAGTAGTCCGCCGACACGAAAATGTGCTCATGATTGTTCCTCCAACAGAGCCTGTCTCAACAGGTTGTCAATGGATCCGCTGCCTTTTGCCGACCGGCGTTGAAGGTCTTATCTTGACATGCGAGGAAAGCCAAAATTCCGATGTCATTGCTGTTTAGTATTGTCTGCCCCGCTTTCTATTCCTTGGAAATAGATGTCACAATATTGAAATGGCACAAACTGATGGGGAAATCGATATCCTTACACTACGGAATAAGTATTATTTCCTTTCCACATGCACGTTTTCGGAAGATGCATAGCAGATTACTAATATTTTCCTAATAATCAGAATACCACTTCATTGATATGATGTGAGATTTGGATTTGCTGCAGTTAGCAATCTACGCGTTTGCCTAGTCAGCTCGTTGCTGGTCATTGGATCGAGATCCAACAATTTAAATTTCAAGATAGGTATGTCAGTTTTTATTTTCAAAAAATAAAATAAAATATGCATCGAAATTTAGACAGTTCGAACTCGATCCACTGATGTACTGACTGCGTGAAGCGTGGAATTGCTTATAGCAACATATCCGAATCCATATTATGTGACGATTCGTCAAAGACCAACTAAAAGTCGTTTGATGATATGATATCAATGTATCCACGAAGTTTAGCATTGTTATTTTTCTATTTATTTTATGTACATAGGTAGAGCTGCCCAAAGGGGGTTCAGAGTAGATGTTTTCTTATGTTTGAGCTGATTTCTAGAAGGAATTTGTTGACAAATATTAATTGTCAAGCCTTGTTTAAGTTTATTCTTAAGTTGTTATTATTGTGTTATGCCAGTATTAGTAATTGTAAAAATTGAAAACCATCAATGTTAGCACGGCAATGTTGTATAAATGCTACTGCAGCTTAAATTAAGTTTTCACTTTTGTTGCTGCTTTTTTTGTGCATTGCAAAACGTGTATATTACTACATCCGTCCCTAATTGATCACTGCACGTATGCCAATGCATAATTTTGATCGTTAATATCTTTATATTCTACTCCCTCTGGTCCTATATATAAGGAACACATTGAGAAAAACACACATACCAAGGATGCTTATTTTTTTTATTAAAAATTCTAAAATGTTATGTGTTATTCCAAAACTAATCTTGGTAATGTGTTTGTGTAATTAATGCATAACATTGAAATAAGTTGCATTTTATACAATTTAATAAGGGTATACAAGGAATTATCTATTTAATAAAGAATAAATTTAAAGAGTGTTTCTTATAAAAATGACCAAATTTTTTTTCCAAAGTGTTCTTTATATATAGGACCGGAGGGAGTAATATATAAATGTAAATATTAGAATATAAGATCTCAAACATTCGCGTTTGACACTTTTGGCTTTCTAGCACCAGATGCTGCTAATATTTTAAAAAGAGTTCAAAGAATCATGCATAGCAATATTGTCTCTCCTAGGTCTATGAATGTAGTTTTCAAAAGGATTGTTTTATCATCTGGACTGGGCAACGGGCCTAAAAGCAAAATCAAACTAGCCCAATTAATATGAGAAAGGAAACAGGCCCAAAACAATTAAATCCTAAACATCCATTTGGCGACATAAGGTCTGGGCGAGGTAGGCAATGACTGATAACGCCTATAAGACGGATTTACCCACGATAACAAAATATCTTCCTCCTTCCCTGCCTTGGCGATTAACTTGGGAATGAAGAAAACAACTCCTTGAAACTGCCATGGCTTGGAGACCAAGGTTTTTATTCCTACTTTCACGCTGCATCACCGGAAAAGGCGCTGAAGACCGGATTTGTAGGAACCCTAGCTTGGAGAAGAAGACTTTAGTGGTCTATAAATAGTTTCATATTTTCATCTGTAAAGGGATCGAATTCTGACTTATAAAACTCCCAGGGTTGTTGGGATTGAACTGAGTGTAATCACACCATTTGATCAATAATACAAACCCCCTTGTTTTTTACCAGAACATTTTGGCGCCCACCGTGGGGCTGCGGTAAAATCATTTGATCCCAGCCTATCACAGCAACTAGACGAAAAATCAAACATATTCACATGGCTGGAGAACATGGAAACAACGACAACTCTAGCGTTAACACCTTGCAAGCCGCCGTTGTAGAAATACGGCGCTTACAAACTCAGATTGCGGCCATCGAAGCCGAAAGAACTAATGAGAAAGAAAAAGCGAAATTGATTTCGGAGGAAGAGGAGGGAGAGGGCGTCATGGACGTACAGCCCTTAGCACAACACTTGTGGGATGCCCAAGTGGTGGAAACAATCAAGGTTCCTCACCTTCCTACCTTCGACGGAAAGACGGATCCAAGGGAGCACCTGATGGCAATTGGGACACAAACCGCCATAATCAATGCTCCGGAACATCTAAAGTGTAAATTACTAGCCGGCACCTTCAAGGATGTCGCCCTACGTTGGTATATGAACCTTCCAAAGAACTCAATCGAGAGTTATGCTGACTTCCATAAAAAATTTATTCACCAGTTCGCTGGATCGAAACACGTGAAAGTCACATCAACCAGTCTTTTCTCCATCCGCCAAAACCATGGCGAGTCGTTGCGTAACTTCCTCGCCAGATTTAGCGAAGCCACCATCAAAGTCTCAAATCCAAATCAGGAGATGTTCGTGGCAGCCTTCCACAATGGGCTAAGAGCAGGACATTTCAATGAGTCCTTAGCCCAAAAGCCAGCCTCATCAATGCAAGAGGTAAACAAGAGGGCGGAGTGTTATATAAAGGGCGAAGAAAGTAACGCCGAGAAAAGGCAAAGAGACGTTAAGGAGAAGGAATATGTGGGCCGTGCCACTAGAGCGCCCGAACACCCACGACCAAAATCGGGAGGCCACCAAGGAGACCCATGGCAGAGGCATCATGGGAAGCCCTACCGCCAACCGCCCAGAAGAGAATTCAGGAATCATCCCGCCAATGAAGACCTCACGCCATTAAACGCCTCAAAAGTTTACGTCTTAAATGAGATTCTGGCCACTGGTTTGGCAAACCTCCCCCCAAGGAGAACCAGTAACATCCCCATGGGGCTGGACGATAACGCCTGGTGCGCATATCACAGGTGTAGAGGTCACTCCACAGAAAAATGCTTCCGCTTAAGAGATTTAATCGAAGAACTGATAAAAAGCGGACACCTTCGCAAATTCATTGACGACGCCGCCCAAGGGCGGGTTGTCGTGCCAAAAGTCCCCCGACAGGAGCCACGAGACCCTCCTGGGCCAAATAGAGAACCTCCCAAGGGGAGAATCTCCGTGAATACAATAGCAGGAGGATTCTCAGGCGGGGGCGAATCAAGCTCAGCAAGGAAAAGGTATGTACGCCGAGCCGTCTCGGAAATATACCTCGTAAGTCAGCCCCAGCCATTAGACGTACCAGATTTGGCGTTCACGGCAAAGGATGGTTTGGAGGTAGCACCCCATGACGATGATCCATTAGTGATACAAGTCCAAATTTTGAACTGTGATGTAAAAAGAGTACTGATAGATTCAGGGAGTTCAGCGGACATTATGTACTGGGAAGCTTTCAAGGCCATGCAATTAGCAGAAGAGCAGTTGCAACCATACTCCGGAACCCTGGTTGGGTTCTCTGGCGAACAAGTGGACGTAATGGGCTACGCCTCCCTTCTTACCACGTTTGGAGAAGGCAGCCACGCCAAAACTATCAAGGTGCGATACCTGGTAGTTAAAACTCCTTTTACCTCCTATAATATTATTATAGGAAGGCCCGCCTTTAACACATTAGGGGCGGCCATGTCCACTCTATACCTAGCAATAAAATACCCCCTTGAGAATGGGGGAGTAGGAACAGTAAGGGGCGATCAGCTCCTCGCCAAGAAATGCTACGAGTCTAGCTTAAAGATACGACACCGAACTTCCAGCGCAAGCGGAAAATTCGGAAGAAGACAAGCCGCAATCCCAGGCGGCATAAACATCATAGAGAGCGCAGATATGGATCCGAGGGAGGAGTTTCAAGATCGAAGGGTAAGTCCTATAGAAGACCTGGAGCAGGTTCAAATTGGCGATCATCCACACCAGACAACCAGCTTGGGAACAGCATTGCCCAGCGAAGAGAGGAGACGAATCATCAAAATCTTGAAGGATAACGCTGATCTATTCGCATGGAAGCCTTCAGATATGCCAGGGATTGACGAAGGGGTGATAACACATAAACTTTCAATATCACCCAGCACAAAACCAGTTTCCCAAAGAAAAAGGAAGGTGGGAGAAGAAAGACGAGTCGCTATAGCAGAAGAAGTAGAGAAACTAAAGGAAGCGGGATTCATCGAAGAAATAAAATACCCCTCATGGTTGGCAAACGTCGTCATGGTGAAAAAGGCCAACGGAAAGTGGAGAATGTGCGTGGACTTCACAGACTTAAACAAAGCGTGTCCCAAAGATCCATATCCCCTACCCAACATAGACAGGTTAATTGATGGCGCCTCGGGGTGCAAGATGCTGAGTTTCATGGACGCCTACTCCGGATACAATCAAATAAAGATGAACCCCTCGGACGCCTGCCATACAGCCTTTATGTCGAACACCTGCAATTATTTTTACAACGTCATGCCTTTTGGATTGAAGAATGCGGGAGCAACATACCAAAGGTTGATGGACAGGGTTTTTGCCAAGCAAATAGGGAAGAACTTAGAGGTGTATATCGACGACATGGTAGTAAAAACTTCCGAGGGAAGTCGCCATGATGATGATCTGTTGGACATCATGGGATCAGTAAGAGAGTACAACATGAGACTAAACCCAGCAAAGTGTTCCTTTGGAGTACAAGCCGGGAAATTCTTAGGGTTCATGCTCACCAGCAGAGGAATAGAGGCTAACCCCGAAAAATGCCAAGCCATCATAGACATGAGGAGCCCTACATCCGTGAAAGAAGTACAAACCTTGACAGGCAGAATAGCGGCACTATCCAGATTTCTATCATGTGCGGGCGAAAAGGGTTTCCACTTCTTCGCATCCCTTAGAAAAAATGAGAGATTCTCCTGGACACCAGAATGTGAAGAAGCCTTCAGACAACTAAAAGAGTTCCTAGCATCACCGCCCATCTTGACACGCCCATTACCAGGTAACACCCTTTACCTATATCTCGCAGTTTCAGATAGAGCTTTGAGTTCAGCTCTAGTTCAGGAAATAGAGGGCGAAGAAAAGCCTATATATTTTGTAAGTAGAACCTTAAGGGGAGCAGAAACAAGGTATCAAAGAATAGAGAGGTTATCTCTCGCGGTAGTTGTCACAGCCAGAAAATTAAGGCAGTACTTTCAAAGCCACCAGGTAGTTGTTAGAACAGATTACCCTATCAAGAACGTCCTCCGAAAGCCAGACTTGGCAGGAAGGATGGTAGCGTGGTCCGTTGAATTATCAGAATTTGACATCACCTTCTCACCTAGAGGGGCCATTAAGTCACAAAGACTAGCAGATTTTGTATTGGAAATGTCTACTCCGCCAACAACAGAGAAAACAGCGTTTTGGACACTTTCAGTTGACGGGGCCTCCAATGTGCGAGGAAGTGGAGCCGGAATAGTACTGGAAGGACCAGATGGCGTTATGATAGAACAATCACTACGTTTCGCCTTCAAAGCCAGCAACAACCAAGCGGAATACGAAGCTTTGATAGCAGGAATGAAGCTAGCAAGCGATATGGAGGTAAAAGAGCTAAGGGCCATGAGTGATTCCCAACTGGTAACCAACCAAGTATCAGGGAAGTTTCAAACGAAGGAGCTGCAGTTAATCAAATACGTGGAGAAAGTGCAAAACCTAGCTAAGCATTTCGATTCGTTCGAATTAGTTTACGTTCCCCGCGAACAAAACATGAGAGCAGATCTATTGTCAAAACTGGCGAGCACCAAAAAACCAGGAAGTCATAGAACCGTTATCCAAGAGACCATAAAAACTCCCAGCATCAGCGGGGAAGAGGTGATGATGGTAATAGAAGAGGAAGACTGGAGATCGCCCATTATCCGGTACCTCCAAAAAGATGAACTCTCGAAAGAAAGGGAAAAGGCTTTTAAATTGAAGAAAATGGCAGCATGGTATTCAATGGTAGGGGATAAGCTATACAAAAGGGGATTTGCGTCCCCCCTCCTTTTGTGCGTCAGTGCCGAAGAAGCCAAGCGCATCATGTCTGAAGTACACGAAGGATCGTGTGGTAGTCATATCGGTTCAAGAGCATTAGCAGGAAAGATATTAAGAGCAGGATTTTATTGGCCAGATATACATGATGATACCGCCATGTATGTAAGAAACTGCGACAAATGCCAAAGACACGCCAACCTGCATCACGTTCCGGGGGAGCCACTAAAGTCAGTGTTATCCCCATGGCCCTTTTTCATGTGGGGTGTAGATATCGTGGGTCCGTTTCCGGTTGGCTATAAACAAGCGCGATGGATCATCGTCGCCGTGGACTACTTTACAAAATGGATTGAAGCAGAATCGGTATCCAGCATCTCGGTGGAACAGGTAAAAATCTTTTATTGGAAGAAAATCATCTGCAGATTTGGACTGCCCAAGTATATCGTATCCGACAACGGTACACAGTTCGCCAGCGAAAAGGTCGTAGAGTTCTGTCGAAGCAAAGGGATTAAAAACACCTTTATATCGGTGGAGCATCCACAAGCTAATGGACAAGCAGAGTCAGCAAATAAGGTGATACTAAGAGCCTTAAAAAGGAGGCTAGATAGCAAAGGCGAAGCTTGGGTAGCCCACATCTCACCCATCCTCTGGTCGTATCACACCACTCCCCAATCCTCGACAGGAGAAGCGCCATTTACAATGGTCTATGGTTCAGACGCGATGATCCCGGTGGAAATAAATCCTCCTAGTTGGCGCAGAGAAACCACGACGCAGGAAGAGAACGACATAGCTTTGGAAGAGAACCTAGACATGATCGAGGAAAGAAGAGAAAGAGCGCATTTCAGAGAATTCGCCATAAAGCAAAGGGCCGCTAGGCGTTATAATACGAGAGTCAAACAAAGGAGTTTCCAAGAAGGCGATCTAGTGCTGAAAAGACCTATGGGAAAGGATAAAGGAGGAAAGTTCGCGGCAAACTGGGAAGGCCCCTTTCGGGTGCAAGAAGCTTTCGAAGGAGGAGCATATCGTCTAGAGACCATGGAAGGAAGAATCCTCCCCAGGACGTGGAACATAGCAAACTTAAAGTTCTACTACAGCTAATCGCGGGGCAACACGTTTCTGGTGGAAGAATAAGTAAAACCATTCTCTTCTTTTAACAATATTTTTAATGATGTATAAGAACCGTTTTCATAAATGAATAAAAAGACAATGAGACACTCTTTTCCCCTGTTTTAACTGGGGTTTTTATCGAGGCTCATTGAATTTCAAAATTCTAGTAGTTTATATCTTCTTGCATATGTCAAAATATTTGCGTCAACCTGATTAAGTTACGGGCTCTGAATCAACGAAAATGGTTATCTCAAACTTGAGCTCCGAATCTTTATAAAGATCAACTCAGATGTGAGCGCTGAACCATAAAACAAGGTTGCAAGGCCTTGGCGTTACCTGTAAGTCTTACGAGTTGGGTACGTCAGAAAAAGAAAAATTAAACAAGGTTGCAAGGCCTTGGCGTTACCTGTAAGTCTTACGAGTTGGGTACGTCAGAAAAAGAAAAATTAAACAAGGTTGCAAGGCCTTGGCGTTACCTGTAAGTCTTACGAGTTGGGTACGTCAGAAAAAGAAAAATTAAACAAGGTTGCAAGGCCTTGGCGTTACCTGTAAATCTTACGAGTTGGGTACGTCAGAAAAAGAAAAATTAAACAAGGTTGCAAGGCCTTGGCGTTACCTGTAAGTCTTACGAGTTGGGTACGTCAGAA